>NC_134803.1:13025501-13728001 GCF_046742065.1 Oratosquilla oratoria | reverse complement strand
GTTGAGCCATGGACGATCATCGTTGAGCCGTGGACGATCATCGTTAAGCCGTGGACGATCATCGTTGAGCCATGGACGATCATCGTTGAGCCATGGACGATCATCGTTGAGCCATGGACGATCATCGTTGAGCCATGGACGATCATCGGTGGGCCGTGGACGATCATCGTTTAGCCGTGGATGATGATCGTTGGGCCATGAACGATCATCGTTGAGCAATGGACGATCATCGTTGAGCCATGGACGTTGTTGAGTCAAGAATGATTATCGTTCAGCCGTGGACGATCATAGTTGAGCCGTGGAGATCATCGTTAAGCCGTGGATGATCATCGTTAGGCCATGGACGATCATCGTTGAGCCGTGGACGATCATCGTTGAGCCGTGGACGATCATCGTTAAGCCGTGAACGATCATCGTTAAGCCGTGGACGATCATCGTTGAGTCAAGAACGATCATCGTTGAGCCATGAACGATCATCGTTGAGCCGTGGACGATCATCGTTTAGCCGTGGACGATCATCGTTGAGCAATGGACTATCATTGTTGAGTCAAGAACGATCATCGTTGAGCCATGGACGATCATGGCTAAGATGTGGACGATCATCGTTGAGTCATGGACGATCATCGTTGAGCCATGCATGATCATCTTTGGGCCGTGGACGATCATCGTTGAGCCGTGGATGATGATCGTTTAGCAATGGACAATCATCGTTGACCAATGGACGATCATCGTTGAGCCGTGGACGATCATCGTTGAGCCGTGGACGATCATCGTTGAGCCATGAACGATCATCGTTGCGACATGACGTCACGCTGGAATGTACTAGACAAAAACTGAAACTTATGTTATACTGGCAAAAATAACGCTTAAACTTTTATTCCTCACAATAAATTAGGTTTCTATAATATTCTATTCTACTTAATAATAAACCATTTCAAAGGTGACACATTTTAAAAATGTTACATGTCTGGGAGAGGGGGATCTGTAAGTATTGACAACATGGAGATCAGGCTGCCGTGCCACTGTAGTTGTCATTATGGTTGGTTCATCGGCTCAACGGGTTAAGGAACATCGCCATTTCTGGGCGTGGATTGCAACGAGAGAGGATGTGGATGCGAAACAGGTAAAGTCAGACATATTCCTCATGAGAAGGCTGAAGAAAGAACATAAGCGGCTTTATCCAAACCTTGGGCCTATCCAAAAACCCTCTGGGCCTATCCAAGAGCCCTCATCAGACGGGTCTATCCAAAAGCCCTCATCATCTGGATCTATCCAAAAGCCCTCATCATCTGGGCATTATTACCCGAATCAATACAATTTCGTATCATATTCTGATCACGATTACGTATTCCATTTCTATTTCGACGAGCAGGTTGTATCGGCAGGAGGTTATCGTGATAAAGCGTCAAAAGAGAAATTTATTGCAGAGCGATATAAAGATATTGATCAATTAAAGCATTACTGGGCTGCGCTTAGAAAATATACAAATGATGAAAAGATCACACTTAGCACCCATTTACGATTTCAGGAGTTTTTTAGTGCACAACGGCAAGATATAGCAAATAGAGACGAAAAACGTAGATTAAGGGATAGAAAACGGGCTCAGTTTATTATCCGTGCAAAGAAGACTCAAAAAAATCCTCACTCGACAGATCAGGATGCCGCCGTGAGCACATCAACGCAGGCCGCAACAGACTGCAGGGATGCCGCTGTGACCAAGCAGACCATTGTGACTGAGGTAGCTGGAGTCGAACCTGAAAGTCTCGATGAGCCCTCAGATATTTTGACTCTGAGTAATCGTGACAGAGAGTTGGCAAACCAAAGGAGAAAGAAAATCGAGGAGCGGAAACAAATTAGGTTGGCTAAATTAGCTGAGAGGGAAGAAAAAAAAAAGCGTCTCAGGATAGAAACTCAAGAGAGAAAGAAAAGGGAGAAAGAGGAAAAGGACCGTATTCGTGAGGAGAAACGAGAGGCCAAAATCAATGGGATGAAATACATCGATGAAAATGCACGGAAAATTAGGGTCAGAAAAAGTACTAAGGAATGTCTGCCTCCATTAGTGGATACGTTGGGTGGCTTGACCACGGAGGATAAAATCGAACATCACATTGGAAATCTAGGAGATGTAATTTGTCCTCTGTGTGGAGCAAAACGTTGGAAAGGTGAAATTACTACACTCTGTTGTTCTAGAGGGCAATCAGTCCACCCTCTATTGACTCCTCTCTCTCCTTTGCTTGAAGAGCTGTATAAAGGTGAAACTCAGCTTTCGAGACATTTCCTGAACAATATATGTAACTTCAATAACATGTTTTGCTTCACATCATTTGCCACTTCCGGAAGCCTTGAAAACGCGTCTGAATCCGTAATGACGTACAAAATTAAGGGACATATTTATCACCGATTAGGAGTACTGAAACCACGCTATATGCGAGAACATACGGAGCTGGACCGGTACCTCAAACGTGACGAGAAGGATGTGTATATACACAGAAAAGGGACCTCGATTTGTATTTCTATTGTAATTCTGAAAAGCAGATTCAAATTAGGGCCAACCAGTTAACTACGCACAAACCATTATCAGCTTCAACAAAGAAGAGACGTAGTAATGAAGAAAAGTTATACTCAAAGAATTTCGAGATTGTTTCTATCCTGCAAGGATATCTTACTGCTAACAATGCGGTGTTGAAACCCCTGTTGAAAGAGTTTAAAGGTGTGGTGGATTTGGTCGACAGCAAGACCAAGTAGTTGAACAAGCTTCCAGACGTACGCATCACACTTACAAAGGATTACAAAGGCGGAGCATGCCGACAGGAGACCTTTTGATCCATATCTAGGTCAGATGCGAAAAAAAAATCATAATAATAAAACAATAAATAAAAACTATAATACAGTAATGTAAATAACAAATAAAATACATAAATAAATGCATAGGTATAGTTAAATAATAAACAAACAGGTAAATAGTAAATAATAATAAATTGACATATAACTAATAATAAATGAAAATCAGACAGGCAAATGATAACAAAACAAAAACAAATAATATAAGATAAATTATAATCATTACAGCATCTTACTTAGGTATTTATCTAAATGATTCTTAAAGCTTCGACCTGAACTACATTGCACTACCTGTGCAGGAAGTTTATTCCATTCATTAACTACACGGTTAGCAAAGTTGTTTCTACCTACTTCCAAATTGAATCTATTTCCGGACAGTTTGAGACCATTGTTTCTTGTCTGATTCTCATTCAATGTAAAAATTTGGTCACTTTTGATATTGTCAATTCCCTTTAGAATTTTAAAGACCTGTATCAAGTCATCTCTGAGTCTACGCTTTTTTAGGGAAAACAGATTCATATATTTTAGTTGATTTTCGTATGATTTATTTTTGATATTTGGAATCAGTTTTGTGGCTCGCCGTTGTACTTTTTCCAGTCTGTCAATGCCTTTAATGAGATTCGGTGACCATACGGAAACAGCATATTCCAAATGTGGACGAACTAACGATTTATATAGCTTGTTAATGAGTGATGTGCTTTTGAAATCAAAAGATCGCGCAATCAGTCATAGAATCTTATTTGCTTTCTCAGAGGCTGAAATACACTGCTTGGATGATTTGAGGTCGTTACTGATAATTACGCCGAGATCTTTTTCACTATCCACTTTTGTTAACGAATTTCCAAATAACTTGTAATTGTACTTACTGTTATTTTTACCTATGTGCATTACCTTGCATTTACTTGTGTTAAATTTCATTAGCCACTTTTCAGACCATTGCTGTAATTTATCTAAATCTTCTTGAATATCTAATTGGTTTGAGTGATCATTTGCCACTCCGCACAGTTTTGTATCATCAGCAAATTTGGAAACAGTAGATTTTAGTCCATGGTCTATATCATTTATATATACTACTTCAGTTTCTTTGTCGAGCCACTTTGGGCGAGCTTGATTTGTGGGACGTCTGTCCTTAAAAGGAATGTAAGTTTGAATCATCTTAGTGAGCGTATTTTGAAATATTTCCCACATCTGATCTACAGGTCTTTCGTTTAATTTTGCCTCCCAATCTGTAAGCTGAAGCTCCTGACGTAGTCCTATGAACTGAGCTTTACTGAAATCGGGTATTTTAGAAACACAAGTATCTATTCTAAAATTGTTTAGGAGTTTGAATCTAACTAACTTGTGATCGCTATTTGCAACAGATTCACCGACTTCTACATCAGTTACCATGCTTTCGCGGCTAGTGATCAAAAGATCGAGTAAGTTTCCATATCTTGCGGGCTCTTTTACATGCTGAATTAAGTAATTGTCACAAAGAAAATCAAACAAGCGACTACCTATATGGCCATGTTCAAGGGTCATCCAATCAATGTCAGTAAAATTGAAATCACCCATTATCAATAAATCCCGGTTGCAGAAACTAGACAGTTCTTGAAATAACAGTTTGTCGTCTGCTAATGATAATGTCTTTGGCCTATATATTACACCTATATTCATTTTTTGTCCATTTGTTTGGGTTAACTCAACCCACAACTATCATATGCATCCTGTTTCACTTTATCTAAAACACAAGCATGAACATTGTTTTTAACGTACAATAGAACACCCCCACCTTTCTTGTGGTTTCTATCCTGATGAAAGTGTTTAAATCCCGCAATATTAAATTCAGCTTCGAACTCTGTACCATTTAACCATGTCTCAGTTATTCCTATCATATCGAGATTTTCGCTTTTGACATACGCCTGTATTTCTTGAAATTTGTTTCTAATACTACGAGAATTAAAGTACATGGTTTTAAGAAACTCGTGATTATTTCTTTTTGACACATTTTGAATTTCAATATCATGTCTTACATTATCATTTTGTTTTTCATTTATACCTTGCTCTATATTATTATTTCGTCCTTCATTGACGTTCAATGCCTCATTAACAATTCTCCCATCAAAATTAACATTTCCCCCATCACGGACATCTGGTCGATCACGGTCATCCGATCTCTTTTGTACATTTTGTCCCCCTACGTCACCGTGATTCACGCCGGCCTCCCGTCGTTCAGTGACATTATGTCCGGCATCCCTTTCTAAAATTATATTTTGTCCTCTAGTGACATTATATCCTACCGTGATATTTTTTCCTCCACTATAATTACATCCCATCGTGATCTTTTGTCTTCCACTGTCATTACATCCTATCATGATATTTTGGCCTTCATGGACATTCTGTCCGGTGTCCCTTCCTAAAACTATATTTTGTCCTTCACTGACATTATATCCTACCGTAATATTTTCTCCTCCATTATCATTACATCCTATCGTGATATTTAGTTCTCCACTATCATTATTTCCCATCGTGAACTTTTGTCCTCCACTGTCATTACATCCCATTGGGACATTTTGTCCTATGACATTACATCCTAATGTGACATTTCATCCTCTAGCGTCATTATATCCACTGCCATTACATCCTATCATGATATTTTGGCCTTCATGGACATTCTGTCCGGTGTCCCTTCCTAAAATTATATTTTGTCCTTTACTGACATTATATCCTACCGTGATATTTTCTCCTCCATTATCATTACATCCTATCGTGATATTTAGTTCTCCACTATCATTATTTCCCATCGTGATCTTTTGTCCTCCACTGTCATTACATCCCATTGGGACATTTTGTCCTATGACATTACATCCTAATGTGACATTTCGTCCTCTAGCGACATTATATCCTAAAATTATATTTTGTCCTATACTGGCACATTGTTCTACATTAATGCTATACTCTACACTGTTTTCCCAAGTACATCCTATTTCCCCTTCCCTTTGGGCTTCTACCCTAAAAAAGGAGCTAATTCATTACAAACTCCCACAATGAGGTTTGCAAGAACATCTTTGCCTCTGCGGGTAAGGTGGATCCCATCAGAAGCGTAAAGGTTATGGCGCCTAGAAAAGAGATACCAAGGATCAAGAAAGTGGTATCCCAATTGTGTGCACAACTGCGATATCCTATCATTGATCCCTATGGCTCTACTGTTCTAACACGAGCCTGCGTAGATCCTCGGGAGGATCCCACAGACTACGTGACGGCTCCCACGTTCCTTCATCTCCTGAAGGAGGACCTTGTAATTCCGAACAAGCTCCTCTGATCTCACCCTACCTACATCGTTACTTCCCGTATGAACAATCGTAACCGTGTTCTTCCGTCCTTGCTCCCTGATGGACCGGGTACAATCGACGATCCCACGGCCCGGTTGACATACAAGCTTGCAACGTCGCTTAGTCTTCCGCTGCAGGATGTCGTCATAGCCTCGCACCATGGAGTCCCCCGCCACCAAGAACTCCTGGTTTTCAGCCACTTCATCCTCCAGTAGAGCAAAACGATTGGCTAGAGCCAGCGGTTGCTCCACAGGGCACACGTCTACCGAACGCGGGCTCGACAAACGGGACCCCACGGAGCACCACTCGCTCATGGCAGTGACAGTAGGGGAAGAAGTGGAACGCTCTTTGGGTTGTGGGGAGGGTTCACTCTTCTCACGGAGCGCACTCCTGAGAAGACGAATTTCCTCCTCACACATCCTGAGACGGACCTCTAGGTTCACGCAACCTTCACAAGCCATTTCGCTCCCCCTTTAGTAATAAAAACGGCAAAGAGAAAATGCAAATCAACAACAACAAAAAATCAAAGCGGTCTCTAATAAACTAAATACGCGAAGCTTACTCTGCTTACCTTATACTATTTCTCCTACCTTTGGAGTACAGTAACAGAAAACTGTTTTGAATTTAAATAGAACACTACACTTTATCTTATATCTGTAACTGTATAGCGCTATACGTATACAATCACAAAAACACAACACAATCACTTAACACTGTTCGGAGATATAATTTTCACAGGTATTCGCTAGCTGGTGTCTGTGCAGAAAAACGAGGTCTCTAGCTGAGGTCACGAGTGGACTGAGCTGAGGTCACGAGCGGACTGAGCTGAGGTCACGAGCGGACTGAGCTGAGGTCACGAGCGGACTGAGCTGAGGTCACGAGCGGACTGAGGGAAAGCGTATTCAGCAGCATAAAGGAACTTATGATCTCCCTACAGCCCGTGCACAGGATGGAGCTATAGTTTATTTCGATGAGTCGAATGTTCCGAAGCACCTTGAAGTTGTGCTTTCTTCTCCCAAGGAAGACTCTAAATATTCCAGCGTTATTATAAGTTCTCTCAACTATTTTTACGATCCCATGCAGTACCCTCTTTTGATACCTAATGGAGACGTAGGGTACAGTTTTAGCCAGAAGAAACTAAAAGGGATGAAAATAAGGTATGGAAAAAAGAAAAACACAACTAATTCAAACAATGAGAAAAAAAGAGGCTGATGGTAGACTCACGGGCTGTATGTTTTATAGCCAATTGTACATGGACAAAGTGGATGAGTTCAATTATATTAATAGGGTGAGGACTTTGTTTCAGAAGTTTGTAGTCGACAATTATGTCAAAATTGAGACTTTCCGACTGAGTTTTTTTTTTTTTCAAGCGAATCAACGAAATATACGAAAGGAAAGTTTCGACGTGCTTCAGAACGATGACCCCTCTTCCGTCGGTCAGAGGATTATCATACCTCCATCTTTTGTTGGCGGACCTAGGTACATGAAGCAGAAACGACAAGACGCGCTTACCTTCATGGGTAAATATGGTAGCCCTGACCTATTCATTACGTTCACAATGAACCCAGACTGGCCAGAGTTTGAAACTGCTCTTGCTGCCGGCTGTTCTTCCAGTGATAGACCAGATTTAGTGAGCCGGGTTTTCGGATTGAAACTGTGTGTTTTAATGGATGATTTGACAAAGATTTGCATTTTCGGTCGTACAAAGGCGTTTTTGTATACCGTAGAGTGGCAAAAGCGTGGGTTATCTCATTGCCACGTCCTTCTTTTGGTTAGAGCACAAAATCGATAAAACGGATATCGATAACTACATCTCCGCGGAGATTCCCGATCCGAATACGTCCCCGAGGCTGTACAAAATCGTAACCACCAACATGATACACAACCCGTGTGTTGGTTACGATGAGAGCAGCCCGTGTATCGTCAAAAACAAGTGTTCGGAGAACTTTCCTAAACCTTACAGAAAGGATACTTTTGTTTGTAACAACGGTTATCCGCTATATCGACGAAGGGCCTTTGGTGAGGATGGTGGTAGGTGTTTCGAGAGGAAAAGGAGAGGAAAGGAGGATAAAATGAGGATTGATAATGCGTGGGTAGTCCCCTACAATCCATACCTCTGTCTGAAATATAACGCTCATATAAACGTCGAATGTTGTAACTCCATAAAGTGCATTGCGTATGTAACGAAATATGTGAATAAGGGATCCGATCGCATCATATATTCAAAGTCCGACGGTAAGCCTGTCAACGAGATTAGGAATTATCGCGATGCGCGGTACGTAAACGCTAATGAGGCCACGTGGAGAATATTCAATTTTCATATCCACAAATCCTATCCACCAGTGACTTATTTGCCTATCCACTTGGAAGGTGAGCACAACATTTTCTATGTCGAAGAAGAGGCTTCTATGTCTGTTGAACACCAACTGGCCAAAGTTACGCCAACTTTCTTCAAACTTTGTGAGAATGACGTATTTGCTAGGACACTCCTTTACACTGAAGTACCAACCCACTATGTTTTTTGTAAGAAGAGTGGTGTCTGGACGGAGCGGTCGAGAGGGAGTATATCTATTGGTAGGATGCAAACAACTAATTCGAAGAATGCGGAGTTGTTCTATCTTCGTCTGATGCTGTCTCATGTGAGGGGCCCAAAATCATTTAGCGACATAAGGACTGTTGAGGGTGTTGAGTACGCCACCTATCGAGAGGCCGTCAAAGCGATGGGGCTTATGAAGGACAAGGATCTTTGGGAGAAAACCCTAATGGAAATAGTTAATCACACCAATAACGGAAAGGACCTTCGTTCAACCTATGCCACGATGTTGGTGTTTTGCGATTTAGAGGATCAATCCGAAGTGTGGCTAGATATTCGTGATTATTTTGCGAGAGATTTTCTTTATAAGAGTGGAAAGACACACTACAACGACGAGATTTATTTGGACGCATTGGATGAAATTCAGGAATATGTCTACAACTGTGGAGGGGCGGACATCACTGTGGAGGGGCGGACATCACTGCCAGCTTCTCGAGGACTTGAGAAATCCTTCAATCTGCTGCGAAGAGAGAAAAGTTATAATACAGTTCAACTGATTGAAGACGTATGTGAAAAGCTACCGATGCTAAACAAGGAACAACGCGAGATCTTCGACGCAGTAATTGGGGTTGTTGGAGGGAAAGATCGCGGTAAAGGAAAGGGGTTCTTTTTTGACGCTCCTGGGGCGACAGGGAAAAGTTTCCTGCTTAATCTTCTATTGGACGCTGTTCGTTCGAAAAGAGGAATTGCTTTAGCGGTGGCATCGTCTGGAATAGTTGCAACTGTTTTACATGGCGGTCGAACAGCCCATAATATGTTTAAAATACCTTTAATGGAGTCACATGAATTGAGAAGTTGTTCGATAAAGAAGAATACTCAGATGTCTAAGCTTCTTGGCATGTGCTCTTTGATAGTGTGGGATGAAGTAGTGATGGCCAACAAAAACATGTTGTTGGCCGTCGACATTACCCTGAGGGGTCTTCTTTCTGCCAATGAATTCATGGGAGGCATTCCATTCGTTTGCGCCGGTGACTTTCGGCAGATTTTGCCCGTAGTAAAAGGAGGCGGTTCTAACCAAGAAATATCTGCAACCATCAAAAATACATATTTCTGGGAGGAGTTACGGAAGTATGCATTAACGGAAAATATAAGATTGCGGGGTCCGGATGAACATGGTCACAACAAAATCTTTGCAGAATGCTTATTGCAGATTGGTCACGCTGCCAGTGGGCTTTTCGCAATTCCAGAGAATTTGGTGTGGTTTATTACGACCAAAAGGAATTCATAAACAGCGTCTATCAGGATTTAATCGATCATGTTGGAGACCATCGATATTTCTCATCTCGCGTCATCATATCTCCTTTGAACGTGGATGTGACCGAGATTAATAAGGTGATTCAAAATATGCTTCCTGGAACAAAAAAAAAGTGTATCTGAGCGAAGATAAATTGGAATCAGATGACGATGTAGATTATCAGATTTCGACGTTGAATGAGATCAATCCGGCTTCATTGCCCGTTCATTGTCTCGAGCTAAAGATAGGTTCGGTTGTGATGGTTATCAGAAATATTTCCCCACCCAGAATTTGCAATGGCACCAGGGTAATAGTCGATAACCTGAAGAAAAATATCATCGTTGGGCGGATTCTAGGGGGTATATACGACGGTGAACAAATAACTATAGTCAGAATCAAGTTGGTTTCGAGTGATTCTCCTGTTAACTTCTCGAGATTCCAATTTCCTGTGAAATTGAGTTTTGCAATGACAATCAATAAGTCCCAAGGACAAACCATACAAAAGTGTGGTCTGTATCTGTATGGCACGAAATGTTTTTCGCATGGTCAACTCTACGTTGCGTGTTCGCGCGTAACGAGTTGGGACGCACTAAGTATATATCTGAAGCCTCTCAAGAAAGACGAAATACCCACATTGGAAAACGTTCTTTACCCTGAGGTCTTTAATGAGCTTGAGACAGTGAAGGAGGAGTATTCTCGATTGGATAGTCGAGTATTGATTCGCCAAGAGGACGCAGAAGAGAACAACGAGCTTATGCGAATATATATTCCGAGGAGTGGAGGGCTATCTAAGGAGGAGATCAACGCATTTTTTGCACCCGAGATATCAAGTGAAGATTTCGAGGATGTTAAGGAGCGATTAGAAGAGATTGAGGAGGTCGAGGAAAAGCCGTGAGGAGCTTCAACATCTTCGTCAGTTGTTGGAGGAGAACCGTGAGGTGGGCAAAAACAACCAACAAATGCTGGAAAAGAATCGAGAGCTGGGCGAAAACAACCAACGAATGCTGGCGTCGTTAGTCCGGGGCCTGGAGGCCATCAGGCGGGAGGAGAGTGATGAGCCACTAAAATAAATAAATAAATAAATAAAAATAATAATAATAAACCTACAAAAGTACACATTTTTTCCTTTAACCTGTGCGTCTACGAAGATGACGGCGACAGAGGCACCACACACACACACACACACACACACACACACACACACACACACACACACACACACACACACACACACACACACACACACACAAGGAGTTGTGACCTTGCATTCCCGGTGTGTGGAGTGTGAGTGGTCTCAGACCTACCCAGAGATCTGCTAATAATGAGCTCTGAGCTCACTGCCGTAGGGTGGTGTCTGGCTGTCTCGAAAAGAGGCTGCAGCAGATCCGAGGTGAATACACACACACACTACAATTACGTCCGGTCACCATGTTCCCTTGAACTGACCAGGAAAAAATGTCCCTTGGGTTCGGCCTCGGCCTCGGGGCGGAACCCCACGGGATCCCCAGCACGGGATCCCTATCGTGGGATTAAAGCGCGGAGAGCTGCGGCCGTAGGCCGCTGTTTGCGCAGCCAAGCCCCCGGCGAAGTCGGGGAGGGCGAAGCCCGCGGCTTGTAATAATAATAATAATAATAATAATAATAATAATAATAATAATAATAATAATAATAATAATAATAATAATAATAATAATAATAATAATAATAATAATAATAATAATAATAATAATTGTTACAACTTTGGGTTGTGACACAGGCCTACTATTTCTTCTCATTTTCTTGCGTCTGCTCTCAAACCCCAGTTACCAAATACTTTCGCTCAAGGGCCTAGCCGACATAGGCTCCACATTTTTTCATCTCCTTTCAGCCCTTTTCGGCTATCAACTTCCTCTACTCTTTAGAATTACCGGAACTCTTAAGGCCTCTATCAACAACTTCTTGATATTTTCCTTCTCCTTATCTTCATTAACTGTTGCGCCAATTTGGCAGTCAATTACAGTGCCTTAACGAATTTGAGAGAGACTTCTAATTACTCAGGAAAACCCTCCCCCCTCCCCTTTCTAGGTGTCTGCCTATGCCTGCGAGCAAAGACACGAATGTTTAATATTAAGTGTGGGATTCCACAACCTCTTAGTTTTACTGTTCCTCCATGCAGTTGTAATTTGCTACTTTATGAATAGAATTGGTGTATTACATCCAAGAGTTACCGTTCGAATTGGTTCTAACGGTTTTATCCCCCCCCCCCTGCGCGCTTACCATTTATTGTTTAGGCTAGTTTTAATTAGACTAGTTAGGATAATATCTTCCACTCTCGTGAGTAGTGACTACCCTCAAGGAACAATTAGGACTGATTCAACTTCCACATAAACGTTGCACTGCGCTCCCTTCAGAACTAGTGATTTGAAATTAAGAAGTACCGGCAACAGTGTATGCCATCAGTGTATGGGTAGGCAGTTGACCCGACAGTGCCCGTCCAGCTGTTATCCCCCTGGGTCCCCAAAAGGGAGAGGTGGGCCACTCGTACTCTCGGAAAATCAAACGCGCCCTACCCTCCCATATGGTGGCTATCGAGGATTTTTACATTAATACGACCCGTGCAAAATCCCCCGGAGACTTATCGAATTGAAGACAGTGATGCGAGTGACGCCCCGACCCTCGTGGGAACGGGTTTGAACGGTGTCCCGCCGAGCTTAACAGCAAAGTTATCCTGCCACAGCAGAAGCATCCTGCCTGAAAGAGGGACGCGCACCAATTTGAAGACATCCCCGTAACCAGCAGAAGTCACTTAGAGATGGGTGAGTATATCGACCTAGTGGTAAAGTATTAGTAAGATGTCATAGGCTTTGCGCAGGGGTTAGTTAGTCAGGATACATAAGTGAAATTAGATTATCTATTAAGAGATCCTACTAAGGATTTGAGTTGCATGCCAATAATGTTTGATTGTAGAAATAATCTTGATCATCAAAAATCACAATAGGATGATCTGTTTGATTAACCCAGGTCTGTGCTTTGATTGAGTTGTCCCATCCCCCTTTTTTGAGTTATACACACGCGCGCCGAGAAGGGAGCGCGCGTGGTCCCGGTCGGTGACTCAAATCTCTTGGACTTCGGCTTCCCACTGCAGCTATCCATCCCCCTTCACCCATCCCCTAAGGTAGGAATATTTCCCACGCCCCCACAACCACCACCTCCTCCTTCCACTGTCCAGGGATTTTGTGACACGGTCCTCACGTGGTCCCTCGAACCGGATACTCGGTCCATTACCTATGTATAGATCTCTCTAAGTTCATTAATTTGTATGATCCCACTAATTCAATTAATCCGTGGGACAACTCATGATGTAAATCACAGAATGTTTCCCCGCGCATAGGTTAGCAATTTAGTACGATGTACAAGAGTTCCTCCTGCTCGCTAAGGCACTTCTAACAACCAAGCATGCTATAATATCTCTGTGTTACATTGATTCACCCTTCCTACTTGTATCTTTTCACTTGGGCAACATTTCGCCCCCTAAGTAGAATTAGATTGTGCTGAAAATACTCTGGTCCCTGTTTCACGGGTAGTTCCGCCCGTCGACTTCATTCAGTGGCATCATCAGCCACGCCTCATAATTTTAAGCTTAGCCGTCATCGGCTGTCTTAGTTTAGTAGCTCAGCCCGGCCGAACCCAAGCGGCGTCATTTGTTTCAAATCCTCCCTTGAGACCCATCGAGTCTTGGCGCCATCCGCCACACCCTTACGTTAAGCCTAGCGGCTACCGTTACGGCTGCCCTGAGTTAACGGCTCTGCCCAGCCAGGAATCAAAGCGGTCTTGTTCTCAAGCCCTCGCTGTTCCTCGTGAATAGCACCCTCCTTTTTCTGACCAGTTTGTATGACAGCACCCCCTTCAATTTTCCATTTTCGTCGTTCGATTCTTTCGATCGTTTCTCAATTCATCGTGTCTTGTTCCCATTTCGTTTCATTGTATTGCGTACTGGAGCCATTTACGGTTCTCTAACCAGTCGTTGTGAAAGCGGACGCATATCGCCGCTCTCGACTTAGGACTTAACTGAACTATACCCTAATACCCGTGGGAATTCTCTCACAACTGCCACGAGATTCGAATTGACATTTCCAGTTCGTTTGCTTGATATAGTGTTTACCTGTTGTCTCAAGCATTCTCCGACGGCCGCCTTTTCGCATAGAAAGCGAACTATAGTGCCAGTATATTAGCGGCAGCCACCGTGTCTTATTACAGCCCCACCGAAAGCACAATTGCAAACGCAACACTGACCGAACTAGAGATGCAACTAAAAAAAAACCGTGTTTTTTTTTTTTTTTACTTTTTTTCTTCAAAAAAAAAACTTGACAAAAAAACACATAGATATTTTCTTTTTTATATATACATTTTGTTTTAAAATAACTCAGCAAGGAAAATAACCATATTACATTATTTTTTCTATGTTAGAATATCAAATAAATCAGTATACCCCTCACTTAAGGTTTTCTATGGTGTTAGGGCACTTCCATTTTCTGTGGTTTCATGTTTTGATGTGTTTTATTTATTTTACAATGTACAGTTGCCCCACTTAGTTTTGGTAGTTTTAAAAATGTTTCGGACAAGAATAGCAACTCGCCCAGTATTCTTTTTTATTACATTTTCGTGTATTTTTAATTTTTTTTTTTTTTTTTTTTTTTTTTTTTTGCTAAATAGTAACTACCATAAAAAATGTGACAAACAGCGAAATACTCAAAATGGTGTAGCAGACGACACATTTTTCTTGACTTACTAATGACATCTATCACTCTTATTTGACAAGTAATACGATTAATATACGTTGCAGAGGAGAGAGAGAGAGAGAACGCAGGAATCTGTTCTCATAGTGGTAGGTGGTAGACTAACAAGCAGCTTCAAGCTGTGAGTGGTGTTGAGTGCAGTGACAAACTAACCAAAACTAACTCGTATACTTATAAGTTATGTTATAAACCTATTATTAAATCAATTATTTTCATTTGTTTATTCAGCAGAGGGCTTGTGATCCAATTATGTTATGTTGATTGTGATGCAAAAAAAAATGATCCCGTTTTTTTTTTAACTTGTTTTTTATGAGTTTTTTTTTTTTTTAATCTCGTCCAAATTTGTTCAGATATTAAATATTTAGTATATAAAAACAGGTGCAAGTATGTTATTCATCCCTCCACATATGTGTATCTATCTTATTCAAAGAGACATTAGACAGAGTATAAAAATAAACAAGTAATTGACCATATAAAGTCACTGTCAGATGCTGCAAGCCTGCAACAAATGTAGATACTGTATATGGGCCAGTATGGCTATTGGCTGGCTACCTTACAAAATTTACCTTTTATCTTAGCATACTCTTCAAAGATTAAACACTCCAATTTCCCACAGTGACACTGGACGTTGCCTAAACACAGATCCGCCACTTGGACAGTGGAAAAGGGGTTAAGATAGTAATGGGGGGAAACTGTTGTACTCCCCGCCACCCATCAAGGCTCAGGGCTTACTTTCTACCGGGCTTTTTGCTCGCTATCCCTTAACTTTAACCTATGTGGAGGGATGAATAACATACTTGTACCTGTTTTTATATACTAAATGTTTAATATCTGAACAAATTTGGACAAGATTAAAAGAAAAACATAAAAAAAAACAAATTTTATATATATATATATATATATATGTATATATATATATATATATATATATATATATATATATATATATATATATTTTTTTTTTTTTTTCATCTATAGACCGAACTCGTCACCATCACGCAAAATTTTAGAGAAACAGTCACGGAGTACACAGATGCTTATGGGACTGTCAACATCGAGGGCCTGTCCCCCAGTTTAACGACGGAAATCTACAAAGCCCATCATCAAGTGTGGCGGTTCTTAGAGCCCGCTTGGGCCCAACACCTTCTCGATGGTCAACTTACGCCACTCAGCAACTGAAACCCCTCAAGAAAGCCCTGCTCAACCTAAAATTCCGAGCAGACACCAGAATGAACGGAGCAAATCCCACCGCTCCAGCGACCCAGCAACAGCCTCACCAAGGCACCACCATCACCTTCATAAGGGAGGAGCCCCAACCCCCCCCCCCTCTTTCGATGGGCATCTGGAAATGTTCTCCAGCTGGTGGAGCATTTTTAAAATTGTGATTCATGACAACATTAGATATACAGATGGAGAATAATTCAGCGCTCTTATGCGCTCCCTTACGGGTAAAGCCAAGCGATTGATCGGCTACCCAGTGTACAACGATACCGCGTATGACTACGTCATCAACAGACTTCATGACGCCTATGACAAGCCTTTGGCTGTACTCAGAGGACTGAAGGAACGCCTCATCGCCATTCCCGCACCTACTGACGATTGTGAGGACTTGTCAAGGTTCCTCGCCGATTGGGACGAATTGAGTGAACGTTACAAGAACGTGATAGGACAAGCCCTCTCCGATGAGTTTGTAGAGAGGGTTCTAGTGCCGAAACTGCCACGCCAGGTTCTCTCGTCTATATACTTATTCAAAGGCACCTCTGAACTTAGTGCGCCTGAGCTTCACGCGGCACTCAAAGTCTACTCGGGTGCCATCACGGGCAGTCGACACCATGCCCCTGTGACGGCTCACCCTGTTCCTACAGCGACCCCTACACCTGTTCCTGCTCCACCAGCACCACGCCCACCTCGACAGACATCGGCACGCGCTCTGACGCCTCCGATGACTCTAGGTCATACACCAAAGCATGCCACAGAAAGGCTAGCACCTACGCCCCCTCAGCTGGCACCTGCACCACCCGCCCCGGCACCTGCGGTTCTCAATGAGGCACAGCTCCGAGCCAACTGCTTGTTTTGCAATGGCTCCCATCGGCCGTCACATTGCACGACGTACCCTGACATCACCGCGCGTACCCACAGGCTTCTAGCACTAGGCAAGTGTACCATCTGCTACTCCAACAAGCATCAGACCAACCGTTGTGACTTTCAAGCAGGCTGCTTGAAATGTGGCGCCCGCCATAAGGCACCACTGTGCCCTCAAGCCATCAATATAACCAGCAATGGCATCTTCGCTTCTCCTATACCGAATCCAGTTCCTTCTCACCTCTGGAACCAGTCTCCGTCAGGCCACGCTCCCACTCCTCCCTACAGCGCGGTTTCATCACAACCTCCTGCTGGTTATCAGCCTGCTCCAGGATACCATCCGTACTATCCCCCCCTTTTCCAGCACCCTGGGACCTACTCCACTCCTTACCAGGCCCCGTACTATCCTCCGTTGCAACCAGCGCCACCTGGCACGAAAGCAATCCAAGATAGCACCTCAACTTCTACACCATCAGCCTCTACCAGCTCCCACAACGACGCCCTCAGTGTCACGCCTAAGGTAACCCACGCCCCTGAATCCACCAATACCCCTTCTTCAATATACATGGCTCCCATCCTTGCAACTCCAACCGTCCTGGAACCCTCTCCAGCAGCCACAGAAGCAGTGCTAGAGCACACTCCGACGACCACGGTCCCCCTCACCACGTCGGTCCAAACTTCCTCTGTACCTGATACCACCTTGTCTCGGGACCCGGAACCAGTACCAGTCATCGTTGAGAATACGCAAGTTGCCACTGACGCTCAGAGTTCTCAGAGTATCTCTACTTCTACTTCATCAACGCCTACCAGCTCTCACCACGGCAGCCCCTTTGTCTCGCCCCAAGTAGGCCACGCCCCGGAAGCCACCAGCATCCCCTCTTCAATGCACTCGGCTCCTATCTTACAAACTTCAGCCCAAACTTCCACTACACCAGATGCCACTTTACCTCAAGAACTGGAACCAGTACCCCTCATCGTTGAGACAACACAAGTTGCCACTGACGCTCCAAGTTCTCAGAGTACATATACTTCTACTTCATCAACGCCTACCAGCTCTCACCACGACAGCCCCTGTGTCACGCCCCAAGTAGGCCACCAGCATTTCCTCTTCAATGCACTCGGCTCCCACCTTACAAACTTCAGCCCAAACTTCCATTGCACCAGATGCCACTTTACCACAAGAACCGGAACTAATACCGATCATCGTCGGGACTACCCAAATTGACAATGACGCTCGAGGTCCTCAGACAATACCATTTGATCCGGGAACCACGGGCTCGGTCCCCTCAGAAGACGAGTTACAACCTTCGACAATTCTTGACAATGCAACTAAGAGCGCCGACCAATCCCTCATCCCACGAGTAGTACAGAGCATTGTCGCTCTACCTATCTTCACTGGACACCTCACTAAAGACCGCAAGAAATGCATTTCCCAAGTACTCGCTGACTGCGGAGCTCAACGCACATTCGTTCACACCTCCGTTGTAGACCAACCTGACCTCAGGCCAAAGGGAACCGTGCTTTGCCGCCCTGATTCCTTTAACAAGACTGAACTACCTCAGAAGTTCGACATCGTTGAATTCAACTTGCACTTGGGCACTGAGAAACATCTCATCGAAGCGGTAGTGCACCCCTCAGTGGGTAAAGACGTCTCTATGCCTGGATACCAACGTACAATCCAGGTTCTCAAAGCCCAAGGTATACCTGTCGCCAATGAAGCACCTTCAGACCAAGCTTCTGATGTCAGCATTATATTAGGCAGTGGTCACATGCCATTAGTCTTTAAACGCGCCATGCGTTTCATGGGTGTCGAACTTTTTGCCACCTCAGCTGGTTCTGTAGTATGGGGCAAACTGGCCCCCTGGAGCCAGGACCACAACCTCCTCCCCCCTATTGAAACCATTGCACTCAACAGCATCCATGTTGAAGAAACTGTCCTCGCTCAGCCTCCGGCACTCGAAGCCCTCAACCGAAACGAAGAGGTCAAACAATCCGTCAGTAAGGCCAATTCAACAGGTCTCGCCTCCAAGGACAACGTCACAGGCCTGATTGGTGAACGCAACTTCTGGTTTGAGGAGCCAGAATGGCTTCTCTATCCTGACCAAGCCAGCTCTCCCAGTTTCATAGCTGCAGAGGATACCCTCCTCGGCCTCTTTTGGTTCATAAGTGTGTCACAACTTTGGGTTGTGACACACGGCCTACTATTTCTTCTCATTTTCTTGCGTCTGCTCTCAAACCCCAGTTACCAAATACTTTCGCTCAAGGGCCTAGCCGACATAGGCTCCACATTTTTTCAT
This sequence comes from Oratosquilla oratoria, assembly GCF_046742065.1. Lineage (NCBI taxonomy): Eukaryota > Metazoa > Arthropoda > Malacostraca > Stomatopoda > Squillidae > Oratosquilla > Oratosquilla oratoria. Next base: position 13,708,868 of record NC_134803.1, on the reverse strand, counting down.
CTCCTTTCAGCCCTTTTCGGCTATCAACTTCCTCTACTCTTTAGAATTGCCGGAACTCTTAAGGCCTCTATCAACTACTTCTTGATATTTTTCCTTCTCCTTATCTTCATTAACTGTTGCGCCAATTTGGCAGTCAATTACAGTGCCTTAACGAATTTGAGAGAGACTTCTAATTACTCAGGAAAACCCTCCCCCCTCCCCTTTCTAGGTGTCTGCCTATGCCTGCGAGCAAAGACACGAATGTTTAATATTAAGTGTGGGATTCCACAACCTCTTAGTTTTACTGTTCCTCCATGCAGTTGTAATTTGCTACTTTATGAATAGAATTGGTGTATTACATCCAAGATTTCCCGTTCGAATTGATTCTATCGGTTTCACACACACACCCCTGCGCGCTTACCAATTATTGTTTATGCTAGTTTTAATTAGACTAGTTAGGATAATATCTTCCACTCTCGTGAGTAGTGACTACCCTCAAGGAACAATTAGAACTGATTCAACTTCCACATAAACGTTGCACTGCGCTCCCTTCAGAACTAGTGATTTGAAATTAAGAAGTACCGGCAACAGTGTATGCCATCAGTGTATGGGTAGGCAGTGACCCGACAGTGCCTGTCCAGCTGTTATCCCCCTGGGTCCCCAAAAGGGAGAGGTGGGCCACTCGTACTCTCGGAAAATCAAACGCGCCCTACCCTCCCATATGGTGGCTATCGAGGATTTTTACATTAATACGACCCGTTTACGCACCGTCAGGCCCTACACGAGTGATTCATGTGCAAAATCCCCCGGAGACTTATCGAATTAAAGACAGTGATGCGAGTGACGCCCGACCCTCGTGGGAACGGGTTTGAACGGTGTCGCGACGAGGTCAGCCTCCAGTGAACACACCGCGCTTAGGGTGAGCGGTATCGCCACCATTGTGCCAATTCGACGATTAGCGGGAGCAGTTCCCCCTTTTCGGGAAATCCTGACCAGAAAGGAACTTGTGCCAGAGTGGATAACGGGGAGACGCTTACGGAATCGAACTCGCTTCCCGCCACGAAGTACCACCCCACGAGGACAGTCGGTTTGCCGCCGAGCTCAACAGCAAAGTTATCCTGCCACAGCAGAAGCATCCTGCCTGAAAGAGGGACGCGCACCTATTTGAAGACATCCCCGTAACCAGCAGAAGTCACTTAGAGATGGGAGAGTATATCGACCTAGTGGTAAAGTATTAGTTAGATGCCATAGGCTTTGCGCAGGGGTTAGTTAGTCAGGATACATAAGTGAAATTAGATTATCTATTAAGAGATCCTACTAAGGATTTGAGATGCATGCCAATAATGTTTGATTGTAGAAATAATCTTGATCATCAAAAATCACAATAGGATGATCTGTTTGATTAGCCTAGGTCTGTGCTTTGAGTTGTCCCACCCACCCCTTTTTTTGAGTTATATACACGCGCGCCGAGAAGGGAGCGTGCGTGGTCCCGGTCGGTGACTCAAATCTCTTGGACTTCGGCTTCCCACTGCAGCTATCCATCCCCCTTCACCCATCCCCAAAGGTAGGAATATTTCCCACGCCCCCAAAACCACCACCTCCTCCTTCCACTGTCCAGGGATGATGATGATGATGATGATGATGATGATGATGATGATGATGATGATGATGATGATGATGATGATGAGAATAATAATAATAATAATGATAATAATAATAATAATAATAATAATAATAATAATAATAATAATAATAATAATAATAATAATAATAATAATGATAATAATAATAGATAATAATAATGATAATAATAATAATAATAATAATAATAATAATAATAATAATAATAATAATAATAATAATAATAATAATGATAGTGATAATAATGATGATAATAATAATAATAATAATAATAATAATAATAATAATAATAATAGATAACAATAACAATAATAATAATAATAATAATTATAATAATAATAACAATAATAATGAATGATAATGATAATAATAATGATAATAATAATAATAATGATGATGATAGTGATAATAATAACAATAATATAATAATAATAATAATGATAATTATAATAATAGTAATAATAATAATAATTATAATAATAATAATAATAACAAAAATAATAATAATGAGGATGGTGATGATGATAGTGATAATAATAATAATAATAATAATGATAATAATAATAATAATAATAATAATAATAATAATAATAATAATAATAATAATAATAATAATAATAATAATAATAATAATAATAATAATAATAATAATAATAATAATAATAATAATAATAATAATAATAATAATAATAATAATAATAATAATAATAATAATAAGCCTAATCATTTTATTTGGCAATGAATATACATGAAGTCCAGATAATGAAATAACACGTAGTTCGAAAAAGCAATTATAATTGCCGAGGATAGCACAGAAAAGCATGTAACCTTATTTTCATTGTGGTCATTAGACTGATTTTCTACACTAAGTTACACAGACAACATTATATAGCCTACGTAGGGGTTTTAAGGGGACCAGAGACGGTAATGAGTAATACCAATCAGTACACATACGACACATAAACATTATTATAGCTTTGCTAATACTACTAAAATGTTCGTAACACGTAGGATATTAAGACCAAAACTTGAGCACCGTCACAATACCTTAACATTGCATTATGCATCAGGAACAACAAGATATTACCTAAAGGTACCAAAACCGTAGGAGTGAGTGCCAGATCAGTGTTCACAGTAAAATTATATTTTCTTTATATATCTAGTTGTTCATGCGTTATCTTATTCATCTTTATGACATCCCTTCAATATTATTAAAAGAGTTTTGTCTTATTTTTGGTTATCCCTTCCTTTACCGGGTGGCATTTCCCCTCGCACACTGACTTCCAGCAAGATATTTTTTCCATCTCCTTATGATCTCGGTGGCAAAAGGGTTATTTTATTATATATTTTAACAACAGTCATTTCTTTAAGATTTGTGGTTTTTCATTTCTTCTTTTGCACAGCATCTTACTTAAATGAAAATGTCGGGAAAGATCTGTCAATTTTACTCGTCCGGTAGTGATGAAATTTGTGTTTTTCGTCTACATGCGATTGATTAATTTGAATTTGAGTATACTCGTATAGAAAGACAATTGATCAATGTGAATGCTGTAGTATATAAGAGTATATGTTTTTTTTTAATATTTACGTCTATGTTTATATTGTTGCACGACAATATACAATATGATATAAAATAAAATGTCTATTTTGCTATTGTAACTCATGTTTTGTCAAACACGAACGCAAGTACTTGTAGCCCTCTACCGTTGAATTTGGTAAGCAAAGTCGATGGGAGGAGGTGTTTCAAGGAAAAAGGAACCTCATTAAAACAACATTGTTTATATTTTACATATTCTTAGGTAAGGTGTTTGAGAAACTTTGGAGTTAATAACGAGATCAGTTCATGATATTAACACCAAAGATTAGGGTAGCCCCATTACGTGTTGTTGTTCTTAAATGTGTGATAAATTCCATGAACATAGTTCAACCCTACTCTGTTCTTTGGGCACTGGTATATTACGAGATATATGTAAATACAAGTTGTTAAATACCTCCGTTATAAGTGATTTGCTTATTTCATGTTTGGTATGAAAAAGGCTTTATTTTGTTTTGTGGAATTTGCCCCATATGTGTCATTAGACAAATATTCATTTATGATCGGTAGATAATCATAATCATAATGTAAATATAATTATTATTATACCAAAAGATGAATTTATTATAAATTCAACACTTATAGCCAAATATGTTATCAGGGTTTAAGGATGAAACTGCTTTTTGGACGAGTCAATTCAAATAGTATAAATGTATCAGAAGTCTGTATAGGCAAAGACCAAAGTGATAGTTGTAGTGGGAATAAACATGTCATGGTATTATTTTATTTGTGCACACCTACATGACATAGCATTAGGATTAGAAAATTAGATACAGTAAGTCCTTGTTATTCGGTACATATGTGTTCCTGAAAACCTTACTGCAAATTTAAATTACTGTATACCGAACCCATTATGATTATATAGTGACGTCCGAATCCGCTCGTGGCGCCACGATTGCACGTGTACTGTTTACGACGCAATCTTTTGCGGCCCGCTTAAATAAGTATGCCTCAGTTTGAATGCTTGCATCATTCAGCGCATGCACAGAGTATTCAAATTATCTTGTTGTGCAAGTGTATGCCCAATTCTTGAAACACACACAAATTTTCACCGATTTAAACGGAAGTTTGGTTATCAACCTCGGCATAATAGTTTTCTGAGTAAAAATATTAAGGTAAGACATCAATAAATAATATTTTAACCTATATAAACATATTTTTCAACCTATTTTCTCCCAGAAACGAGAAGCTTAAGATCGTTGATTAATTGATATTTGAGCTTAGTGGCAATACATGTAGGCATATGGTCACGCGCGAAACCATGCGCGGCGCCGCTATCGCCATCTTTTGCGCCCCGTTGGATTTTGATTTTTGTTTGGCTTAGTTTGAATGCTTGGAGCGTTCAGCACATTCGCAGGGTATTAAAATGATCCTGTTGTTAAACAAGTTTATGCCCAGTTCTTCAAAACTTTACTAATTCTTGCCGATTTCAATGCAATTTTTTATATTAGCCTTGGCAAAGTAGTTTTCCGAGTAAAAGTGTAAAGGCAAGAAACTAAATCGTATAATATTTAATGTAACAATGTTGTTTATTAGCCTCTATTCTACCGGATATGAGCAAATTTGAAATCGTTGGTAATAGCGCAGTTGTGCAATCTAAGTTTCTTGAAGCTTAGATGCCTATTTGACATATCGTTGCCATGGCAACATGATAGGTGTCAGTAAGAACGGTGTAAGAGGAAAGTCCTGCACTGTTTTTGACATGCTCAGGATATTTTTTGACTCATAAAACCTTTACATGCCAAGTTGCATGTCAGTTGGGCCAGCGGTTTGGATTTTATTGATTATTTCTAAATTGACAACAGTTGCCATGGCAACATGATAGATATTAGTAAGAACAGTGTAAAAGGAAGGTCCTGCATTGTTTTTGATATGCTCAAGTGATTTGTTGACCCATAAAATCTTCACATGCCAAGTTGCATGTCAGTTGTGCCAGGGGTTTGGATTTTATTGATTATTTCTAAATTGACAATTGCCATGGCAACATGATAGATGTTAGTAAGAACAGTATAAAAGGAAGGTCCTGCATTGTTTTTGACATGCTCAGGAGATTTGTTGACCCATAAAACCTTCACATGTCAAGTTGCATGTCAGTTGTGCCAGTGGTTTGGATTTTATTATTTCTAAATTGACAACAGTTGCCATGGCAACATGATAGGTGTTAGTAAAAATGGTATAAGAAGAAGGTCCTGCAATGTTAATGACATGCTCAGGTGATTTGTTGACCCATAAAACCTTCACATGCAAAGTTGCATGTCAATTGGGCCAGAGGTTTGGATTTTATTGATTATTTCTAAATTGACAACAGTTGCTATGGCAACATGTTAGTTGTTAGTAAGAATGGTATAAGAAGAAGGTCCTGCAATGTTATTGACATGCTCAGTTGATTTGTTAACCCATAAAACCTTCACATACCAAATTGCATGTCAATTGGGCCAGCAGTTTGGATTTTATAGATTATTTCTAAATTGACAACAGTTGCCATGGCAACATGATAGGTGTTAGTAAGAATGGTATAAGAAGAAGGTCCTGCAATGTTAATGACATGCTCAGGTGATTTGTTGACCCATAAAACCTTCACATGACAAGTTGCATGTCAATTGGGCCAGCGGTTTGGATTTTATTGATTGTTTCTAAATTGACAATAGTTGCCATGGCAACATGATAGGTGTTAGTAAGAATGGTATAAGAAGAAGGTCTGCATCTGTGATGATGATGACCCAAATGATCTTTAGAATTTGAGGTACCGAATTACTAATTATTGGTTAGGTTAAGTTAGGTAAGAATAGAGTAATTTATCATCCTTTCATTTCTTTGACCTCGGAATCTGTCAAAACAAACATGGCGTATCATTCAACCACCACGACTTTGTTAGAAAATAGGTTTTAGCAACTTTTTTGTTATTGATTTCTGCCAAGAAAATCACATATTACATTGATCTATTATAATTTACAAAATTAATAATTAATTTTCTATTGCTATATTGCATAGGTGTGCACAACTAAAATTTTACCCATGTCATCAAAGTTACTGTTCCATCTCTAACTGGTACAAATGGTAATAGAACTTTTTCTGGTAAATTAAAACCAGTATCACCACTGTATTGTAAACAGTATGCCATGCTCAGCTGCTATGGCAAACTATGACAATCCACCACAATAATAGCATACTTTTTGTATGAATAGCATTATCCCCCCATCCCTTCATATAATAAGTGGCACTTTCTGATCCATTAAAAAAATGGCATTATTATGGAGGTGCACACCTATACAATATGTCAATACAAAATTATATATTGATTTGGTAAATTAAGATACATAAACAGAATACAAGTTTTTCTTGGCAGAAACCAATAACAAAACATTTTGCTAAAAGCAAATGTACTCAAATACTGTACTGCCAAATGGAGCTGGGAAGAGAATTTTCAAATACAGTGCTCGACAAAAGTTCGCGGCGCCTCAGCGAATCTAAACAAAAATGCACAAAAATGTAATTAATCATTATATTTATTGGATTTTTACTCGCCTAATACTTGGTTGGGAGTCCTTTGCGCTTTAACACAGCCTCAAGACGACGTGGAAGTGAAGCAGCTAGGTTGTGGAGGGTTGTAGGCTCAAAATTATCCCAGATTTCCTGAATGGCTGCCTCGAGCTTGGGTATAGAGCTAACGTCTTTGCCTTGTAACCTCTTCTTTATAATGTGCCACAAATTTTCAATTGGGTTCAAATCAGGGCTATTACCTGGCCAGTCCTTTATAAAGTTCACTTCACAGTCGTTGAGCCAAGTAGTGATGGATTTAGCAGTGTGGCAGGGGGCACCGTCCTGCTGAAAAACTGTGGCACCTGTTTTTTCAAATGATTCAGGTAAATTTTCACACACAAGCTCCAAGTACACGTTTTGGTTCACTTTTAAGTTCTTGGGTAACTACTAATGACCCCAAGCCCTTGCCGCTGAAACAGCCCCACACCATTAAAGTATCAGGGAATTTGACAGTACCCTTGATGTACCGAGGGTCAAGCGGGTCACTTCCATGTCACCGGTACACCTTTGCACCACGGTTACAGGTGACACTGAAGGTGGCCTCGTCAGACCACAAAACGTCAAGCCAATCGTCCTCAGTCCAGTGAGAGTATTTCTTGGCAAATTCAATCCTTCTGGCTTTCTGCTTCTTGGTGACAAGTGGCTTAGCAACAGGCTGGTGACTCACATACCCAAGCTCATGCACCCTTCGTGACACTGTCCTCACAGACACCTCACCAAACACCCCCAGGGTTCTGTTCCTTCACTACCCTTGCTGTCTTACGAGGAGATGCCTATACAGTGTAAACAAACCCTCAAACTATACGCCGCTGCCAGACAACACCACTCAGTTGCCACGTGGCTGTCATTGTGAGAGAGTGTCTGCGGTACATTTTTTTTTTGGTAGCTCCAATCCTGTGACCTTACCATTGCCTGTGACCTTACCATGGCCGATGCAGCTTATAGAAGCAAGCAGTTAATAGCCCAGATCATTGCACTACGTGAATTAGGCAAGAAAACGAAGGAAATAAGTGAACAGTTAAGCTGTGCAAAGTCTACAATGAGGAAGTGGAGTGCACGTGCAAGAGATTTGCCAGATGACATTTTGCCTGCTCACAAACCACGCTCAGGACGCCCTAGAAAGACTTCTACAAGGGCAGATACCATCATAAAACGAACTCTAGAGGCATCTCCTCGTAAGACAGCAAGGGTAGTGAAGGAACAGAACCCTGGGGTGTTTGGTGAGGTGTCTGTGAGGACAGTGTCACGAAGGGTGCATGAGCTTGGGTACATGAGTCACCAGCCTGTTGCTAAGCCACTTGTCACCAAGAAGCAGAAAGCCAGAAGGATTGAATTTGCCAAGAAATACTCTCACTGGACTGAGGACGACTGGCTTGACGTTTTGTGGTCTGACGAGGCCACCTTCAGTGTCACCTGTAACCGTGGTGCAAAGGTGTACCGGCGACATGGAAGTGACCCGCTTGACCCTCGGTACGTCAAGGGTACTGTCAAATTCCCTGATACTTTAATGGTGTGGGGCTGTTTCAGCGGCAAGGGCTTGGGGTCATTAGTAGTGTTACCCAAGAACTTAAAAGTGAACCAAACCGTGTACTTGGAGCTTGTGTGTGAAAATTTACCTGAATCATTTGAAAAAACAGGTGCCACAGTTTTTCAGCAGGACGGTGCCCCCTGCCACACTGCTAAATCCATCACTACTTGGCTCAACGACTGTGAAGTGAACTTTATAAAGGACTGGCCAGGTAATAGCCCTGATTTGAACCCAATTGAAAATTTGTGGCACATTATAAAGAAGAGGTTACAAGGCAAAGACGTCAGCTCTATACCCAAGCTCGAGGCAGCCATTCAGGAAATCTGGGATAATTTTGAGCCTACAACCCTCCACAACCTAGCTGCTTCACTTCCACGTCGTCTTGAGGCTGTGTTAAAGCGCAAAGGACTCCCAACCAAGTATTAGGTGAGTAAAAATCCAATAAATATAATGATTAATTACATTTTTGTGCATTTTTGTTTAGATTCGCTGAGGCGCCGCGAACTTTTGTCGAGCACTGTACGTACCAGGTTTGTGTCATCGTCCAGTCCCATCAATGTCAGTTTGACAATGGCAATAGCTACCTTGTGCACACCTAAGTGATATATCACTAGTATATTTAGTATTAATTTTGTAAATAAAGATACATCAGTCTTGGTGAAAATAACAAAACGAACTGCTAAAAGCAAGCCAATCGTACAATTTCCCATGCTCCATGTTCGTTTGTCCATGTACTTGTCAGTGCAGTCTGATGTCAGTTTGACAATGGTGATGACCATGTTGTATACTGAGGCCTGGAATATGCCCTTAGTACTTCCACCAGTACCTTGCATACTACTTCTTTTTTAACAATGATAAAGAGCTGAGCTTTGTGCTTTTCTTGAAGCAGTGAAATTCCTCTACAATCCCCAGTCCGATCACATGCCAAAACCAGCCATCAACATTCCTAACAGCGACGATGACCCTGATGACTTATAGCATTACAAGTACCACATTACAAATTAGGTTAGAACATAACATTTTATCATTCTTTTATATCTTCAATCTGTTAAAACAAATGTGGAATCTTGAAGCACTTGTGGCTCCATTTGCTAGTATATTGCTTTTAGCAAGGTTTGTTATTGATTTCAGCAAAGAAAAGCATATATTATGTTGATAAGTTAGAGTTTATTAAATTACATATATATACCAAGGCTTTTCCCCCTTACAAGGTAGGTAGCCAAAAAGGAAAAGGCATAAAATCATTCCATCCCTGAATACACTCCACACCCCCTCCACCCTCCCTCTTATCTTAGCACCTCCTGGATGACGGGTCATCCCTGCACCGTGTCCACTGCCCTGGGTCAGAAGCAGTGTCGCAAGACAGCACATCCACAGCAAGGCCGCTTCATTAAATCGGCAACCCCCCTCTTCATCCCCCCATGCATAAAAGGAGAAGACGGGGAGAAATCCCTTCAGGCTGCGTTAAATTTTGCTCACACATACTACCTCATTCCACCTCATGCATCACAACATCATCCATATACAACCATTCTCCATTCACCCCTATCTTCTGTCCTCTCCCATCCTTCCTCAACAGACATTCCCCTCTTCCCCAAAGCCCCCTTCACCCCATCCATCCACCTCATCCTAGGACGTCCCTTCATGTTCACTCCCTCCACATCTGCCTTCCATACCTCTTTTACTAGTCTTTCTTCACTCATTCTTTCTGTGTGTCCAAACCATCCTAATACTCTTTCATCAACCCTATCTCCCAACTCCCTTTCCACCCCTGTTCTCCTCCTCACCTCCTCATTTCTCACTCTATGTAGCCTAGTAACCCCCATCATACTTCTCAGACACCTCATCTCAAACACATTCAAACTCCTTCTCTCTTCCTCTCTTATGTTCCATGCTTCTGCCCCATACAGTCCTGTTGCCACAATCACTCCTTCATATAGTCTCCTCTTAGCATCCATTCCCAAATGTCTATTCCTCATTACACTCTTCAATCCACCAAGGCATTTACTCACTTCTCTCAATCTACATTCTACCTCCACCTTCACTCCACCTTTTCCTGCCACATTTGCACCCAAGTATCTAAAACTATCCACTTCCTCCAGTTGCTCTCCCTTTATGCTCACTTCCAGTCTACAGTCACTTTCACCCCTTGTACATCTCATCACCTTTTACCCACATTTATCTTTAGCTTTCTTCTATCACATACTCTCCCAAACTCTGTCACCAACTTCCTCAATCCCTCCTCCGATTCTGCCACAAGCGTAGTGTCGTCCGCAAACAACAGCTGGCTCACCTCCCACTTTTCTCCATTTTCTTTAACCATCTCCAATCCCTGACCCACTACCCTTGCATTTACCTCTCGCACTACCCCATCCATGTATAAGTTGAACAGCCAGGGTGACATAACGCATCCTTGATGAAGTCCCACCTTTACTTCAAACCACTCACTCTCTCCATTTCTAATCCTGACACAAGCTCTACTACTCTCATAAAAACTCTTGACAGCTCCTAGAACCTTTCTTCCTATCCCATATATCTGCAGTACCTCCCACAGTGCCTTTCTGTCTACCCTATCATAAGCCTTTTCCAGATCCATAAAAGCCCAAAAAACATCCTTCCTCTTTCCTATAGCTTTCTCACATATCTGTCTTACCTCAAAGATATGATCTACACAACCTCTACCTGTCCTAAATCCACACTGTTCCTCACCAATTACTCCCTCTGTTCCTCTCCTAATCCTCTCAATCAAGATCCTCCCATAAGCCTCTCCAACTGCACTTAACAAACTAATCCCTCTGATACTACTACATTCACACTTGTCCCCTTTTCCCTTGTAAAGTGGAACTATACAAGCACTCCTCCAGTCCTCCGGCACCCTACCCTCTCTCCAGCCAACATTAAATAACATCACCAGCCAGTCCACCATCACTGTACCTCCTTTTTTTTAGACATTCTGCATGGCATCCATCCAGACCAGGTGCCTTACCTGCTTTCATCATCTTAACAACTGCCTTCACCTCATCCTTCCTTATTTCTCCTCCATTTTCCTCACTCATCACGGTCATTTTCTTAGCATTTCCCACTGCAGCTATCTTTCCCTCCCTATCCTCCTTCACATTTAGCAACTCCCTAAAATACTCTGCCCATCTTCCCCTTACTGCCTTCTCTTCCATTATCATCTCTCCATCTACACCTTTTACCTTTTCTTCTCTACTTGATTCACCTCCTCTTCCTCTCTTAATTTCTTTCCAAAACATCTTTTTATTACTTTCAAAATTTTCTATCATACTATTACCCCATTTCACATCTGCTCTCCTCTTTGCCTCCTTTACCTTTTGCTTTACTTCTCTTTTCTTTTCTTTGTACCTCTCATATGACTCCCTCGTCCTATTTTGTAACCAAACTGTGAAAGCTCGCTTCTTCTCTTCTACAACCTTCTTTGTTTCCTCATCCCACCATTCACTACCCTTCCTTCTATTTCCCCCTGTCCTTCTTGTTCCACACACCATCATTGCACACTTTGTGACTCCCTCCTTGAACCATCCCCACTCCTCCCTCACTCCCTTCCAGTCCTCCTTCAGCTTCTTCTTGTACTCCTTCTCCTTTTCATTTTCATTTAAAGAGTTCACTCTAAGCACCTCCCTACCTTTTGCCCCTTTCCTCTTTCTCCATCTATCCTCCACTCTCAACTTACCTTCCACCAAAAAATGACCTGATATTCCCCCACCCTCTCCCCTTAGCACATGTACATCCTTAACTCTTCCTATCATAATCGTATTTACCACTACATAATCCATTAACCCTCTATCTACCACCCTTCCATCCACCACCCTTCCATCCACCACCCTCTCCCATGTGTACTTATGCTTGACTTTCTTCCGAAACACTGTATATGTTATCATCAACTCTCTAGACACATTTCCACCATCAACTCTCCACTACGATTCTTTCCTGGAACTCCACATTTCCCAACCACTCCATCAATTGGACCATTTCCTACCCTAGCATTAAGGTCTCCCAGTACTATTACATTGACATTTCTCCCTAAATTCTCTATGCACTCATTTAAATCTATCCAAAAGGCCTCCCTTCCTTCTACACTCTTCTCACTGCCAGGCCCATATGCACTTACAAAGACCCACATCTCCTTTCCCAGTTTCACCCTCATCCACATTATCCTTGAGGAAACCTCCTTCCACTCCACTACACGTTTACTTATCTCTTCACTTACTAGAATAGTCACCCCTTCCCTCCCTCACCCTCTCTTCACTCCTGATAACCTCCCACTTACACTCCCAAACTTACACTCACCCTTCGAGCAGACAGACAAAGGGCTCAGTTCAGTGCAATATGTGCAAAAACTGGGCCCACCTCACTTGTACAACACTTGCTGACACAAACCAATACACAAACACTTGGACATATTCTACTTGCCCTCCAGTAACCCCACTCCCACCTGCCCAACCACAGCCAGCACCCTCACCCACTCTCAATTTCCCTTTGCCCTTATCCCCAATCAGTACTCCCCTTCCTCTGTCCCCAATCTCTCCTTTCCCCCCTCTAACCCAGATCCTATACCTTCCCCATTAACACCCCAACCTCAACCCCAAACGACAACATACAACACATACAGAACACACAACATCAACATATTACAACACAACATTGACGGTATTAACACGAAAAAACATGAACTCGAACACTTTCTTAAACAACACAACATACACATTGCAATTATACAAGAAACAAAACTAAGACACTCACACAAAACACCATCATTTCATAATTACACCACCATCAAACAAGACCGGACCGACGGCAATGGCGGTGGACTCATCACCCTGATCCACCACTCCATCTGTTTTGTGGACACAAGTGGCATAACCAAAATTCTCCTCCCTACCACAGATAACACTACAGAAATCCAGTCCATTCGAATCCGCATGGGCAACAAATCAACACTGACAATAGTTGACATGTACATTCCCCCCCCCCCATCATCCCCCACAGTTCCAAACACCTACAGACCTCAATTTAGCCAACTAGCCTCAATCCCCAACCTGATCATGGGTGGTGACTTCAACGCCAAGTCGTCTGCCTGGTATGTCGACAACCCTGACACAGACTCATTGACTATCATGAACAACACACATATCCCACACCAAGCCCTCTACACTCCCTCCTCTCCTGATATCACCTTCTGCTCCCCCTGTCTAACCCCAACAACATCATGGAGAGTGTTCGGAACCCTTGGTTCTGACCACCTTCCAATCATCATCACCACCAAAACAAGATGCACCCTAGTTGGCCACAGACACACATACACCAATTACAAGAGAGCTAACTGGGAAGCTTTTACTGAAGAGACAGAACAACATTTTGAAACACTTAACAGTACACCAATCACAAACATAAACAATGCTGTGCACACTTTTAATACAATCATACAAAACGCAGACAAGAGATACATCCCTAGAGGCAACAGAAAATCACACAACCCCAACTTCACACCAGAAATCTAAGGCCTCATCAGACAATGAGACACACTTAAACACAATACCCCCACACCTATCCCTCAAAACATAGCAAACCAAATACAAACACTAAACACTGTGATTGCCAATAAAATACACGAACAAAAAGCACAAAATTGGCAAAACTTTATCAATACACTTGATCACAAAACAAACACCAGCAAATTGTAAAAAACACTCAACAGCATTACACTATCCAACAGTAACACAACACGCTCTCATGCAGCACTAATCACAACAGACAATCTACCCTCAAACAGACAACAAGCAAACACACTCATAAATCATTTTGCACAGACAAGCCATCTCACTTCTCACCCTGACGACCGATGCACTATTTGATGTAAGAAAGACTTTCCCAGACTCAGACTATACACCCTTCATAGACAGTCAGACAAAACACATAATACATAATCTCAAGCACTCATCCACCTGTGGCCCTGATAACATAAGTAACATCCACCTAAAACACATTAGACCACAAGGTATACATGCACTCACAAACATTGCAAACTACAGCTACTCACACAACACTATACCCGAAATCTGGAAGCATGGTAAAATAATCACCATTCCAAAACTGAACAAAGACCCTACAATCCCAACATCGCACCGCCCAATCACACTTCTCAGCACCCCCTCTAAAGTCGTTGAACGCCTAATACTTAAACTTGTCACACCACATATTCCCCTTGCTGACTCCACAACCACTTTTCTGATAAATCTCACACAAAGAATTTTAGATGGCATCAATTCAGATAGGCCCCACCACAGAACACTTCTTATAACATTAGACATTAGTAAAGCTTTTGATGCTATCTCCCGCCACAACCTAACAAATAAAATATATAACACAGACATGCACAATAACACCAAAAGATGGCTGGACAATTATCTGGCAGGTAGGAATGCTTACGTGTCGTATAATGGCCAATCATCGCACATCAAAAACGTTAAGAATGAAGTACCACAGGGCTCTGTTCTATCCCCCATGCTCTTTAATCTATATATGCATGACTTACCCACACCAGACACCTCAGAAATACAAATCTCTTCTTACGCAGACGACATAACAATCACATGCACACATCGTAACACAGACAAAACTGCAGAAATAGTCCAGCCATACCTTGATACACTCAACACATGGTTCATCACAAACAGACTCAAAATAGCTCCAACCAAATCTACAGCAATACTTCTCACCAACTGGACAAAAGAACACAAATACATACCCCATCTCTACATCAACAACACTCTAATACCACACACAAGCACACCGAAAATTCTTGGTGTAACATACGATACATCCATGTCTTTCAAACAACACATCACAAACATAAAAAACAAATGCACACCTAGACTTAACGCACTTAAGTCAATCACTGTAGCAACATTTGGACAAAACAAAGAAACTAATACAACAATATACAAACAATGCATACACTCAGTGATGAATTATGCGAGTCCTGCATGGGCTCCTAATCTCAGTGAGACACACCACAACACCCTTCAAATCATACAAAACAAAGCCCTAAAAACAATTACAGGCTACACAAATACAACACCTACAGACCATTTACACCATGAAACAAAAGTCCTCAAAGTCAAGGACCACCTCGACATGAGAGGCACACAAACACTTGCTGCAGCCACCACAAACACATCACACCCGCTACACTACATAGCAGAACACCCACACACACCAAGAAACATTAAAACAACACCCAAAGACCTGTATCACACACAGATACTCTCTTCTCTTTCTCCACAACCACTAAATACCAGCCTCCGGAAACATATTCATAATCATATCACTCACCGCTCCATTAACACACTGAAAGACAACACACTGCTGCATGCCAGACCCCCTGATATCCACCCTTCTCATTCCTCTCTCCCACGAAAAGACAGAGTCCACCTGGCCAGACTGCGGTGCGGCCACCACCCAGCACTTCTAAGCTACCAGAAGAGGCTGGATGACCGCATTGTGAACAGCTGCCCAGGATGTAACACTTCACCCCATACCATACAACACATAATGGAAGACTGCATTATACACAAGCATGCACACAAACAACACAACATACACTCTATAAACGATTTGTGGGAAAACCCAGTTTCGGCTGTAGCATTCCTTGGGGAGACGGGACTGCTCGGACAGACAGTCTAGGGAACGACAACAACAACAACTTAGTTTCACTCAAAGCCAACACATCCATCTTTCTTCTCATAAACATACTACCTATCTCTTCCCTTTTACTCTCATCTGTACCACATCCACACACATTAAAAGACCCAAACCTTAGGGTGCTGGTGGGAAAACTCCCAGACCCTCTTATGCCTTTACTTTTTCTTTTAGGAATGTCCCCTGTGGGGCTACAAGGAGAAGGAAGCCTAGTCCCAATCCCCGTACCTTTCTTCTCGCCTCTTACGATGCAAGTGGAAATACTTGGTGGCAGTATTCTTTTCCCCCACCACAGGGAATAAAATTAATAAATAATTTTCTATTGACATATCATTTAAGTGTGGACTTCCTTAGCATACATATACCAACAGCTTTTTACCTCTTACAGGGGAGGTAGCCAAAAACAGGCATAAAATCCACTCCCACCCATTCCATCCCCACATTACAAAGGATTACAAAGGCGAAACATGCCGACAGGAGACCTTTTGATCCATATCTAGGTTGGATGCAAAAGAAAAACCATAATGATAATAAATTAATTAATAAAAACTAAAATAATGTACATACATATACCAAAGGCTTTTTTCCCCTTACACGGGGGGGGTAGCCAAAAAGAAAAAGGCATAGAAATCACTCCCACCCATTTCATTTCCCATATATTCCACTCCCCTCCACCCTCCTCCCTCCCTCCTATCTTGGCACCTCCTGGATGACAGGTCATCCCTGCATCCTGTCCACTGCCCTGGGTCAGAAGCAGTGTCGCAAGACACAGCACATCCACAACAAGGCTGCTTCATAAATTCGGCACCCCCCCCCCCCTCCATCCCCTCGTGCAGAAAAGGAGAAGACGGGGAGAAATCCCTTCGGGCTGTGTCAAATTTTTTCTCATACATACTTCCTCACCCCCATCCCCCACCCACTCCCCCTCATGCATCATAGCCTCATCTATACACAACCTTTCTCCATTCACCCCTATCTTCTGTCCTCTCCCATCCTTCCTCCACAGACATTCCTCTAGTGTAGGCCTTATGGTCTCTTGCAGTCTCCTTTATTCTTATGTTCTCTCTTTTGTAAAGCCCCTTTCACCCCATCCATCCATCTCAACCTAGGACGCCCCTCATATTCACTCCTTCCACCTCCACCTTCCACACTTCTTTTACTAATCTCTCTTTACTCATTCTTTCCATGTGTCCAAGCCATCCTAATACTCTTTCATTAACCCTATCTCCCAACTCCCTTTCCACCCCTGTTCTCCTCCTCACCTCCTCATTTCTCACTCTAGCCTAGTAACCCCTATCATACTTCTCAGACATTTCATCTCAAACACATTCAAACTCCTCTCTTCCTCTCTCATGTTCCATGTTTCTGCCCCGTACATTGCTGTTGGCACAATCACTCCTTCATATAAGGATTACAAAGGCGGAGCATGCCGACAGGAGACCTTTTGGTCCATATCTAGGTCGGATGAGAAAAAAGAAAATAATAAAATAATAAATAAAAACTATAATAATGTAAATAACAAATAAAATACATAAATAAATGCATAGGTATAGTTAAATAATAAACAGGTAAAGAGTAAATAATAATAGATTGACATATAACTAATAATAAATGAAAATCAGACAGACAAACGATAACAAAACAAAAACAAATATAAAATAAAATGTAATCGTTACAGCATCTTGCTTAGGTGTTTATCTAAATGATTCTTAAAGCTTCGAACTGAAATACATTGCACTACCTGTGCAGGAAGTTTATTCCATTCATTAAATATACGGTTGGCAAAGTTGTTTCTACCTACTTCCAAATTGAATCTATTTCCAGACAGTTTGAGACCATTGTTTCTTGTCTGATTCTCATTCGATGTGAAAATGTTGTCACTTTTGATGTTGTCAATTCACTTTTAAAATCTTAAATACCTGTATCAAGTCACCTCTGAGTTTACGCTTTTTTAGGGAAAACAGATTCATATGTTTTAGTTGATTTTCGTATGATTTATTTTTGATATTTGGAATCAGTTTTGTGGCTCGCTGTTGTACTTTTTCCAGTCTGTCAATGTCTTTAATGAGATTCGCTGACCATACGGAAACAGCATATTCCAAATGTGGACGAACTAACAATTTATATAGCTTGTTAATGAGTGATGGACTTTTGAAATCAAAAGATCGCGCGATCAGTCCTAGAATCTTATTTGCTTTCTCAAAGACTGAAATACACTGCTTGGATGATTTGAGGTCGTTACTGATAATTACACCGAGATCTTTTTCACTATCCACTTTTGTTAACGAATTTCCAAATAACTTGTAATCATACTTACTGTTATTTTTACCTATGTGCATTACCTTGCATTTACTTGTTTTAAATTTCATTAGCCACTTTTCAGACCATTGCTGTAATTTATCTAAATCTTCTTGAATTTTATTGGTTTGAGTGATCATTTGCTACTCCGCACAGTTTTGTATCATCAGCAAATTTGGAAACAGTAGATTTTAGTCCATGGTCTATATCATTTATTCTATGAATAGAAGTGGCCCAAGAACGGAACCCTGAGGAACTCCACTTGTAACATTTTTCCAGCTAGAAGTTTTTCCATTTAAAACAACTCTCTGTTTTCGACCATTCAACCAATTACTAGTCCAACCTAATAGGCTACCACTTATTCCGTGTAAAGCTAATTTAGTAAGTAGTCTTTCGTGTGGGACGGTATCAAAAGCTTTTGCAAAGTCTAGATATATTAAAGGTCAGATATCAACTGATATACCATTCACTAAAAATCATCGAAAAAGTACTTTTTAAAATCATACAAATAAAGTTTTTACCTATTACAGAAGAATTTATTCAGAAAATTCACTTTTAATTGCGCCTCGCATACCACTTTTCCGAAGTCTAGATATTCAGAATAACAATATTGTTTGTTTGGCAACTGTGACGTCACGAACGCGGAATTCCCCGAACCTTTCCCGAAGCGCACGGGCGGAATGTTTCGAATAGCAGACAACGCAATGAAATGAAGACAAAACTGTTTTTTGCCAAATTTGATAAGATGTACATGGTGGAATTATATAGAATACTGTCAGTATGTTTTTTTTGTGTACATTAAACTGTAAATACAAAAAGTTATGGAAGTCTTGATATCTGACCTTTAAAGGTCACTTTAATGCTCACTTCCAGCCTACTGTCACTCTCTCCCCTTGTACATCTCATCACCTTACTTTTACCCACATTTATCTTCAGCTTCCTTCTTTCACACACCTCAAACTTTGTCACTAACTTCCTCAATCCCTCCTCTGATCCTGCTACAAGCGCAGTGTCGTCAGCAAACAACAGCTGGCTCACCTCCCACTTTTCTCCATTTTCTTTAGTCATCTCCAACCCCTTACCCACTACCCTTGCATTCACCTCTCGCACTACCCCATCCATGTAAAGATTGAACAGCCAGGGTGACATAACACATCCCTGACGAAGTCCCACCTTTACCTCAAACCATTCACTCTCTCCATTTCTAATCCAAACGCATTGCATTCACCTCTTGCACCACCCCATCCATGTAAAGATTGAACAGCCAGGGCGACATAACACATCCCTGACGAAGTCCCACCTTTACCTCAAACCATTCACTCTCCATTTCTAATCCAAACGCAAGCTCTAGTACTCTCATAAAAACTCTTGACTGCTCTTACCAGCTTTCCTCCCATCCCATATATCTGCAGTACCTCCCTCAGTGCCTTCCTGTCTACCCTGTCGTAAGCCTTTTCCAGATCCATAAAAGCCAAAAAAACATCCTTAGCTTTTCATATAGCTTTCTCACATATCTGTCTTACCACAAAAATCTGATCTACACATCCCCTACCTGTCCTAAAACCACACTGTCCCTCACCAATTACTCCCTCTGTTCCTCTCCTAATCCTCTCAATCAAGATCCTCCCATAAGCCTTCCCAACTACACTCAACAAGCTGATCCCTCTGAAACTACTACACTCACACTTGTCCCCCTTTCCTTTGTAAAGCAGAACTATACAGGCACTCCTCCAGTCCTCCAGCACTCTACCCTCTCTTAAACAAACATTAAATAACCTCACCAGCCAGTCCACCATAACTGTACCTCCTTTCTTTAGACATTCTGCATGGCATCCATCCAACCCGGTGCCTTACCTGCTCTCATCATCTTCACCTCTTCACTCCGGGGCACATCGCATGTCTGGCAGCATTAGCTGTCCAACGTGCGATGTTGCGTCATAATAATCGCATTATAAAAGATAAAGTCAGTGCTCAACCGTTCGTTCTCTTTCACCCGTGTATTTTGATAACCATAGAAAATTGATGAAGCCAGTTTAGAGAGAATGGGAATTACGTAGGTATGACTACAATAAATATAATCAAGATGGCGACGTCGGCATCATCGAGTACCCACTTGCTCCTCATGCCGCCTACGTAGGCGTCACCATATGGAAGTGGTTAACAGCTGCTTTCACTTCATCCTTTCCTATTTCTCCTCCATTTTCCTCACTCATCACTCTCATTTTCTTAGCGCTTCCCACTGCAACTACCTTTCCCTCCCTATCCTCCTTCACATTTAGCAACTCCCTAAAATACTTTGCCCACCTTCCTCTCACTGCCTTCTCTTCCATTATCATCTCTTTAACTGCACCTTTTACCTTTTCTTCTCAACTTGATTCGTCTCCTCTTCCTCTTTTAATTTCCTTCCAAAACATCTTTTTATTACTTTCAAAATTTTCTGTCATACTCTTTCCCCATTTCACATCTGCTCTCCTCTTTGCTTCCTTTATCTTATGCTTAACTTCCTTTCTCTTTACTTTGTACCTCTCATACGATTCCCTCATCCTAATTTGTAGCCAATCTATGAATGCCTGCTTCTTCTCTTCTACACCCTTCTTTGCTTCCTCATCCCACCACTCACTACCCTTCCTTCTATTTCCTCCTGCCCTCCTCCTTCCACACCACCATCTTTGCACACCTTATGACTCTTTCCTTGAACCATCCCCATTCCTCCTCCACTCCTAGTTCTACTCTATCCTTTACTCTCTCCCACTCCTCTCTCAACTTCTTATACTCATTTTCTTTTTTTTCCTCATTTAAACAGTTCACTCTAAGTACCTCCCTACCTTCTGCCCTTTTCCTCTTTCTCTACCTATTCTCCACTCTCAATTTACCTTCCACCAGGAAATGATCTGATATTCCCCCACTCTCTCCCCTTAGAACATGTACATCCTTAACTCTTCCTACCATACTCCTGGTCACCACTATATAGTCCATTAATGCTCTATCTGCCACCCTTCCATCCACCACCCTCTCCCATGTGTACTTATGCTTGAATTTCTTTTTAACCCCTTCCATACGGTGCCGCACACGTAGGCGTCATGGACTTAGATCTCGGTGGCAGCAGCCAATGCCAGCCGTACGATGTGTCGTAATAATACTCGCATCATAAAATATAGTCACCGCTTATATCGATCGTTCTCTCTTCACCCGTGAATTTTGATAACCATAGAAAATGCGATTACAAAAGAATTAGAAAGAATGTCATTATGGAGGGGCGACTACAATAAATATAATCAAGACGCCGATATGGCAGCCTCGCGAATACACTCGCTCCCCATGACGCCTACGTGTGCGGCACCGTATGGAAGGGGTTAAACACTGTATTTGCTATCATCAACTCTCTTTCAGGACACATCTCCATCATCAATTCTCCACTACGATTTTTACCTGGAACTCCATACTTCCCAATCACTATGTCAATTGGTTCATTTCCTACCCTAGCATTTAGGTCTCCCAATACTACATTGACATTTCTCCCTAATCCCTCTATGCACTATCTACCCAAAAATCCTCCTTTTCCTGTATGCTCTTCTCACTACCAGGCCCATACGCACTTACAAAAACCCACATCTCCTTTCCCAGCTTCACCTTCATCCACATCAACCTTGATGACACCTCATTCCACTCCACTACCCGCTTACTTATCTCTTCACTTACTAGTATAGCCACCCCTTCTCTCCCTCATCCCCTCTTCACTCCTGAGTACCTCCCAGCTACACTCCCAAACTCACAGTTGCCCTTTCCTTTCATTTTAATTTCACTCAAAGCCAGTACATCCATCTTTTTTCTCACAAACATACTGCCTATCTCTTCCCTTTTACTCTCATCTGTACCACATCCACTCACATTAAAAGACCCAAACCTTAGGGCACTGGTTGGAAAGCTCCCAGACCCTCTTATGCCTTTACTTTCTTCTTTAGGAATGTCCCTTTTTTTTTACTACAGGTAGTAGGACTCCTAATCCCATCTCCCATCCCTTTTTTGTCGCCTTATACAACTCAAGTGGAAATACTTGGTGGCAGTATTCTTTTGCCCCCACCACAGGGTAGGTAGGCGAAAAAAGGAAATGAATATTCAGAGAAATGGTACAGGACAGTAACAAGGGGTTGGGGGACAGCATAATGGAGGGACAGTCGTAGTATAAAAGTGTCATCATTTCTCTATATACAGAGTTCTCCTCTAATACAGACAAAATGATGTGTGGCTCTGGTCCGTAGGGGCGCCCCATATAGACCCTAAAGTATCAACAACAGATAATCTACCCTCAAACAGACAACAAGCAAACGCACTCATACATCATTTTGCACAGACGAGCCATCTTACATCTCACCCTGATGACCGACGCACCATTCGACGTAAGAAAGACTTCCCCACAGACTCAGACTATACACCCTTCATAGACAGTCAGACAAAACTCATAATGCATAATCTCAAGCACTCATCTGCCTGTGGCCCTGATAACATAAGCAACATCCACCTAAAACACATTGGACCACAAGGTATACACGCACTCACAAACATTGCAAACTACAGCTATTCACACAACACTATACCCGACATCTGGAAGCATGGTAAAATAATCACCATTCCAAAACCGAACAAAGACCCAACAATCCCAACATTGCACCGCCCAATCACACTTCTCTGCACCCCCTCTAAAGTCTTTGAACGCCTAATACTTAAACTTGTCACACCACATATTCCCCTTGCTGACTCACAACACGGTTTTAGGCCACTACACTCCACAAACACTCTTCTGACAAACCTCACACAAAGAATTTTAGATGGCATCAATTCAGATAGGCCCCACCACAGAACACTTCTTATAACATTGGACATTAGTAAAGCTTTTGATGCTATCCCCCGCCACAACCTAACAAATAAAATATATAACACAGACATGCACAATAACACCAAAAGATGGCTGGCCAATTATCTGGCAGGCAGGAATGCTCATGTGTCATATAATGGCCAATCATCGCACATCAGAAACATTAAGAACGGAGTACCACAGGGCTCAGTTCTATCCCCCACATTATTTAATCTATACATGCATGACTTACCCACACCAGACACCTCAGAAATACAAATCTCTTCCTACGCAGATGACATAACAATTACATGCACACATCGTAACACAGACAAAGCTGCAGAAATAATCCAGCCTTACCTTGACACACTCAACACATGGTTCATCACAGACAGACTCAAAATAGCTCCAACCAAATCTACAGCAACACTTCTCACCAACTGGACAAAAGAACACAAATACATACCTCATCTCTACATCAACAACACTCTAATACCACACACAAACACACCGAAAATTCTTGGTGTAACATACGATACATCCATGTCTTTCAAACAACACCTCACAAACATAAAAAACAAATGCACACCTAGACTTAACGCACTTAAGTCAATCACTGGAACAACATTTGGACAAAACAAGGAAACTAATATAACAATATACAAACAATGCATACGCTCAGTGATGAATTATGCGAGTCCTGCATGGGCTCCTAATCTCAGTGAGACACACCACAACACCCTTCAAATCATACAAAACAAAGCCCTAAAAACAATTACAGGCTGCACAAATACAACACCTACAGACCATTTACACCATGAAACAAAAGTCCTCAAAGTCAAGGACCACCTCGACATGAGAGGCACTCAAACACTTGCTGCAGCCACCACAAACACATCACACCCGCTACACTACATAGCAGAACACCCACACACACCAAGAAACATTAAAACTACACCCAAAGACCTTTATTACGCACAGATACTCTCTTCTCTTCCTCCACAACCACCAAATACCAGCCTCCGGAAACATATTCATAATCATATCACTCACCACTCCATTAACACACTGAAAGACAACACACTGCTGCATGCCAGACCCCCTGATATCCACCCTTCTGAATCCTCTCTCCCACGAAAGGACAGAGTCCACTTGGCCAGGCTGCGGTGCGGTCACCACCCAGCACTTCTAAGCTACCAGAAGAGGCTGGACGACCGTGTTGTGAACAGCTGCCCAGGATGTAACACTTCACCCCATACCATACAACACATAATGGAAGACTGCATTATACACAAGCATGCACGCAAACAACACAACATACACTCTATAAAGGATTTGTGGGAAAACCCAGTTTCGGCTGTGGCCTTCCTTGGGGAGACGGGACTGCTCGGACAGACAGTCTAGGGAACGACAACAACAACAACAAACTGCATGCTACTTTGCCACAATAACATGCAGCCAATACCCCAGATGGGGTAAATAACAAATAAAATACATAAATAAATGCATAGGTATAGTTAAATAATAAACAAGCAGGTAAATAGTAAATAATAATAAATTGACATATAACTGATAATAGATGATAATCAAACAGACAAATGATAACAAAACAAAAACAAACAATATAAAATAAATTATAATCATTACAGCATCTTGCTTAGGTGTTTATCTAAATGATTCTTAAAGCTTGAACTGAACTACATTGCACTACCTGTGCAGGAAGTTTATTCCATTCATTAACTACACGGTTGGCGAAGTTGTTTCTACCCAGTTCCAAATTGAATCTATTTCCGGACAGTTTGAGACCATTGTTTCTTGTCTGATTCTCATTCAATGTGAAAATTTTGTCACTTTTGATGTTGTCAGTTCCCTTTAGAATCTTAAAGACCTGTATCAGGTCACCTCAGAGTCTACGCTTTTTTAGGGAAAACAAATTCATATGTTTTAGTCAATTTTTGTATGATTTATTTTTGATATTTGGAATCAGTTTTGTGGCTCGCTGTTGTACTTTTTCCAGTCTGTCAATGTCTTTAATAAGATTCGCTGACCATATGGAAACAGCATATTCCAAATGTGGACGAACTAATGATTTATATAGCTTGTTAATGAGTGATGGACTTTTGAAGTCAAAAGATTGCAAACAACATCAGCACACCCCTACACTATTGATGGGTACTTTGGTGGTCCGGCTAGAGCGATCCATTAGCAAAGCCCATTTAATCCCCTCCCCTCCATCAGGACATTCAATTTCTAGACTTACCCCAAGATCTTTCTGTCATCTTCAATGTATTCTTACTTCTTTTCACACTTGGAGAGCTGGCAACCAACAACTGCCTCCCTCTTATTACATTTAATGGGTGACATGAAAATAGTCCTACATTAATACTACACAGACAACAGCCCAAAGTATATATATGTATACAAAGAGGAGATTTTATAAAGGGATGATTGTGCCTCCAGCATTGTATGGGACAGAGGCTTGGAATTTAAAAGGGGTAAAAAGGAAAATTTTAAATGGGAGCTGAAGTGTCTTCAGAAGTATGGTAGTGGTTACTAGGTTGGATAGAGTGAGAAATGAGGAGGAGAGTGGGAGTGGAAAAGGAGCTGGTAGATAGGGCTGATGAAAGATAATAAGGATGGTTTGGACACATGGAAAGAATGAGTGATGAAAAATTAGTATAGAGGTGTGGAAGGCAGAGGTGGAGGGAGTTAATTTGAGGGGACAACTGAGGATGAGATGGATGGGGCATTGAGCAAGAGGGGAATGTCTGTGGAGCAAGGAAGGGAAAAGACAGGAGATAGTTACGAGTGGAGAGTGACTGTAGAGATGATACTGTTATACAAGGGAGGGAGGTGTAGGAGGTGCTTATGTGTGAAGGATATTTTAATGGAGCCTGAAGGGATTTCTCCCCATCATCTCTTTTTCTGCATGAGGGGATGGTGAGGGGGATCGTCAATTAAATGAAGCAGCCTTGCTGTGGATAAGAGGCGGGGAAAGGGTGGTGGGTGGGAGTGGGTACATGCCTTTGACTTTGCTGCCTCCCTTATAAGGGGGAAAGAAGCTCTTGGTATATAGAGTACATATATATAAATGTGCATCCGATTATGGGGATTATATAATCTCAAAAATTTAAAAATAAGCTTAACGTTAATGAGTGTGTCCCACAGGACTACCATGCTACCCATTATTGGTCCTGATATTTCTGGAAATATATTGCCTTCTTACAAAATGAAGCAGTATTGAATAGGTTGTTGGAATCTTCTTCAAACTTATCTTCTTCAATTAAATATGTTTTTCTTGTTCCATTTGCAGCAATCTGTAAGGAAAAATATCCATCATGACTGACTCAAAGTACTTTACTACAACCAAAAAGGGTGAAATATTTGAGTTGAAATCAGAGTTGAATAGTGATAAAAAGGAGAAAAAGAAAGAAGCTGTGAAGAAAGTTATTGCCTCTATGACTGTAGGTAAGTAATGCTCAACTTACACTTTTCAAGGTGTTCATACTTAATGCATTATAAATGTAGATGTAGGAGAAAGCTAAGATAGATTTTATATTTTTGAGGGAAAAGGAAAAATGTTACAGTTTGGAGATTTTGATTATATTTATTCATAACTTTCATCAAATTTTCACAATATTAAGAAAGATGGAAAGAAATGGTTGATGGTTACATTCCTATTAAGATTTATTCTTAATTTTACTTTAAAAAAATTCCCATGACTATTCTAATATTTATCTATAATTTTTGTTAGGCAAGGATGTTTCAGCACTCTTCCCTGATGTTGTTAACTGCATGCAAACAGACAATCTGGAGCTGAAGAAACTAGTATACCTTTATTTGATGAATTATGCCAAATCCCAGCCAGACATGGCCATCATGGCTGTAAATACCTTTGTCAAGGTGAGTCAGTGAATCCTGTATTTCAATAGGCTGATTTTGTTTGTGTGTAGTATTATATATAGAATTTGAAACTTCCATTTCTTCAGCACAATAAATGTTACATGGCTATTTAGTGCATGATGTCTGTGGTTCTGTTTTGATTTAGAATTGGTGTGCAAAAAAATATATGTATATTAATAATAAGAAAAATATCCTCAGGACTGTGAAGATCCCAACCCTTTGATCCGTGCCTTGGCTGTACGTACTATGGGATGTATCCGTGTTGACAAGATTACAGAGTATTTATGTGAGCCCCTGCGCAAATGTCTGAAAGATGAAGACCCATATGTACGTAAGACAGCTGCCATCTGTGTGTCAAAACTACATGATATTAATGCATCAATGGTGGAAGATCAAGGATTCTTTGACCAGCTGAAAGAACTTCTCTCCGACTCCAATCCAATGGTATAGTTAATTCAAGATTCCTTTTTTCTGTTTCTTGTGCATCATATATAATAGGTTATTTTACTGCAAAGGTTGTTTCAAATTATGTATGTACATACATATACCAAAGTCTTTTTCCCCCTTACAAGGGAGGTAGCCAAAAGACAAAGGCATAAAAACCACCCACTCATTTCATCCCCACATACTCCACTCCCAACCACCCCCTTCCCTCCCTCTTAACTTGGCTCCTCCTGGATGATGGGTTATCCATGCATCTTGCCCACTGCCCTGGGTCAGAAGCCATGTCTCAACACACAGCACATCCACATCAAGGCTGCTTCATTAAATTGGCAAGCCCTCCATCCCCTGATGCAGAAATGGAGAAGATGGGGAGAAATCCTTTCGGGCTGTGTCAATTTATTTTTCACACATACTCCCTCTCTGCAGTGACTCAGTCGTTTTTCTCAACAACTTTGCATCATCAGCAAAGAAGCTCGTGTAACTGTCCACACCCTCATCCATGTCATTCACATAAATAGCAAACATTATTGGAGCCAGTACTGATTCCTATGGAACTCCACTAATCGCCTCTTCCCAAGTAGAACCTTTATCTCTGAGCACTACTCTCATTTTTCTTCCATTCAAGAAATCCTCCATTCATTCTAGTAGTTTACCTTGTACACCTATGGTTTTCAGTTTTCCTAATAGTTTTCTATGTGGCACATTATCAAAAGCTTTTTGTAGATCTGGGAAAGCACAATCAGCCCATCCATCCCTTTCCTGTATTATATCCAATAGTCTTGAGTAAAAACAGATCAGATTTATGGCACATGATCTTCCCTGTGTGAATCCAGACTGTCTCAGGTTTAGTATGTTGTTCTCCTCCAGATGTTTTGGCCATCTATTTTTGATAACTTTTTCACAAATTTTGGCTATGGTACTTGTAAGGAAAACCGGTCTGTAATTTGTTGGGTCTTGTTTCCTTCTTTATATATTGGTATGATGTTGGCCTATTTCCAGTCCTCTGGTATTTTTCCATTCTTAAGCAAACAACTTGTTATATATTTTGCCTACCAATTCTTCTTTACACTCCTTTAGTATCCAGTTTGCAATTCCATCCAGGTTGTGCAATTTCCAGACATCAAGGCTTATTCTTTGGTCCATTATTTCAGCTCGTGTTGCTGTTATTTCTCCCATAGTGGGAGATTTCACATCTCGCCCTTCATCCCAGTGCCATATTTTTTCTCTAGTGAAAACCGATTTGAAATGTTTACTCATGACCTCAGCCATTTCTATATCTTCTATGTATTCCATGTTCCCCTTGATTACTTTCTCTTATTTCTTGCTTGTTTTTCAATTTACCATTCACATGTCTATAGAATAGTTTTGGTTGAACCTTAAATTTGTCTATCATGAGTAGTAGAGCTTATGTCAGGATTAGAAATGGAGAGAGTGAGTGGTTCGAGGTAAAGGTGGGATTTCGTCAAGGATGCGTTATGTCGCCCTGGCTGTTCAACTTATACATGGATGGGGTAGTGCGAGAGATAAATGCAAGGGTAGTGGGTCAGGGATTGGAGATGGTGAAAGAAAATGGAGAAAAGTGGGAGGTGAGCCAGCTGTTGTTTGCGGACGACACTGCGCTTGTGGCAGGATCGGAGGAGGGATTGAAGAAGTTGGTGACAAAGTTTGGGAGAGTATGTGATAGAAGAAAGCTGAAAATAAATGTGGGAAAAAGTAAGGTGAAGAGATGTACAAGGGGTGAAAGTGGCAGTAGACTGGAAGTGAGCATTAACCTCTTCAGTACGGGCCAAAATCTCGCGGGCAGCATTAGCTGTCAGACGTACGATGTGTCGTAATAATACTTGCATCATAAAATGTAGTCACCGCTTATATCAATCGTTCTCTCTTTCACCCATGAATTTTGATAACCATAGAAAATGTGATGAAGACAGTTTGGAGAGTATGTCATTACGCAGGGGCAACTACAATAAATATAATCAAGATGCCGATATGGCAGCCTCGCGTATCCACTTGCTCCTCATGCCGCCTACGTATGCCGCACCGTATGGAAGGGGTTAAGGGAGAGCGACTGGAGGAAGTGGATAGTTTTAGATACGATGTGTTGTAATAATACTCGCATCATAAAATGTGGTCACCGCTTATATCGATCGTTCTTTCTTTCACCCGTGAATTTTGATAACCATAGAAAATGTGATGAAGACAGTTTATAGAGTATGTCATTACGCAGGGGCAACTACAATAAATATAATCAAGATGCCGATATGGCAGCCTCACGTATCCACTTGCTCCTCATGCCGCCTACGTATGCGGCACCGTATGGAAGGGGTTAAGGGAGAGCGACTGGAGGAAGTGGATAGTTTTAGATACTTGGGTGCAAATGTGGCAGGGAAAGGTGGAGTGAAGGTGGAGGTAGAATATAGATTGAGAGAAGTGAGTAAATGCCTGTAATGAGGAATAGACATTTGGGAATGGATGCTAAGAGGAGACTGTATGAAGGAGTGATTGTGCCAACAGCACTGTATGGGGCAGAAACATGGAACATAAGAGAGGAAGAGAGAAGGAGTTTGAGATGAGGTGTCTGAGAAGTATGATGGGGGTTACTAGGCTAGATAGAGTGAGAAATGAGGAGGTGAGGAGGAGAACAGGGGTGGAAAGGGAGCTGGGAGATAGGGTTGATGAAAGAATATTAGGATGGTTTGGACACATGGAAAGAATGAGTGAAGAAAGACTAGTAAAAGAGGTATGGAAGGCAGATGTGGAGGGTGTGAACATGAAGGGACGTCCTAGGATGAGGTGGATGGATGGGGTGAAGGGGGCTTTGGGGAAGAGGGGAATATCTGTTGAGGAAGGACGGGAGAGGACAGAAGACGGGTGAATTGAGAATGGTTGTATATGGATGATGTTGTGATGCATGAGGTGGAATGGGCGGGGGGGATGGGTGAGGTAGTATGTGTGAGCAAAATTTGACGCAGCCCAAAGGGATTTCTCCCTGTCCTCTCCTTTTATGCATGGGGGGATGGAGAGGGGGGGGGGGTCACCGATTTAATGAAGCGGCCTTGCTGTGGATGTGCTGTCTTGCGACACTGCTTCTGACCCACGGCAGTGGACAAGGTGCAGGGATGACCCATCATCCAGGAGGTGCTAAGATAAGAGGTGAGTGTGGAGTGTATTCAGGGATGGAATGGGTGGGAGTGATTTTGTGCCTTTTCCTTTTTGGCTACCTCCCTTGTAAGGGGGAAGAAGCCTTGGTATATGTATATGTATGTATGTTTGTCTTTTTCATAATTTATTTTTTCTTCCCTGGTTATCTTTACATATTCATTCCTTTCATTGATATATATTTGCCACTTTCTAGGATTTTTCTCTCTTTTTCCATCTTTTCCAAGCTGTAATTTTTTTCATTTTTCTTCTTCCTTCTCCCTCAGTGCACCTTCTGTTAAACCAGTACTTAATATACTCCTTTTCCTGTTTTTGTTTTGGTACATATTTATCCACTCCTTCATTATAGATTGCCATCAGAATCTTCCATTTTTCTTCCACTCTTGTCTTTTGATTGTGGAATTTTTCCCATCTCTCTTCTTGAAAAAATTTCTTAAGCTTCCCAAAGCCCGTTTTACTATATACCGGTCTCACTTTTGTTGCAATCAAGAGACTGCAAGAGACATCACAAGGCATGTCACAGCACATTACACGAGGTTAATGTTCACTCCAGCACCATGCATTCAAACGCATGCACACATTTTAGGAGTAATGTGGTACTAGGCCATCAGCAGACCTGACCTTCCCATGATAATGAGGTTCTGATGTAAAGAATAAATCCAGTCTCAATAGTTCTTTATTAT
Organism: Oratosquilla oratoria; assembly: GCF_046742065.1. Taxonomy (NCBI): domain Eukaryota; kingdom Metazoa; phylum Arthropoda; class Malacostraca; order Stomatopoda; family Squillidae; genus Oratosquilla; species Oratosquilla oratoria. The sequence goes on along the minus strand of NC_134803.1, from coordinate 13,677,525 downwards.
TTCTATATCTGTTGTTTTCCTTTACCCATTGTCATTGTATATTACATAGTCATGTCAAATAATGCATTTCCCCTTGAATTCCTCTCCACCTTTCACTGTCATCTCTTCCCAACAGATTTCTTTGCAGTTAAAATCTCCCATAAGTACTACATTTCCTTCATCTTTTGGCACCCCATTTAAAGAAATCCATGTATGTGAATAGCCCAGCCTGGAACAATACATCAATTTACATACATATACCAAGGCTTTTTCCCCCTTACAAGGGTAGCCGAAAAGAAAATGGCATAAAATCATTCCCACCCATTCAATCCCTGAATACACTCCACACCCCTCCACCCTCCCTCTTATCTTAGCACCTCCTGAATGACGGGTCATCCCTGCACCTTGTCCACTGCCCTGGGTCAGAAGCAGTGTCGCAAGACACAGCACATCCACAGCAAGGCCACTTCATTAAATCGGCGACCCCCCCTCTCTGTCCCCCCATTGCATAAAATGAGAGGACGGGGAGAAATCCCTTTGGGCTGCGTCAAATTTTGCTCACACATACTACCTCACCCCTCATCCCCCCGCCCATTCCACCTCATGCTATCCCAACATCATCCATATACAACCATTCTCCATTCACCCCTGTCTTCTGTCCTCTCCCGTCCTTCCTCAACAGACATTCCCCTCTTCCCCAAAGCCCCCTTCACCCCATCCATCCACCTCATCCTAGGACGCCCCCTCATGTTCACTCCCTCCACATCTGCCTTCCACACCTCTTTTACTAGTCTTTCTTCACTCATTCTTTCCATGTGTCCAAACCATCCTAATATTCTTTCATCAACCCTATCTCCCAGCTCCCTTTCCACCCCTGTTCTCCTCCTCACCTCCTCATTTCTCACTCTATCTAGCCTAGTAACCCCCATCATACTTCTCAGACACCTCATCTCAAACACATTCAAACTCCTTCTCTCTTCTTCTCTTATGTTCCATGTTTCAGCCCCATACAGTGCTGTTGGCACAATCACTCCTTCATACAGTCTCCTCTTAGCATCCATTCCCAAATGTCTATTCCTCATTACACTCTTTAATCCACCAAGGCATTTACTCGCTTCTCTCAATCTACATTCTACCTCCACTTTCACTCCACTTTTCCCTGCCACATTTGCACCCAAGTATCTAAAACTATCCACTTCCTCCAGTCGCTCTCCCATAATGCTCACTTCCAGTCTACTGCCACTTTCACCCCTTGTACATCTCATCACCTTACTTTTACCCACATTTATCTTTAGCTTTCTTCTATCACATACTCTCCCAAACTCTGCCACCAACTTCCTCAATCCCTACTCCGATCCTGCCACAAGCGCAGTGTCGTCTGCAAACAACAACTGGCTCACCTCCCACTTTTCTCCATTTTCTTTCACCATCTCCAATCCCTTGCCCACTACCCTTGCATTTACCTCTTGCACTACCCCATCCATGTACAAGTTGAACAGCCAGGGTGACATAACACATCCTTGACGAAGTCCCACCTTTACTTCAAACCACTCACTCTCTCCATTTCCAATCCTGACACAAGCTCTACTATTCTCATAAAAACTCTTGACAGCTCCTAGAAGCTTTCCTCCTATCCCGTATATCTTCATAACCTCCCACAGTGCCTTTTTGTCTACCCTATCATAAGCCTTTTCCAGATCCATAAAAGCCCAAAAAACATCCTTCCCCTTTCCTATAGCTTTCTCACATATTTGTCTTACCACAAAGATCTGATCTACACAACCTCTACCTGTCCTAAATCCACACTGTTCCTCACCAATTACTCCTTCTGTTCCTCTCCTAATCCTCTCAACCAAGATCCTCCCATAAGCCTTCCCAACTACACTCAACAAGCTAATCCCTCTGAAACTACTACATTCACACTTGTCCCTTTTTCCCTTGTAAAGAGGAACTATACAGGCACTCCTCCAGTCCTCCGGCACTCTACCCTCTCTCCAACAAACATTAAATAACCTCACCAACCAGTCCACCATCACTGTACCTCCCTTTTTCAGACATTCCGCATGGCATCCATCCAGACCAGGTGCCTTACCTGCTTTCATCATCTTAACAACTGCCTTCACCTCATCCTTCCTTATTTCTCCTCCATTCTCCTCATTCATCACTCTCATTTTCTTCACACTTCCCACTGCAGCAATCTTTCCTTCCCTATCCTCCTTCACATTAAACAACTCCCTAAGATATTCTGCCCATCTTCCCCTTACTGCCTTCTCTTCCATTATCATCTCTCCATCTACACCTTTTACCTTTTCTTCTCTACTTGATTCGCCTCCTCTTCCTCTCTTAATTTCTTTCCAAAACATCTTTTTATTACTTTCAAAATTTTCTGTCATACTCATACCCCATTTCACATCTGCTCTCCTCTTTGCCTCCTTTACCTTTTGCTTTACTTCTCTTTTCTTTTCTTTGTACCTCTCATATGACTCCCTCGTCCTATTTTGTAACCAATCTGTGAAAGCTCGCTTCTTCTCTTCTACAACCTTTTTTGTTTCCTCATCCCACCATTCACTACCCTTTCTTTTATTTCCCCCTGTCCTTCTTGTTCCATACACCATCCTTGCACACTTAATGACTCCCTCCTTGAACCATCCCCATTCCTCCTCTACACCCAGCTCTACTCTACCCTTTGCTCCCTCCCACTCCTCCTTCAGCTTCTTTCCATACTCCTTCTCCTTTTCCTTCTCATTCAAATAGTTCACTCTAAGAACCTCCCTACCTTTTGTCCCTTTCCTCTTTCTCCATCTGTCCTCCACTTTCAACTTGCCTTCCACCAAAAAATGATCTGATATTCCCCCACCTCTCCCCTTAGCACATGTACATCCTTAACTCATCTTATCCTAATCCTATTTACCACTACATAATCCATTAGCGCTCTATCTACCACCCTTCCCTCCACCACCCTCTCCCATGTGTACTTATGCTTGACTTTCTTCCGAAACACTGTATTTGCTATCATCAACTCTCTTTCTAGACACATTTCCACCATCAACTCTCCTCTACGATTCTTTCCTGGAACTCCACATTTCCCAACCACTCCATCGATTGGACCATTTCCTACCCTAGCATTAAGGTCTCCCAGTACTATCACATTGACATTTCATCCCAAATCCTGTATGCACTCATTTAGATCTATCCAAAAGGCCTCCCTTTCTTCTACACTCTTCTCACTACCAGGTCCATATGCACTTATAAAGACCCACATCTCCTTCCCCAGTTTCACCTTCATCCACATTATCCTTGAGGAAACCTCCTTCCACTCCACTACCCGTTTACCTATCTCTTCACTTACTAGAATGGCCACCCCTTCCCTCCCTCGCCCTCTCCTCACTCCTGATAACCTCCCACTTACACTCCCAAACTTACACTCACCCTTCCCTTTCAGCTTAGTTTCACTCAAAGCCAACACATCCATCTTTCTTCTCACAAACATACTACCTATCTCTTCCCTTTTACTCTCATCTGTACCACATCCACGCACATTAAAAGACCCAAACCTTAGGGTGCTGGTCCGAGGCTTTCCAGCCCCTCTTATGCCTTCCTTTCTTTTTTTTAGGAATTTCCCCTGTGGGGCTACAAGGAGAAGGATGCCTAGTCCCACTCCTTGTCCCTTTCTTCTCGCCTCTTACGATCCAAGTGGGAATACTTGGTGGCAGTATTCTTTTCCCCCACCACATCAATTTAAATATAAGTAAAATAGCTGGAGAATAAGGAGATACAGTCCAGATTGGAGCCATATATGAATTGGAAGTGGTATGATAAATGGGGAGTAAGATACAAAACCCCATAAATGTTGCTCCGATCCTGTATACCTATCTATTCTATATATCAAGTTTTTTTTTTTTTTTTTTTTTTTTAAGGGAGGTAACCAAGTCAAAAGGCACCTTCCTATTCCCATCCACCACCCTTTCCTCCTTCATCTTGGCTCCACATGTATGACTAGTCATCCCTGTATCCCACCCACTACCATGGGTTAGAACCAATGTATCAAGACAGTGCATCCACAGCAAGGCCACTCCATTTACTCAGCAACCTCCCCCACCTTTCCGTCTCATGCAGAAAAAGAAATGGGGAGAAATCCCTTAAGGTTGTGTCAGAATATTCACAGACAACCACTTCCTACACCCCTATCCTCCATCCCTTCCCTTGCATCACAGTATCATCTATACACAGCCTTTCTCCATTCACCCCTATCTCATGCCTTCTCCATTCATTGCTCAACAGACATTCTGCACTTGCTCAAAGCCCCTTGCACCCTATCCATCCATCTCATCCTCACTTGTACCCTCAACTTCACTCCACCTTTGCCTTCCACACCTCTTATACTAATCTTTCTGCACTTATTATTTCCTTGTGTCCAAACCATCCCAATAATCTTTCATCAGCCCTACCTGCCATACCCCAGCTCTCCACCTTGCCTCCTCTTTTCTCACTCTATCCAATCTTGTAGCCATGGCTATATGTCTCAGACATTTCATCTCAAATACATTTAAACTTTTCCTCTCTGCTGCTCTTGAATTCCAAGTCTGCCCCATACAATGCTGCCAGCACAATCACCCCTTCATATTGTCTCCTCTTTGCAGCCATTCTCCCACACCACCCTATCTCATGATGACACAAGGTACCTCCACCTCAACTCCCTTTCCAGCCACATGTGACCCCAAATATCTAAAACTATCCACTACCTCCAGCCTCACTGCCATACTTTCCCCTTGTACATCTCACCTTACTATTATCCACATTTACCTTCAACTTTCTCCCATCAGTTACCTTCCCAAACTCCATCACTAACTCCCTTAACCCCCCTCTGATCCTGCCACAAGTGTAGTGTCATCAACAATTAACAACTGGCTTATCTCCCACTTTTCTCCATTTTCTATAACTATCTCCAGTCCCCTGCTCATTGCCCTCTCATTTACCTCCTGCACCACCCCATCCATGTTCATATTGAACAGCCATAGCAATATGACACATCCCTGACACAGCCCCACCTTTACTTCAAACCATTTAATTTCTCTATTTCCAATACTAACACAAGCTCTACTACTCTCATAAAAACTTGTGACTGCCCTTAACAGCTTTCCCTCAATCCCATATATCTGCAAAATCTCTCACTGCCTTCCAAACTACACTCAAACTTATCCCTCTGAAAATACTACACTCACATTTGTCCCCTTTTCCCTTGCAAAGTGGAACTATACAGGCACTCTTCCAGTCCTATGGCACTCTATCCCTCCCTTAGGTACACATTAAACAACATCACTGGCCAGTCCACTATTACTGTACCTTCTTTCTTCAGACACTCCACATGACACCCATCTAACCCAGGTTCCTTACCTGCTTTCATGATTTTAATAACTACTTGCATTTCTTATTTTTACTCCATTCTCCTCTCCCTTAACCATAATTTTCTTAGTACCTCCCACTGCTACAACCAATCCCTCCCCATCCTCCACATTCAACAGCTCTCTAAAATAATCTGCCGATCTTTCCCTTACTGCCCCCATCCTCTCTTGTCTTCCTTCCAAAACATCTTTTTATTATTTAAAAAAAATTCTGTCATACACCTCACCTATTTTACATTACTCTAATTTTTGCCTCCTATATCTTATGTTTTGCTTTTCTTGTTTTTTCTACATACCTCTCCTGTATACCAGAAGCAGGTAAACCTTCCCTTTATTTTCCTTTATTCAAATAATTTAAGGCTGATTTACTATTCCATTTTTTTCACCTAGGTTGTTGCAAATGCTGTAGCTGCCCTCACAGAAATCAATGAAGCAAGTAGTTCTGGGCAGCCACTTATGGAAATGAATGCATCAACAATTAACAAGCTTCTGACAGCCTTGAATGAATGCACTGAGTGGGGACAAGTCTTCATCCTAGATGCTCTTTCTCAGTATAGTCCCAAGGATGAACGAGAGGCTCAGAGGTAAGATCAAGTGCAGACTACAGCCCCTGGAATAGAATTAAGACATGCTTAAAATTATGTTTAAAGATGCTGGAGTCAAATGTCTTGTACATTGCTCAAACTGTTGACATTTTGTGGAAATGTGCTTGTCGTGTCATAATTTGACTGTACATACCCCTAAAGGGATGTCTTCCCATATGCTCTTTTTCTGCATGAGGGGACAGAGAGAGAGAGCGGGGGGGGCTGCGTCAAATTTTTCTTATACATACTCCCTTACCCCCCCATCCCCCACCCATTCCACCTCATGGATCACATCATCCACATACAACCACTCTCCATTCACCAGTCTTCTCACCTCTCCCGTTCTTCCTCAACAGACATTCCCCTCTTCCCCAAAGCCCCTTTTACTCCATCCATCTCATCCTAGGTCACCCCCTCATGTTCACTCCTTCCACATCTGCCTTCCACACCTCTTTTACTAGTCTTTCTTCACTCATTCTTTCCATGTGTCCAAACCATCCCAACATTCTTTCATCCACCCTATCTCCCAACTTCCTTTCCACCCCTGTTCTCCTCCTAACCTCATTTCTCACTCTATCCAGCCTAGTAACCCCGATCATACTTCTCAGACACCTCATCTCAAACACATTCAAACTCCTTCTCTCTTCCTTTCTTATGTTCCATGTTTCTGCCCCATACAGTGCTGTTGGCACAACCACTCCTTCATACAATCTCCTCGTAGCATCCATTCCCAAATGTCTATTCCTCATTACACTTTTTAATCCACCAAGGCATTTACTAGCTTCTCTCAATCTACAATCCATAAAAGCCCAAAATACATCCTTACCTTTTCCTAAGGCTTTCTCACATATCTGCCTTGCCACAAAAATCTGATCCACACAACCCCTACCTGTCCTAAACCCACACTGTTCTTCACCAATTATTACCTCTGTTCCTCTCCTAATCCTCTCGGTCAAAACCCTGTCATAAGCCTTCCTAACCACACTCGACAAACAGATCCCCCTGAAACTACTACAATCACACTTGTCCCCTTTCCCTTGTGAAATGGAACTGTACAGGCACTCCTCCAGTCCTCCGGCACTCTACCCTCTTTTAAACAAACATTAAATAACCTCACCAGCCAGTCCACCATCACTGTACCTCCCTTTTTTAGACATTCTACATGACATCCATCCAACCCGGTGCCTTAACTGCTCTCATCATCTCAACTGTCTTCACCTCATCTTTCCTTATTTCTCCTCCATTTTCCTCACTCATCACTGTTATTTTCTTAGTGCATCCCACTACAACTACCTTCCCCTCCCTATCCTCCTCCACATTTAGCAACTCCCTGAAATATTCTGCCCATCTTCCTCATATTGCCATCTCTTCCTTTACCATCTCTCCATCTACACCTTTTACCTTTTCTTCTCTACATAATTTGCCTCATCTTCCACTCTTAATTTTTTTTTTCCAAAACATTTTATTACTTTCAAAATATTGTCTCACACTTACCTCATTTCACATCAGCTCTCCTCCTTGCCTCCTTTATCTTATGCTGTACTTCTCTTTTCTTTGTACCTCTCATATGCAAAGGCAAACAATAAAGATGAGGCAAAATCCTTTCAGGTAATGTCAAATTATCGTCTATACACAATCATTCTTCACTCACACCTATCCTTTACCTTCTCCCTTCCCTGCTTAACAGACATTTCCTTCTTGTTCAAGGTCCCTTTCACTCCATCCGTCCATCTCATTTTCATTCTTACCCTCAAGTTCAGTCCATTCACCTGTTTCCAAACTTGCTAATCTGTCTTCACTGGTTCTTTTCACTTGCCCAGGACATGCCAATAATTGTTAGACACCCCTATCTGCCAGCTCCCTTTCTACTCTAACTTTCCTCCTCACCTAATTTCCTGCTCTACTTATCCTCGTAACCCCCACCATTCTTCTCAGACACTTCATCTCAAATGCAATTAAACTTCTCTCTGCTTTATGAGAAATTCGCTAGTGAACAGCGACGGTCATAAAAATTATCTTCTTTCTGCTTCTAACTTCATGTCTGTGCCCCATACAGTGCCATAGGCACAATCATACCTTCACACAGCCTTCTCAGCATCCATTTCCAGATACATATTTCTCATGACACTTTTCATTCCCCCAATACATTTACTTGCTTACATTGCACTAAAGTTGACCTCCCCCATTTCTCCATTTCATGCTACATGTGATCCTAAATGCTTCAAACTATCTACTTCCTCTAACCTCTTTTTTTTAAGACTTGCCTCCAATTTACTGCCATGCTTGTATATTTCATCATTTTGTGTTTACCCACATTTATGTTCAATTTCCTCCTATCACATACCTTCTCATACTGTCACTAACTGCCTTAGATCCTCCTCTGACCCTGCCACAAGCAGTGTCATCAGCAAAGAACTTGCTTACCTTCCACCTCCTTCCACTCTTTGAAACCATCTCCAATTCCTTGTGTAATGTCATCATGGTTGTTCAGTGTGTATATGGAAAGAGTAGTATGGGAATTAAATACAAAAGTATTAGGCAGGGGTTTGGAACTGTTAAGTGAGAGTGGAGATAAGTGGGAGATGAGCCATTTGTTCTTAGTGGATGACACTGCACTTGTAATCAAGTCAGACGGTAGACTGATGTAGTTAGTGGCAAAGTTTGGGAGAGTGAATGGAAAAAATTGAAATTAAATGTGAGTAAAAGTAATGTAACAAGATCTACAAGGGGTGATGGTGGCAATGGGTTGGAGGTGAGTGTGAATGGTGAGAAGCTGGAGGAAGTGGAGAGCTTTAGGTATGTAGAGTTGTACATAGCAGGGAATGGAGTGGGGATAGTGATGAATTAAAAAATAAGGGAGGGAAGTAAACGTCTTGGGAATGAAATGTTTCACAAGAGAAAGGTATCTGGGAAACAATGAGAAGACTGCATGAGGGAGTGGTTGTGCCCATGGCACTTAATGGAGAGCAGGCCTGGAATTTGAAGGAGGCAGAAATGAAGAGCCTAAACATACTAAAAGTAATAGTAAGAGAAATGCAGTTGCCAGATGTCAGCTCTCTTATCATGAGAAGATGGAGGAAATATAATTGAATTTGGTAGAGTGAGATCATTAACCTTGTCCATAGACAGTGTTTCAGCCCAGAGGAGCTACACCTAGGTGAAGGTGAAGGGGATGACTAAGTTTTGAAAATGGTCAGCAGAGAAAAGATTCCTTTTGCTACAGGACCACCACTAATAAATACATATCATTAGTTCCTCTTCCTTATGTTTATTAGCAATATTTGTCTTTCAGCATCTGTGAGCGTATCACTCCCCGCTTAGCTCATGCCAATGCAGCTGTTGTTCTGTCTGCTGTAAAATGCCTCATGAAATTCATGGAGCTCATGGCTGCTGATTCAGAGTTTGTCAAGAACCTGCAGAAGAAGCTTGCACCTCCCTTGGTGACTCTCTTGTCGTCAGAGCCAGAGGTTAGTCAGGTGTCAGTTTGGAATAACATAGAATAGCACCATTTGCCAGATTCATGGTTCTCTTCCTCATGATAACATAATTAAGATTTTGTTCTTACATATGCTAAATAATTTTATTTGGATGAATGGCAGCCTCCAGGTTGAAAGGGTAAGAAATATACCAAGCTGAAGGGCTAACATACATCACTTTGCATTACAGGTTCAATATGTGGCCTTACGTAACATCAACCTGATTGTGCAAAAGCGGCCAGAGCTGCTGAAACATGAAATGAAAGTCTTCTTTGTGAAGTACAATGATCCTATTTATGTCAAGCTTGAGAAGCTGGACATCATGATTCGTCTGGCTTCTGAAGCAAATATTGTACAAGTCCTGTCAGAACTTAAAGAGTGAGTTGTGAATAGCTTTTTTTATTATTATTTTTATTATTATTATTATTATTATTATTACCATCTTCATAGGCTTTTTAAGGAAGTATTTATTATTGTAGGGAAGTGTGGTGGCTAAGTGGATTTGAGCACTAAATACTTCCCACAACCCTATCTTGCCACACAAACTTGGTCTAGACGCCCTCTTCTCCTAAACTTGTGCTGCTGATTCCCAGTTCCTCTGCTCCCTTCCTAATCCTCTTAGTCAACATGTGGTTATACACCATACAGACTACACCCAACAGACACTTCCCTCCAAAACTACCATATATCCTTTTCTTTGTACAGTAGGATTGTACATGCAAAAATGCTGAAAGGGGTATTAAGAATTGTGAACTTGACACATTTTGTACAATTGGTTTACGTTAGTTAAGGAATGTTGAGATAGATCATTATGTTAAGGCCCATCTACACTATCAGTGGTCACCTTTTGTTTTCTAGCATAGTAATGTCAAGTACCTGGAAAATGACAGGGTAGACACTTACAACTGAAGCACCATTCATGACCAAAGCAGTTCACGAGCAAGTTGTATATTCAAGCATGCCCACTTGTGAGCTACATCCTCAGAGGTGTTACCAGATGTAAATAAACATTGCATTGGGTTGAATTAAACATTTAATCTCCATGCCAGATTATCCTGATGTATGAGTTATACAGTGAGAAATTAGTAGAATGTTGATAGTTATGGAGCATATGGCATGCAAATCCGTAGGATGTACTTGGTACTTAGGTGCTATGTACCATATTCCACAGGGTTGACACACTGGATGGGGGAGAACATAGCGGTCCTTACAGTGTGAACAGACAAATTACTGGTCTGTGATCTCTGCTGTGCTTCACCACTCTCTCTCAAAACTACCAAGTTGCTTGCTCAAGCACCATAGGTGGCCACAGATAGTGTAGCCACTCCACACAGTTCTGGTAAACCTTGTAAAGAGTTCAATGGCACCAATTCAGATAAGTCTCCACACAGAACCATTTTCATAACACTAGACATTATTAAAGCTTTCGATGATCCCATCAAAATCTCACAAACAGAATGTATAACACAAACGTGTACAGTAATACCAAAAGATGGCTGCCCAATTTTCTGGCTGGTAGATATGCCTATGTGTCATATAATGGCCAATCATCATACACCAGAAACTTTAAGAATGGAGTACAACCGGGTTCAGTTCTATCCCCCACATGGCCCAGATGGAATTGCAAATTGGATAAAAGAATGCAAAGAAGAACTAAGGGACAAAATATGCAATTCTAAAAGAAATACAAGATGGTGACAAGGTAATAGAAAAAGATATAGAAGTGTATAGAATGGGACAGTATTCTAAGGAAGGAAATTGACCACTAAAGATGAAACTAAGATCGCAAATGGTAGAAGACATTAGAAAAAGCAAGTAAGCTAGCAAGGAGCAAGCACTACAAGATATGGATAAAATGAGAGATGAGTGTCAAGGAAATAGAAAAAGAGAAAAAAACTATAAGGTAAAGCTAAGGAAAAAAAACATGGAGAGAACGGAGACCGAAAGCAAGGAGTTCTATTGGAGGATCATAGACATGAGGCTGAGAAAATGGTACATCAGAGTGGGCAAAACAAAAACAGAAAATAAGGTAGAGAGAAAAAATAAATTAAAAGTGGCCTATACTAACATTGACAGATTAATCTCATGATTGAAGGAATTAAACGGTTACCTGTCAGATGAAAGACCAGACATAATGGGAATTGTGGAGATGAAATTAAGAGGTCCAATACCACCTAATAGTGTTGGACACTGTTTATATAATTATTTGATTAAAAACAGAAACAAGAAACAGGGAGGGGGAATCATGTTCTTGGCCAAGAAAAACTTGAATGTAAAAACAACATAGAAATGATCATGATAAAAATTGAAGACAGAGACATAAAAGTAGAAAGTTTGTGGTGACATGTGTGCCCCCAAAAATGGGTCCTTGGAAAGAGAACAAGCATTCAAAAATTTTAGTAGATACAAGGCATTTCATTAAATGAGATACTAAAGGATGGAGGTAACCTGGAACTTATGGGGGATTTTAATTATAAAGAAATCTGTTTGGAGGAGTGATGGTGAAGGGCAGAGAGGTCCTGTGGGGAAATGTATTACTGGATATGACCATGGAACATACAAAGACACAATGGGTCAGTGAAAATACCAGATACGTAAAGAAGAACTGTTGAGACTGGATTTAGTATTTACAACAAAACCTGAAATTGTAGATAAAATTGAATACAAAGACACCATTTGGAAAGAGTAACCACATACTAATAGAGGCTGAACTAAAGGAAGAAATATATATGAAGAGAAATGAAAAGTACAGAAAAGGAAGATTGATGTACAACAAAATGGACTTTGGAAAACAAATTCTTTCAAAATGCAAATTGGGAAAAATTCTATATTGAAGAGACAAAAGTGGAAAAAAAATGGACAATCTTGATGGAAGTCTATAATGAAGGAGCAAATAGGTACGTACCAAGAAAAAAACAGGAGATGGTGTATATCAAATGTTGGTTCAACAGATGCAGTGAGGCAAAAGAAGAGACAAAGCTTGGAAAAGATGGAGAAAATATATAAACCTGGGATATGGCAGATGTATATAAACTATAGAAATGTATATGTAAAAGTGCAAAGAGAGGAAAAAACAAACTATGAAAAAGACATCATAGAAAAATGCAAGTCAACCCAAACTATTCTATAGATATGTGAAAGGTAAACTTAAAAATAAACAGGAAATGGTGAAACTATGCCAGAAGATCTAGAAATGGCCGAAGTCATGAACAATCACTTCAAGTCTGTTTTCACTAGAGAAAAACCACAGCATTGGGACAAAGGAAGCAAAGTGCAATCTTCCCCACAAGGGAAATTATAACAAAAAGAAATAATGGAGCAATTAATGAACCTTGACGATAGGAAATTGCACAGCCCAGGCAGAATTGCAAACTTGATACTAAAAGAATACCAAGAAGAACTAATGGACAAAGTATACAACATAAGATACTCAAAGAAGGAAAAATACCAAAAGATTGGAAAAATGCCAACATTGTACCAATATACAAAGGAGGAAACAAGGAAGAACTAATTACAGACTGGTCTCCCTAACAAGCACTGTAGCCAAAATTTGTGAGAATGTTATCAAGAATAGATGGGTAAAACACCTGGAAAAAAAACAATATAATAAACTCAAGACAATTTGGATTCATACAGGGAAGATCATGGGCTACAAATTAAATGTTTCTACTCAAGACTAATAGATATAATACAAGAAAGAGATTGATGGGTTGATTGTGCTTTCCTAGACTTACTAAAAGCCTTCAACAAAGTTCCACACTTTTTTTTTTTTTTTTTTTTTTTAAACTGGAGGGATGCAAGGTAACCTACTAAACTGGATGGAGGATTTCCTGCATGGTAGGGAAATGAGAGTAGTGCTCAGAGAAAAGTATTCAGGTTGGGAGGAGGTGATTAGTGGTGTTCCACAGGAATCAGTACTCCAATAATGTTTGCTATTTATGTGAATGACATGGATGAAGATGTGGAATGTTACACGAGCTTCTTTGCAGACAAGGCTAAACTGTTGAGAAAAGTGAAAACCGTCAAAAGATTGTGAATCACTACAGGGAGACCTAAACAAGGTTTGGAAATGGAGTCAGAAGTGGGTAGTTGACTTCACCACTAAGAAATGTAGTATAACGGAGTTGGGGGGGGGGGGAAAAAGAGTGAGAGAGAATATCAGGACAATATACAATAGAAACAAAGGAAGTAAAGAAAGTGGGATCTGAAAAAGACTTGGGAGTAATTATCTCAAATGACTTGTCCCCTGATAATTAAATTAACCAAATTGTTGGAGAATACTATAACTTGCTAAGATCAATAAAAGTGGCTTTTACCAATTTAGACGAAGAAATGGTTAAAAAAAATATTAGTCACACTAATAAGGCCTAGACTGGAATATGTTGTGACACTATGGTCACCCAGTACCATAAGCAATACTAGTAGTCGTCGACTTATGACCTATGCGACTTACAACTGATCGAATTTAAAACCACGAGATAGTGCAATAATATTTAACATTTAATAGAGTAATAGAATTGCAATGTTATGCCTGGCATTGCAGTACAATTACTCCGCACGCCACGAGACGCAAGTACGATAGTTTTGGCAGGCTGCCAGCAGCGTCAGCATCCCAGCCAGCTAAATATTCTTTCATTTTGTTTGTTTGAAGTAAAATGTTTCCTAATTTTGCATTGCATTTTGTATTTTTGTATTTTTATATATTTTGCAATTAATAAAATATAACGGTAAAACTTTTTTTTATGCCTAGGCTAGTTTGTTGTTGATAACAATATGTTCGGTACAGTACGTAAACAAAAAGAATGTACATACATACATACATATACCCAGGCTTTTTCCCCTTACAAGGGAGGTAGCCAAAAAGGAAAAGGCATAAAATCATTCCCACCCATTCCATCCCTGAATACACTCCACACCCCTCCACCCTCCCTCTTATTTTAGCACCTCCTGGATGACGGGGTCATTCATGCACCTTGTCCACTGCCCTGGGTCAGAAGTAGTGTCACAAGACACAGCACATCCACATCAAGGCCACTTCATTAAATCGGCGATCCCCCCTCTCCATCCCCCCATGCATAAAAGGAGAAGACGGGGAGAAATCCCTTCGGGCTGCGTCAAATTTTGCTCACACATACTACCTCACCCCCCATTCCACCTCATGCATCACAACATCATCCACATACAACCATTCTCCATTCACCCCTGTCTTCTGTCCTCTCCCATCCTTCCTCAACAGACATTCCCCTCTTCCCCAAAGCCCCCTTTACCCCATCCATCCACCTCATCCTAGGACGTCCCCTCATGTTCACACCCTCCACATCTGCCTTCCACACCTCTTTTACTAGTCTTTCTTCACTCATTCTTTCCATGTGTCCAAACCATCCTAATACTCTTTCATCAACCCTATCTCCCAATGTGTTTTGAAATAAAATAAAAAATCCTAATTTTGCCTTGCATTTTATATTTTCATATAAAAACATTATCCCACAGTCGGAAAAAGAAGACACTAATGTCGAATGTTCTGTATATTTCAATCACTAACTGTGACCCTCTTCAGCAGAATGAATACATAGTGGAAGAACATTCAGGGTCACAGTTAGTGATCGAAATATACAGAACATTCGACATTAGTGTCTTCTTTTTCCGATTGTGGGATAAAAAGTTTATTTTATCAATGTGCTACGACATTACTTTATAGTATATTTTCATGTTTTCCAATTAATAAAATGTAACAGTAAAACTTTTTTTATGCCTAGTCTGTTTTTGATAATATGTTCTGTACAGCATTTTGTATTTTTATGTTTTGCAATTAATAAAATGTAACAGTAAACTTTGTTCATGCCTAGTCTGTTGTCGATAAAAATATTTTCGGTACAGTATGTAAACGAAAAGAATGTGTTTGATTTTTTTTTTTTTTTTTTTTTTTTTTTTTTTTTTTTGTTTTTTTTTTTTTTCCCTAATTTTGCCTTACAATGATTTTAATTTAACCAACAAAAAAGTATTTGTAGGTAAAAAATGACTGTTTTTGGTGGCACACACACTGCTACAAATTTTCTACTTTTCATATTTTTATATACAACTTTTATCATAATCAATTCCACATATTTACTGTCATTTATCTTTGTCACATTTAGACCCTTTTTGGTCAATATCTTGACACCTCCCTGTTTATCTGTTCTATTTTTCACCATTTGGGAGATAGGGTTGATGAAAGAGTATTAGGATAGTTTGGAGACGTGGAAAGAATGAGTGAAGAAAGACTAGTAAAAGAGGTATGGAAGGCAGATGTGGAGGGAGTGAACATGAGGGGACGTCCTAGGATGAGGTGGATGGATGGGGTGAAGGGGGCTTTGGGGAAGAGGGGAATGTCTGTTGAGGAAGGAAGGGAGAGGACGGAAGACAGAGGTGAGTGGAGAATGGTTGTATATGGATGATGTTGTGACTGCATGAGGAGGAATGGGCGGGGGGGTGGGGGGTGGGGTAGTATGTGTGAGTAAATTTGACGCAGCCCGAAGGGATTTCTCCCCGTCCTCGCCTTATATGCAAAGGGGGACGGAGAGGGGGGGTCGCCGATTAAATGAAGCGGCCTTGCTGTGGATGTACTGTGTCTTGCGACACTGCTTCTGACCCAGGGCGGTGGGCAGGGTGCAGGGATGACCCGTCATCCAGGAGGTGCTCAGATAAGAGGAAGGGTGGGAGGGGTGTGGAGTGTATTTAGGGATGAAATGGGTGGGAGTGTTTTTATGCCTTTACCTTTTTGGCTACCTCCCTTGGAAGGGGGAAAAAGCCTTGGTATATGTATGTATGTATTTTTCACCCAGTGGTTGTATAGACCTTGTCCCACCATACGTATTGATTGAGGACCTTTCAGTTTTGTTTCCACAATTCCCATAACGTCAGGTTTCTCTATTTCCAGAGAGTCCTTTAATTCATTAATTCCAGAGGTCATACCATCGATATTTGTGTACACTCCTCCCTCGATTTACGAACTAGTTACGTTCTTGAAAAACCTTTCGTATATCGAATATACTTAAATTGAGCACTTTTTTCCCATATTTACCCATTATATGCGAGATAGGTTCTTACAAACAAATTTCATGTCCCTATAAAGTTATCACAACGTTAAATATGCATAATCTTGAATACTGCTCTCTGCTAATTACATACAGACATACATACATATACCAAGGCCTTTTTCCCCTTACAAGGGGGGTTGCCAAAAAGGAAAAGGCATAAAATCACTCCCACCCATTCCATCCCTGAATACACTCCACACCCCACCACCCTCCCTCTTATCTTAGCACCTCCTGAATGACGGAAGGGATCCCGAAGGGATTTCTCCCTATCCTCTCATTTTATGCAATGGGGGGACGGAGAGGGGGGGGTCGCCGATTTAATGAAGCAGCCTTGCTGTGGATGTGCTGTGTCTTGCGACACTGCTTCTGACCCAGGGCATTGGACAAGGTGCAGGGATGACATACAGACACATAAAATATTAATATGCAAAGTAGATAATAACGCTTAGGAGGCACAATGTCACTTGAAATAATGCTAATAATCCATGATTAACCGAGACCGAGTGAGTAGACCGAGCAGTACACGGCGTTGTTTTGAAAACAATAAAACTGGGCGGTTGGTTCTTTCTCAGTATGTACATATCTATTTTCACTTATGGACATATGGCAGTTGTTGTATTTTAATATTTATGATGTAATAATAATTTTCTTTTTTAATATTTATTATTTAAAAATACAATAATTTTTTCAACAGGATTTTATTTGTTATGTCGAATTTTTAGTTCGTATTTCGATTTTTGGGACAAATTTTTTGTCCGTTATAGCTAAAATTCATATAGGGAGCGTTCTTAAATTGAGGGAGGAGTGTATTCCACTTTTAGTTTCATATTTTCTTCTTTTTTTGTTTAAGTTTCCATTTTTCTGATGTACCATTTTTTCAGTCTTGGGTCCAATGCCCTCCAATTTTTTTTTTCCGTCTGTTCTTTTCTCATTTCTATCATTGGCTTCAATTCTGAGAGCCTTGTCTTTGTTTTTCCTCATCATTCATTTCCTTTTTTATCCATATATGTTTGAATTTCTTGCTGTTTGCTAATTTAACCACTTTTGATTGTACCTTCTCAGCTATCATTTGAGTTCTTAGTTTTATTTTTAAAGGTCTATGTTTTTCCTTTGAATATTTCCCTATCCTTTGAATCTCATCAATTTCTTTGTAAAAATTTTTACCTTCATCATGAATTTCTTTCAAAATTTCCGTAGCTATTTCCTTTTCCTCCTTTTCTCTCTGGTATTTATACTGTTATGCCTTCCGCAAGGATATAAGGAAATATGTCTAGGAGGGGTTCGTACTTAGTGGCCTTGATGTGGGTAAGGCAAATCCAAACGGAAGTTAACAAAGATAACTAATTTAATGTATAACAAAAAGCCAACAAAACAAATATAAGAACTTTACAACAACAAAATTAATCAATTGACAATTCCTCCACCGAAAACCAAGTCACGAGAATATAGATTACGTGGTGACGCCACGGTGCTAGAGCAAAAGCAATATGGGAGAGATAAAGTTACGCGTCGCTCAGCCAACGAAAAAGTGCGCCCTAGGAGCCGGCAGATGCATTATATATGCAGTTGGCGAGGACGGGAGGAAGGCGAAGGATGAGCCGGACAGAACTAGTTCACGTCCGTCGGCCTAGAGAGAGTAGATCCCATAAAGTATACAAGCAGTTTTTACCGTACATACGTAATTACCTAACAAGTACAGGATAACACAGATACAGATATTTTTAGATACATGGAGGATGGTGGGCCATCACAACGTATACAAGCAATTTACAGTACATACATAATTATCTTACAATTAAAGATTGACATACAGATACAGACATTTTATATACATGGAGGATGGTGGGCCATCACAATACACATCATGTTTTTCTTGGATACCATGGACCACAATGCATTTACCTTTGTCAACTGTATCTCTCACCCAATTTTCCTTTTATTTAATTACTTTCATAACTGTTTCTATTGTATTTTCCTCCATCTGCTTTTGTATTATTTCTCTGAAAGATATTTTTTGATTTTCCTGATCTTGTTTCCATTGATTTCTTATTTCAAGGAGGTCTGTTTCTTTAATTGATTCTTCCACCTTTGTGATCACTTCCTGTAATTGCTCTTTGACCTTTTTCAGTTCTTCATTTTTATTTTTGTCCTTTTTCAGTTCTTCATTTTTATTTTTGTCTTTTTTCATTCTTTTGTTTTCTCTTTTGAGCACATCAATTTCACTCCTTAGGTCATTTAACTCTCTAATCGTTTGCTCGTTACTCTTACGCAAAGTAATCAACTCCCTAAATACAGCTCGGTAGTCCAATTTTAAATCTAGGATTTCTTCCAATAATTCGTTTACTTTGCGATTTCTTAATGCATTGCAATATCTAACTTCTTTATATCAAAGTCTTTACCTATTTCTCCTGGATTTCTTCGGAAACCTGAAAAACCTGAAAAACTATTGCTCTCCCACCTTTGGTTTATCCTTGCAGTGTCAGTTAAACATGTTCTCTTGGGAATCGTACCAATCGGGGATCCTACTTTGCTTATATCCAGGTCTCTCTTCATTGGTTCATATAATACTTTTTCGTCTTTTTCTTTCTCCATTGTATATGGAAGATGTGATGCATGAGGTGGAATGGACGGGGGGATGGGGGGTGAGGTAGTGTGTGTGAGCAAATTTTGACGCAGCTTGAAGGGATTTCTCCCCGTCCTCTCCTTTATATGGGGGGACGGAGAGGGGGGGTCGCCGATTAAATGAAGGAGCCTTGCTGTGGATGTGCTGTGTCTTGCGACACTGCTTCTGACCCAGGGCAGTGGACAGGGTGCAGGGATGACCCGTCATCTAGGAGGTGGTAAGATAGGAGGGAGGGTGGAGGGGTGTGGAGTGTATTCAGTGATGGAATGGGTGGGAATTTTTAATGCCTTTTCCTTTTTGGCTACCTCCCTAGTAAGGGGAAAAAGCCTTGGTATATGTATGTATGTATGTATTGTGCCAACTATACTTATTTCAAGAACTGGATTTACACATCGCACACAATAACAACTATTCATTTCTTTCGTGTCGGTGACAAAACCGCTAGATAGATGCTCAATTGCTGCACTTCCTTCTGCTTCGGTGTCTTGTTTACGTGTGTTTGAGATGAAATGTCTGAGAGTATGGTAGGGGTTACTAGGCTGGATAAAGTAAGAAACAAAGAGGTTAGGAGGAGAGTGGGGGTGGAAAAGGAGTTGGGTTGATGAAAGAGTATTGTAATGGTTTGAACACAAGGAAAGAATGAGAGAAGAAAGATTAGTAAAAGAAGTGTGGAAGACAGGAGTGGCTGGAGTGAACATGAGGGGTCAGCTGATGAGATGGATGGATGGGGTGGAAGGGATGTTGGGAAAGAGGAGAATGTTGAGGAAGGAAGGGAGAAAATAGGGGTGAGTGGAGAATGTGTATGGATGATGTTGTGTTGGATGCAAGGGAATGGGTGGGGGATGGAGGGGGTTAGGGAGTATGTGTGAACAATATCTTGACAGAGTCCAAAGGGATTTCTCCCTGTCTTCTCTTTTTCTGCATTAGGGGATGGTGAGGGGGGGGTTGCCAATTAAATGAAATGGCCTTGCTGTGGATGCACTGTGTCTTACTGCATTGCTTCTTACCTAGGGCAATGGGCAAGATGCAGAGATGACCCATAATCCAGGAGGAGCCAAGAAAATAGGGAGGGAGGGGTGGTGAATGGGAGTGGAATATGTGGGGATGAAATGGGTGGGAGTGGATTTATGCCTTTGACTTTGGCTACCCACCTTGCAAGGAGGAAAACCCCCTTGGTATATGTATGACATTTATCAGGGGAAGGACTTTTGCTATGTATGTACCAACTATCATGAATTTAGCTTGTGATACATTTTCTCCTCAGGTATGCCACAGAAGTTGATGTTGACTTTGTACGTAAAGCTGTTCGGGCAATTGGTCGCTGTGCCATCAAAGTTGAGACTTCTGCTGAGCGTTGTGTCTCAACTCTATTGGACCTCATTCAGACCAAGGTATGCATTTATCTTTTTGCTGTAATCATGTTAAATTATTGCTATTTTATATAAAACCCTGATCTGTCTGAAATATTGCTGTGGAAATTTTGTTAGTTATATAAGAAACTAGACATCTTTGTTTCTTTTGAAACTGTGACCCTAACTTTTTTAGACAGATGCTATATCTAAGAAACTGATGCAAATAATGGGGTTTAGACAGTCCCATAATAGCCTACCACTTGTAAACATTGAAATATACTGAATATAGTTCACCTTTTCCCTTCCCATATTGTCAATCATGTGAAGTCGGTGGCTTGTTTGCCACTATATTATCCTTTCATATAAAATCATATTAATTGTATTTGTAGCAGAAGACCCAGATTACCCACACTAACAGCACCCAGACAACAACACAATATATCTTAAAGTGATTTATGGTCCCAACCGTAGGCCGTTGCTAGTTTCCTAGAAGCTGTGGGTCTTTGAAAGAGAAAGTAAGAGCACCAGATTGAATTGATAATTTTTTATTTATTCCAGTTTTTCTTAATGGGGCTATCTTGTGTGTTGTTGGGATTTATTTATTTATATTTTATTATACTACAACTGTCCCTCTGTTATGCTGTCCCCCAACCCTTGTTGCTATACTGTACCATTTCTCTGAGTATTTTCTTTTTCTATGGTGGGGGAATTCCCTGTGGTGGGGGAAAAGAATACTGCCACCAAGTATTCCCACTTGGATCGTAAGAGGCGAGAAAAAAAGGGACGGGGATTGGGACTAGGCATCCTTCTCCTTGTAGCCCTACAGGGCACATTCCTAGAAAAAAAGGCAGAGGCATAAGAGGGGCTGGAGGGCCTCGGTCCAGCACCCTAAGGTTTGGGTCTTTTAATGTGCGTGGATGTGGTACAGATGAGAGTAAAAGGGAAGAGATAGGTGGTATGTTTGTGAGAAGAAAGATGGATGTGTTGGCTTTGAGTGAAACTAAGCTGAAAGGGAAGGGCGATTGTAAGTTTGGGAGTGTAAGTGGGAGGTTATCAGGAGTGAAGAGAGGGCGAGGGAGGGAAGGGATGGCTATACTAGTAAGTGAAGAGATAGGTAAACGTGTAGTGGAGTGGAAGGAGGTTTCCTCAAGGATAATGTGGATGAAGGTAAAACTGGGAAAGGAGATGTGGGTTTTTGTAAGTGCATATGGGCCTGGCAGTGAGAAGAATGTAGAAGAAAGGGAGGCCTTTTGGATAGATCTAAATGAGTGCATAGAGGGTTTAGGGAGAAGTGTAAATGTAATAGTACTGGGAGACCTTAATGCTAGGGTAGGAAAGGAGCCAATTGATGGAGTGGTTGGGAAATGTGGCGCTCCAGGAAAGAATCGTAGTGGAGAGTTGATGGTGGAAATGTGTCTAGAAAGAGAGTTGATGATAGCAAATACAGTGTTTCGGAAGAAAGTCAAGCATAAGTACACATGGGAGAGGGTGGTGGAGGGAAAGGTGGTAGATAGAGCTTTAATGGACTATGTAGTGGTAAATAGGATTATGATAGGAAGAGTTAGGGATGTACATGTGCTAAGGGGAGAGGGTGGGGGAATATCAGATCATTTTCTGGTGGAAGGTAAGTTGAGAGTGGAGGACAGATGGAGGAAGAGGAAAGGGACAAAAGGTAGGGAGGTGCTTAGAGTGAACTCTCTAAACGAAGAGGAAAAGGAGAAGGAGTACAAGAGCAAGCTGAAGGAGGCGTGGGAGGGAGTGAAGGATAGAGTGGAGGTAGGTGTGGAGGAGGAATGGGGATGGTTCAAGGAGGGAATCACAAAGTGTGCAAGGATGGTGTGTGGAACAAGAAGGTTAGAAGGAAATAGAAGGAAGGGTAGTGAATGGTGGGATGAGGAAATGAAGAAGGTTGTAGAAGAGAAGAAGGATTACAAAGGCGGAGCATGCCGACAGGAGACCTTTTGATCCATATCTAGGTCGGATGCAAAAAAAAAAAAAAAAA
Organism: Oratosquilla oratoria; assembly: GCF_046742065.1. Lineage (NCBI taxonomy): Eukaryota > Metazoa > Arthropoda > Malacostraca > Stomatopoda > Squillidae > Oratosquilla > Oratosquilla oratoria. The sequence goes on along the minus strand of NC_134803.1, from coordinate 13,655,031 downwards.
TAATAATAATAATAATAATAAATTAAAACTATAATAATGTAAAAATAAATAAAATACATAAATAAATGCATAGGTATAGTTGAATAACAAACAAAAAGGTAAATAGTAAATGATTATAAATTGACATATAACTAATGATAAATGAAAATCAGACAGACAAATTATAACAAAACAAAAACAAATAATATAAGATAAATTATAATCATTACAGCATCTTACTTAGGTATTTATCTAAATGATTCTTAAAGCTTCGAACTGAACTACATTGCACTACCTGTGCAGGAAGTTTATTCCATTCATTAACTACACGGTTGGCAAAGTTGTTTCTACCTACTTCCAAATTGAATCTATTTCCGGACAGTTTGAGACCATTGTTTCTTGTCTGATTCTCATTCAATGTGAAAATTTGGTCACTTTTGATGTCAATTCCCTTTAAAATCTTAAAGACCTGTATCAAGTCACCTCTGAGTCTACGCTTTTTTAGGGAAAACAGATTCATGTGCTTAAGTCGATTTTCGTATGATTTATTTTTGATATTTGGAATCAGTTTTGTGGCTCGCCGTTGTACTTTTTCCAGTCTGTCAATGTCTTTAATGAGATTCGGTGACCATACGGAAACAGCATATTCCAAATGTGGACGAACTAACGATTTATATAGCTTGTTAATGAGTGATGGACTTTTGAAATCAAAAGATCGCGCAATCAATCCCAGAATCTTATTTGCTTTCTCAGAGGCTGAAATACACTGCTTGGATGATTTGAGGTCGTTACTGATAATTACGCCGAGATCTTTTTCACTATCCACTTTTGTTAACGAATTTCCAAATAACTTGTAATCGTACTTACTGTTATTTTTACCTATGTGCATTACCTTGCATTTACTTGTGTTAAATTTCATTAGCCACTTTTCAGACCATTGCTGTAATTTATCTAAATCTTCTTGAATATCTAATTGGTTTGAGTGATCATTTGCCACTCCGCACAATTTTGTATCATCAGCAAATTTGGAAACAGTAGATTTTAGTCCATGGTCTATATCATTTATATATAATATACTATGAATAGAAGTGGCCCAAGAACGGAACCCTGAGGAACTCCACTTGCAACACTTTTCCATCCAGAAGTTTTTCCATTTAAAACAACTCTCTGTTTTCGACCTTTCAACCAATTACTAGTCCAACCTAATAGGCTACCACTTATTCCATGCAAAGCTAATTTAGTAAGTAGTCTTTCGTGTGGGACGGTATCAAAAGCTTTTGCAAAGTCTAGATATATTAAATCTATATTGTTTCTTTTGTCATAATTGGAGATAACTGTGTTGTAGAATTCGAGTAAGTTAGTCACGCAAGAACGTTTCCGTCTGAAACCATGCTGGCTATCATTTATCAAATGGTTACTTTCTAAATGATATTCGATATCATCTCTGATGATAGTTTCCATTATTTTTCCTCCGATCGAAGTCAAACTTATAGGCCTATAGTTATTTGGTTTCTTTTTGTCACCTTTTTTGAATATGGGAGTAACGTTAGCTAGCTTCCATTCTCTTGGGACATCTCCGGATATGATGGATTTCTTGAAAATAATTTCTAATGGAACAACAATCTCATTTTTCATTTCCTTTAAGATTCTTGGATGCCAACCGTCAGGCCCTGGTGTTTTATTAACTTTGAGTTTGTCTATACACCTTTTAATTTTTTCTTTTGTTATATTTACCGTAGTGAGTAAGTTTACCCCAGACTTTTCACAGGTTTCAGTTTGGAATTCACTTTGAGGTGTTTCGTTTACGAATACCGAGCTAAAATAATTGTTTAAGATATTACACATTCCTTCATTTGAATATTGAAGTTGACCGTCAGCAGATAATAGTGGACCAATGTGATTCCTAACAACCTTTTTATCTCTAATGTAACTATAGAATTCTTTGGGATTCTCTTTGGATTTCTCAGCGATGTTCATTTCGTATTGTCGTTTTCTTTTTCTTATTGTCTTTTTTAAATCTCTCTGTATTGATACATAACTTTCATAGTCATTAGATGCACCCGAGCACTTATATTTCTTATAAGCCTGTCTCTTTTTAGCAATACTTTTTTCAGTTTCTTTGTCGAGCCACTTTGGGCGAGCCTGATTTGGGGGACGTCTGTCCTTAAAAGGAATGTAAGTTTGAATCATCTTAGTGAGCGTATTTTGAAATATTTCCCACATCTGATCTACAGGCCTTTCGTTTAATTTTTCCTCCCAATCTGTAAGCTGAAGCTCCTGACGTAGTTCTATGAACTGAGCTTTACTGAAATCGGGTATTTTAGAAGCACAAGTATCTATTCTAAAATTGTTTAGGAGTTTGAATCTGACTAAATTGTGATCGCTATTTGCAACAGATTCACCGACTTCTACATCAGTTACCATGCTTTCGCGGCTAGTGATCAATAAATCGAGCAAGTTTCCATATCTTGTGGGCTCTTTTACATGCTGAATTAAGTAATTGTCACCAAGAAAATCAATCAAGCGACTACCTATATGGCCATGTTCAAGGGTCATCCAATCAATGTCAGTAAAATTGAAATCACCCATTATCAATAAATCCCGGTTGCAGAAACTAGACAGTTCTTGAAATAACAGTTTGTCGTCTGCTAATGATAATGTCTTTGGCCTATATATTACACCTATATTCATTTTTTGTCCATTTGTTAGGGTTAACTCAACCCACAAACTATCATATGCATCCTGTTTCACTTTCTCTAAAATACAAGCATGAACATTGTTTTTAACGTACAATAGAACACCCCCACCTTTCTTGTGGTTTCTATCCTGATGAAAGTGTTTAAATCCCGCAATATTAAATTCAGCTTCGAACTCTGTACCATTTAACCATGTCTCAGTTATTCCTATCATATCGAGCTTTCACAGATTGGTTACAAAGTAGGACGAGGAAGTCGTATGAGACGTACAGGGAAAAGAAAAGAGAAGTAAAGAAAAAGGTAAAGGAGGCAAAGAGGAGAGCAGATGTAAAATGGGGTAAAAGTATGACAGAAAATTTTGAAAGTAATAAAAAGATGTTTTGGAAAGAAATTAAGAGAGGAAGAGGAGGCGAATCAAGTAGAGAAGAAAAGGTAAAAGGTGCAGATGGAGAGATGATAATGGAGGAGAAGGCAGTAAGGGGAAGATGGGCAGAATATTTTAGGGAGTTGCTTAATGTGAAGGAGGATAGGGAGGGAAAGATAGCTGCAGTGGGAAATGCTAAGAAAATGAGAGTGATGAGTGAGGAAAATGGAGGAGAAATAAGGAACGATGAAGTGAAGGCAGCAGTTAAGATGATGAAAGCAGGTAAGGCACCTGGTCTGGATGGATGCCATGCAGAATGTCTTAAAAAAGGAGGTATAGTGATGGTGGACTGGTTGGTGAGATTATTTAATGTTTGCTGGAGAGAAGGTAGAGTGCCAGAGGACTGGAGGAGTGCATGTATAGTTCCACTTTACAAGGGAATGGGGGACAAGTGTGAATGTAGTAGTTTCAGAGGGATTAGCTTGTTAACCACTTCAGTACGGAACTTAAATCTCGCGGGCAGCAGCCAATGCCAGCCGTACGACGTGTCGTAATAATACTCGCATCATAGAATATAGTCACCGCTTATATCGATCGTTCTCTCTTTCACCCGCGAATTTTGAAAACCACAGAGAATGGGATTCAGGGCACATTTGAGAGAATGTAAAAACACAGGGGCGACTACAATAAATATAATCAAGACGCCGATATGGCAGCTTCGCAAATCCACTTGCTCCTCATGACGCCTACGTGTGCGGCACCGTATGGAAGGGGTTAAGTGTAGTTGGGAAGGCTTATGGGAGGATCTTGATTGAGAGGATTAGGAGAGGAACAGAGGGAGTAATTGGTGAGGAACAGTGTGGGTTTAGGACAGGTAGAGGTTGTGTAGATCAGATTTTTGTGGTAAGACAGATATGTGAGAAAGCTATAGGTAAGGGGAAGGATGTTTTCTGGGCCTTTATGGATCTGGAAAAGGCTTACGACAGGGTAGACAGAAAGGCACTGTGGGAGGTTATGCGGATATACGGGATAGGAGGAAAGCTTCTGGGAGCTGTCAGGAGTTTTTATGAGAGTAGTAGAGCTTGTGTCAGGATTAGAAATGGAGAGAGTGAGTGGTTTGAGGTAAAGGTGGGACTTCGTCAGGGATGCGTTATGTCACCCTGGCTGTTCAACTTATACATGGATTGGGTGGTGTGAGAGGTGAATGCAAGGGTAGTGGGTCAGGGATTGGAGATGGTTAAGGAAAATGGAGAAAAGTGGGAGGTGAGCCAGCCGTTGTTTGCAGACGACACTGCGCTTGTGGCAGGATCGGAGGAGGGATTGAGGAAGCTGGTGACAGAGTTTGGGAGAGTGTGTGATAGAAGAAAGCTGAAGATAAATGTGGGTAAAAGTAAGGTGATGAGATGTACAAGGGGTGAAAGTGGCAGTAATCTGGAAGTGAGCATTAAGGGAGAGCAACTGGAGGAAGTGGATAGTTTTAGATATTTGGGTGCAAATGTGGCAGGAAAGGGTGGAGTGAAGGTGGAGGTAGAATGTAGATTGAGAGAAGCGAGTAAATGCCTTGGTGGTTTAAAAAGTGTAATGAGGAATAGGAATCTGGGAATGGATGCTAAGAGGAGACTGTATGAAGGAGTGATTGTGCCAACAGCACTGTATGGAGCAGAAACATGGAACATGAGAGAGGAAGAGAGAAGGAACTTAAATGTGTTTGAGATGAAGTGTCTGAGAAGTATGATGGGGGTTACTAGGCTAGATAGAGTGAGAAATGAGGAGGTGAGGAGGAGAACAGGGGTGGAAAGGGAGCTGGGAGATAGGGTTGATGAAAGAGTATTAGGATGGTTTGGACACATGGAAAGAATGAGTGAAGAAAGACTAGTAAAAGAGGTATGGAAGGCAGATGTGGAGGGAGTGAACGTGAGGGGACGTCCTAGGATGAGATGGATGGATGGGGTGAAGGGGGCTTTGGGGAAGAGGGGAATGTCGGTTGAGGAAGGACGGGAGAGGACAGAAGACAGGGGTGAATGGAGAATGGTTGTATATGGAAAATGTTGTGATGCATGAGGTGGATTGGACGGGGGAATGGGGGTGAGGTAGTGTGTGTGAGCAAAAATTTTTGACGCAGCCCAAAGGGATTTCTCCCCGTCCTCTCCTTTATATGGGGGACGGAGAGGGGGGGTCGCCGATTTAATGAAGCGGCCTTGCTGTGGATGTGCTGGGAGGGAGAGTGGAGGGGTGTGGAGTGTTTTCGGGGATGAAATGGGTGGGAATGTTTTTGTGCCTTGTCCTTTTTGGCTACCCCCCTGGTAAGGGGGATAAAAGCCTTGGTAAATGTATGTATACGTATGTATGTATTATTTTATTTTATTTATCATACATATTTATTATTATTTATTTTTTAAGCCTCTGGAAACATTTTGTATTTGCCCTCTGGATGGCAGTCACTAGTTAATATTTTGTTCAATGCTTTATCCATGGAGGGGTACTGGTCAAGTTCAAAGTAACTCTATATCTTCTGAGTATTCTTGCCAGTTTGCTTTTTTGGTAGTTTATAAATGGGAGTGGGTGGAGGATGGGGGTGAGGGAGTATGTGTAAAAAATAAATTGACACAACCTGAAGGGGGGATTTCTCCTCATCTCCACTTCTGCGTGAGGGAACAGAGAGGAGGGTCACTGATCTAATGAAGTGGCCTTGTTGTGCATGTGCTGTATCTTGCAACACTGGCCTAGATAAGAAGGAGGGAGGAGGGTGGATGGGAGTGGAATATGTGGGGATGGAATGGGTGGGAGTGGATTTTATGCCTTTGGTTTTAGATGGAGAGATGATCATGGAAGAGAAGGCAGTACGAGGAAGATGGGCAGAGTATTTTAGGGATTTCCTAAATGTGAAGGAGGATAGGGAGGGAAAGGTATTTGCAGTGGGAAGCACTAAGAAAATGACTGTGATGAATAAAAAAAATGGAGGAGAAATAAGGAAGGATGAAGTGAAGGCAGTTGTTAAGATGATGAGAGCAGGAAAGGCACCTGGGTTGGATGGATGTCTTGCAGAATGTCTGAAAAAAGAAGGTACAGTGATGGTGGACTGGCTGGTGAGGTTATTTAATGTTTGTTTAAAAGAGGGTAGAGTGCCGGAGGACTGGAGGAGTGCCAGTATAGTTCCACTTTACAAGGGAAAAGGGGACAAGTGTGAGTGTAGTAATTTCAGAGGGATTAGCTTGTTAAATGTAGGAAGGCATATGGGAGGATCTTGATTGAGAGGATTAGGAGAGGAACAGAGGGAGTAATTGGTGAGGAACAGTGGATTTAGGACAGGTAGAGGTTGTGTAGATCAGATTTTTGTGCTAAGACATATGTGAGAAAGCTATAGGAAAAGGTATGGATGTATTTTGGGCTTTTATGGGTTTGGAAAAGGCTTATGACAGGGTAGACAGGAAGGCACTGTGGGAGGTATTGCAGATATATGGGATAGGAGGAAAACTTTTAAGAGAAGTGAAGAGTTTTTACAATAATAGTAGAGCTTGTGTTAGGATTGGAAATGGAGAGAGTGAGTGGTTTGAGGTAAAGGTGGGATTTCATCAGGGATGTGTTTTGTCACCCTGGCTGTTCAATTTATACATGGATAGGGTGGTGCGAGAGTAGTGGGTCAGGGATTGGAGATGGTTAAAGAAAATGGAGAAAAGTGGGAGATAAGCCAATTATTGTTTGCTGATGACACTTTGCTTGTAGCAGGATCGGAGGAGGGATTGAGGAAGTTAGTGACAGAATTTGGGAAGGTGTGCAAAAGGAAATTGAAGATAAATGTGGGTAAAAGTAAGATGATGAGATGTACATGGGGAGAAAGTGGCAGTAGACTGTAAGTGAGTATTAAGGGGGTACGCGACACCTGGGGGGGTGAATTTGGTCAAGCTATGGCATTTTTCAAAACTGTGTTCAAAATGTTCGTATACCACTTAGAAATAAATCCCGACAAATAATTTTCCAGCCGCGCGCAATTTAAAGGTCCTGGGTGAGGTTTAAAGGGACAGATTTAAAGGCGCAACCCACACTAGAGGGAGGCGTGCCACTTAGGACCTTCAGGCGCAGTGAATAACGTTGAAATTTGATTTAATTTACACTCGCCCAGTGTATCAACGGCCAATACGATTGTGGAGGGGAAGGGAGGAAGGTGGAGGGAGAATATTTCGCCAACTTTGTGCGAAACTAAGCGTTAGTTCCCGGCTAGCTCTGAAAAGGGAAGTATGCATGTCTCATGAGCTCTCATTGCAATATGTTACTTTAGCTAGAACATATTACTCTTTAGTACAGTCATCATGGGTAGCAAAAAGAACAAAAGAACATCACAATGACAAAAAACAGCAGTTAAAGATGGCAAGCAGTCAAAGACGACTAAAGATCTCACCACCTCTCACTCCACCACCGCCCTCACCTGCACCTCTGTGACGGTGACAGAGGTAAAGGACAACATTAGACTAAACAATTCAAAGAGGAAGATTAAATCCAAAGAAGAAAGCAAGAGGAAAAAGATCAAGGATATACAGGAAGAAGAAAGAAGAAGGGACATCATATGATGCTGGAGGGGGTGCCCTACCAACATAGAGCGAGGGGAATCTGATGAGGAAAGAGAAGGCGCCCACTACTGGAAAATAAACCTCTTTCCAATTATTTAGATACCCTGAAGACCCCCGGCAGAGAGGTTTCATATGAAGAAACCGCCAAAGGTGCAAGAAAGCAAATTATATGATGTTGTCGTCTGTGCGTCGTCACTACTGTGACATACTTATACTTTAGTTTTTCAGTATTTAAAGTACATAATTAAAATATGTTGATAATTTTTACTGTACTTATTATATAATAAGAATTAAGCCATGAAAAAATCAGTCAAATTGGTGAAACTATAAGCAAGTTACAGATATATTCATATTTCAAGTTGCCATATCTCCGTTCGATATTTTTCTACTTTTTTTTAATCATAAAAAATCTAATATACATCAGATTTAGATGAAACTTACAGGGAATATTACTTTTGGTAACTGCTAGGGCCGATCGTTTGAATATTTTAAATAGGATGAAAGAGTTCGGAGTAATAATGGAAACGAGCAAAAAATTGTATTTTTCACGATTTTTGCCAGACATTAAAATTGAAATGCCTGTATGCAAAAGTATAAAAGAAATTGTTCAATTACTCAATGACCGGCCCTAGGTGTGCCTACTGACTAATCATAGCCAAAATATAAAACAAATTGGTCCACGTATTATGGTGCTGTACACTTTTAAATGTCGCTACTGGTATACGTACATGTGTACATGTGTACATACATCATTCTGCTTCACCTAAAATGTAGGCAATATGGATACCTATTTACCTGAGAAGTTTCAGCTCTTTACTCTAAATATTTTAGAAAATGACCTCCAGGTGTCGCGTACCCCCTTAAGGGAGAGAGACTGGAGGAAGTGGATAGTTTTAGATACTTGGGTGTGAATGTGGCAGGAAAGGGAGGAGTGGAGGTGGAGATAGAATGTAGATTGAGAGAAGCAAGTAAATGCCTTGGGGGGATTAAAAAGTGTAATGAGAAGTAGACATTTGGGAGTGGATGCTAAGAGGAGATTGTATGAAGGAATGATTGTGCAGGCAGCACTGTATGGGGCAGAAACATACAACATAAGAGAGGAGTTTGAATGTGAGGTGCCTGAGAAGTATGATAGGGGTTACTAAGCTGGATAGAGTGAGAAATGAGGAGGTGAGGAGGAGAACAGAGGTGGAAAGGGAGTTGGGAGATAGGGTTGATGAAAGAGTATTGGGATGGTTTGGACACATAGAAAGAAAGAAAGAAGAAATATTAGTAAAAGAAGTGTGGAAGGAGTGAACATGAGGGGATGACCTAGGATGAGATGGATGGATGGGGTAAAAAGGGCAGTGTGAAAGAGGAGAATGTTTGTTGAGGAAGGACGGCAGATGACAGAAGACGGGTGAATGGAGAATGGTTGTGTATGGATGATGCTGTGATGCATGAGGGCAATTGGGTGGGGGATGGGGGGGGGGTGAGAGAGTATGTGTTAGAAGTAAATTGACACAGCCCAAAGGGATTTCTCCCCGTCCTCTCCTTTTCTGCATGAGAGGATGGAGAGGGGGGGGGGTCACCAATTTAATGAAGCAGCCTTTCTTTGGATGCGCTGTGTCTTGCGACACTGCTTCTGAACCAGGGCAGTGGGTAAGATGCAGGGTGACCCATTATCCAGGAAGTATGAAGATAAGAGAGAGAAAAGGGGGTGGATGGGAGTGGAGTATGTTGGGGATAGAATGGGTGGGAGGTTTTTTTTATAGAGAAGACTTACCAAATTGGGATAAGAGAAACACAAGAGGACATGCAAAGAAGCTCAAAAAGGACAATTGTAGAAGAGACCTGAAAAAGAACAGCTTTCCCCACAGAGTGGTAGATGTAAGGAACATATTAGACAAAAGAACAGTGTGTGCAAAAACAACACAAGAATTTAATAGCAAACTAGATATGGAGAGATACAAAGATGGGACACCACGAGCATAGCTCCCCTTCCCATAAGATACAACTAGGTAAATACACATTTTCAATTTATTAAGATCAATGAAAGTGGTCTTTGACTACATGGATGAAGAAGTGGTAAAGAAAATATTAAGTTACATTAATAAGACCAAAATTGGAGTGTGCTGCAACTCTATGGACACCTAGTACTAAAAAGAACATAAAGAAATTAGAAAGAATTCAAAGAGCAACAACAAAGATGGCACCAACACTCTCCAAATTGACATACAAACAAAGATTGGGCAAACTCGAACTACCAACCCTGGACCAAAAAAGAGAAAGAGGAGACCTGCTAACCATCTACAGAATTATGAAAGGGTTGGAAGCACTGTATGGGGCAGAAACATGGAGCATAAGAGAGGAAGAGAGAAGGAGTTTGAATGTGTTTGAGATGAGGTGTCTGAGAAGTATGATGGGGGTTACTAGGCTAGATAGAGTGAGAAATGAGGAGGTGAGGAGAAGAACGGGGTGGAAAGGGAGTTGGGAGATAGGGTTGATGAAAGAGTATTAGGATGGTTTGGACACATGGAAAGAATGAGTGAAGAAAGACTAGTAAAAGAGGTATGGAAGGCAGATGTGGAGGGAGTGAACATGAGGGGACATCCTAGGATGAGGTGGATGGATGGGGTGAAGGGGGCTTTGGGGAAGAGGGGAATGTCTGCTGAGGAAGGATGGGAGAGGACAGAAGACGGGTGAATGGAGAATGGTTGTATATGGATGATGATGTGATGCATGAGGTGGAATGGGCGGGGGGATGGGGGGTGAGGTAGTATGTGTGAGCAAAATTTGACGCAGCCCGAAGGGATTTCTCCCCATCTTCTCCTTTTATGCATGGGGGGATGGAGAGGGGGGGGTCGCCGATTTAATGAAGCGGCCTTGCTGTGGATGTGCTGTGTCCTGCGACACTGCTTGTGACCCAGGGCAGTGGACAAGGTGCAGGGATGACCCGTCATCCAGGAGGTGCTAAGATAAGAGGGAGGGTGGAGGGGGTGTGGAGTGTATTCAGGGATGGAATGGGTGGGAATGATTTTATGCCTTTTCCTTTTTTGCTACCTCCCTTGTAAGGGGGAAACAGCCTTGGTATATGTATGTATGTATGTATGGAAGTCCTTGATAGAGATGACTTACAAAAGTGGGATAGAAGAACAACCAGAGGACACGAAAAGAAACTTAAAAAGGGATAGTTATAGAAGAGACCTGAAAAAGAATAGCTACCCACACAGAGTGATAGATATCTGTAACAAACAGAATGAGGAAACAGTGAGTGCAAAAACTATACAAGAATTTAAGCTCAAATTGGATGCTGAAAGATACAAAAGCAGGTCGCTACGAGCATAGGTCTCTTCCCATAAAATACAAATAGGTAAATACACACTCAGATCACAAAACTGCACTTCAGGACAGGCTCTCAAACTCCTTATTTCACTTAACTTTCTTAGACATCAACCCAACTGGGAAAGATCTCTCTTGACAAGCAAGGACAACACAAGCACAGCTATTATTAGGCCACTGCCTTGTTTTGAAACTACCAGCACAAAGTAGGCCTAACAACATGATCAAATTGATACAAACACAGTCACCACACAGAAGACAGAACATCCTTCACTGTCCTACTATGATCTTACTCAAGCAACACAAATTTTCTTGAGTAACTTGTGTGCCAATTTGTAGGTCATTGCCAGTTAATTGGGAACCATGGATCCCCTGCAAGAGAGACATGGAGCAATAAATTGATTGCTCTCTTACAGGAGACCATTCTTTCCAAGGTTATCATTTATCTAATGCTTATCTTCTCTCCATCAACAGGTTAATTATGTTGTTCAAGAAGCCATTGTGGTGATCAAGGACATTTTCCGCAAGTATCCCAACAAGTATGAAAGTATCATCTCTACTCTTTGTGAGAACCTTGATACCCTTGATGAACCAGAGGCAAGGTAAAGTATCATAGAGAATAAGGATGTTTGAAAAGTGATATGTCAAAGTTAATAGATGGCTATTCATGTGTGCATATTATTCAGATAAATAGGTGGGAATATGAAGTGCTGAGCCTCAATGCTATGCCTTTAACCTGATGGACTTGAATGACCCTTCATCCATGAGATGCTGAGATAGTAGGGGTATTAATTAGGTTTTAATGTGCATATAGTAGGTACATGCTGTAAAAGTAGAGAGATATGCAGTATATTTGTGTGAGAAGAAAGATGGGTGTGTTAGCGTTGAGTGAAACCAAGTTGAGAGGTAGGAGCAAATTTGAGTTTGGGAGTGTAGTTGGGTGTCAGGAGTGAAGAGAGGATGAGAGAGAGAAGAGGTGGCTATACTAGTAAGTAAAGAGATAGGTAAATGTGTGGTGGAGTGGAAGGAGGTTTCTTCAAGGTTAATGTGGATGAAAGTGAAACTGGTCTTCATAAGTGCATATGGGCTTGGTAGTGAGAAGAGTGTAGAGGAAAGGGAGGTTTTTTTTTTTTTTTTTTTTTTTTTTTTTTTTTTTTTTTTTTTTTTTTTTTTTTTTTTTTTTTTTTTTTTTTTTTTATAAATTTAAATGAGTGTATAGAGGGTTTAGGGAGAAATGTCACTCTATTGGTATTAGGATATGTGAATGCTAGGGTAGGAGACAAACCAATAGACGGAGTGGTTGGGAAGTGAGGAGTTCCAGGAAAAAATTGTAATGGAGAGATGGTGGTGGAGATGTGCCAAGAAAAAGAGTTGATGATAGTAAATACAGTGTTTAGGAAGAAAGTCAAGCATAAGTACAAATGGGAGAGGGTGGTAGATGGAAGGGTAATAAATAGGGCTTTAATGGACTATATAGTGGTAAACAGGAAAAGAGTAGGAAGAGTTTTGGATGTACATGTTCATAGAGAATGGAAGAATATCAGATCAATTTTTGGTGGAAGGTAAGTTGAGAGTGGGAGATAGATAGAGAAAGAGGAAAAGGACAGAAGATAGGGAGGTGCTTAGAGTAAACTGCTTAAATGAGAAAAGGAGAATGAGGTGAGAGAAAAGTGGGAGGGAGTGAAGAATAGATTAAAACTAGGAGTCATGAGGACTGGGAATGTTTGAAGGAGGGAGTCACAATGTGTGTAAAGATGATGCATGGATCATGGAGGACAGGAAGAAATAGAAGGGTAGTGAGTGGTGGGATGATGAAGCAAAGAAGGTTGTAGAAGAGAAGATGTGAGTATTCACAGGTTGGTTGTAAAATAAGATGAGAGAACCATATGAGAGGTACAAAGAAAAGAGAAGAAAAGTAAAGCATAATATAAAGGAGGCAAAGAGGACAGCAGATGTGAAATTGGGTAAGAGTATGACAAAATAAATTAAAATGATAAAAAGATGTTTTTGAAAGAAATTAAGAGAGGAAGAGAAGGTGAATCAAGTAGAAAAGAAAAGGTAAAAGGTGCAGATGGAGAGATGATAATCAAAGAGATGGCAGTAAGAGGAAGATAGCAGAGTATTTAGGGAGTTGCTAAATGTTAAGAAAGAGAGGGAGGGAAAGGTAATTGCAGTGGGAAGTGCTATGAAAACGCCAGTGATGAATGAGAAAAATAGAGGAGAAATAAGGAAAGATGAGGTGAAAGCAGTTGTTAAAATGAAGAGAGCAGGTAAAACACCTGTGTTAGATGGGTGTCATATGGAGTGTCTGAAAAAGGGAGGTACAGTGATGGTGGACTGGCTGGTGAGGTTATTTAATGTTTGTCTAAAAAAGGGTAGAGTGCCTGAGGACTGGAGGAGTGCCTGTATAGTTCCACTTTATAAAGGAAAAGGGTACAAGTGTGAGTGTAGTAGTTTTAAAGAATTTAGTTTGTTGAATGTAGTTGGGAAGGTTTTAATTGAGAGGATTAGGAGAGGAACAGAATGAGTAATTGGTGAGGAACAGTGTGGGTTTAGGACAGGTAGGTGTTGCATGCATCAGATTTTTGTGGTAAGACATATGTAAGAAAGCTTTAGGAAAAGGTAAGGATGTTATTTTGGGGCTTTAACCCCTTCCATACGGTGCCGCACACGTAGGCGTCATGAGGAGCAAGTGGATTCGCGACGCTGCCATATTGGCGTCTTGATTATATTTATTGTAGTCGCCCCTGTGTTTTTACATTCTCTCTAATCTGCTCTTAATCCCATTCTCTGTGGTTTTCAAAATTCACGGGTGAAAGAGAGAACGATCGATATAAGCCGTGACTATATTTTATGATGCGAGTATTATTACGACATGTCGTACGGCTGGCATTGGCTGCTGCCCGCGAGATTTAAGTCCCATAGTGAAGTGGTTAATGGATTTGGAAAAGGCTTGTGACAGGGTAGACAGGAAGGCACTGTGGGAGGTATTGTAGACATATGGGATAGAAGGAAAGCTGTTAAGAGCAGTCAAGAGTTTTTATGAGAGTAGAACTTGTGTTAGAATCAGAAATGGAGAGAGTGAGTGGTTTGGGGTAAAGGTGGGACTTTGCCAGGGATGTGTCTTGTTGTCTTGGCTGTTCAGTTTACACATGGATGGGGTGGTGCAAGAGATAAATGCATGGGTAATGGGCTGGGGATTGGAGATGGTTAAAGAAAGTGGAGAAAAGTGAGATAAGCCAGTTATTTGCTGAAGACTCTATCCTTGTATCAGGATCAGAGGAGGGATTTAGGAAGTTAGTGACAGTTTGGGAAGGTGCGCGAAAGAAGGAATTTGAAGATAAATGTGGGTAATGAAGGTAATGAGATGTATAAGGGGAGAAGATGGCAGGAAATTGGAAGTGAATATTAAGGGAGACTGGAGGAAGTGGATAGCTTTAGATACTTGGGTGTGAATGTGGTGGGAAAGGAAGAAGTGGAGGTAGAATGTGGATTGAAAGAACCAAGTAAATGCTTTGGGGAATTAAAAAGTGTAATGAGAACTAGACATATAGGAATGGATGCTAATAGATTGTATGAAGGTCAGAAACATGAAACATAAGAGAGGAAGAGTTTGAATATGTTTGAGATGAAATACCTGAGAAGTATGGTAGTGGTTACTAGGCTGGATAGAGTGAGAAACAAGGTGAGGAGAAGAGCGGAGTTAAAAATGGAGTTGGGAGGTATGGTTGATGAAATAGTATTGAGGTGGTTTGGAGACATGGAAAGAATGAGTGAGGAAAGATTGGGAAAGATGGGAATGTCTGTTGAGGAAGGAAGGGAGAAGACATAATGTAGGGGTGAGTGAAGAATGGTTGTGTATGGATGATGCTGTGATGCATGAAAGGGAGTGGGTGGGGGTTGGGGAGGTGAGGAAGTATGTGAATGGTATTTTGACACTGCCTGAGGGGATTTCTCCCCATCTCTTTTTCTGCATGAGGGGTGATCGTTGATTAACTGAAGCAGCCATGTTGTGGATCTGCTGTGTCTTGCTATATTGCTTCTGACCCAGGGCAGTGGGCAAGATGCAGAAATGACCCATCATCCAGGAGGAGCCAAGAAAAAAGGGAGGGAATTTGGTGAATGGGAGTGGAATATATAGGGATGAAATGGGTGGAAGTGGATTTATACTTTTGGCCACCACGTGTGTAAGGGGAAGAAAGTCCTTGGTATTCGTATTTTGTTAATTTTCATGCTCCTTCACTTTCTATTTTCCTTTCACCACTGTTTTAGTTGGTAGGCCCTGTCCCTTCCATCTTCTGACTTAAAGTTCTATATTGTTAGTTCAACTTGGTATAAGATATAGCACATCACCTAGTTTCTTTCAGTATTATTGTATATATAGGAGGGGGAATTAAAAGGTGCTTATTTTCCTTGATTTTCTTCACAAATTCCTCTACACATGCTCTCTGAGTATCACTAAAGGAATCCCCAGAGCAATCACAAGCTAGGTCCTAGATGAGTTTTGCAGTGATGTAGTGATTTCTTTAGTTCAGTGATCTTTAACTTTATATTTAAGATCCTCCCCAAAGGATGTGAACTTACAATCATGAACCAATTGTATTTTCTCCTTCACCCTTTCTCCAATCAGATTCCTTGTTACAAGTCTATATGCAATTAAGAATTTTCTTATTTAACCTCTCTACAACTCCATTGCTCTGAGGATGATTCACCTGGATATTAACTTTGTTTATCTTAAATAACCTACATAATTCTTCCAAGATTTTGTTATTAAATTCAGTACCATTGTCTGAAACTAAGATCAAAGAAGTGAAATTACAAATTATAAGATCATTATAAGATTAGTGAAGCAATTGTTTCAGCTCTTATTTGGTATGGGTTATAAAATATTGAAAGATTATCAGTGGCAACAAATACATATATCCATTTTCAGACATGGTAACTCCAGTGTATTTGAGTGAATTCTTTCCCAAGGATTCTGTGGAATGAGATATGATAGTATAGGAGCAGGTTTAAGTGTATTTCCTTTTATCTCAGCACATTTTAAGCTATTTTCTATATATGCATAAATGTCTCTTCACGGACAAATTATACAAGATAATTTATTTATCACTCAAAAAAGGAAAGGTACCACAAGATTGGAAAAATGCAAACACTGTACCGGTATATAAAGGAGGAAACAAAGAAAATCCTACAAACTACAGACTGGTATCCCTTACAAGCACAGTAACAAAAATATGCAAAAAGGCTATCAGGAACAAATGGATCAAATGCTTGGAAAAGAATAAAATACTAAACCCTAAACAATTTGGTTTTAGAAGTGGAAGATCATGTACCATCAACTATGTTTTTACTCCAGATTAATAGAAATAATACAAGAAAGAGATGGCTAGGCAGATTGCACCTTCTTGGACTTGCAAAAGGCTTTTGACAAAGTACCACATATAAAGCTAATAAGAAAAATTGAAATAATAGGAGAAATACAAGGTAAGCTACTGGAATAGATGAAAGATGTCTTGAGTGGAAGAAAAATGAGAGTGGTACTGAGAGACAAGAACTCAAACTGGGAAGATATGATAAGTGGTGTCCCACAGGGCTCTGTATTGGCTCCCTTAACCTCTTCAGTACGGGCCAAAATCTCGCGGGCAGCATTAGCTGTCAGACGTACGATGTGTCGTAATAATACTCGCATCATAAAATATAGTCACCGCTTATATCGATCGTTCTCTCTTTCACCCGTGAATTTTGATAACCATAGAAAATGTGATGTAGACAGTTTAGAGAGTATGTCATTATGCAGGGGCAACTACAATAAATATAATCAAGATGCCGATATGGCAGCCTCGCGTATCCACTTGCTCCTCATGCCGCCTACGTATGCGGCACCATATGGAAGGGGTTAATGTTTGCCATATATATAAATGATATGGATGAAGGAGTGAAATGTTTATGAACTTCTTTGCTGATGATGCCAAACTACTTAAGAGAGTAAGTACAGAAGAAGACTGCAGATTGCTACAAAAAGACCTAGACAGAATATGGAAATAGATTCAAAAGTGTGAAGTGAATTTTAACATTAAGAAATGCAGTATAATGGAATTTGGAAAAAGCAAAAATAGAATATTGGGTCAATATAAAATTGGTACCAAGAAAGTAAAAAAAGTCAGCTCAGAAAGGGACCTTGGAGTAATTATCTCAAGTGACTTAACACCTGATAAACATGTCAACAAACTAGTGTGGAGAGACTTCTAACTTATTAAGATCAATGAAAGTGGCCTTTGACTACATGGATGAAGAAATGGTAAAGAAAATATTAATTACACTGATAAGACCTAAATTGGAGTATGCTGCGACACTGTGGGCACCTAGTACCCTTAAAAAAAAAAAAAAAAAATTCAAAGAGCAGCAGCAAAATTCGCACCTACACTCAAATTTGACATATGAATAAAGATTGGATAAATTACATCTATCAACACTGGAACAGAGAAGGGAAAGTGACAATTTGCTGACTACAGAATTATGAAAGGGATGAAAGTTCTTGATAGAGATGACTTTTTAAAATGGGACAGAAGAGAAGCAAGAGGACACGAGAAGAAGCTAAAGAAGGACAGTTACCAGAAGAGATAAAAAAAGAATAGCTTCCCGCAC
The DNA here is from genome assembly GCF_046742065.1 of Oratosquilla oratoria. Taxonomy (NCBI): domain Eukaryota; kingdom Metazoa; phylum Arthropoda; class Malacostraca; order Stomatopoda; family Squillidae; genus Oratosquilla; species Oratosquilla oratoria. The sequence goes on along the minus strand of NC_134803.1, from coordinate 13,637,458 downwards.
AGAGTGATTGAGGTCTGAAACAAACTGAATGGGAAAACATTGAGTGCCAAAACTATACAAGATTTTAACCTCTTCAGTACGGGCCTTAAATCTCGCGGGCAGCAGCCAATGCCAGCCGTACGATGTGTCGTAATAATACTCGCATCATAAAATATAGTCACCGCTAATATTGATCGTTCTCTCTTTCACCCGTGAATTTTGAAAACCATAGAGAATGTGATTAAGGGCAGTTTATAGAGAATGTCAAAACACAGGGGCGACTACAATAAATATAATCAAGACGCCGATATGGCAGCCTCGCATATCCACTTGCTCCTCATGTCGCCTACGTATGCGGCACCGTATGGAAGGGGTTAAGAACAAACTGGATGCAGAGAGATAAAAAAAAAAGCAGGTCACTACAAGCATAGCTCTCATCCCATAAAATACAACTAGGTAAATACACCCAGCCAAAAGTACTTAAGTTGTGCTTGTCTATAAGTTATATTTTTTCCTGGGTGAGAAGTGCAATCACTTTCATGAAGTAATTTCAGTACCTCTTGTACAAGAGTTTGTGGAATTAATACCTGATTCTCTGGGCCCCCAGAAATATCCTTCCCACTTACAACTGTTTTTATAAACAAAAGTCCACTACTCAAATGAAATTCCTCTATCTTATAACCTTTTGGAAGTTTTGGAAGAATACCTCATTGGTTCATCAAATATCTGAGCTACTTTTTCCCATGTCTTTTCTTTGTTTCCTTATTATTATTTCCTCATCTAATGTTACTAGTTCACTTATACTGCAGATGAAATTTATCAACCCTGACGCTGGTTGCCTAATATTTCTAGATAGTGCATCTGCTGCAACATTTTCCTACCTGGAATCTATTCAGACTTAACCTTGTAACACTGAAGTGTAGTAAACCACATGGCTAATCTGCCCCTAAGGTTCTTATGTTTAAATAAGTTCTGGATAGCTGTATGATCAGTCCACACTCTTATTGGATATCCCAGTATCATATCTCTAAAACACTCTAGTGAATATATCACTGCTAATGTTTTTCTTTCTGTAATGGAGTAGTTTCTCTGCACTATTACAAAGTCTGGATGTGAAAGCTATCGGACTCAATTTTCTATTTATCTTGCATCAGTATGCCTCCTAACCCAATGTCAGATGCATCAGTACAAAAAATGAACTCTTAATCATACATATGTACATATATCAAAGGCATTTTCCCCCTTACAAGGGAGGTAGCCAAAAAACAAAGGCATAAAATACACTCCCACCCATCCCATCCCCACATACCGTATATACTCGTCTATAGGTCGAAATCTTAAGGAATTTTTTTTAGGCCAAAACCTAGGGGTCGACCTATACACAAGTAATAATCTTGTTAGGTTGAAATCCAGACATGACAAGAAAGGCTATGAAGAACTCTTACCTTTTCTTTAGGCTCAAAAATCAAAATATTTACCTACTAGTTACTACCAGTAAACAATGGGGACATAAAATACACGGTACGTACCAAAACATGTGAAATTCCTTCTAGATACGGTAACCCCATACTGTGGTTTTACCTGTTTGTTAAAATTCTTAGCACAGGCAAGCTTATTATATCATGTATACTATTATAGTAGCCATAGTTGTTTAGAAAATATTAAAATGCTGTGATATTCTCAAATTTAGCTTTCTATATGGTACTGTATATATTATTGTTACCATTACCAAAACAATGCAACACGAGACGTCTTGTTGGGCTGTCCTGCTGCACAACAAAACGTCTCGTGTTGCCAACCAGCGACGTTGTCACCAACCTGACACATATCTTAAGAACCACCAATTTGGAAGTAGTGTGCCAGACAAGCAGGACGATAAAAGACATCACGTTGACGAAAATACACAACAACCAAACACCGGGCACAAAAGCTGGTGTTTATCGTATTCCGTGTTCAGGATGTGATAAAGTTTACATCGGAGAAACGTCACGCGACCTGAATACACGAATACGTGAACACCGTTACGACATCAGGCATGAAAGAATGCAGGGCTGCTGATACGAGAACCAGACAAAATCTGCAGGAAGTGTTTAGAAGCAGCGATCATTCAAGGAACGAACACTATTGAACAAAATAAGCGAAACGTCGTACAAATAAGGGCTCCATCCTCATATGGTGTTTAACTCGTCAGTCTTATTGGCAACTGCTACTTCCATGAAAAAAAAAAAAAAATCTTTGTAATCTGTTCAAGTTTTTCACTCTGCTGAAATGGCAACTTCAGTGGAACTTATTAAATATTAAAATCAGTGAACTTGAAAAAAAAAAACATAAGCCAAAATACATCATAATTAATGAAGTGAAAAAACCATAATAATCAATTGCTATACCAGGCAAGCCATGCCACTTCAAAGCATTAAGACAGTGGAATACTCACAGCACCAAAACAAAAACAAGCCACTCGACCTATACATGAGGTATATGGAAAAATCCAGATTTTTTGGCCAAAAATGGGGGGTCGACCTTTACACCAGATCGACCTATAGACGAGTATATACGGTACTCCACTCCCATCCCCTTCCTCCCTCTTATCTTGGCTCCTCCTGGATGACAGGTCATCCCTGCATCTCGCCCACTGCTCTGGGTCAGAAGCAGTGTTACAAGACACAACACATCCACAGCAAGGCTGCTTCATTAAATTGGCACCCCCCCACCTTGTGTCCCTGCATACAGAAATGGAGAAGACAGGGAGAAATCACTTCAGGTGGTGTCAGTTTATTTTTCACATGTACTTCCTCACCTTCCATCCCCCATCCACTCCTTTTTATGCATCACAGTATCATCTATACACAAACATTCTCCACCCCCTATCTTCTGTCTTCTCCCATCCTTCCTCAACAGACATTCCCCTCTTTCCCAGTGACCCTTTTACCCCATCCATCCATCTCATCCTTGGTCATCCCATCATGTTCACTCCTACTTCTGCCTTTCACACCTCTTTTACTAGTCTTTCTTCACTCATTCTTTCCATGTGTCCAAACCATCCCAATACTTTCATCCACCCCATCTCCCAACTCCCTTTACACCCCCATTCTCCTCCTCACCTCCTCATTTCTCACTATCCAGCCTAGTAACCCCTATCATACTTAGCAGGCACCTCATCTCAAACACATTTAAACTCTTCTCTTCCTCTTTTATGTACCATGTTTCTGCCCCATACAGTGCTGTTGGCACAATCACTCCTTCATACAGTCTCCTCTTAGCATCCATTCCCAAATGTCTATTTCTCATTACACTTTTTAATCCCCCAAGGCATTTATTTGCTTCTCTTAATCTACATTATACCTCCACTTTTCTTTCCTGCCACATTTGCATCTAAGTATCTAAAACAATCCACTTCCTCCAGTCTCTATCCCTTAATCTCTTCACTCTGGGGCACATCGCATTTCTGGTAGCATTAGCTGCCAGGCGTGCGATGTTGCGTCATAATAATCGCATTATAAAAAATAAAGTCACTGCTCAATCGCTCGTTCTCTTTCACCCATGAATTTTGATAACCATAGAAAATATGATGAAGCCAGTTTAGAGAGAATGAGGGTCACGCAGGTATGACTACAATAAATATAATCAAGACGCCTACGTCAGCATCATCGCATACCCACTTGCTCCTCATGACGCCTACGTAGGCGTCACCATATGGAAATGGTTAATACTCACTTCCAGTCTGCTGCCATTTCTCCCCTTGTACATCTCATCACCTTTTACCTACATTTATCTTTAACTTACTTGTTTCGCACACCTTTCCAAACTCTGTCCCTAACTTCCTCAGTCCCTCCTCTGATCCTGCTACAAGTGCAGTGTCATCAGCAAACACCAACTATTTTATCTCCAACTTTTCTCCATTTTCTTTAACCATCTCCAATCCCTAGCCACTACCCTTTGCATTTGCCTCTTGCACCATCCCATCCATTTATAAATTGAACAGCCAAAGCAACATAACACATCCCAAGTGAAATCCCACCTTTACCCCAAACCACTCATTCTCTCCATTTCTGATTCTAACACAAGCTACTATTGTAAAAATTCTTGACTGCTCTTAAAAGCTTTCCTCCTATCCCATATATCTGCATTACCTTCCACAGTGCCTTCCTGTCTACCATATCATAAGCCTTTTCCAAATCCATAGAGGCCCAATAAACATCTTTACCTTTTCCTTATGCTTTCTTACATATCTGTCTTACCACAAGAAATAGAAAAGCTGTACTAGGGAAATTATGAATATACAGAAGAACAAGAAATGGCAGAAATTATGGGCAATCATTTCAAATTGGTATTCACAATTGAGAACTCGCTTAACTGTGAGGGAATAGAGAGACAGAAATCCCCCCTCCCCCCATGAAAAAAATAACTAACACAGAAGGAAATTAGCTACCAAATAAAAATCCTTGATGTCAGAAAATTGCATGCTCCAGATGGAATTACAAATTGGATACTGAAAGAATGCATAGAGGTGTTAATGAATAAAATATACAATATAATCAAATGCTCGCTCAAAGAAGGAAAGGTACCACAAGACTGGAAAAATGCAAATATTTTACCAATATATAAAGGAGGAAACAAGGAAAATCCAACTAACAACAGACTGGTCTCCCTAACAAGCACAGTAGCAAAAATATGTGAAAAAGTGATCAAAAGTAGATGGGTTAAACATCTGGCAGAAAAAACTATAATAAATCCAAATCAATTTGGATTTAGACAAGTAAGATCATGTACAATAAACCTGATCTGCTTGTACTCGAGACTAATAGAAATAATACAAGAGAGGGATGGATGGGCAGACTGTGCCTATCTAGACCTACAAAAAGCATTGATAAGATACCATACAAGAAATTAATAAGAAAAATAGAATCAATAGGTAGCATTGGAGGTAAATTATTGGAATGGATGGAAGACTTCCTGACTGGGAGAAAAATGAGGGTAGTAATTAGAGACAAATACTTGAAATGGGAAGAAATGATAAGTGGTTTCCTGCAGAGGTCGTTGATGGCTCCAATCAAGTTTGCCATATAAATGACATGGATGAAGGAGTGGAGTGTAATATGAATTTCTTCACAGATGATGCAAAAATACTAAAGAAAGTAAGAACATGGGAGGATTGTGAATAGTTACAATCAGACCTGGACAAAATCTGGAAATGGACTCAAAAGTGGGAAGTGAACTTCACTATCAAGAAATGTAGTATAATGGAGTTTGGAAAAAGCAAAAACAGAATATCAAAAAATTATGAAATTGGTGAAGAAGAAATAAAAAAAGTGAACTCTGAAAAAGACCTTGGAGTAATAATCAGCAAAGACATGATGCCGGACAAATATTTCAACAAAATAGTCGAAGAAACCTTCAACTTATTAAGGTCAGTGAAAGTGTCATTTGACTATTTGGATGAAGAAATTATTTAAAAAAATATTAGTTACATTAATAAGACCAAAACTGCACACCCAGTACTAAAAAGAATAAAAAGAAATTAGAAAGAATACAGAGAGCAACAATAAAGTTGGCACCAGCTCTTTGCAAATTAATATATGAACAAAGATTATCCAACACTGGAGCAGAGAAGAGAAAGCAGTAATCTATTGACTATAGAATCATAAAAGGAATGGAAATCCTTGATAGGAATGATTTACTAAAAAATGACAATGGAAAACAAGAGGACACAAAAAGAAACTCATAAAGGGTAACTATACAAGAGATCTGAAAAAAAAATAGCTTCCCACACAGAGTGCTGGATATCTGGAATAATTTAGATAAAGAAACAGTGTGTGCAAACACTATTCATGATTTTAAGAAAAAACTTGATGCTGAAAGATACAAAGACGGGTCACCACGAGCATAGCTCCCTTCCCGTATAATACAGCTAGGTAAGATGGACAACAAGAAAGATTCCCTAAAATGAAAGAAATAAAGATAACACAGAAAGAAATAAGAGATCAAATAAAAAACCTAGATGTTAGGAAATTGCATGGACCAGATGGAATTGCAAATTGGATACTGAAAAAGTGTATAGACAAACTGACGGACAAATTATACAAGATAATAGACTTTTCACTCAAAGAAGGAAAGGTACTGCAAGATTGGAAAGATAAACACATAGTACCAATATATAAAGGAGGAAACAGAAGATCCTACAACCTTCAAACCAGTACCCCTTATAAGCACAGTAGCAAAAATATGCGAAAAAGTCGTCAGAAACAAATGGACCAAACACTTGGAAAAAAAAGAAATAGTAAACCCTAAGCAATTTGGCTCTAGAAATGGAAGATTGTGTACCACAAACTTAATATGCTTATATTCGAGATTAATTGAGATAGTACAAGAAAGTGTTGGCTGGGCAGATTGCGCCTTCTTGGACTTGCAGAAGGCATTTCACAAAGTACCACATGAAAAATTAATAAGAAAATTTGAAATAATAGGAATACAAGGTAAGCTACTGGAATGGATGAAGGAACTCTTAATTGGGAGAAAAATGAGAGTGGTACTTAGAGACAAAAATTCAAACTGGGAAGATGTGAAGAGTGGCATCCTGCAAGGCTCTGTATTGGCTCCTTTAATGTTTGCCATATATAAATGATATAGATGAGGGAGTAAATTGTTACATGAACTTCTTTGCTGACAATGCCAAATTACTCAAGAGAGTAAGAACAAAAGATTGCAGACCCCTACAAGAAGACCTAGACAAAGTATGGGAATGGAGTCAGAGATGTGCGATAAACTTCAACATAAGAAATGTAGCATAATGGAATTTGGAAAAAACAAAAATAGAATATCAGGTCAATATAGAATTGAAAACAAGTCAAAAGTTGATTCAGAAAGGGACCTGGGAATGATCATCTCAAGTGACTTGACACCTGATAAACATGTGAATAAATTATTTGGAGAGACTTTTAACTTGTTAAGATCAATGAAAGTGGCCTTTGACTACATGGATGAAGAAATGGTAAAGAAAATTGTGGTTACACTAATAAGACCTAAACTAGAATATGCTGCAACACAATGGGCACCTAGCACAAAAAAGAACATAAGAAAATTATAGAGAATCCAAAGAGCAGTGACAAAAATGGCACCTACACTATCAAATTTAACATACGAACAAAGATTGGATAAATTACATCTATCAACACTGGAACAGAGAAGAGAAAGAGGTGATTTGTTGACCATTTACAGAATTATGAAAGGGATGGAAATTCTCAATAGAGATGACTTATTAAAATGGGACAGAAGAGAAACAAGAGGACATGAAAAGGAGCTAATGAAGGACAGTTTCAGAAGGGACCTGAAAAAGAATAGCTTCTCACCTAGAGTGATTGATGTCTGAAACAAACTAAACAGAGAAACAGTGAGTGCCAAAACTATACACAATTTTAAGAATAAACTGGATGAGGAGAGATATGAAAATGGGTCACTACGAGCATAGCTCTCATCCCGTAAAATACAACTAGGTAAATACTTAAGGCCCATTCACTCTGTGGCCCATGACCATGGCAGAGTTAGTGCCTGGTTGACAATTGAGGTTTTCAATACAATGCACTGCTAAGCTGTTTTGAAATGACTCAATTTGATGGGCAGCCTTTATCGAGGGAGGACATATGTCTCACATTCTGTCATGGCCACTTCCACTAGCCCTACTGAATGGACAAGAAGTCACACCAAATATTTTATAGAATTGTTGAAGCAGCATTCTTGCATATGGAACATTAAGAGCAAGGAATACAAAATGGGGAACATAAGGAGTGCAAGCCTTGATGATATAAGAAAAAGAGATGGATAAATCATCAGGAGAACAATATACTAAATCCGAGACAATTTGGATTTAGACAGGGAAGATCATGTGCCACAAATTTTATCTGTTTCTACTCAAGGCTATTAGATATAATACAAGAAAGGGACGGATGGGGCAATTGTGCTCTCCTAGACCTACAAAAAGTTTTTGACAAAGTACCACACAGAAAACTATAAAGAAAGCTGGAAAGTATAGGAGGGATACAAGGTAAACGACTGAAATGGATGGAGGATTTCTTGCATCGAAGAAAAATGAGAGAAGTGCTCAGATATAAAAATTCCACTTGGGAAGAGGTGATTAGTGGAGTTCCACAGGGATCAGTATTGGCTCCAATAATGTTTGTTATGTGAATGTCATGGATGAAGGTATGGAATGTTACATGAGCTTCTTTGCAGATGACACACAACTCTTGAAGAAAATGAGTACCAAAACAGATTGTGAGTCACTACAGAGAGATCTGAACATGGTTTAGAAATGCAGCATAATGGAATTTGGAAAAGGTAAAAAAAAAAAAAAAAAAAAAAAAAAAAAAGGATATCAGGACAATATAAAATCAGTGAAAAGGATGTAAAGAAAGTGGGATCAGAGAAAGACATGGGAGTAATATTCACAAAGGACATGTACCCTGATAAACAGATCAACAAAATTGTTAGAGAAACCTACATCTTGCTAAGATCAATAAAGGTGGCTTTTACTTGGATGAAGAAATGGTGAAGAAAATACTAGCCACACTGATAAGGCCAAGACTGGAGTATGTAGCAACACTATGGTCACCCAATACCAAAAAGAATATAAGGAAAATTGAAAGAATCCAGAAAGCAACTACGAAGATGGCCCCAACATTATCAAAACTGTCATATGAAGACAGATCGTCAAAACTAGAATTGCCAACTCTGGAACAAGGAAGAGAAAGAGGTGACATGTTGACTATAGAATCATGAGAGGTATGGAAGCCCTTGATAGAGAAGACTTACTAAATTGTGATATGAGAAATACAAGGGGACACGGAAGGACACTCGAAAAGGACAAATATGAAAGAGACCTGAAAAAGAACAGCTTTCCCCACAAAGTGGTGGATGTTTGGAACAAACTAGATCAAACAATAGTGTGTGCAAAAACCATACACGAATTTAAGAGCAATTTAGATGCTGCGAGATACAGAGATGTTTATTCTGAATGGTGACATAAAAAGTGGAGATATCAGCAACTCATGAAATACAATGACTGACATTCTTGTATAATTTTCAAAGTCTGTTGGATTTTCCATCTGTAATTCTTGAAATATTTGGTTGAAACTCCCTGTAACAAGTCTTTGAGAAAGCCACTGTCTACACCATATTTTTCTCTTTCTTGATAGTTTCTTTTTCACATCACACATAGCTATAATGCTCCATAGTATGGTTTATGTTTTAAGGAGCTTGTCAGCATCCATCCTCCCCATGCAGATGGTTAGAGGTGACTGGTGCGCACTGCCTTGTAGCTGCATTCTTTCCTCATGCCCACTCAGTGTGGACATCAGTGTAGGCACTTTGCTCAGTATTCATCACTGGCACCTACGACATACAGATCTGCATTGAGACACAGTGTGAACCTGACATTAGATCACTAAAGAAACCCTTCAAGATAGATACCCAAACACAATACTCCATTAGTCCTCTGACATAAGCCTCATAGAACATCTTGTACTACAATGCCCCACACTAACAATTCCTAGACAATAACATGGTACATCTTCCCTGAGTGATTTATGGTCCCACCCAGAGACTATCACTGATTATCTGAAGGCTGCAGGTCTTCTATATGAGAGACCAGTGGTAATGGATTGATTATGTACATGTGTATTTACCTAGTTGTATCTTATGGGAAAGGGAGCTATACACGTGGTGTCCCATCTCCGTATCTCTCAGTATCTAAATTGTTCTTAGATTCATGTATGCTTTTTGCACATGCTATTATTTTGTCCAGTTAATTCCATACATCCACACCTCTGTGGGGAAAGCTATTCTTTTTCAAGTCTCTTCTATAACTGTCCTTTTTGAGTTTCCTTCCAAGTCCTCTTGTATTTCTTGTATCCCATTTTACTAAGTCTTCTCCATTAAGGACTTCTGTTCCTCTCATGATTCTATAGATGGTCAACAAGTCTCCTCTTTCTCTTCTTTGTTTCAGGGTTGGTAACTGTAGTTTTGACACTGTATGAGTTTGGAAAACGAGGGAGGCCATCTTTGTAGTTGCTCTTTGGATTCTTTCAATTTTCTTTATATTCTATTTGGTACTGGGTGACCATAGTGTCACTGTGTATTCCACTCTTGGTCTTATCAATGTGACTAGTATTTTCTTCACCAATTCTATGTTCAAGTAAGTAAATGCCATTTTTATTGACCTCAGCTAGTTGTAAGTTTCTCCGACAATTTTGTTGATCTGTTTATCAGGGGACTTGTCCTTTGTGATGATTATTCCCAGATCTTTTTCTAATCTCTCTTTGTATCCTTTTCACTGATTTTATATTGTCCTGATACCCTGTTTTTAACTTTTTCCAAATTCCATTATAGTATATTTCTTGATGTTGAAGTACACTTCCCACTTCTGACTCCGTTCCCAAATTTTGTTCAAGTCTCTCTGCAGCAACTCTCAGCCTATTTCAGTGCTCACTTTTTTCAACAGTTTTGTGTCATCAGCAAAGAAGTTCATGTAACTGTCTACACCCTCGTCCATGTCATTCACATAAATAGCAAACATTGGAGCCAGTACCAATCCTTGTAGAACTCCACTACAAGTAATCACCTCTTCCCAAGTAGAATCTTTATCTTTGAGCACTACTTTCATTTTTCTTCCATGCAGGAAATCCTCTATCCATTCCAGTAGTTTAGTTAGTACCCCTCCTATGGTTTTCAGTTTTCCTAATTGTTTTCTTTGTGGTGCTTAATCAAAAGCTTTTTGTAGATCTAGGAAAGCACAATCAGCCCATCCATCACTTTCCTGTATTATATCTATTAGTCTTGAGTAGAAACAGATCAGATTTGATTTAATTCATTCATTCCTGAAGTTATTCCATCTATATTGGTATAAGCTATTTTTAATTTCCTTTCTCTTCGTCTTTTTCTGTCTTTGTTTCCTTTTTCCTTGTATACCATTTTCTCAGCCTCTATTTTTTTTTTTTTTTTTTTTTTTTTTTTTGCTTCGTTTCTAAGTTTTTTCTTTTTCTTTTTATTCTTCACTTGTTTCTTTTTTTATCCATACATTCTTGTAATGTTGACTATTTGCTAATTTCATTGTTCTGAATAGTACTTCCTTGGCAATTGTTTGAGATCTAAGCTTTACTTTCAGTGGCCTGTATTGTTTTTCTTTAGAGTATCTCCTCATCCTATAGGTCTCCTTGATTTCCCTATCCAAACCTTGTGGATGGGTGGGTACAAAGAGAAGATTATATGAAAGGGTGATTGTGCCTACAACACTGTATGAGGCATAGACTTTAAATTGAAGAGAGACAGAAAGGAGAAATTTAGATATGTTTGAGAAGTGTGGTGGGAGTATGAGGAGGGATAAAGTAAGAAATGAGGAGGAGGAGGGCGGCGGGGTTAGAAAGGGAGCTGGCAGATAGGGCTAGTGAAAGATTATTAGGGTGGTTTGGGCACATGGAAAGAATGAATGAGAAAAGATTGTCAAAGAAAGTGTGGAAAGCATTGGTAGATGGAGTGAACTTGAGGGGAAGACAAAAAGTGAGTTGTATGGAGGGGTGAAAGGGCTTTGAGCAGGGAAGGGTGAAGGTATGGGATGGTATGAGTGGAGAACTGTTGTGAATGGATAATTTTACACTGCATGAAGGGATTTCTCATCTCCTCTTTCTTGCATGAAGGGATGAGGAGAGAGGTTTGCTGTGTAAAAGAAACAGCTTGCACTACTGTAGATTATTCTATCGCTGAATTGCTTTTCCCCTGGGCAATGGGCAGGAGACCGCGATAACGATCCACAAGGAGCTAAGAGAAACATGGGAGTGAAATGGGTGGGGTTGGTGCATGCCTTGTCTGACTACCTCCCTTGCTATATAGATATATATATATATATATATATATATATATATATATATATATATATATATAACACATGTATTCATAGTACATACATCAACACAAAACAAAAAGCCTTTTCCTTTTTTTCCCTCATTATAGAGGGGGGGGGGGGCAAATTCGTACCCATCCTAAACCCTTCCCACACCCATCCAAAACTTTTGTCTCTTTCATCATAACATATTGTGGATGAAGGATCATCCCTGTCCCTGTCACACTGGTCAGGTCAGGGGCAATGAAGGAAGACAACTTTTTCACTGCAGAGCCTGACAGCAAGAGATGGTTTACTGCCACCATTTCTTTATATGACAAGCACCCACTCTCACCCTCATCCAGTCAAGAAATTTACAGAGGAAAGAGAAAGAACATACCTCTAAGCTGTGTCATTTCCTCATCCATTTATAATCATTCCCCATTCATTTCTATATTTACTTTCTGTCTCAACAGACACCTCTTATCCAGTGCCCCTTCACCCTGTCCACTCACCTCATATCTAGTCTTACTCTCAAGTTCCCTCCATCCACTTCTGCCTTCCAAATTCTATTTGCAAATCTTTCTTCCCTCATTCTTTCCATATACCCAAAAGAGTCTTATGTTTTTATTGTTGTGTAACGTTGCTGTTACAGTAATGATGTCTCATTTGAGATGAGTCTAGTTGTTGCCATTCCCTTGACTTCTGTCTGAATAGTAATGTCTACCTGAGGAATGCCACAGATGAATTGAGGTTTTCCCACAAATCTTTTATAGAATGTATATTGTGTTGTTGGGGTGCATGATTGTGTACAATGCAGTCTTCCATAATGTATAATATGGGGTGAAATGTTGCATCCTGGACAGTTATCTGTGATGCTGTCATCCAGCCTCTTCTGGTAGCCTAGTTCAAGGGGATAGAGTGTTGGAAAGATTTAGATCATTGAGGGGATCCAACAGATGTAGATGCTCTCATAAGTAGTAATACAAGATGCTTAAGTATGCTACAGGTGGCCAATTTCTTCATTGCCTTAAAAATCATAATTAATATTTTCTGTTCATAATAAACACAGAATTCACAAACAATGACTTGTTTTGTGAGGATATTAGTTTTTAATCATGATGTATACCACTAACAATTTGTGCTGAATATGTGTCTTTGGTCTTCCATATTTACAGAGGTTCTATGATTTGGATTATTGGCGAGTATGCGGAGCGAATTGACAATGCTGATGAACTGTTGGAAAGTTTTCTTGAAGGTTTCCATGATGAGAATACACAGGTGCAGCTCCAGCTCCTCACAGCCATCGTTAAACTCTTCCTGAAGCGACCCACTGACACCCAGGAGCTTGTACAACAGGTGAGCTAATTATTAAATATATCCATAAGTAGGATAAATACATTAGAGAGGGAAATGATGAAAGAGGGCAATTTGGACATCTTAGCAGCGAGTGAAATGAAAGTGGGAGTCTTTACATTCCTCTTAACTTCATGTTTGTCATCCACACATATGTTCACTTGTTTGACATCCTGACATTGACCTCAGCTTTCACTCCATCCATCTACTTCTTCCTTGGTCAGCCTGTTGCACAAAGGTGATGGGCGAGGGATTGGAGATAGTTATTGAAAGTGGAGGGAAGTGGGAGGTGAGCCAGTTGCTGCTTGTGTGACTGCTTGTGGCTGAGTCAGAGGAGGGTCTAAGGTAGTGTTGGAGTGCAGGAAGGTATGTGATAGGAGGAAGTTGAAAGCAAATGTGGGTAAAATAAAGTGATGAAATTCATAAGGGAGGAAGGCAGTGAGTGAGAGTTAAGTCTTAAAAGAGGGAGGCTAGAGGAAGTGAGTAGCTTTAAGTATTTAGGGTTACATGTACCAAGGAATGGGGTTGGGGTGGAGGTAAATTATAGTGAGAGAAGCAAGTCAATGTCATGGGGGAAAGAAAAGTTTCATGACAAATAGGTATTTAGGAATGGAGGCAAAGAGAAGACTATATGAAGGGGTGATTGTGCCTGCAACACTGTATGCTGCAGACTTGAAATTTAAGGGCTCAGGCAGAAAGGAGGAGTTGGACTTAACTTTAAAATGAAATGTTGAAAAAATATGGAGATTACAAAGATGGATAGAGTTGGAAATGAGGAAGTAAGCTGGAGAGCAAGGATAGAAAGGGAGCTAGCAGATTGGATTGATCTGCTGGAGGACAAAATATAATTTTAGAAAGGGATGCCGGACATAATGTCACTGAACGACGGGAGGCCGGCGTGAATCACGGTGACGTAGGGGGACAAAATGTACAAAATAGATCGGATGACCGTAATCGACCAGATGTCCGTGATGGGGGAAATGATAATTTTGATAGGAGAAATGTTAATGAGGCATTGAATGTCAATGAAGGACCAAATAATAATAATATAGAGCAAGGCATAAATAAAAAACAAAATGATAATATAAGACATGATATTGAAACTCAAAATGTGTCAAAAAGAAATAATCAGGAGTTTCTTAAAACTATGTACTTTAATGCTCGTAGTATTAGGAACAAATTTCAAGAAATACAGGCGTATGTCAAAAGCGAAAATCTCGATATGATAGGAATAACTGAGACATGGTTAAATGGTACAGAGTTCGAAGCTGAATTTAATATTGCGGGATTTAAACACTTTCATCAGGATAGAAACCACAAGAAAGGTGGGGGTGTTCTATTGTACGTTAAAAACAATGTTCATGCTTGTGTTTTAGAGAAAGTGAAACAGGATGCATATGACAGTTTGTGGGTTGAGTTAACCCAAACAAATGGACAAAAAATGAATATAGGTGTAATATATAGGCCAAAGACATTATCATTAGCAGACGACAAACTGTTATTTCAAGAACTGTCTAGTTTCTGCAACCGGGATTTATTGATAATGGGTGATTTCAATTTTACTGACATTGATTGGATGACCCTTGAACATGGCCATATAGGTAGTCGCTTGATTGATTTTCTTGGTGACAATTACTTAATTCAGCATGTAAAAGAGCCCACAAGATATGGAAACTTACTCGATTTATTTATCACTAGCCGCGAAAGCATGGCAACTGATGTAGAAGTCGGTGAATCTGTTGCAAATAGCGATCACAACTTAGTCAGATTCAAACTCCTAAACAATTTTAGAATAGATACTTGTGCTTCTAAAATACCCGATTTCAGTAAAGCTCAGTTCATAGAACTACGTCAGGAGCTTCAGCTTACAGATTGGGAGGAAAAATTAAACGAAAGGCCTGTAGATCAGATGTGGGAAATATTTCAAAATACGCTCACTAAGATGATTCAAACTTACATTCCTTTTAAGGACAGATGTCCCCCAAATCAGGCTCGCCCAAAGTGGCTCGACAAAGAAACTGAAAAAAGTATTGCTAAAAAGAGACAGGCTTATAAGAAATATAAGTGCTCGGGTGCATCTAATGACTGAAAGTTATGTATCAATACAGAGAGATTTAAAAAAGACAATAAGAAAAAGAAAACGACAATACGAAATGAACATTGCTGAGAAATCCAAAGAGAATCCCAAAGAATTCTATAGTTACATTAGAGATAAAAAGGTTGTTAGGAATCACATTGGTCCACTATTATCTGCTGACGGTCAACTTGAATATTCAAATGAAGGAATGTGTAATCTCTTAAACAATTATTTTAGCTCGGTATTCGTAAACGAAACACCTCAAAGTGAATTCCAAACTGAAACCTGTGAAAAGTCTGGGGTAAACTTACTCACTACGGTAAATATAACAAAAAAAACAATTAAAAGGTGTATAGACAAACTCAAAGTTAATAAAACACCAGGGCCTGACAGTTGGCATCCAAGAATCTTAAAGGAAATGAAAAATGAGATTGTTGTTCCATTAGAAATTATTTTCAAGAAATCCATCATATCCGGAGATGTCCCAAGAGAATGGAAGCTAGCTAACGTTACTCCCATATTCAAAAAAGGTGACAAAAAGAAACCAAATAACTATAGGCCTATTAGTTTGACTTCGATCGTAGGAAAAATAATGGAAACTATCATCAGAGATGCTATCGAATATCATTTAGAAAGTAACCGTTTGATAAATGATAGCCAACATGGTTTCAGACGGAAACGTTCTTGCGTGACTAACTTACTCGAATTCTACAACACAGTTGTCTCGAATTATGACAAAAGAAACAATATAGATTTAATATATCTAGACTTTGCAAAAGCTTTTGATACCGTCCCACACGAAAGACTACTTACTAAATTAGCTTTGCATGGAATAAGTGGTAGCCTATTAGGTTGGACTAGTACAGGTAAACGTCGACTTACGATGGCATTAGGTTTCGATAGAGCCATCGTAAGACGATTTCATCGTAAGTCGATCCCCAATTTGTGTATCACTGTTCCGTGGTCACTGTACCTAGCCTACCTGTATATTAACCACCAGAGATACTGAATATAGCCTATTAAACATGTACAGTAGTTTATTTAATTATTTTTATCCTTTTTACCATATTCAAACACTATAATATGTATTTTCAGTACGGAACTTAAATCTCGCGGGCAGCAGCAAATGCCAGCCATACGACGTGACGTATTAATACTCGCATCATAAAATATAGTCACCGCTTATATCGATCGTTCTCTCTTTCACCCGCGAATTTTGAAAACCACAGAGAATGGGATTCAAGGCACATTTGAGAGAATGTAAAAACACAGGGGCGACTACAATAAATATAATCAAGACGCCGATATGGCAGCGTCGCGAATCCACTTGCTCCTCATGACGCCTATGTGTGCGGCACCGTATGGAAGGGGTTAAATTATCATATCGTCGTCGTCGTCGTCGTCATCGTAAAGTCGAACAATCGTAAGTCGCGGCCATCGTAAGTCGACGTTTACCTGTAATTGGTTGAATGGTCGAAAACAGAGAGTTGTTTTAAATGGAAAAACTTCTGGATGGAAAAGTGTTGCAAGTGGAGTTCCTCAGGGTTCCGTTCTTGGGCCACTTCTATTCATAGTATATATAAATGATATAGACCATGGACTAAAATCTACTGTTTCCAAATTTGCTGATGATACAAAACTGTGCGGAGTGGCAAATGATCACTCAAACCAATTAGATATTCAAGAAGATTTAGATAAATTACAGCAATGGTCTGAAAAGTGGCTAATGAAATTTAACACAAGTAAATGCAAGGTAATGCACATAGGTAAAAATAACAGCAAGTACGATTACAAGTTATTTGGAAATTCGTTAACAAAAGTGGATAGTGAAAAAGATCTCGGCGTAATTATCAGTAACGACCTCAAATCATCCAAGCAGTGTATTTCAGCCTCTGAGAAAGCAAATAAGATTCTGGGATTGATTGCGCGATCTTTTGATTTCAAAAGTCCATCACTCATTAACAAGCTATATAAATCGTTAGTTCGTCCACATTTGGAATATGCTGTTTCCGCATGGTCACCGAATCTCATTAAAGACATTGACAGACTGGAAAAAGTACAACGGCGAGCCACAAAACTGATTCCAAATATCAAAAATAAATCATACGAAAATCGACTTAAGCACATGAATCTGTTTTCCCTAAAAAAGCGTAGACTCAGAGGTGACTTGATACAGGTCTTTAAGATTTTAAAGGGAATTGACAACATCAAAAGTGACCAAATTTTCGCATTGAATGAGAATCAGACAAGAAACAATGGTCTCAAACTGTCCGGAAATATATTCAATTTGGAAGTAGGTAGAAACAACTTTGCCAACCGTGTAGTTAATGAATGGAATAAACTTCCTGCACAGGTAGTGCAATGTAGTTCAGTTCGAAGCTTTAAGAATCATTTAGATAAATACCTAAGTAAGATGCTGTAATTATTATAATTTATGTTATATTATTTGTTTTTGTTTTGTTATAATTTGTCTGTCTGATTTTCATTTATTATTAGTTATATGTCAATTTATTATCATTTACTATTTACCTGTTTGTTTGTTATTCAACTATACCAATGCATTTATTTATGTATTTTAATTGTTATTTACATTGTTATAGTTTTAATTTATTATCAATATGATTTTTTTTTTTTTTTTTATTTTTTTTTTAAATTTTTTTTTTTTTATTTTATTTTTATTTTTTTTTTTTTTTTTTTTTTTTTTTTTTTTTTTGCATCCGACCTAGATATGGATCAAAAGGTCTCCTGTCGGCATGCTTTGCCTTTGTAATCCTTTGTAATATTGGGATGGCTTGGGTATATGGAAAGAATGAGTGAAGAGAAACTAGCAAAAAAAAAATGTGGAAGAGATGGATGTAGTGAACTTGAAAGGAATACCTAGAATGAGATGAATGGATAGGGTGAAAGGAGTTTTGGGTAAAAGGGAAATGTATGTTGAGCTGGTAAGGGAAAGTGCAAGAGATGGGTGATGTGACTGGATGATAAAGGGACACAGCCTGAAGAGATTTCTCTTTGTTTCCTCTAGTTACTCTTGAGGGGATGAGGAGGGAGCGCTGTAATATAATAGTGGGGGTGTACTAGCTTTGGCTGTTGGACCCTGCTGTGGAGGTGTTATCTTGCTGCATTACTTCTGACCTAAGCCGTGGGCAAGGAACAAAAATGAGTAAAAGCAGCAACGACTGCAACAGCACTGTAGGAGAGAGGCCAAACGCAGAGTATGGGATCCAATATATTTTACGTTCTGCCCAGCAGGGCTTCTTCAGAAATAACACAGTTAAGAAACATCATACTCCTTATATAGCCCGAGCTTGTGGGGAGAAACAAACATATAAATGGTGTACACACAATTTGCATAAATTGCTTGTTACTTGGTTATTAAAATTGCTAATGGTTTATTTATTGCAAAAAATCCACTGTTCTGATTTAAATAAACCATTAACAATTTCAATAACCAAGTAACAAGCAATT
The DNA here is from genome assembly GCF_046742065.1 of Oratosquilla oratoria. Classification (NCBI taxonomy): domain Eukaryota; kingdom Metazoa; phylum Arthropoda; class Malacostraca; order Stomatopoda; family Squillidae; genus Oratosquilla; species Oratosquilla oratoria. Next base: position 13,618,712 of record NC_134803.1, on the reverse strand, counting down.
TATGCAAATTGTGTGTACATCATTTTTATGTTTGTTTCTACCCGCAAGCTCGGGCTATATAAGGAGTAAGAAGTTTTTCAACTGTGTTAATTCTGAAGAAGCCCTGCTGGGTGGAACATAAAATATATTGGATCCCATACTCTGCGTTTGGCCTCTCTCCTACAAGGAACAAAGATATTTCATCCACAAGGAACTAAGGTAAAAGGGGAAAACAGATGGATTTGGGAGAGGTTAGGGGTGAGTGTATGATTGGGGGGAAGAGGCCTTTAGGTATACACTTTCTGGCCAAGTGGTTTAGAGCATGGCTACTGGGTACTTGCAATGAAGGTTGAAGTGATAGTAGTTAGAACCCTGCTGCAAGTGAGTTGGACCAAGGACATGGTTTGTTAAATTCCACGCAACAAAGTCTTCTGTAAGGGGCACTGTCCTAGCCTCCTCATGGGGAAGTTCACAACAATAAACTGAATCATCAGTCATACTGACATGTATGAAAGAAATGGGAGGGAGTAGTGGAATATTTGGTCATCTTTTGGTGGAAGGGAGAGCAAGAGTGAGTGATTTGCAATGGTGGGCAAGAGTGAAGGGACATGGGAAGTGACTTTTTACATCTTTACAGAATTTTATTGTCTGGAAATAGGATAATTGTGAAGAGTATTTTCATATTAAAGCATGTGATATTTCAACCTTGATGTCTAAACTTGTACACTTGGTTTTCAATAGGTTCTAAGTCTTGCCACCCAGGATTCAGACAATCCTGACCTTCGTGACCGTGGCTTTATCTACTGGCGCTTGTTATCAACAGATCCTGCTGCAGCCAAAGAGGTCAGTATTTATCTGAAGATTTACAGGTCCTAGGATGTGTATTAAGATAGGTTTTAACCTCTTCCCTCCGGGGCACATCGCACGTCTGGCAGCTTTAGCTGCCCGACGTGCAATGTTTCATCATAATAATGGCATTATAAAAAATAGTCAGTGCTAAATCGTCCGTTCTCTTTCACCCGTGTATTTTGATAACCATAGAAAACTGATGAAGCCAGTTTAGAGAGAATGAAAATTATGTAGGTACGACTAAAATAAATATAATCAAGATGGCGACTTCGGCATCAGCGAGTACCCACTTGCTCCTCATGCCGCCTACGTAGGCGTCATGAGGAGCAAGTGGGTACGCGATGATGCCGACGTCGGCGTCTTGATTATATTTATTTTAGTCGTACCTACGTAACCTCTTTTCTCTCTAAACTGGCTTCATCATATTTTCTATGGTTATCAAAATTTACGGGTGAAAGAGAATGAACAATTGAGCACTGACTTTATTTTTTATAATGCGATTATTATGACGCAACATCGCACGTCGGGCAGCTAATGCTGCCAGACGTGCAATGTGCCCCGGAGTGAAGTGGTTAATGTTAATGTAGGGGATGTGTGCTTTGACTAGACCACCCCGCTCATAAGGTGGGAAGGGCCAATGGTATGTGCATAATTGATTATACAATCAATTCCCATCTGGGATATTGGCTGCATGTTATTGTGGGGTTAAAATCAGTTCAGTAGCATGCAGCTGATACTTTAGGGTCTACCATATATGGGGCACCCCCGCGGACCAAAGTCATACATCATTTTTGTGATAGAGGAAATCTCTACTCATAGAGAAATGATGATAAATATACTGCGACTGTCCCTCCATTATGCTGTCCCCCACTCTAAATACTGTCCTGTACCACTTCTCTGAATACTTTTTTTTCTCCAAGCCCTGTGGTAGGGGAGAAAGAATACTGCCACCAACTGTTCCCACTTAAGTCATGAAAGGTGACAAAAATTGGATGGGGGTAGGATTAGGCATCCTACTCTCTGTAGCCTTAAAGGGGACATTCCTAAAAAAAAAAAGCAAAGGCATAAAAGGGTCTGGGAGGAGTTTTCCAACTGGAACCCTAAGGTTTACCTAGCTGTATATACTTAGTTGTATCTTATGGGAAGGGCAGCTATGCTCGTGGTATCCATCTCTGTATCTCGTATCTAAATTGTTCTTAAATTTGTATATGTTTTTTGCACTCACTGTCATTTCATCCAGTTTATTCCGTACAACCACTCTGTGGGGAAACCTGTTTTTTTTTTTTTTTTCAGGTCTCTAGTTTTGACAATCTCTCTTCATATGACATTTCTGAAAATGTGGGGGCCATCTTTGGAATTGCTCTTTGGATTCTTTCAGTTTTCCTTATATTCTTTTTAGTACTGGGTGACCATAATGTGATGGCATACTCCAGTCTTGTCTTATCAGTGTGACTGTTATTTTCTTCCACTTCATCAAAATAAGTAAATTCCACTTTTATTGATCTCACCAAGTTATAGGTTTCTCCAGCAATTTTGTTGATCTGTTTTTTAGGGTACATGTCCTTTGTGATGATAACTCCCAGGTCTTTTTTCAAATCCCACTTTCTTTACTGCCCTTTCACTGATTTTATATTGTCCTCGTATCCTGTTTTTACTTTTTCCAAATTCCATTATGCTACATTTTTCAATGTTGAAGTCCACTTCATACTTCTGACTCCATTCTCAAAGTTTGTTCAAATCTTTCTGCAGTGACCCACTGTCTATTTCAGTGCTCACTTTTCTCAACAAATTTGGATTATCAGCAAAGAAGCTCAAGTAACTGTCCACACACTCGTCCATGTCATTCAGTGTAATGTTTGCTAAGCAAACATTACACTGGTCAACAAAGAATTTGTCCCAAGGAAAAAATTAGCTGTATATGTTTTTGCATGCAGAATCCAAAAATTATATCCAATTTTTTCCATCACCCACGGTTTTTGTGTTCCACGATATTTACCTAGTTGTATTATATGGGAAGGGGAGCTATGCTTATGACCCGTTTTTGTATATCACAAGAACAAGTTTGTTCTTAAATTCTTGTATTGTGTTTGCTTACATTATCTTTTCATCCAATTTATGTTACATTATGTTTGTATGTTATGTTATGCAGGATAAACTTCAAGCAGTTGGCAACACTGAGTTTAGCAACACTGAGATTGTCATATGTTTGGCAGTACTATGTTTGAAGTGTTGCTGTGAGATTGTGTAGTGCACATTGTATTTACTTAGTTGTATTATATGGGAAGGGGAGCTATGCTTGTGGTGACCCGTTTTTGTATCTTGCAAGATCAAGTTTGTTCTTAAATTCTTGTATTGTGTTTGCACACACTATTTTTTCATCCAATTTGTTCCATATATCTATCACTCTGTGTGGGAAGCTGTTCTTTTTCAGGTCTCTTCTGTAGTTATCCTTTTTGAGTTTCATTGCATGTCCTCTTGTTTTTCCTCTGTCCCATTTTAATAAGTCCTCTCTATCAAGGCATTCTTTACCTTTCATAATTCTGTAGATGGTTAGTAGGTCCCCTCATTCTCTTCTTTGCTGATGCTGTAGGGGTTAATAAGGCTTCTCTGTAAAGGACTTCCATACCTCCCATGATTCTGTAAATGGCCAATAGATCACCTCTTTCTCTTTGTTCCACAGTTGGTAGTTTCAGTTTAGACAGTCTTTGTATGTCAATTTTGTTAGTGTTAGGGTCATCTTTGTCATTGCTCCTTGGAAGTGAGTATTACGGGAGACTGGAGGAAGTGGATAGCTTTAGATATATGGGTGTGAATGTAGCAGGAAAGGAAGGAGGTGGAGGTGGAAGTAGAATGTAGATTGAGAGAAGCAAATAAATGCCTGGGGGGATTAAAAAGTATAATAAGAAATAGACATTTGGGAATGGATGCTAAGAGGAGATTGTATTTACCTAGTTGTATTATACAGGAAGGGAGCTATGCTCATAGTGACCCATCTTTGTATCTTTCAGCATCAAGTTTGTTCTTAAATTCTTATATAGTTTTTGCACACAATGTTACCTCATCCAATTTGTATGAAGGAGTGATTGTGCTAACAGAACTGTATGGTGCAAAAAGCATGGAACATAAGAGAGGAAGAATTTAAATGTATTTGAGATTAAATGCCTGAAAAGTATTGTAGGGGTTACTATGCTGGATAGAGTGAGAAACAAGGAGGTGGGAGGAGAGCAGGGGTGCAAAGAGAGTCAGGAGCTAGGGCTGATGAAAGTATTGTGATGGTTTGGACACATAGAAAGAATGAGTGAAGGAGTAGTAAAAGAGGTGTGAAAGGCAGAGATGGAGTGAACATGAGGGAATGACTAAGTATGAGATGGATGGATAGGGTAAAAGGGGCATTGGGAAAGAGTGGGATGTCCGATGAGGGAGGAAGGGAGAAGACAGTAGGGGTGAGTGGAGAATGATTGTGTGATGCATGGAAGGGAGTGGGTGGGGGATGGGGTGGTTGGGGAGTATGTGTGAATGATATTTTGATGCAGCCCAAAGGGATTTCTCCACTTCTCTTTTCCTGCATGAGATGGAGAGGGGGGGGGGGAGGATTCACAGATTAAATGAAGCGGCCTTGCTGTAGATGCGCTGTGTCTTGCTGCATTGCTTCTGACCACCCAGGGCATGGGGTGAAATACAAGGATGACCCATCATCTAGGAGGAACCAAGAAAAGAGAGAGGGAGGGATGGTGAATGGGAATGGAGTATGTGGGGATGAAATGGGTGGGAATGAATTTTTGCCTTTGAGTTTGGCAACCTCCTTTGTACAAGGAGGGAAAAGCCATCAGTATATGTATGTATGTATGTAGAATAAAATGTTTTTGTCTTGTAAATCTTTCACCAAGATTTTTTTTTATGGACAATATTGTCAAATTCATTATTTCTTTTGTATGGTGCCCCACAGGTGGTATTAGCAGAGAAGCCTTTGATTGCTGAAGAGACAGATCTGATTGAACCAACCCTCTTAGAGGAGCTCATATGCCACATTGCATCCCTGGCTTCAGTGTATCACAAACCACCCTCAGCCTTTGTGGAGGGCAGGACTGGATATCGTAGAGCCCTTCCCAAGGTATGCTTTCATTTGTCTATATCAAAAGCAGATTTGGCTGGATTGATTGATCCACCCAAGCAAGAACTCTTTTTATGTGCCCATGTTCAGGTCACCACCCCACATTAAAACTGTATCAATGCCAAATTGACCTAGCAACTGACCCCAGTTGCTCAAGATGCATCCACCACAGAGGAAACACAGAACACCCAGTACTGCACTGCCCTACACTCACTCTGTCCAGAAAGCAACATAAAATATCTTCACTGAATCGGTGGTTGTGGCCAGTTTCTTGGGGACCATGGATCACCTGCAAGAAACAGGGCAGTGCTACAATTACACAATTGATTGATTAAAATGTTTATATGAATGTTTTTGAAATATATTACAAGATCATGAATGACATTTTGGGCTGAAGACCACAAGGAGAGAATGGTTTGATATTAAATTCTTTGTAGTGCTGAACACTATTTACGGCTGTAGAGTATTTAAAACTGTAGAGGTAATGCTTATGTAATGGTTGACTAAAAATGAGTATTTTTTATCATGCCCTTGTTGCATTATTTGGAAAGAAATTTTATTATGATTATATCTATAGTTAGCAGAACTGTTTCTTTTAGCAGGCCTCTGGTGATGCTGAAAGTGGAGAGACCCAGGCACCAACTCAGCAGCCACAACCCACTGTCATTCCATCACAGGATTCTCTAATCCCTGATCTCCTTAATATGGACCTCAATGCACCTCCTGTTCCTCAAACACAACCAGGTATGCAAGGAGTTTCTTCAGTCATATCTTTCCACATTGCTCCCAGAACTTTTCCATTTCAGTATTGGCAAGATGTGATTTTGAGTGCAATGTTTCTCAGTATTTCGTGTTTTTCCACTTTGCTCTCATGCTTTGGTCACTTAAAGTAGGGAATGGTATTGTTCCATATATTTTTTCTCATATTTACTTATGTGTTTATTCAGTTAAAGGAAAACTCAGTTATTTGGAAGAGGTTTGTAGTTCAGTTTTTATAAATCTTTGTAATTTTTTATGTTAATGTTTTTCTTGGCATGCATTGACGAGTTTACTGAAATTATATAATTCAAGATTGTTTTAAATTGGTCAGAAATCCATATTTCTTCATCATATCTATTGGGCTTGGAAAAAATGTTTAGACAACTTGTAAGTTTCATGATTTGAAAATCTAGTACAAAAAGAGCTAACAGTTGATCAAAGAATACTTGATGGTTTGGACATATGGTAAGAATATATGGATAAAGGCTAGAAGTTTGGAACTTGGAAGTTAAAGGAACTTGAGGGGAAGACCAAGAATAAAGTGGATAGAGTGAAAATGTCATTGGTCGCAAAACAAACATTTGCTGAGCAGAGAAGGGAGTTCTAAAGTAAGAGATAGGTGCAATTGCATAGTGGTTGTGAATGAATGAGAAAACAATGAGTCTAAAAGGATATTTTCTTGTCTGTTCTGTATATTTCTCAAGTAGATTACAGAGGGATAGCCATGTGTTAAGCAGCAGGGCTAAACCAGTTTAGGCTCTCAGACATTGCTGTGGAGGTGCTATCTTGTTGCAGTGTCTGACCTGACCTGTGGGCAGCAGACAAGGATGACCTTTCATCCATGATAAGTTAAGATGGGAGGGACAGCAGATGGGTTTTTGGTTGGTTGTATGCTTAGACTCTGCCATCCCCTTATATGGTATGTATTTGACCTTTCTACATTGCCCTCAACCCAAGCTGTGTGGTGAGTGACAGGGATGACTCTTCATCCACAAAATGCCAAACTTTAGGGAGTAGATTTACTCTCACTCTTTCATTATTTGGCAACCCACCCACCCTCTTATCTACTCAAGAAATGTAGAAAGCAGACAAGAACATTATCATTTTGTCCTATTATCTATATATGTATATATATATATATATATATATATATATATATACATATACACACTGAGTTAAACACCACAGCATTGTCACAATTATTTATCTTCCTAATATTTTCAATTCTCCCCACTATAGTTCTGACTTTGGGAGGGTGATCGAAAATCAATTGTCCAAAGTTCTCCATTTTAATAAATTCGACGTTTCGACTTCAAGGAGTCATTTTCAAAATAATTACATTTATCACAGCACAATTACACAGAACACAGAACAACTACATTTTTACGGACTGAACAGTGCAACGTCTTTCCATATACATGGAAAGACTTACAGTGGTGTGTGGCTTGATGACCTGACCCTCCCCCTCCCCTAAGGAGGGGGAGGGTCTGTAAAAATGTAGTTGTTCTGTGTTCTGTGTAATTGTGTTGTGATAAATGTAATTATTTTGAAAATGACTCCTTGAAGTCGATACGTCGAATTTGTCATTAACCTCTTCACTACGGGGCACCTCGTACATCTGGCAGCATTAGCTGTTGCGTCATAATAATCGCATTATAAAAAATAAAGTCAGTGCTCAATCGTTCGTTCTCTTTCACCTGTGTATTTTGATAACCATAGAAAACTGATGAAGCCAGTTTAGAGAGAATGAAAATTACGTAGGTACGACTACAATAAATATAATCAAGATGGCGACGTCGGCAACATCAAGTACCCACTTGCTCCTCATGCTGCCTATGTAGGCGTCACCGTATGGAAGTGGTTAAAATGGAGAACTTTGGACAATTGATTTTCGATCACCCTCCCAAAGTCAGAACTATAGTGAGGAGAATTGAAAATATTAGGAAGAAGATAAATAATTGTGACAATGCTGTGGTGTTTAACTCAGTGTATATCAAGGAGAACCTGTGCCCTAAGTATACGATATATATATATCTATGTATATATGTGTGTGTGTATATATATATATATATATATATATATATATATATATATACACACACACACACACACACTCATATATACAGGATGTTGAAGATAATTTTGACACTTTCGAAAAGGAAAGAAAAACATCATATCTCTGCCATAAATTTATGTTTTCTAAAAATTCAAAATTCATCTCTTAGAGGATCTTTTGCCAAATACAGCTCACTCAAAGAAGCCACCCTGAGCCTCCACAACGGCCTCCAGGTGGGACCTGAACCTGTAGCACACGGCCTTCACAGTGTCCTTTGAGAGATGCCTGAACACCAGTTTGATCTGGCAGTCAGTTTCTCCTTGGTGTTGCAGGCAGTATGATTGGTGTCTTTTTCAACTGTACGCCACACATAATAGTTCATGGGGATGCAATCAGGCAAGTTGGGGGGCCAGATATTGAGGCTGGTGAAGTTGAAGTTCTCAGCCACTTTTGGGTTTTCCCAGAGGTGTGACATGGAGGTGAGTCCTCCTGCCACATATGTGGTCTTCCCATAGCCACCCTCTCCACCCAGCACTTGACAACAGTGGACATCAACTCAATATAGCCATGTGAAGTGAGTCTGAGTCCCTCTTCAAAGATGTGGGGTGGCATGACGTGGCCTTCACTGGAAACACACCCAGAGACTATCACAGTTTGAGGGAACTTAGTCTTCATGAAGTACAGGACTTTGTGCAGACTGTAGGCTAGCCACCTGTTGTTGTGCACATTGTGCAACTGATCCTGGCAGAAGTTCTTCTTGTCTGAGAAGAACGAGAGCATTCACGGCTTAACTGGGGGTTTGACCTTGTTGAGGAGTTTCTTGGCTTTTGTAAGGTGGTTCTCTTGGGCCTTGGGGATGAGTAGTTGGCCCTTGCTCCTTTTGTATGAGGAGTTGGCCCTTGCTCCTTTTGTATGAGGAGTAGCAAAGATCCTCATTCAGTGCTTTCTTCATAGTTGCCACTCTGATGCCCATCTCTCTTGACTGGATCTTGCCTCACTTTTTTTTTTTTTTTTTTTTTTTTCCCCAGCTTCTCGACAAATTCCATTGTGTGGACAAAGTCAGAACGCTTGCTATGATCCTTCATGCTAGCCACTGCTTCCACATCTCCATTGCAATTCTCCAACTCACATCTCATGGCCTTCACAGTATTCAATGAGCACTGAGCAGCAGCTAAGATTTCTGAATTTCTTAATCCAGTGCAAATCATCATGATGCAGGTCACTCTCTTCCAGTCATTCATGCTCTCTTGCTTTCATGCCCACCAATAGTACACAGAATCAGCTATCTGTTGCACTTTACTGCTTTTAAATCCTTCAAATGGTTCTGAAATGACAGAAGATCAAAAAATTATTTAATTTATCCCGAGCACCCTATACAGTTGTTAAGATGATGAGAGTAATTAAGACACCTGGGTTGGATAGGCATCATGCAAAATGTCTAAAAATGGGAGGTACAGTGATGGTGGACTGGTTGGTAAGGTTGTTTAATTTTTGTTGAAAAGATGGTAGAGTGCTGGAGGAGTACCCGTATAGTTCCACAATGTGATATATGGCAACATTGTATGGCCAAATCCACTGTCCGAGATGCAGCTGTCTCGATGGTTGAATTGTCATGTCAAGCCAAGTTGACCATGGGTCAGTTGAAGCTTGCTGTTACCACCACATTTGGATGTGGAGTAGCTTATGCATGTGTGTGCATGTGTGCACACTAGTATAGAATGAATACTTCTGAAGGGCAGGTATAAAAGCATATTTGAATTTCTTGCAACAGTAGAGAGCCCAATCCAATTTATCAAGCTTAGGTCTCTTCAACAACTTCTTGTCAATTAGTGTTGTAGGGGCTTCTGTGTTAGCAACAAAAGACAGAAGCTTGTCTTCTGTTTCTTGAGGTTGTACAACATCAACAAACACTAAATTCCACCATCAACGTGCTGCGGCTCTCTCCCTTTTCCATCTGTTTTATGAGCTCAATCTTCTTTGGGAGTGTCAGAAGAAAGTGCTTCCTCTTCTCCATGGTCTTATTCTGCAGTGGTGCCATGGTGAGATACAGTAGCTAGCACAGACATGCCAATGTAAACAAATAAAGAAGAGACTGTAATGTAGCAGATGCAACAGGTAATATTGTGGTGAAGCATAAGGCTGTTCCCAGTAGTTCGGAAAGCTGCCACTTAAGTGTTGTCACTCTACCTGCATAGCTCTGCTGCCAAGAGCATGCATGAAATCCAAATATTGGCATTGCCATGTATTAATATTTACATTTAATTTTATTAGTAAGTCTTGTCAAAAGGTGCTGTTATATTGGGATTGCCACTATATTGGACACCAGATAATCAAAACTTCACTATATATATATAGGGAGGTAGCCAAAAAAAGAAAAAGGCGTAAAAACTATTCCCACCCATTCTATCCCTAAATACACTCCCCTCCACCCTCCCTCATATCTTGGCACCTCCTGGATGATGGGTCATCCCTGCACCTTGTCCACTGCCCTGGGTCAGAGGCAGTGTCACAAGACACAGCACATCCACAGCAAGGCAGCTTCATTAAATCGGCGACCCCCCTCTCCATCCCCCCATGCAGAAAAGGAGAAGACTGAGAGAAATCCCTTTGGGCTGTGTCAAATTTTGCTCACACATACTATCTCACCCCCCATCCCCCACCCATTCCACCTCATTCTTCACATCATCCATATACAACCATTCTCCATTCACCCCTGTCTTCTGTCCTCTCCCATCCTTCCTCAACAGACATTCCCCTCTTCCCCAAAGCCCCCTTCACCCCATCCATTCATCTCATCCTAGGATGTCCCCTCATATTCACTCTTCCACATCTGCCTTCCATACGTCTTTTACTAGTCTTTCTTCACTCATTCTTTCCATGTGTCCAAACCATCCTAATACTCTTCAACCCTATCTCCCAACTCCCTTACCACCCCTGTTCTCCTCCTCACCTCATTTCTCACTCTATCTAGCCTAGTAACCCCCATCATACTTCTCAGACACCTCATCTCAAACACATTCAAACTCTCTCTTCCTCTCTTATGCTCCATGTTTCTGCCCCATACATTGCTATTGGCACAATCACTCCTTCATACAGTTTCCTCTTAGCCTCCATTCCCAAATGTCTATTCCTCATTACACATTTTAATCCACCAAGGCATTTACTCGCTTCTCTCAATCTACATTCTACCTCCACCTTCACTCCACCTTTTCCTGCCACATTTGCACCCAAGTATCTAAAACGATCCACTTCCTCCAGTCGTTCTCCCTTAACCCCTACCATACGGTGCCGCACACGTAGGCGTCATGAGGAGCAAGTGGATTCGTGACACTGCCATATCGGCGTCTTGATTATATTTATTGTAGTCGCCCCTGAGTTTTAACATTCTCCCTAATATGCCCTTAATCACATTTTCTATGGTTTTCAAAATTCACGGGTGAAAGAGAGAACGATCGATATAAGCGGTGACTACATTTTATGATGCGAGTATTATTACGACACGTCGTACGGCTGGCATTGGCTGCTGCCCGCGAGATTTAAGTCCCGGAGTGAAGAGGTTAATGGTCACTTCCAGTCTGCTGCCACTTCCACCCCTTGTACATCTCATCACCTTACTTTTACCCACATTTTTCTTCAACTTTCTTCTATCACACACTCTCCCAAACTCTGTCACAACTTCCTTAATCCCTCCTCTGATCCTGCTACAAGCGCAGTGTCGTCCGCAAACAACAACTGACTCACCTCCCATTTTTCTCCATTTTCTTTAAACATCTCCAATCCCTGACCCACCACCCTTGCATTTACCTCTCGCACTACCCCATCCATGTATAAGTTGAACAGCCAAGGCGACATAACACATCCCTGACGAAGACCCACCTTTACCTTGAACCATTCACTCTCTCCATTTCTAATACTGGCACATGCTCTTCTACTCTCGTAAAATCTCTTGACAGCTCCTAGAAGCTTTCCTCCTATCCCTTATATCTGCAAAACCTCCCACAGTGCCTTTCTGTCTACCCTATCATATGCCTTTTCCAGATCCATAAAAGCCCCAAAAAATTAGCATTAAATTGTATAAAGATTACTCCATTTCGGTCACTCGTTTCACAACTCCCTTCTCATTTGTAAATACTAGTTTTGTGTGTGTGTGTGTAAATATATATATATATATATACAGTCATTCCTCGTTATTCGTGGGTTTTTTATCTGCAGTTTTGACTATTCACGGATTTCAATTGAAAAAAAGTGAAGGAAAAAATCAATTTTGACCAATTGGAAAGCCTTTAATGCATCCCGCGGCCCATGCTGCCTGTGCATTGAAAGTTGGATTTTAGCAATGAAGGAGGAGGGTAAGAAATACGAGATATGAAGTCTGTGAGGGAATGGCCCTGTTATGGGCCATATTGTATTATTCTTAGTTTATTAAGTGTTATTAAATTATATTTGTTAACCCCTGATATATGAGAAGTGAATTTATTATAAGTGAAAGACATTTAAAGCATGTTTCAACTGTTAGTAGAGAAGTGTGGCTAGAATGAAGTACGAGAGTGCGAGTTTTGGCGGTGATATTCCGTAGATTTTCAATGGTTTTCTCAAAAAGATTATTCGCGGTTTTAGCCATTCACAGGGGTTTTGAGAATGTATCCCCCACGAATAATGGGGGATGACTGTATACATATATATATATATATATATATATATATATATATATATATATACAGGTAAACGTCGACTTACGATGGCCGCGACTTACGATTGTTCGACTTTACGATGACGACGACGACGACGACGATATGATAATTTAACCCCTTCCATACGGTGCCGCACACGTATGCGTCATGAGGAGCAAGTGGATTCGCGACGCTGCCATATCGGCGTCTTGATTATATTTATTGTAGTCGCCCCTGTGTTTTTACATTCTCTCAAATGATTCATTCTCTGTGGTTTTCAAAATTCGCGGGTGAAAGAGAGAACGATCGATATAAGCGGTGACTATATTTTATGATGCGAGTATTATTACGTCACGTCGTACGGCTGGCATTGGCTGCTGCCCGCGAGATTTAAGTTCCGTACTGAAAATACATATTATAGTGTTTGAATATGGTAAAAAGGATAAAAATAATTAAATAAACTACTGTACATGTTTAATAGGCTATATTCAGTATCTCTGGTGGTTAATATACAGGTAGGCTAGGTACAGTGACCACGGAACAGAGTGGGGATCGACTTACGATGAGATCGTCTTACGATGGCTCTATCGAAACCTAATGCCATCGTAAGTCGACGTTTACCTGTATATATATATATATATATATATATATATATATATATCAAAGCTGGGTGCATTACCACCAGACAGGTGTGCGTTTGTGTCAGTCCATTACCAATTTTAATTTCCTTAGTACATATACACATGCGCAGTAATGTGGACTGCTCTAAGGAAATTTAAATTGGTAATGCACTGACGGAAATTCATCTCAGATTTTTTAGTAACACACTACCTGTCCAGCTGTAATGCAAACTCTGATATGTGTATATATGTATATATATATATATATATATATATATATATATATATATAATATACATATACATGCAGAATGTCTGAAAAAGGGAGGTTCAGTGATGGTGGACTGGTTGGTGAGATTATTTAATGTTTGCTGGAGAGAGGGTAGAGTACCGGAGGACTGGAGTAGTGCCTGTATAGTTCCTCTTTACAAGGGAAAAGGGGACAAGTGTGAATGTAGTAATTTCAGAGGGATTAGCCTGTTGAGTGTAGTAGGGAAGGCTTATGGGAGAATCTTAAGTGAGAGGATTAGGAGAGGAACAGAAGGAGTAATTGGTGAGGAACAGTGTGGATTTAGGACGGGTAGAGGTTGTGTAGATCAGATCTTTGTGGTAAGACAGATATGTGAGAAAGCTATAGGAAAGGGGAAGGATGTTTTTTGGGCTTTTATGGATCTGGAAAAGGCTTATGATAGGGTAGACAGAAAGGCACTGTGGGAGGTTATGCAGATTTATGGGATAGGAGGAAAGCTTTTGGGAGCTGTCAAGAGTTTTTATGTGAGTAGTAGAGCATGTGTTAGGATTGGAAATGGAGAGAGTGAGTGGTTTGAAGTAAAGGTGGGACTTCGTCAAGGATGCGTTATGTCGCCCTGGCTGTTCAACTTATACATGGATGGGGTGGTGCGAGAGGTGAATGCTAGGGTAGTGAGTCAGGGATTGGAGATGGTTAAAGAAAATGGAGAAAAGTGGGAGGTGAGCCAGCTGTTGTTTGCAGACGACACTGCGCTTGTGGCAGGGTCAGAGGAGGGATTGAGGAAGCTGGTGGCAGAGTTTGGGAGAGTATGTGATAGAAGAAAGCTAAAGATAAATGTGGGTAAAAGTAAGGTGATGAGATGTACAAGGGGTGAAAGTGGCAGTAGACTGGAAGTGAACATTAAGGGAGAGCGACTGGAGGAAGTGGATAGTTTTAGATACTTGGGTGCAAGTGTAGCAGGAAAAGGTGGAGTGAAGGTGGAGGTAGAATGTAGATTGAGAGAAGCGAGTAAATGCCTTGGTGGTTTAAAGAGTGTAATGAGAAATAGACATTTGGGAATGGATGCGAAGAGGAGACTGTATGAAGGAGTGATTGTGCCAACAGCATTGTATGGGGCAGAAACGTGGAACATAAGAGAAGAAGAGAGAAGGAGTTTGAATGTGTTTGAGATGAGGTGTCTGAGAAGTATGGTGGGGGTTACTAGGCTAGATAGAGTGAGAAATGAGGAGGTGAGGAGGAGAACAGGGGTGAAAAAAGATTTGGGAGATAGGGTTGATGAAAGAATATTAGGATGGTTTGGACACATGGAAAGAATGAGTGAAGAAAGACTAGTAAAAGAGGTATGGAAGGCAGATGTGGAGGGAGTGAACATGAGGGGACGTCCTAGGATGAGGTGGATGGATGGGGTGAAGGGGGCTTTGGGGAAGAGGGGAATGTCTGTTGAGGAAGGAAGGGAGAGGACGGAAGACAGAGGTGAGTGGAGAATGGTTGTATATGGATGATGTTGTGACTGCATGAGGAGGAATGGGCGGGGGGGTGGGGGGTGGGGTAGTATGTGTGAGTAAATTTTGACGCAGCCCGAAGGGATTTCTCCCCGTCCTCTCCTTATATGCAAAGGGGGACGGAGAGGGGGGGTCGCCGATTAAATGAAGCGGCCTTGCTGTGGATGTACTGTGTCTTGCGACACTGCTTCTGACCCAGGGCGGTGGGCAGGGTGCAGGGATGACCCGTCATCCAGGAGGTGCTCAGATGAGAGGAAGGGTGGGAGGGGTGTGGAGTGTATTTAGGGATGAAATGGGTGGGAGTGTTTTTATGCCTTTCCCTTTTTGGCTACCTCCCTGGGAAGGGGGAAAAAGCCTTGGTATATGTATGTATGTATGTATATATATATATATATATATATATATATATGTATATATATATGTTTATATATATATATGTTTATATATATATATATGTTTATATATATATATAATATTTATATATATATTTATATATTTATATATATAAATATATAATATATATATATATATATAATACACATATACACACACACACACACAAAGTTCATTGAACTGGAACTTAATGAAGAAAAATATATGAAAAGAAATGAACAATATAGAAAAGGAAGAATGATGTATGAAAAAACAAACTTTGATAAAATAAGAGAATTCTTTCAAAAAGAAAACTGGGAAGAAATATACAAAGAAGAAACAACAGTAGAAGAGAAATGGAATATTTTGACAAAAATTTACAAAAAAGGAGTGGAAAAGTATGTCCCAAGACAAAAACAAGAAAAAGAATATGTAAAATGCTGGTACAACAAAAGCTGTAGGGAGTTAAAAGACAAAAGAGACAAAGCCTGGACCAAATGGGAAAAGGACAGAAGACCTGAAAAATGGAAAATATATACCTGTTATAGAAATGAATATGTACAAACATGCAGAGAGGAAAAAGAGAAAATATGAAAAAGATGTCATAGAAAAGTGTAAAGATCAACCAAAACTATTCTACAGATTTGTAAACAATAAACTGAAAAACAAACAAGACTTGGAGAAATTAAGACAAGGGGGAGTTGAATACACTGAGGAAATGGAAATGGCGGAAATTATGAACAAACATTTTAAATCAGTGTTTACACGGGAGAACATACAACCTGAAGAGAACGAATGGAAAGAGAAAGTCCCCCCTATGGAAGAAATAGAAGTAACAAAGAATGAAATATTGACACACTTGAGTAATCTTGATGTCAGAAAATCGCATGGACCAGATGAAATAGCAAACTAGATTCTGAAAGAATGCAGGAATGAACTGGCAGACAAAATACATAGCATACTAAACAGTTCCTTGAAAGAAGGAAAAGTTCCAGAAGATTGGAAAAAAGCAAATATAGTACCTATATATAAAGGAGGAAATTAAGAAGAACCTACAAACTATAGACCAGTCTCTCTAACAAGTACAATAGCAAAAATTTGTGAAAGAATTATCAAAAGTAGATGGGTAAAATATTTAGAAAAAAAAACAAAGTGTTAAATCCAAGGCAATTTGGATTCAGACAAGGACGATCATGCGTCACCAATTTAATATGTTTCTATTCAAGGCTAATAGATATAATACAAGAAAGAGATGGATGGGCGGACTGTGCATTTCTAGACCTAAAGAAAGTGTTTGACAAAGTACCACATAAGAAGTTGCTTAAGAAATTAGAAACTGAAGGATGAATACAAGGAAAACTTCTAAATTGGATGGAAGACTTTTTGCAAGAAAGAAAAATGAGAGTAGTGATAAGAGACCAGCACTCAAAATGGGATAAAGTAATAAGCGGTGTTCCGCAGGGAACAGTACTGGCCCCAATAATGTTTGCTATATATATTAATGATATGGATGAAGGAATTGAAAGCTATATGAGCTTCTTTGCAGATGATGCAAAACTACAAAAAAGAGTGAAAACAGAAGAAGATTGTGAATCACTACAGAGAGATCTATATAAAGTACAGGAATGGAGTAGGAAGTGGGAAATGGAGTTCAATACAAAAAAGTGTAGTATAATGGAATTTGGAAAAAGCAAAAACAGAATAACAGGATCATATAATTTGGGAGAAGAAGGAATAAAAAAAGTAGAAAATGAGAAGGACCTGGGAGTCATTGTTATGAATAATATGTCACCTGAGAAACATATAAATAAGATTTTTGGAGAAACTTATAATTTAATAAGAACAATCAAAGTTGCATTTACATACCTGGATGAAGAAATGGTGAAGAAAATCCTAATCACCCTGATAAGACCAAGATTGGAATATGCAGCAACGATATGGTCACCAAGTACAAAAAATGTATAAAAAAACTTGAAAGAATACAAAGAGCAATTACAAAATTGGCACCAACACTCTCAAAACTATCATATGAAGAGAGACTAGAAAAACTTGAACTACAGACACTAGAGCAAAGAAGAGAGAGAGGAGATTTGATAGCTATTTACAGAATCATGAAAGGCATGGAAATTACTGATAGAGAGAATCTGATAAAATGGGATGACAGAAATACAAGAGGACACGGAAAGAAAATAAAAAAAGACAGCTATAGAAGAGATTTGAAAAAGAACAGCTTTCCTCACAGAGTAATAGACAGTTGGAACAAGTTAGATGAGAAAGTGGTGTGTGCAAAAACAATACATGAATTTAAAAATAGTTTAGATAAAATGAGATATGAAGACGGGACCCCACGAGCATAGCTCCCCTTCCCGTAAAATACAACTAGGTAAATATAACTAGGTAAATACACACATAGTCAACTCAATTAACGCAGTGGTTACGTTCTTGGAGACATTGTGTCAATCAAAATCGCTTTAGTTAAACATATTTTTCCTATAGGAAATAATGGTAATAGGGGGGTTAGGTTCCTGGACACTGGGAAAGTCTTGTCTATTTTGGGGTTTTGTTACTCTGAACTTGAACAAACGCATTATTAATACATTTGCAGGTTACAGAAACAACAAAAACACACATTCTTTGTAATTATATGTAGTACACAATTATTTATTCTATGTGCGCACTCGTCACCAGCCACTCTCCGCCTCACTAGCCTCTTCCTCAGACTCCTGGGCACTCGTAGAACAGAAAACGAGAGTTTACAATCTCTAACTAAATTATTCATTTCTCTGTAACAATTTTTCAAGCTTTTATGACTTATGATCATGGTCCATACATTTAAAAATTAGTTTACCATTAATTTTGGGTTAGTGACACGGTTTTCTTTTTTGTTTTGGTGTAGAACAGAAAGCAAGTTTACAATCTCTAACTAAATTATTCACTTCTCTGTAACAATTTTTCAAGTTTCTATGACTTATAATCACGGTCCATACATTTGAAAATTAGTTTACCATTAATTGTGGGTTGGTGACAACCGTTTTCTTTTTTGTTTTGGCGTAGAACAGAAAACGATAGTTTTCAATCTCTAAATTACTCATTTCTCTGCAACAATTTTTCAAGCTTTTATGACTTATAATGACGCTCCATACATTTAAAAATTAGTTTACCATTAATTGTGGGTTGGTGACACCATTTTCTTTTTTGTTTTGGTATAGAGCAGAAAACGAGAGTTTACAATTTCTCAGTGCTCTTACCACCAAATTTAAATCGTGTTAAATCGAAATTGTCGTGTTATTTAAAAAAAAAAAAAATCAATAGAAATTACATACATATACCAAGGCTTTTCCCCCCTTACTAGAGAGGTAGCCAAAAAGGAAAAGGCATAAAATCATTTCCACCCATTCCATCCCTGAATACACTCCACACCCCTCCACCCTCCCTCTTAGCACCTCCTGGATGACGGGTCATCCCTGCACCTTGTCCACTGCCCTGGGTCAGAAGCAGAAATTAACTCATGTTATATCGAAAATGCGATAGTTAAACTCGTGTTAATTGAGAGTTGACTGTATATATATATATATATAATATATATATATACGTTCATAAAGAGCTGTGTATATATATATATATATGTATATATATATATATATATATATATAATGTATATATATATATATATATAATGTATATATATATATATATATATGTATATATATATATATGTATATATATTATATATAATTTCACCCATGTTAAAATCATAATAGAATTGTGGCATTTCCTATGAATGATTTGTGAGACAATTTTGAGAGTACTTTTGTCTTCGTTCAGATATACCCCAGTTGCCTCCACTTTTTATATTTTTCTTTTAGTCTAAGAGAACTTGTAGAACTAATCTTATCCTTGTTCTTGTAAGTGAATAAAAGGTAATCTTACCCTATAAAACTATTGACAGCATCTATGTGAACAATTATGAGAATTGCAATCATCAGGTGTAAATGCAAGTTGTGTCACTGTTTACAGCATTACATTAAACATGCTGTAGTTTGTACCCTAATTTCATATTTTCCCCATCTTCCCTTTTATGACTTGTAGTATACAAAGTTTACAGCTTGATTTTGGTGAAAAACAGTTTTGCCACTGATTTTTTTATAATCATAGTGATGACAGTTATATGGTTCAATTTATCTCAGCTTTAAATGTTTGATGTCATTTTGGTAAAGTTTATGAGCTGTGCATGTTTTGTTGATTTTGTATGTTATTTTTTCTTTCTTTATATTGTAATCTTATGAAATTTTTGTACATTTTAATGAGTTGTATCCATGTATATGCCATGTATGTATTGATATATCATTGTTTTATTTATTCTTCTATATGTCGTCTCGTGGCCAATCAACTCACCACTCAATCTCTCGGTATGTGATTTTTGAGTTTGGCGCATGGGAAGTATGGATTGTTGGGACTGGTGTGCTGCATGGGGGTATGGGTAAGGGCCTCCTCCTAAATTGCATCCACATTCACCCCATAAATTTTTTATTCCTATCACTGATATCATTATCCTTGTGCTTTTTCTTGCTCATATTTTATCATATAAGGGTAATTGCCTAGACATGGTGGGGGCCTACGCAGTAGATTTTTGTACAATTCGTGTCGGATGATTTTGATTACCAGAGGAGCTGATCCTGGACTGAAGATGTTCTCATTTCATCAAGGCTTATCAATCCAGTCTGAATGAAATAATGTAGATTTAGATAAAATTCAATATGTCGATGTATCAACCAGTCTGTTGCCCCATTTCTGTCTTGCAGCAGACCTGTGGCCCCCCAGATGTGATGGGTTTAACTTTCCCCTTCCTCTCTTTCACCGTCTCCCTCTTGATCACCATCTCTTTCCCTCTGTTCCTCCAACTCTTTTTCTCTTTCCCTTGCTACCCATCTTACTTTGCCCCCCTTTTGTGTGTGTGCATGTATACATCTCTCTCTCTCTCTGTATAGATATATATCCCCATCCCTTTCCATTTCTCCCTTCCCCTTATTTTCTCCCTCCCCCACTCCTTCTCTTTCCCCTTCCTGCTCCCCTTCCCTCCCCACCTGTCCCACCTCCTCCTGTCCCACCTCCCCTGTCCCTCTACTCTTCCCTCTCCCCCTCCCCATTCTTCTCCCCCACCCCTCCTTCCCTCCTCATTCCTCCTTTAAATATCTCCCCTGCCACCTCTGAATCCCCTCAACACATTATTGTCCCCCTAGGATAGAAGTGCTGGTTATAACCAGTAAAATACTGACTTCCTCCTTCCCTCCCTTTTGAGCATTCTGTAATTAATTTTTATGTGTCTCCCCATTCTCATTTTCCTTTTGTCCCTGCCCATTGTTATTCCATCTGTGACTTCATCTAAATCAGTGGTTCTTAACTTTTTCAATGCCCGTACCCTTTGATTATCAAAGAAAATTTTCTCATACCCCCATTCAATATAAATACAATGCAAGCATATGAAAAAAATTAGTGATGCAAACCATACTGATAGATATATTTAATTAACCATACTGATAGATATATTTAATTATTAAACAAAGGTACTTTTTATTTTAAATTAAGAATGCCAATTGATAGGATACAGTGAATGCACATTATGCTTTCTCATGGTAAATATACAGTACCATTGCACTGGCTATCATGTCTGGTACCCCCAGGTTTAAGGTTTCATACCCCTTAGGAATTACAGGCACCCCAGGCTAAGAACCACTGATCTAAATGAATCCTATAACTGTTTTTTTCTGACTTATGGAACTGCTCTCCCATATCTTCCTTTATGTTTTATGGTGATAAAAATTTTGACACAAGCTTTTTACATGTATGAATATATGATTTTTTTTTACACATGTCCACATACATAGCTTTCCATCAGGACTTCCAGTGTAGGTTTTTTATATGCATAGAAAAACATTTGGCTGTCTATTGATTTCTGCTTGCTTATTCTGAATACTCATCTGGGTTTTATCAAGTTGGAGTATATGTAAACCTTACAATAAACAAGTTGAATGATGTTATGACATCTTTAGCATCTGGCTAAAAGGCTATGGTTGACTTTGTTGTAGATTTAGCCAGCTCATAAAAGCTACCCAGGGTCAAAGATGTGGACATAGAGAACAACCATGAACTGGTGAAATACTTCTCCAATTGCCAATTTTGATAATGTTGGTTGTTGAAATATGAGATAATAATACATACAGCAATGGCTTTTTCCCCCTACAAGGGAGGTAGCCAAAGGCCTAAATCCACTCCCACCAATTTCATCCCCACATACTTCACTCCCATTTACTACCCCTCCCTCCCTCCCTCCCTCTTTTCTTGGCTCCTCCTGGATGATGGGTCATCCCTGCATCTTGCCCACTGCCCTGTAGCAAGACACTACACATCCACAGCAAGGCTGCTTCATTTAATCAGTGACCCCCCCTTTCTATCCCTTCATGCAGAAAAAGAGAAGAAGGGGAGAAATACCTTTGGTCTGTGTCAAAATATTCACAAATATTCCCTCACCCTCCCCCATCCCCTACCCACTCCCATCCATACACACCCATTCTCCACTCCCCCCTTTCTTCTGTCTTCTCCCTTCCCTCCTCAACAGACCTCCCCCCATTTCCCAATGCTCCTTTTACCCTATCCATCCATCTTGTCCTTGATTGCCCCCTTATGTTCACTCCTTCCACCTCAGCCTTCCACACCTCTACTAATCTTTCTTCACTCATTTTTTCCATGTGTCCAAACCATCCCAATATTCTTTCATCTACCCTATCTCCCAACACCCTTTCCACCCCTGCTCTCCTCCTCACCTCCTCATTTCTCACTCTATCCATCATAGTAAACCCCCACCATATATCCTCAGGAATTTCATCTCGGACACATTCAAACTCATCCTCTCATATGTTCTATGTTTCTGCCCCATACAGTGCTGTTGGCACAGCCACTCCTTCATACAATTTCCTCTCAGCATCCATTCCCAAATATCTATTTCTCATTACATTTAGTAATCCCTGAAGGTATTTACTTGCTTCTCAATCTACATTCTACCTCCACCTCCATTCCTCCCTTTTCCACCACATTCACACCCAAGTATCTAAAGCTATCCACTTCCTCCAGTCTCCCTTAATACTTACAATTTGCTGCTATCCTCTCCCCTTGTACATCTCATCACCTTATACCCACTTATATCTTCAACTTCCTTCTGTTACACACCTTCCCATATTCCATCACTAACTTCCTTAATCCCTCCTCAGATCCTAGTACAAGCATAGTACCATCAGCAAACAACAACAAACTAGCCGATTACCCTTGCATTTACCTCTTGCACCACCCAATCCATGTATAAATTGAACAGCCAAGGTGACATAACATAGCCCTGGTGAAGTCCCAACTTTACTTCAAACCACTCACTCTTTCCATTTCAAATTTTAACACAGGCTTTACTACTCTCCTAAAAACTCTTGACTGCTCTTAACAGCTTTCCTCCTATCCCATATATCTGCAATACCTCCCACATTGCTTTCCTGTCTACCCTGTCAAAAGACTTTTCCAGATCCATAAAGGCCCAAAAAAACATCACTACCTTTTCTTAAAGCATTCTCATGTATCTGCCATACCACAAAATCTGATCCACTCAACCACTACCTGTCCTAAATCCACACTGTTCCACACCAATTATTCCCTCTGTTCCTCTCCTAATCCTCTTAATCAATACCCTCCCATAAGCTTTCCCAGCTACACTCAACAAACTGATCCCTCTGAAACTATTATACTTAAACTTGTCCCCTTTTTCCTTGTAAAATGGAACTATACAAGCACTCCTCTAGTCAATCGGTACTCTACCCTCATTTAGACAAACATTAAATAACCTCACTAGCCAGTCCACCATCACTGTACCTCTCTTTTTAGATAATCTGCATGACACCCATCCAACCCAGGTCCCTTACCTGCTCTCATCATTTTAATAACGGCTTTCACCTCATCTCTCCTTATTTCTCCTCCATTTTCCTCCTTCATCACTGTCATTTTCTTTGTGCTTCACACTACAACTATATTTCCCGCCCTATCCTCCTTCACATTTAGCAACTCCCTAAAATACTCTGCCCATCTTCCTCTAACTGCTGTCTCTTCCATTATCATCTCTCCATCTGCACCTTTTACCTTTTCTTCTCTACTTGATTCACCTCTTCCTCTCTTAATTTCCCTCCAAAACCATTTTATTACTTTCAAACTTACCCCATTTCACATTGCTGTCCTCTTTGCCTTGTATTATATTGTGTTTTATTTCAAAGGATTACAAAGGCGGAGCATGCCGACAGGAGACCTTTTGATCCATATCTAGGTCGGATGCAAAAAAAAAAAAGAAAAAAAAAAATCATAATAATAATAAATTAAAACTATAATAATGTAAAAATAACAAATAAAATACATAAATAAATGCATAGGTATAGTTGAATAACAAACAAACAGGTAAATAGTAAATGATTATAAATTGACATATAACTAATGATAAATGAAAATCAGACAGACAAATTATAACAAAACAAAAACAAATAATATAACATAAATTATAATCATTACAGCATCTTACTTAGGTATTTATCTAAATGATTCTTAAAGCTTCGAACTGAACTACATTGCACTACCTGTGCAGGAAGTTTATTCCATTCATTAACTACACGGTTAGCAAAGTTGTTTCTACCTACTTCCAAATTGAATCTATTTCCGGACAGTTTGAGACCATTGTTTCTTGTCTGATTCTCATTCAATGTGAAAATTTGGTCACTTTTGATGTTGTCAATTCCCTTTAAAATCTTAAAGACCTGTATCAAGTCACCTCTGAGTCTACGCTTTTTTAGGGAAAACAGATTCATGTGCTTAAGTCGATTTTCGTATGATTTATTTTTGATATTTGGAATCAGTTTTGTGGCTCGCCGTTGTACTTTTTCCAGTCTGTCAATGTCTTAAATGAGATTCGGTGACCATACGGAAACAGCATATTCCAAATGTGGACGAACTAACGATTTATATAGCTTGTTAATGAGTGATGGACTTTTGAAATCAAAAGATTGCGCAATCAATCCCAGAATCTTATTTGCTTTCTCAGAGGCTGAAATACACTGCTTGGATGATTTGAGGTCGTTACTGATAATTACGCCGAGATCTTTTTCACTATACACATTTGTTAACGAATTTCCAAATAACTTGTAATCGTACTTACTGTTATTTTTACCTATGTGCATTACCTTGCATTTACTTGTGTTAAATTTCATTAGCCACTTTTCAGACCATTGCTGTAATCTATCTAAATCTTCTTGAATATCTAATTGGTTTGAGTGATCATTTGCCACCATAACTACTACACACACCTGTCCCCCTTTCCCTTGTAAAGTGCTATACAGGCACTCCTCCAGTCCTCCGGCACTCTACCCTCTCTTAAACAAACATTAAATAACTTCACCAGCCAGTCCACCATAACTGTACCTCCTTTCTTCAAACATTCTGCATGGTATCCATCCAACCCAGAAAACAAGAAAATAATGGAGACAGGAAGGCAAAAGTGAATGAAGAGAGAGTTGTAATCAAGCAATGAAGCAGTGGGAGGTAAACCGGCTTTGGCTGTCAGGACCAGCTGTTGTGGTGTTGTCTTGCTGCTTTGGTTTTGACCCAGGCAGAGGGTAGAGATATCCTATCAGCTACAAGAAGCAAAGATAAAAGGGAAAACATTTGGGTGAAGGGTGGGTGCATGCCTTGGCAATTTCCTCTTGCAAGGATGTTGGATTAATGGAGGTGTACAACCTCCCTTTACCCATTTCATCCTACACCTATTTGTTGTCCCTTCTGTCATAGTTCCTTGTGGATTAAAGGCCATCTCTGTCCCCTGTGCACTAGTTAGGTCAGAAGCAGTGAAGCATGACACAGCACCTCCATAGCTTGGTTCAACAGCCAAAGCTGGTTTAGTCCCATTGCTTCATTACATAGTCACCCATCCTGCATCCACTCGAGAATTTACAGAATAGACAAGAAGAAACTCATTGAGGCAGCATCAATTTTTTCATCCATTCTCAACCACACTCCTCTTACATTTACATTGTACCCAAAACCCCCTTCACCCCATCTATCCATTCCATTCTTGATCTTCCCCTCAAGTTCACTCTATCCACCTCTGCCAATCTTTCTTCACTTGTTCTTTCCATATGCCCAAGCCATCCCAGTATTTTTTGATTAACCTCATCTGCCACTTCTCATTTTCTCCCCCAACTCTGCCTCACTTATTTTATCCATCTTTGTAACCTCCACCAAACAACACTTCATATAAAAATTTTAGGCTCCACCTTTCTGCCTCCTTTGAAATCCAGTTCTCTGCCCCATACAGTGTAATAGTTACTATCACCCTTTGGTACAGCTTTATCTTTGCTTTCATTCCCACATATCTATTTTTCACAACTTTTCATTCCCCACACACTTTTACTTGCTTCCCCTACTCTATGATTTACTTCCATCCTCACTCTCCCATTTCATGCTACACATGATCCTAAAGTTCTTTTCTTTGTTCTACTCTCTTCCCTTTAAACTCACCTCTAGACCAATGCTGCCCACACCACCCTTATTACTTGTTACTTGTGCCTCCCATCACCTTAATTTTGTCCACATTTACTTTCAGTTTTCTGATCTCACCCTTTCAAACTCTGCCACCAGCTGCCTCAGTCTTTCCTGACTCTACTGTAAGCACATTGTCATCCAGACAACAACTAGCTTACTTCCCACTTCCTTCCACACTCACCAGCTCCAGATTCCTGGCTACCCAATTCACATACACATTGAACAACCATGGTGACATTATACAACCCTGGTGCAGCCTCACATTCACCTCCACGCCCTCATTCTCTCCATTCCTTAGTCTACCCCTCTACTATTCTCATAAAATCTTTTGACTGCCCTCAACACTGTCCCTATCCCATACATACAGCACAGCCTTTGTCAACTCTGCCATGTGCCTTCTCCAAATATGTAAAAGGCCAAAAGACATTCATACTCTTTCCCCAAAAAAACTTACATAACTGCCTTACCACAGAAATTTTATTTACACTCCCTCTTCCTTTCTCAAACTTCTCCCCAATTACTCTCCCCTAATCACCTAAATTAACACCCTCCCATACACCTTACCAGCTACACCTAGCAAACTTGATGCAATATTTGGAGCTGTGATGGTCTGAGATAAACCATACAGTTAATTTCCCATTCAAAATGGCTGAAGTTTTATGTGGTATTTTTCAGCAGTGGATTTAATGACCACATAAGTAATTATTTCATAATTTATATTTCTGAATTGTTGACAGTTTTTCCTCAAACAAGCACCATATTTTTTTAATTGAGGAATATTCTATTAATCTTAATTTCATTTACTATTACCTTGCATCCAGTTCCCACTCATAATGCTTGCTTTGTTGGTGGCATTTTGTATGTTGCACAATTTCACTTACATATAACTAACACAGCTTATTTTAATACCCTCTGTCATATTGTAATTGGACCTCTGGTTAATTGTGCTGCATCTTGATACCAGTTTTTGCATAGCCTGCATGGATTGCATCCTGAATAATTTAATCAGCTGAAAAGCAGATTCCAGAGTGAAGGGGCCCCTCATTTATTGGGAACTTGTTTCATTGTCCTTATCTTGGGTGAATAAACTTTATCTGCCAGAACAAAGTCTATGCCAGACTATTGAAAGGGTTAATGAAACTGTATAAGATTTATTACAAGACTGGGAATGGTAGGTAATTGCTCATCACTTGAAAAACATCAAAGAACCTATGAGAAATAATACCCCAGTGTAAGGGGTAACCCCATTCTCATGGCTAACTAAACATGTATTTACCATAGTTGTAGTATATGGGGTTGGAGCTGTGCTCATGAGGTCGTATCTTTGTCTTCATTAATCAAACATTGGCTTATATCTATTGATGTTGGCTTGGATGGTATCTTCTAAATCCAGTGGTACCTGCAGCTTTTTCAGAGAAAATGTACTCAATTATATTTTATTCACTAATTGTCCTCTACATACAAATTATCTAATTTGAGATCCCATCAGATCCCAGTGCCTTCTCATTCTTAGGTTCTCAAAGTTTAATCATTTCATATTCCTCCACTTTTATGTTGTTTAAAATAGCATGGTGTTCTTCACCCTTTTCTCATTCACTGCCTCTGTGGTTAATACTGATTGGAAACTTTTATTCAGTATTTCAGCTTGCAGTTTTGCTTCTTCATATATTGCTCATTCAACTTTCAACTTTGAATATTTGTATGTCAGCTTAATTTCACAAAAATATGTACCAAAAAGTTTACCCTTCCCCCTTATAAAAGCCAACCAGGTCATCCACCTCCCTATCACCCATCCAATACTAATTTATTTACCCTTTTATCTTTATGCCATGCAAATGATGACACCACGAGCATAGCTCCCTTCCCATATATTACAACCCACACTGAGTGATAAATACATGGAACAAATTAGACAACGAAACAGTATGGGCAAACACTATACAGTACTACCTCTCATTAACGGACATTAATTAGCTGTGTTTTCGGTGTTTTTGGTGCTGTTGTTTAGTGCTGTGCAATCACTATGCCACCCAAAAACCACTCCAAATCAACAGATTATTCACATCAATGGACACCGTTACCCCCTTTTAGTCCATTAATGAGAGGTAGTACTGTACAAGATTTTAAGATAAAACTTGATACGGAGAGATACAATGACGGGTCACCACGAGCATAGCTCCCTTCCTATATATTACAACTAGGTAAATACACACACACACACACACAATGGAAAAACAAGAGGACACGAAAAGAAACTAAAAAAAGATAATTACAGAAGAGATCTGAAAAAAAGAAAAATAGCTTCCCACACAGAGTGATAGATACTTGGAACAAATTAGACAAAGAAACAGTGTGTGCAAACACTATTCAAGATTATAAGAAAAAACTTGATGCTGGGAGATATAAAGACAGGTCACCACAAACATAACTCCCTCCCGTATAATACAACTAAGTACATGTAAATACAACTAGGTAAATACAGACATCCACAATAATACCAAAAGATGCCTGGCCAATTATTTGGCAGGTACAAATGCCTATGTGTCATATAATGCCCAATTATTGCACACCAGAGACTTGAAGAACAGTGTACCATGTACCACAGGGCTCAGTTCTATCCTCCACTTTCTTTAATTTGTACATGTATGATATGCCCACACCCAAAACCTCAGAAATAAAAATCTCTTCTTACACAGATGACATAACAATTACATGCAATTACTGCAACCATACCTCGACACACTTGACTCCTGGTTCACTACAAAGATTCAAAATAGCTCCAATCAAATCTACAGCCACACTTCTCACAAATTGGACTGAGCACAAATACATACCACACCTCTATATCAATAACACTAATACACATAAACCAAGATTCTTGGCATAACATACAATAAATCCATGTTATTCAAACAAACCACAAACATAAGGTCAAAATTCACACCTAGACTTAATGTGCTTAAGTCAATTGCAGGAACATTTAGACAAAAAGAAACTACTGTATTACCATTGTATATAAACAATGCATATGCTCAGTGATAAATTGTGTGAGCCCTACATGGGCCCCTAATCTCACAAAGACACATCATAAACTGTATAGACCATACAAAACAAAGCCCTAAAGACAATTACAAGCTGCACAAATACAACAACTACAGACCATTTACACCATGAAACTAAAGTCCTCAAAGTTGAGGATCACACAAACACAGCACACCCACTGCACTACATAGAACATGTACACATGCCAAGAAACACCAAAACAACCCCGAAATACCTCTATTACACAAATACTCTCTTCTGTTCTTAAACCATCCCAGTATTCATTGAGCAACTATAGAAATAACAAAGAACCATTGAGACTATATTTAATATTTACATCAGAGCCTGAAATTGTGGATAAAATTTAATACAAGACACCAATTGGGAAGTGATCACAAACTACAGTTTGAACTAAAAGAGGAAATATATATATGGGGAGAAATGAGAAACACAGAAAAGAAAGACTGATGTATAACAAGATGGATTTTGGGAAACTTAGAAAAAAAAATTCAAAAAGCAAGTTGGGAAAAATTCCTTAATGAAGAAACACAGGTGGAAGAGAAATGGATAATTTAAAAGAAAAATCTATAATGAAAGAGTGGATAAACATGTACCAAAACAAAAACAGAAAAAGGTGTCCATTAAGTGCTGGTATAACAAAAAATGTAATGATAAAAGAGACAAAGCTTGGAAAAGATGAAAAAAAAATGGAAAGTGGCAAATATTTATCAAAGAAATATGTAAAAATACACAGGGAAGAAAAAGAAACTATGAAAAAGAAATAAAAGACAAATGTAAAGCTCAACTTAAATTATTCTATAGATATGTGAATGGTAAACTAAAAAAAACAGGAAATAGTAAAAGTACATCAAGGAAATATAGAATAAAGAGGATAAAGAAATGGCTGAAATTATGAACAAACATTTCAAATTGGTGTTCACTGAAGAAAACATACATGATTGGGATGAAGTGGAGAAAGATCCCCCCCAACAAGAGAAATAATTGTGACACAGAAAGAATTAAGGAACCAAATAATGAACCTTGATGTCAGAAAATCACACAGCCCAGATGGAATTGCAAACTGGATACTAAAAGAATGTATAGATGAACTAGTAGACAAGATATACAAGATAATAGGTTACTCACTCAAAGAAGGAAAGGTACTGCAAGGCTGGAAAAATGCCAATATTGTGCCAATATATAAAGGAGAGAAACAAGGAAGACCCAACAAATTATAGACTAGTCTCCCTTACAAGTACAATAGCCAAAATTTGTGAGAAAGCTGTCAAAAGGAGCTGGACTAAACATCTGGAGAACATTATACTAAATCAGAGACAATTCTGATTTAGACAAGGAAGGTCATGTGCCACAAATCTGATCTGTTTTTATTCAAGGTTAATAGATATAATGCAAGAAGGAATGGATGGGCAGACTGTGGTTTCCTGGATTTACAAAAGGCATTTGATAAAGTACCACACAAAAAATTATGAGAACTTGAAACAACAGGAGATATACAAGGAAAACTATTGAAATAGATGGAAGATTTCTTGCATGGAAGAAAAATGAGTGTTACTCTGAGACAAAACATCTACTTGGGAAGAGATAAGTGGAGTCCCACAGGGTTCAGTACTGGCTCCAATAATGTTTGCTATATATGTAAATTACTTGGATGAAGGTATAAAATGTTATGTGAACTTCATTGCAGATGACACAAAACTACTAAAGAAAGTAAGTATGGAAAAAGATTGAACTGCTACTGAGAGAACTGAACAAGGTCTGGGAATGGAGTCAGAAGTGGGAAGTGGACTTCAACATTAAGAAATGTAGTATAATGGAATTTGGAAAAAGTAAAAGAAAAATTATATATATATATGTAAAGGGGAAAAAGCCTTGGTATATGTATGTAATAATAATAATAATAAATGTAGTATAATGGAATTTGGAAAAAGTAAAAGAAAAATTATATATATATATAATAATAATAATAATAATAATAATATCAGGGCACTATAAAATCTGTGCAAAGGAAGTAAAAAAGTTAGTTCTGAAAAGGACCCAGGAGTAATCATCACCAAAGACATGTCCTCAGACAAGCCGATAAACAAAATAGTCAGATAATCCTACAATTTGTTAAGATAAATAAAGGTGGCTTTTAGTTGAATGAGGTAATAATAAAGAAAATACTAGTCACACTGATAAGATCAAGATGTATGCAGCAACACTATCGACACCCAGTACAAAAAAGAATACAAGGAAAATAGAAAGAATCCAAAGAGTAAAGATAAAGATGTCCCCAACACTTTTAAAACTGACATATGAGCAAATATTGTCTAAACTGGAACTACTAACCCTGGAACAAAGGAGAGAAATAGGTGATCTGTTGGCCATTTACAGAATTATGAAAGGCATGGAAGTCCTTGATAGAGAAGATTGATTAAATTAGGATAGAAGAAAAACAAGGGGACATGAAAAAACTCAAAAAGGAGAGTTATAGAAGAGATATGAAAAAAAAACTTTCCACACAGTGGTGGATGTCTGAAACTAATTGGACTAAACAATGTGTACAAACACTATACATGAATTTAAGAACAAACTATATGCTGTGAGATACAAAGACAGGGCACCACAAGCATAGCTCCCCTTCCTGTATAATACAACTAGGTAAATACATAGTCTTCACATCGATTCCATCCTTAGATACCTATTTCTCATGACACTTTCCATTACCCCAAGACATTTACTTGCTTGTGATGGGTAGATGCATGTGGTGGTGGTCCTGCAAGGTGGACAGCAAAGCTACCCATCTTCAAAACCCATCAAACCCATCATCACTATCAGGAGGTGCAGCCTTGAGAAGCTAACACTCAGTCTCCAGACTGGGTACAGAACTAAAGCTGTATTTTTACACTTTTTCACAAAAGGAGAGCAGACAACCAGCAACTGCTGCCCTCCCTTTACCAGTTTCATCCAGTGACATAGAAACAGCCCCACACTTCTACAACACAGAACATTCCAAAGGTTCTTCCCAGAGAGATCTGTTAGAGGGCCCAACGACCATTGTCAGCCATTTAGGGTCTGCAGGCTTTCCACTTGATGAAACTCAAAGCAACTATTGATTTATTATTTTTCTGTCACAACATTTTAGTTGTAGTGGGAAGCGCTAAGAAAATGAGAGTGATGAGTGAGAAAAATGGAGGAGAAATAGGGCAGGATGAAGTGAAAGCAGCTGTTAAGATGATGAGAGCAGGTAAGAGCACCTGGTCTGGATGGATGCCATGCAGAATGTCTGAAGAAAGGAGGTACAGTTATGGTGGACTGGCTGGTGAGGTTATTTAATGTTTGTTTAAGAGAGGGTAGAGTGCCTGAGGACTGGAGGAGTGCCTGTAGAGTTCTGCTTTACAAGTGAAGGGGGGACAAGTGTGAGTGTAGTAGTTTCAGAGGGATCAGCTTGTTGAGTGTAGTTGGGAAGGCTTATGGGAGGGTCTTGATTGAGAGGATTAGGAGAGGAACAGAGGGAGGAATTGGTGAGGAACAGTGTGGGTTTAGGACAGGTAGAGGTTGTGTAGATCATATATTTGTGGTAAGACAGATATGTGAGACAGCTATAGGAAAAGTTAAGGATGCTTTTTGGGCTTTTATGGATCTGGAAAAGGCTTATGACAGGGTAGACAGGAAGGCAGGTACTGCAGATATATTGGATAGGAGGAAAGCTGATAAGAGCAGTCAAGAGTTTTTACGAAAGTAGTAGAGCTTGTGTTAGGATTAGAAATGGAGTGTGTGAATGGTTTGAGGTATAGGTGGGACTTCGTCAGGGATGTGTTATGTCAGCCTGGCTGTTCAATCTTTACATGGATGGGGTGGTGCAAAAGGTGAATGCAAGGGTAGTGGGTCAGGGATTGGAGATGATTAAAGAAAATGGAGAAAAGTGGGAGGTGAGCCAGTTGTTGTTTGCTGACGACACTGCGCTTGTAGCAGGATCAGAGGGATTGAGGAAATTAGTGACAGAGATTGAGGTGTGTGAAAGAAGGAAGCTGAAGATAAATGTGGGTAAAAGTAAGGTGATGAGATGTACAAGGGGAGAGAGTGACAGCAGGCTGGAAGTGAGCATTAAGGGTGAAAGACTGGAGGAAGTGGATAGTTTTAGATACTTGGGTGCGAATGTGGCAGGAAAGGGAGGAATGGGGGTGGAGGTCGAATGTAGATTGAGAGAAGCGAGTAAATGCCTTGGTGGATTGAAAAGTGTAATGAGAAATAGACATCTGGGAATGGATGCTAAAAGGTTATATGAAGGAGTGATTGTGCCAACAGCATTGTACGGGAGAGGAACATGGAACATGAGAGAGAAAGAAAGAAGGAGTTTGGATTTGTTTGAGATGAAATGTCTGAGAAGTATGATGGGGATTACTAGGCTGGATAGAGTGAGAAATGAGAAGGTGAGGAGGAGAACAGGGGTGGAAAGGGAACTGGGAGATAGGGTTGATGAAAGAATATTAGGATGGTTTGGACACATGGAAAGAATGAGTGAAGAAAGATTATTAAAAGAAGTGTGGAAGGAGTGAATATGAGGGGGCATCCTAGGATGAGATGAATGGATGGGGTGAAAGGGGCATTACAAAAGAGAGGAATGTCTGTGGAGGAAGGACGGGAGATGACAGAAGATAGGGGTGAATGGAGAGGGGTTGTGTATAGATGATGCTGTGATGCATGAGGGGGAGTGGGTGGGGGATGGGGGGTGAGGAAGCATGTATGAGAAAAAATTTGATGCAGCCCGAAGGGATTTCTCCCTGTCTTCTCCATTTCTGCATGAGGGGACAGAGAGGGGGTGTCGCCAAATTTATGAAGCGGCCTTGCTGTGGATGTGCTGTGTCTTGCGACACTGCTTATGACCCAGGGCAGTGGACAGGATGCAGGGATGACCCGTCATCCAGGAGGTGCCAAGATAAGAGGGAGGGAGGAGGGTGGAGGGGAGTGGAATATATAGGAAATGGAATGGGTGGGAGTGGTTTCTATGCCTTTTTCTTTTTGGCTACCCCCCCGTGTAGGGGGAGAAAGCCTTTGGTATATGTATGTATGTATGTACATTTTAACTCCCCTACTTATCTGTTCCCTACTACATGTGCCCCCTAAATACTTGAAACTCCACATGCCTCTCTCCTTTATGACTAACCTCCAACTCATTGCAACCCTCACCCATTGTACATCTCATCACCTCACTTTTACTTACATTTACTTTCAACTTTCTCCTATCACATACTCTCCTGTTTTGTCACTACCTGCCTTAGCCCTACCATCCAACCACTAGTGCAGTGTCATCAGCAGACAACTGGATCACCACCTACGTCTCTCCTGTTTTGTCACTACCTGCCTTAGCCCCACCATCCAACCACTAGTGCAGTGTCATCAGCAGACAACTGGATCACCACCTACTTCTCTCCACTCTTTCTCCAGTACCCTGCCCATCACCACCTTATACCTCCCACACCATCCCATCCATGTACACATTGAAGAATCATTGTGGCAATACACAAGCCTGACACAGCACCACCTTCCTAACCTCTTCCACATGCAACAAATATCTGAAATGCTCAACCTATCTTTCCCTTACTGCCTTTACTTCCTTTAATATCTGCCCTTCAGCACCCTCTACTGTTCCTCACGACCTGACTCCCCCTGCTTTCTTCACTTCCTTCCATAACACCCTTATTCTTTTCAAAATTTTCTGTCAAACTCCTAACCCCACACTACATCAGCACTACTCTATATCTCCCTCACTTTTTCTTATTTTTCTTCTCACTTCTTGTATGTCTCATATGCTTCTATAGTTTTACCCTATTCTTCTCTTCCACCAACACTTTCACCACTTTCTTCCATCATTTTCTTCCTCTCCTTTTATCCCCTCCCATCCTCCTTATATACCATTTTTTGCACTCTTTATTACTTCCCCTTGAAATTTACTTAATCTCCTCTACACCTCCCACTGTTCTCTGGTATTCTATTATCATCTGTGTTTGTCATTCACTTTGTTTACTCTCACCACATCTCTATCTCCCTTTTCATTCCTACTTACTGCTGCATTTTTCCTTTTTCCCCCCCATCATCTTCCACTTTTCCTCCATTCTCAATTTCTCTTCTACCAAAGAATGATCTGACAATCTCACACTCCCCAGAAAACATGAGCACCTAGAACTCTCCTGGTATTCTTTTCTCTCCCATATAGTTGTTACACACCTGAGAAACCCAGTGATGCAATTCTTTTATCCCCACTGTACATATCATATATAGCCTTTTCAACATCTTTTCCCCTTTTCTGTAGCATGCTTGAAATTTTGGACTCTTAATGCAGTGAATTCTATAATAAAATAGGGACACTTTTCTGATTTGAGCGACTTCATGTGTGAGTGTAGGAAAAGTAAAGCAAGATTTGACCCCTTCAGCATGGTGGCATGATGTTTGTTTTATTCTGGTTAATATTTGATTATTGTATTCAGCTGATTAACATAACTCACCAGCCATTAGAGAATGTCAATTCTCATAATGATGTAATTGGGAAACTTTTTTTTTTATCAAGTCCCTTTGGGATTTTGTTGTCAAAGATGCTTGTGTGTAATATTAAGCTGTTGCTGTTCTGTTGTGTGGCTAGATTTTTAGTCAATATATTCATGTGTGAAACTTTCCTGTAAAGCAAATTACACTAATGTTCTCAGAGTGAATGAAGGTGAATATTTGTTCAGAAATATGATTGGTGCTCCAGTTGAGAAGTTACAGTGCACATTCTGAAGTTTTAAGATAGTGGCATGCTTCATTGATTTTATTTAATTTATTGTATTTATTAAGGCAGATCCTTGGCCCCATTTTTGCAATTATCCATCAGGGTATACCCATCAGTTAAATTAAATCATATGTCATTAATATCAAACAAATCATTTAGTGTGCCAACATGTTGAAGGAGTTAAGGGGTCTCTCAAAAAGAGTAAATAGATAGCAGCATTCATGAAATGTTTGCATATCAATCCCAGATTGAGCACAGTATAATTATATGCTTTTGACTTGGTGGTAGATCTGTAAAAAATTTCAACACTTGTATTGTACTGCAGTGTACTCAGGTGCTGCAGTGGACTTACTGGGTGGAGGTCTGGAATCACTGCTGGGTGGAAATGATTCACCAGCTGCACCTGGAACAGGAGCACCAGCAGCAGCAGCAGCAGCAGCAGCAGGAGCAGCACCTGCAGGTGGAGCTGCAGGTACTACATCAACGGCAGGTGAGTTTATGCCACTGGATATAGATTTCAGTTTCTTAAGAAATTGTATATATCACAGGTGAGAATGCCCATGTAAGGCACAGTAGGGAACTACCTTTCTTATTCTTTATGCCTTACCAAAGGAATAGAAAACGACAAAGAAGGTAGGAAACATTTAGTAATATTCTGAAAATAATTCCCGTACTGGGGTGTTGACTGCATGGTAACATGCAGTCAATACTTTAGGGATTGTTTTGGGGCAACCCTACGGACCAGAGCCACATATCATTCATCTATGTTAGTATTCTCAACTCATAAAGGAATGATGATACTTTTACTAACTTTTATATACTGACAATAATGTTAATGCTATAGTGAAACTGAAGCATGAAGGTTCGTTGTTGTTTTTTTGCCATAATACAAATATTTTTATTTTGTATGTGTTTATACATGCTTAAACACTCATAATTTTGTGGTGTTTGTTGTCTTTGACAGGTTTACTAGGTGACATATTTGGGATGGGTGCAGCCCCAAGTACTTTCTTTGTACCACCCAAACAAGTGTGGCTTCCTGCAGCACGAGGAAAAGGACTTGAGGTCTTAGGAACCTTCAGCAGAAAGTGAGTTTACAGCAGGACTATCATGATTTTATATATATATATAATACATACATATATACATATGTATATACACATGTTGATCGTCAGTGACAACATGCATAAATTGGAGCTTCTGAGAAATACTTTAAAAACGGAATGTCTTAACAGTGCTGCAGTTACAGAATACCTAGGGTGTGATATATGGGAGGGGGAGTGCTCATGGATACCCAAAAGGGCTCAGTTACAACGTAAATAGTGTGTAATTGAAGCAAAATGGAAGAAAATGATGATGTGCCAGAGAAACCCCAAGATGGTCCATCATGATGTAATGTAAACATGTACCCAGAGCCATCTACCAGTGCAAGAGCTCAGCAAAATGTAAACATAGGTTTCAGATCACTGAGAGGCACGAAAAGGTTCTTATTTGACAATGGCAATGAGGGTAATTTTTCTGGATTCAGTGGGTACAAAAGGAGACTTTTTAGTAGAATTCTAGACATATAGAGGGACATGAAAAATGTGAACGAATCATGGAAGCAAGAAACTATTGATCTATTGAAGACCAATAAAGACAAACAAGGAAGTGACTTATAAAAGTAAACACTGAAATAAAAGAAGAGTTAAGTGCACTAAAAAAAAGAACTGGCCAAGTTAAAATGTGAAAACGAGAGGTTGAAAAATAATGAAAAAGCAAATAACGAGACCATAAGGAATGGATAAAAGCAGTGACCATGGAAGTGGGAAAAAGCATAGAAGATGATGATTTGGAACAACTCAGGAATGATTGGAAAAAAGACAAAGAAGATAAGGTAATTTTTAAAGAAATAGTTCATCAACAAATGAAGAAGGCTGAAGATGCGGTCATTAAGATAATTAAGGAAAAAGAAAACCTAGTAAGAGATTCAGTAAACAAACAAAAAAAAAATGTATAGTGATATATGGTCTAAAGGGAAAACATAACCCAAATTGGTTCCTGAGAGACAAGAGGACAAAGAATTGGCAAGAAATGTTCTCAAAATAGTACAAGATAAAGGACAAGAAATATAAAAGGAAATAGAGGAAGTGCACAGAATGGGTAAATATGCAGAAGGAAAAGGAAAAAGTCGACCACTAAAGATCAAATTAAGGTCACAAATGGCAGGAGAAGAAATCTAAGCAAGAATAGGAAAATTAGCAAGAAACAAAAATTAAAAAAATATATGGATAGAAAGAGACATGAATAATGAGGAAAGAGAATTAAGACATTAAGAAATTAGGCTAATGAAAAAAACAAGAAAATAATGGAGACCGAGATAACACAGTTCTATTGGAGACTGAAAAATTAGTATATTAAAAAAGAAAAGAAAAATCAGAGAACAAGATGGAGGGAATAGAAAATTAGAATTAGCTTATACTAATATAGATGGATTAATCTCAGGATTAAATGAATTAAATGATTACCTGTCAGAAGCTAAACCAGATGTAATAGGAAATGTGGAGACAATATAGATGGATTAATCTCAGGATTAAATGAACCAAATGATTACCTGTCAGAAGCTAAACCAGATGTAATAGGAATTGTGGAGACAAAATTAAGGGGTCCACTAGTACCAGTGTTGGACATAAGATTATATAATCACTGGCTTAGAAATAGGGAGGAGAAACAAGGTGGAGTCATGTTCCGGGTTAAAAAAAAAATTAAAAGTGACAAAAGTTACATATGGTGAGAACAGGGTGGAGATGATCACAATAAGTGTTGAAGAGAGTGACATTAAAAGCAGAAAGTTTGCATTGATTTATGTGCCCCCAAAAATGGGTCTTGGAGAGTGATTATTCCAAAATGTTAGATGATATGAGATCTTCATGAAACAAGATGCTGAAGGATGGGAGTAATGCGGTACTCATGGGAGATTTTAATTGCAAAGAAATATGTTGGGAAGACATGACAGTGAAAAGTGGAGAGGATCAATGGGGAAATGTGTTACTCGATCTTACTATAGAACATACAATGACACAATAGGTAAAAGAAAACACAAGATTTAGAAATAATGAACTGTCAAGACTAGATTTGTTATTTATGTGAGAACCTGAAATAGTACACAGAATTGAATACAAGACATGAATTGTGAAGTGACCACATACTACTGAAGTTATATATTATATATATATACATACATATACCAAAGGCTTTTTCCCCCTACACGGGGATAGCCAAAAAGAAAAAGGCATAGAAACCACTCCCACCCATTCCATTTCCTATATATTCCACCCCCCTCCCTCCCTCTTGGCACCTCCTGGATGACGAGTCATCCCTGCAACCTGTCCACTGCCCTGGGTTAGAAGTGTTGGCCTTGTATCTAAGGTCCAAACATATGAATAAGTGT
The DNA here is from genome assembly GCF_046742065.1 of Oratosquilla oratoria. Lineage (NCBI taxonomy): Eukaryota > Metazoa > Arthropoda > Malacostraca > Stomatopoda > Squillidae > Oratosquilla > Oratosquilla oratoria. The sequence continues at coordinate 13,579,690 of NC_134803.1, read as the reverse complement.
AGCAAGAGTGGAACATGGTAGCGATACTGGCTTGAGGTTTGAGCGGCGTTTGGAGGCTTAAGAGAAAAACGGAAGAGCAGCATAGCTCTCTCTGGTCTTCGTCTTCTTTATTTTGTGACAGGAGGTGTTTATATACATGGCTTGTGGCTAGGTTGCCGACAAGATATTATTTATTTACAAGGTGCTGTTTCAGCAAATAATAGAGGTCAGGAAATGTTTTTGAATATTATACAATTTGCATATACATATGTACAATGTTATACAACCACTCCTCGTTTAACCACCTACTTGGTTAACGACAATGCAGAGTAACGACGGGCTTTATGACAGACCAATATTCATTTAACGTAAATCTCCTGAAGTTACGACGTCGTGTACGATAAGTTGGCTGAGGCAAATTTGTATGGTGTTATAAATGAACTTGTACGGTGGATATTAGCTGTGAGGTAAAGTGTTCTGAAGCTTAGGTCTACTTTACCATCCTGAAGCTGCAAAAGCTACCTGGGGTACAGTATATACCGGTATTGGTAAATTTTTAGTTTCAACCATGGGCGCAATATAGCAATAGAAAATTAATTATTAATTTTGTAAATTATAATGTATCAATGTAATATGCAATTTTGTGAGTGTAAATAAAAAAACAAAAAAGGTGCTAAAACAGATTTCGTAAGTAACGAAGTCGTGTCGGACAAATAGTACGCCATGTTTGTTTTGATAGATGCCGACGTCAAAGAAATGAAAGGATGATAAGTTTGTCTAACCTAAACTAAACTAACTTAACCTAACCTGTGTTTAATAAATCATTACCTACAAATTAAATGTCATCCAGTTCGTCCTCGTTGTCGTCGTCATGAGAGATGTTGGCAGGCTTTTCAACCACTCTCTCAGCTTGCGGGGTATACAAAGTACCTGGCGAGGTACTGTCGGAAGTACCGAGGCCGTCAATTGACAGACGACAAGATGGCGTCCCGATCCTATGCTACCGACTTCGTTCATTAGCATATTTGCTAGTAGCAAGGTATCTTTTATTTTCATTTCCGCCCACAAAATTGCATATTACGTTGATACATTTTAATTTACAAAATTAATAATTAATTTTCTATTGCTATATTGCGCCCATGGTCGAAACTAAAAAAATACCCCGGTATTTAATATGGAATGTCAGCATATGCGGATATGGTGATACACAGTAATTTCAGGAACCTAACCACCGCGTTATTTGAGGGCTTTCTGTACTATCAAAACAGTAAATAAAGCTTTAATGTACTGTATAAAAGAGGGAAAATACACAAAAATAAAGATACATGTATTGCTGGACATTGTACATACAGTACATGTACGTATATACTGTCGCTTAATGACCAATTTGGTTAATGATGGCGATGCTGGTCCGAATTGTCGTCATTAAACGAGGAGTGGTTGTAGTTTGTCCGAGGTTTTGGACAGGACGGACATATCCTTTAGGAAAATAGATTTTAGTATAAATGGAAATATCGCTTGGGTTGGTGAGGTGTCGATACCGGCGTCCAGCTGCTGGTCTGGAAGGTTGACGTCCTGGTCCGAACAATAGTGAGTTGACTGCAGATGACTGTGAGATGACTCTTTCCATGAAAATGCGAGGTCGACTACCCTTTGACTCCTATATGCACCAAAATTCATATATGCGTGCTGATAGATGTGTAGAAGCAGTAGATGAAGAACTATGAGATTTTGGTAGTAGATTACATCTTCTAGGAGGTCTAGACGTTCAACGGTTGCTCGGCATACACTACTAGTGTCCGTCCTCATGACACCTTCTTGAGATTGGAAATCCACATAGGCTTGGTGCACAAACTGTTTAGGAGATAGAAGAAAGAGGGGTGTGCCTAGGTGAAGGGGTTGACCTTCCCTGAGTGGCAATGGTGATCTGCACAGATAGAAGGGAGATACTTGGTTATGGCATGATAAGATGAACATGAATGATAAATATTGGTTTTGGAAATAGATGCCTGGATTTTTGTTGGGGCTAAAGAAACTTGTACAATTCTATTTCTGAGGCTATAACGAGGTGTAGGGATCAGTGGAGTGGTAGAGGTGTTTGTGTCAAGAGTCTCAGTTGTGTCTGGTGGTTGTGCGAGAGGCGGAGAAGGAATAGTCCATGTCAAGACCTCTGAGGAACTAGTTTGATATTATCTAAATGTAGGATAGCATCTGTGAGTTCTCATAGGTTGAGAGCTTTAATTTTATTGTGCGGGAGTGTGTCGATGACCCGGAAGGGACCAAGGAATTTGGGTGGAAGTTTTGATGTGGGTTGGTGGTTGTTGTTGTATATAATGTCACCTACAGAAACTTTACAATCTCTAGAGTGAGCGTTCTTCAACCTAATCATATCTGCTTTGGAGAGAGTCAGTGACTTATGTACTCTCTTGAAAAGAGTGTTGAAATTATTCAGAGTTATCTTGACATAATCGTTGAAATCATACACGGGGGTTGTGACGTGAGCAGGTCATATGTCATTTTCTTGTCTGACCCGAACAAAACAAAATGAAGTGATTCTGAGATTGATCTATTGATTGCACTGTTTATGCAGGCTTGTATCATGGGTATGTGTTCATCCCAAGATGAGTGTATGTCTGTGGCAAGGTGTCTGAGTGTGTTGAGGATCTTCCGATTTTGTCGTTCAACAAGTCCATTGGAGCTGGGGTGGTATGGTGTGGTGTTACACTTTGTAATGTTGAACTGTTGGCAGATGTTGGTGAGAATGTCGTTATTGAATTCAGTGCCGTTGTCTGAGATGAGTGTTTTTGGTGTGGTGTATGGGCAGATGACATTGTTGATGATTGTCTGAGCTACACTTTTGGCTGTCTTGTCCGCTTAAGGAGAGAGGATGCAGAAACGAGAGAAATGGTTGATGCATACGAAGAGGTACTGGTTTCTGTTTGAGGTGAGTGGTAGTTTTAGTAAGTCAATGGCAATGGTTTCAAAAGGTCTGGAAGGTGTTGGGTAATTGTGGATTGGTACCTGACCGCTAATGTGACCTTTATTAGCTATGCATGAATGGCATGCATGAATGTATTTACCTAGTTGTATTTTGCGGGAAGGGGAGCTATGCTCGTGATGTCCCGCCATTGTATCTCGCAGTGTCTAATTTGTTTTTAAACTCATGAATGGTTTTTGCGCATACTATTTCATTATCCAGTTTGTTCCAAGTGTCCAAAACTCTATGTGGAAAACTGTTTTTCTTCAGTTCTCTTCTATAGCTATGTTTTTTTATTTTCTTTCCATGTCCTCTTGTGTTTCTTTTGTCCCAGTTAAGTAAGTTCTCTCTATCAAGTATCTCTGTGCCTTTCATGATTCTGTAGATGGTCAATAGGTCACCTCTCTCTCTTCTTTGCTCCAGTGTCGGTAACTCCAGTTTAGCCAATCTCTCCTCGTATGATAGGTTTGCAAGTGCAGGTGCCATTTTTGTAGCTGCTCTTTGGATTCTTTCTATCTTCTTTATATTCTTTTTGGTACTGGGGGACCACAATGTCGCCGCATACTCTAATCTAGGCCTTATCAATGTAACCAATATTTTTTTTTATCGTGTCTTCGTCCAAGTATGTAAATGCCACTTTTATTGATCTTAGCAAGTTGTAAGTCTCCCCGACAATTTTGTTAATCTGTATATCATAGGACAAGTCGTTCGTGATAATTACACCCAAATCTTTTTCGGATCCTACTTTCTTTACTTCCTTGGTTCCAAATGTATATTTTCCTGATATTCTGTTTTTGCTTTTTCCAAACTCCATTATGCTACACTTCTTAGTATTAAAGTCCACTTCCCATTTCTGACTCCAGTTCCATACCCTATTTAGGTCTTCTTGCAGTGCTTCACAGTCCTCATCAGTTTCTACTTTCCTTAACAGTTTGGCGTCATCAGCAAAGAAGCTCATGTAACAGTTCACGTCCTCGTCCATGTCATTCATATAGATAGCAAACATTATTGGTGCCAGTACAGATCCTTGCGGTACTCCACTGATCACCTCTTTCCAATCTGAATATTTTTCTCTGAGCACTACTCTCATCTTTCTACCAGTCAGAAAGTCCTCCATCCATTTTAGTAGGTTTCCTTGTATTCCTCGTATGTGTTCCAGTTTTTTTAGTAGTTTTCTGTGTGGTACTTTGTCAAAGGCTTTTTGCAAGTCTAGGAATGCACAATCAGCCCATCCATTTCTTTCTTGCACTATGTCTATTAGTCTTGAGTAAAAGCATATTAAGTTTGTGTGTATGTCTGTGCATGGTGGGCCAGAAGTATGTCAATCTGGCTTGTGATAAACATTTGTCTTTTCTGCAATGTCCTGCTAGTGGAGAATCATGAAAAATGTGAAGAACTTCTGGAACAAGTGCTGTAGGAACGACTAATTGTGTAACTGTGCAGTTTGGTTCATTTTTGTTTGTGAGTAGTGTGGTGTGGTAGAGAACCTGATCAAGTAATTGTCTATGTTGGGCAGAAAATTGTCTGTATTTGTAGTGGCACCTGAGTTGAGGTAGTGACAGAGTTTGGGAGTGTAGTTAGGAGGTTCTCAGGAGTAAAGAGAGAACGAGGGAGAGAAGGGGTGACTATACTAACAAGTGAAGAGGTAGGTAATTATGTAGTGGAGTGGAAGGAGGTTTCTTCAAGGTTAATGTGGATGAAAGTGAAGCTGGGAAGGGAGATGTGGGTTTTTGTTAGTGTATATGGGCATGGTAGTGAGAAGAGCATAGAGGAAAGGGAGGCTTTTTGGATGGTTTTAAGTGAATGCATAGAGAAATTAGGAAGAAATGCCAATGTAGTGGTGTTGGGAGATGTTAATGCTAGGTTAGGAAATGAACCAATAGATGGAGTGATTTTGAAGTATGAAGTTCCAGGAAAAAATCGTAGTGGAGAGTTGATGGTGGAGATGTGTCTCAAAAGAGAGTTGATGGTAGCAAATACAGTGTTTAGGAAGAAAGTCAAGCTTAAGTACACATGGGAGAGGGTGGTGGACAGAAGGGTGGTACATAGAGTGTTAACCATTTCACTACGGGACTTAAATCTCGCGGGCAGCAGCCAATGCCAGCCGTACGATGTGTCGTAATAATACTCGCATCATAAAATATAGTCACGGCTTATATCGAACATTCTCTCTTTCATCCATGAATTTTGAAAACCACAGAGAATGGGATTTAGAGCAGATTAGGGAGAATGTAATAACATAGGGGCGACTACAATAAATATAATCAAGACGCCGATATGGCAGCGTCGCGAATCCACTTGCTCCTCATGACGCCTACGTGTGCGGCACCGTATGGAAGGGGTTAATGGGCTATATAGTGGTAACCAGGAATATAGTATGAAGAGTTAACCCTTTCCATACGGTGCCGCATACATAGGCGGCATGAGGAGCAAGTGGGTACGCGAGGCTGCCATATCGGCGTCTTGATTATATTTATTGTAGTTGCCCCTGCATAATGACATACTCTTTAAACTGTCTTCATCACATTTTCTATAGTTATCAAAATTCACGGGTGAAAGAGAGAACGATCGATATAAGCGGTGACTATATTTTATGATGCGAGTATTATTACGACACATCGTACGTCTGGCAGCTAATGCTGCCCGCGAGATTTTGGCCCATACTGAAGAGGTTAAGGATGTACATGTTCTAAGGGAAGAGAGTGGGGGAATACCAAATAATTTTTTTGATGGAAGGTAAGTTGAGAGTGGAGAATAGGTGGAGGAAAAGAGCAGAAGGTAGGGAGGTACTTAGAGTAAACTGCTTAAAGGAGAAAGAAAAGGAGAAAGAGTATAAGAAGCTGAGAGAAGAGTGGGAGGTAGTGAAGGATAGAGTAGAACTAGGAGTGGAGGACGAATGGAGATGGCTCAAGAAGGGAGTTATAAAGTGTGCAAAGATGGTGTGTTGAACAAGGAGGGTGGGAGGAAATAGAAAGAAGGGTAGTGAGTGGTGTGATGAGGAAGCAAAGAAAGGTGTAGAAGAGAAGAAGCAGACTTTCATAGATTGGTTACAAATTAGGATGAGGGAGTCGTATGAGAGGTACAAAGTAAAGCAGAAGATACAGGAGGCAAAGAGGAGAGCAGATGTATTTACCTAATTTTACCTAGTTGTATTTTATGGGATGAGAGATATGCTCGTAGTGACCCGTTTTCGTATCTCTCCACATCCAGTTTATTCTTAAAATCTTGTATAGTTTTGGCAGTTACTGTTTCTCCATTTAGTTTGTTCCAGACATCAATCACTCTCTGCAGGAAGCTATTCTTTTTCAGATCTCTTCTGTAACTCCCCTTCTTTAGCTTTTTTTCGTGTCCTCTTGTTTCTCTTCCGTCCCATTTTAGTAAGTTGTCTCTGTCAAGAATTTCCAACCCTTTAATAATTCTGTAAATGGTCAACAAATTGCCTCTTTCTCTTCTTTGTTCCAGTGTTGATAGATGTAATTTCCCCAATCTATGTTTGTATGTCAAATTTGATAGTGTAGGTGCCATTTTTGTTGCTGCTCTTTGGATTCTTTCTATTTTTTTTTTTTTTTTTTTTTTTTTTTTTTTTTTTTTTGTGCCAGGTGCCCATAGTGTTGCAGCGTACTCTAGTTTAGGTCATATTAGTGCAGCCACTATTTTCTTCACCATTTCTTTATCCATGTAGTCAAAGGCCACTTTCATTGATCTTAATAAGTTAAAAGTCTCTCCAACTAATTTATTGACATAATTATCAGGTATCAAGTCACCACTTGAGATGATCACTCCCAGGTCCCTTTCTGAGTCAACTTTTTTGACTTCCTTGTTACCAAATTTATATTGACCCAGTATTCTATTTTTGTTTTTTCCAAATTCCATTATAGTACATTTCTTAATATTAAAGTCATTTCATGCCTCTGACTCCATTCCCATATTTTGTCCAGGTCTTCCTGTAGCAATCTGCAATCTTCTCCTGTGCTTACTCCTTTGAGTAATTTAGCATCATCAGCAAAGAAGTTCATGTTACACTTCACTCCCTCATCCATATCATTTATATGTATGGCAAACATTAAAGGAGCCAATACAGAGCCTTGCAGGACACCACTTATCACATCCTCCCAGTTTAAATTTTTGTCTCTAAATACCACTCTCATTTTTCTCCCACTTAACCCCTTCACTCCGGGGCAAAATCTCGCGGGCAGCATTAGCTGCCAGACGTGCAATGTTGTGTCATAATACTCGCATTATAAAAAATAAAGTCACCGCTGTATTTCTCATTCTCTCTTTCACCCATGAATTTTGATAACCATAGAAAATATGATGAAGCCAGTTTACAGAGTATGGGGGTCACACAGGTACATACATACATACATATACCAAGGCTTTTTCCCCCTTCCAAGGGAGGTAGCCACAAAAGGAAAGGCATAAAAACACTCCCACCCATTTCATCCCTAAATACACTCCACACCCCTCCCACCCTTCCTCTCATCTGAGCACCTCCTGGATGACGGGTCATCCCTGAACCCTGCCCACCGCCCTGGGTCAGAAGCAGTGTCGCAAGACACAGTACATCCACAGCAAGGCCGCTTCATTTAATCGGCGACCCCCCCTCTCCGTCCCCCTTTGCATATAAGGAGAGGACGGGGAGAAATCCCTTCGGGCTGCGTCAAAATTTACTCAAACATACTACCCCACCCCCCACCCCCCCGCCAATTCCTCCTCATGCAGTCACAACATCATCCATATACAACCATTCTCCACTCACCTCTGTCTTCCGTCTCTCCCTTCCTTCCTCAACAGACATTCCCCTCTTCCCCAAAGCCCCCTTCACCCCATCCATCCACCTCATCCTAGGACGTCCCCTCATGTTCACTCCCTCCACATCTGCCTTCCATACCTCTTTTACTAGTCTTTCTTCACTCATTCTTTCCATGTGTCCAAACCATCCTAATATTCTTTCATCAACCCTCTCTCCCAAATCCTTTTTCACCCCTGTTCTCCTCCTCACCTCCTCATTTCTCACTCTATCTAGCCTAGTAACCCCCACCATACTTCTCAGACACCTCATCTCAAACACATTCAAACTCCTTCTCTCTTCTTCTCTTATGTTCCACGTTTCTGCCCCATACAGTGCTGTTGGCACAATCACTCCTTCATACAGTCTCCTCTTCGCATCCATTCCCAAATGTCTATTCCTCATTACACTCTTTAAACCACCAAGGCATTTACTCGCTTCTCTCAATCTACATTCTACCTCCACCTTCACTCCACCTTTTCCTGCTACACTTGCACCCAAGTATCTAAAACTATCCACTTCCTCCAGTCGCTCTCCCTTAATGTTCACTTCCAGTCTACTGCCACTTTCACCCCTTGTACATCTCATCACCTTACTTTTACCCACATTTATCTTTAGCTTTCTTCTATCACATACTCTCCCAAACTCTGCCACCAGCTTCCTCAATCCCTCCTCTGACCCTGCCACAAGCGCAGTGTCGTCCGCAAACAACAGCTGGCTCACCTCCCACTTTTCTCCATTTTCTTTAACCATCTCCAATCCCTGACTCACTACCCTAGCATTCACCTCTCGCACCACCCCATCCATGTATAAGTTGAACAGCCAGGGCGACATAACGCATCCTTGACGAAGTCCCACCTTTACTTCAAACCACTCACTCTCTCCATTTCCAATCCTAACACATGCTCTACTACTCACATAAAAACTCTTGACAGCTCCCAAAAGCTTTCCTCCTATCCCATAAATCTGCATAACCTCCCACAGTGCCTTTCTGTCTACCCTATCATAAGCCTTTTCCAGATCCATAAAAGCCCAAAAAACATCCTTCCCCTTTCCTATAGCTTTCTCACATATCTGTCTTACCACAAAGATCTGATCTACACAACCTCTACCCGTCCTAAATCCACACTGTTCCTCACCAATTACTCCTTCTGTTCCTCTCCTAATCCTCTCAATTAAGATTCTCCCATAAGCCTTCCCTACTACACTCAACAGGCTAATCCCTCTGAAATTACTACATTCACACTTGTCCCCTTTTCCCTTGTAAAGAGGAACTATACAGGCACTACTCCAGTCCTCCGGTACTTTACCCTCTCTCCAGCAAACATTAAATAATCTCACCAACCAGTCCACCATCACTGAACCTCCCTTTTTCAGACATTCTGCATGACATCCATCCAGACCAGGTGCCTTACCTGCTTTCATCATCTTTACAACTGCCTTCACCTCATCCTTCCTTATTTCTCCTCCGTTCTCCTCACTCATCACTCTCATTTTCTTCGTATTTCCCACTGCAGCTATCTTTCCTTCCCTATCCTCCTTCACATTTAGCAACTCCCTAAAATATTCTGCCCATCTTCCCCTCACTGCCATCTCTTCCATTATCAACTCTCCATCTGTACCTTTTACCTTTTCTTCCCTACTTGATTCGCCTCCTCTTCCTCTCTTAATTTCTTTCCAAAACATCTTTTTATTACTTTCAAAATTTCCTGTCATACTCCTACCCCATTTCACATCTGCTCTCCTCTTTGCCTCCTTTACCTTTTGCTTTACTTCTCTTTTCTTTTCTTTGTACGTCTCATATGACTCCCCTGTCCTCTTTTGTAACCAATCTGTGAATGCTCGCTTCTTCTCTTCTACAACCTTCTTTGTTTCCTCATCCCACCATTCACTACCCTTTCTTCTATTTCCCCCTGTCCTTCTTGTTCCACACACCATCCTTGCACACTTTAAGACTCCCTCCTTGAACCATCCCCATTCCTCCTCCACACCCATCTCTGCTCTATCCTTTACTCCCTCCCACTCCTCCTTCAGCTTCTTTTCGTACTCCTTCTCCTTTTCCTTTTCATTCAAGGAGTTCACTCTAAGAACCTCCCTACCTTTTGTCCCTTTCCTCCTTCTCCATCTATCCTCCACTCTCAACTTACCTTCCACCAAAAAATGATCTGATATTCCCCCACCTTCTCCCCTTAGCACATGTACATCCTTAACTCTTCCTATCATAATCCTATTTACCACTACATAATCCATTAGCGCTCTATCTACCACCCTTCCCTCCACCACCCTCTCCCATGTGTACTTATGCTTGACTTTCTTCCGAAACACTGTATTTGCTATCACACAGGTACAACTACAATAAGTATAATCAAGATGACATCAGCATCCTCGCATACCCACTTGCTCCTCATGACGCCTACGTAGGCATCACCATATGGAAGGGGTTAAGAAATTCTTCATTCCAGTACAAATGTGCATGATGAGGAACGAAGTGGATGACCTTCACTCATTACTGATGGTTTGATGCACATTTGTACAGCCATCTTTAAAAGCTCTCACCCATTTCTGCACCATCCCATCACTCATAATGTTTTCTCCATACACTTCACTGATCTGGCAATGAATTTCAGCCAGTTTCACACCTTTAGCAGTAAGAAAACGAATCACGGCGCATATTTTACAGTCGGCAGCATTCTCAATCAGAGGAGGCATTTCAAATACTCACAAACTTAAACACGATCAGATGAGTCCATAATTATGTTGAAAAGTAGATTACAGTACAGGCTTTCATGTAAAAATAAAATTATGAAAAGTCTACTTGTTTCATTTTTATTTCAAAACTGTATTTACTTAAAAAACATGCCTTGCTGTGGATGTGCTGTGTCTTGCGACACTGCTTCTGACCCAGGGCAGTGGACAAGGTGCAGGGATGACCCATCATCCAGGAGGTACTAGATAAGAGGGATGGTGGAGGGGTGTGGAGTGTATTCAGGGATGGAATGGGTGGGAATGATTTTATGCCTTTTCCTTTTTGGCTACCTCCCTTGTAAGGAGGAAAAAGCCTTGGTATATGTATATATATATATATATGTATATATATATATATATATATATGTACATGTATGCACATATATGCACTGATGACCCTTGATCTTGATATATTGCTTTAAAAGGTGAATGATTGGCCAAAATATATATTTCTCTATCACTCTCTTCTTCACTTCCTCCTAATCTTCTTTTTCACATTGTGGACAGAAGGGTCTTCTGTTTGATATGTTTTATCATCATAACCCATATAAGGAAATAGCAAAGGATAGCCATAAATGGGGATAGCAGGAGTTGATTATGATTGTGTGGGTTGCAGCACAAGAAATCAATTTGAAGATATGTAGACTGACAACACTTGGTTGATATGAATTGGGAGAGTCTTACTCTTGGACCCAGTCCAATTAGAATGCACCTCAAAGGCCTTGGAACAACTTATCTACAGAGTCCACTTGGCCAGACTGCGGTGCGGTCACCACCCAGCACTTCTAAGCTACCAGAAGAGGCTGGATGACCACGTTGTGAACAGCTGCCCAGGATGTAACACTTCACCCCATACCATACAACACATAATGGAAGACTGCATTATACACAATCATGCACGCAAACAACACAACATACGCTCTATAAAGGATTTGTGGGAAAACCCAGTTTCGGCTATGGCATTCCTTGGGGAGACGGGACTGCTCGGACAGACAGTCTAGGGAACGACAACAACAACAACAACTCATCTACACAGCTTCCCTTATAAATAAAAATATTAACATCTTTTTACAGATGTGGGGGAGAATTAACAGTTTGTGTGTGGTTGAGAAACCTAGGAATTGCTGTTGATTGGTATGAAGATGTGTTACCTCAGCTTAGTTGTATTACAAAGTTCAACTCTCATGTTTCTTACTATACCAAAAGACTTGCATACATGAATCACAGATATCAGTAACATAGCATCACAAAGATTTTTAGTTGCAGCCAATGCCTATGACCAAGCACCTAACAGCTATAGGAATATCTTGGCAAAAATCAGAAGTCAGTACAATCACATTTTGAAAATATAGTATCAGGTATGGGCATCAGTAACTGGTAGGTGAATTACTAAAAATATTTCTGTAAACGGTCCCTTACATTCTCTTCACCCTCAGCCTCATGTTACAATCTTTATACCCCTTTCCTTTTGTGCTGTAGTACCTGATGTCCTGCTTCTTGAACCCTCTCTCATCAAAACTTACCCCACCCCTCTTTCCCTCTTTCTCCTCATCTCCCTCTCTCTATCTTTCTCTCCCTCCCTCTCTCTCTCCCCTTTCTTCCTCTCCTGTCTTCTCTCCCTCTCCTGTCTTCTCTCTCTCCCTCTCCCCTTTCTTCCTCTCCTGTCTTCTCTCTCTCCCCCCTCTCTCTCTCTTTCTCTCTCTCTCTCTCTCTCTCTCTCTCTCTCTCTCTCTCTCCCTCTCTCCCTCTCTCCCTCTCTCCTTTCTGTCTCTCCCTCTCCCCTTTCTTCCTTTCCTGTCTTCTCTCTCTCTCCCTCTTCCTCTCCTGTCTTCTCTCTCTCTCCCTCTTCCTCTCCTGTCTTCTCTCTCTCTCCTGTCTTCTCTCTCTCTCTCTTTCTCTCTCTCCCTCTCTCTCCCCTCTCTCTCTCCCCCCTCTCTCTCTCTCTCTCCCTCTCTCTCTCTCTCTCTCTCTCTCTCTCTCTCTCTCTCTCTCTCTCTCTCTCTCTCTCTCTCTCCCCCCCTGCCCTCTCTCTATCACACACACACACAAATTCTTATGCACTTATCATTTCCCATCTCCAACAGGAGTGCCACTATTTCCATGGAATTGACTTTGTGCAACAAGGCCATGCAGCCCATGAGTGGTTTTGCAGTGCAGCTCAACAAGAACAGTTTTGGCCTGGCCCCAGCTTCTCCCCTCAATGTCCCTGCGCCCATTGGTCCCAACCAGTCCAGCGAGGTGACACTAGCTCTCACAAGCACAGGACCTGTGCAACGTATGGAACCACTCACCAATCTACAGGTTAGAGGTTCTCTTGAAATCTGAAACATCATGCCCAATTATTTTTGCTCAAGTACCAAATGTACAATATATCTGCATATGGTTTGGATGTTTTTCCCTACCTCTTCACATGACAGAGTCTTTCCTTGAACTGAGTGAAATTGTTAGCCATTAGAAAGAATTGCAAGTAATTCAAAGTATGCCAGTTTCTCATTAATCAAATATTGCTTATTATTGCACTTTAATGAATATTGTTTACGTCATAGTGTAGATCCAATAGGTGTATCTGAATTGTTTTTCCTGAATAGGTTGCCATAAAAAACAGCATAGATGTTTTCTACTTTGCTACGGTAGTTCCAATGCATATGTTCTTCATGGAAGATGGGTTGATGGATAAGAGAGTGTTCTTGTCAACATGGAAGGACATTCCTGCCCAGAATGAAGTACAGTTCAGCATAAGTGATGTGAATATGAATGCAGGTAAATGTTTTAAATTTTGTCATGAAATATTTGAATTTTCTTTGTTTACACAAAGTCATAACATTACCAAAAAAATATATGGTGCAGAACATAACTTTCTAGAAATCTTACTGACATTGGCGTAGTTCCATCAAATGAAAGTCATTTCTTCATTTAAAAGAAGAAAAAAAAAAAAAAAAAAAAAAAAAAAAAAAAAAATCACTATACTGGTGTTGAAGTAGACAGCCTTGGTTGCACATATGAGCTTGGGAAAACATGGGTTAACCACTGAGTGCTCCTTTCAAGGAAGTTGTGGCCAATATGTCTACACCATGGACCAGAAATCTTACAGACCTTGATTTGATACCTGGAAAGTTGTTTATTCAGCCTGGCAAAAAAACTAATGCATATTGTCACTTGTACTTGGCTATCCAGGAGTCACTGAACAATAACCTTGGCTAAACATGTGTGCTTGGAAGCCATGGGTTAACTACCAAAGTTGTTTCTTGTAAGCATAGTTGCTGCCAAACAATCTTTGCTAAGGTTGAATTTTTTTTCATACATATACCAACGACTTTTTCCCCCTTATAAGGGAGGAGTGCCTGTATAGTTCCACTTTACAAGGGAAAGGGGGACAAGTGTGTAGTAGTAGTTTCAGAGGGATCACAGCTTGTAAGTGTAGTTAGAAGGCTTATGGGAGGGTCTTGATTGAGCGGATTAGGAGAGGAACAGAGGGAGTAATTGGTGAGGAACAGTGTGGGTTTAGGACAGGTAGGGGCTGTGTAGATCAGATTTTTGTGGTAAGACAGATATGTGAGAAAACTATAGGAAAGGTAAGGATGTATATTGGGCTTTTATGGATCTGAAAAAGGATTATGACAGGGTAGACAGGAAGGCACTGTGGGAGGTATTGCAGATATATGGGATAGGAGGAAAGCTGTCAAGAGCAGTTAGGATTAGAAATGGAGAGAGTGAGTGGTTTGAGGTAAAGGTGGGACTTGTCAGAGATGTGTTATGTCGCCCTGGCTGTCCAATTTATACATGGATGGGGTGGTGCGAGAGGTGAATGCAAGAGTATTGGGTCAGGGATTGGAGATGGTTAAAGAAAATGGAGAAAAGGGGGAGATAAGCCAGTTGTTTGCTGACAACACTGCGCTTGTAGCAGAATCAGAGGAGGGATTGAGGAAGTTAGTGACAGTGTTAGTGCAGGTGTGTGAAAGAAGGAAGTTGAAGACACATGTGGGTAAAAGTAAGGTGATGAGATGTACAAGGGGAGAAAGTGGCAGCAGACTGGAAGTGAGAATTAATGGAGAGAGACTGGAGGAAGTAGGTAGTTTTAGATACTTGGGAGTGAATGTGGCAGGAAAGGGAGGAGTAGGGGGTGGAGGTAGAATGTAGATTGAGAGAAGCGAGTAAATGCCTTGGTGGATTGAAAAGTGTAATGAGAAATAGACATCTGGGAATGGATGCTAAGAGGTTATATTTACCTAGTTGTATTTACCTAGTTGTATTTTGCGGGAAGGGGAGCTATGCTCGTGTTGTCCCGCCTTTGTATCTTGCAGTGTCTAGTTTGTTTTTAAACTCATGAATGGTTTTTGCGCATACTATTTCATTGTCCAGTTTGTTCCAAGTGTCCAAAACTCTATGAGGAAAACTGTTTTTCTTCAGTTCTCTTCTATAGCTATGTTTTTTTATTTTCTTTCCATGTCCTCTTGTGTTTCTTTTGTCCCAGTTAAGTAAGTTCTCACTATCGAGTACCTCTGTGCCTTTCATGATTCTGTAGATGGTCAATAGGTCACCTCTCTCTCTTCTTTGCTCCAGTGTCGGTAACTCCAGTTTAGCCAATCTCTCTTCGTATGATAGGTTTGCAAGTGCAGGTGCCATTTTTGTAGCTGCTCTTTGGATTCTTTCTATTTTCTTTATGTTCTTTTTGGTACTGGGGGACCACAATGTCGCTGCATACTCTAATCTAGGCCTTATCAATGTAACCAATATTTTTTTCATCATGTCTTCGTCCAAGTATGTAAACGCCACTTTTATTGATCTTAGCAAGTTGTAAGTCTCCCCGACAATTTTGTTAATCTGTATATCATAGGACAAGTCGTTCGTGATAATTACTCCCAAATCTTTTTCGGATCCTACTTTCTTTACTTCTTTGGTTCCAATTGTATATTTTCCTGATATTCTGTTTTTGCTTTTTCCAAACTCCATTATGCTACACTTCTTAGTATTAAAGTCCACTTCCCATTTCTGACTCCAGTTCCATACCCTATTTAGGTCTTCTTGCAGTGCTTCACAGTCCTCATCAGTTTCTATTTTCCTTAGCAGTTTGGCGTCATCGGCAAAGAAGCTCATGTAGCAGTTCACGTCCTCATCCATGTCATTCATATAGATAGCAAACATTATTGGTGCCAGTACAGATCCTTGCGGTACTCCACTGATCACCTCTTTCCAGTCTGAATATTTTTCTCTGAGCACTACTCTAATCTTTCTACCAGTCAGAAAGTCCTCTATCCATTTTAGTAGGTTTCCCTGTATTCCTCCTATGTGTTCCAGTTTTTTTAGTAGTTTTCTGTGTGGTACTTTGTCAAAGGCTTTTTGCAAGTCTAGGAATGCACAATCAGCCCATCCATTTCTTTCTTGCACTATGTCTATTAGTCTTGAGTAAAAGCATATTAAGTTTGTGGAGCATGATCTTCCTTGTCTGAATCCGAATTGTCTTGGGTTTAATATGTCATTGTCTTCCAGATGTTTTACCCATCTATTCTTGATTATTTTCTCACAAATTTTGGCAATGGTGCTTGTTAGTGATACTGGCCTATAGTTGGTGGGTTCTTCTTTGTTTCCTCCTTTGTGTATTGGTACAATGTTAGCGTTTTTCCAGTCCTCGGGTATCTTTCCTTCTTTGAGTGAGCTGTTTATTAAGATGTGTATTTTGTCTGTTAGTTCTTCTTTGCACTCCTTTAGAATCCAATTTGCAATACCGTCCGGGCCATGTGATTTTCTGACATCCAGCCTTGATAAATGTTCTGATATTTCCTTTAGTGATGCTGTAAACTCATTCATGAGGGGAGATTTCTTGTTTTTGTCTATGTCACAATTCGGTATTTTCTCTCTGGTGAAAACAGATTTAAAGTGATTGTTCATGACTTCGGCCATCTCTAAATCTTCTGTGTATTCTATGTTTCCTTGGCATAGTTTCACCAATTCCTGTTTGTTTTTAAGTTTACCATTCACATACCGATAGAATAGTTTGGGTTGCTCTTTGCATTTGTCTATAATATCCTTCTCATGGTTCCTTTTCTCCTCTCTTCTCACATTAACATACTCATTTCTATAGTTAACATAAATTTGCCATTTGCTTTGTTTTTTGTCTTTTCTCCACTTTTTCCAAGCTTTGCCCTTCTGTCTTTTGCCTCACTGCATCTTTTGTTGAACCAACATTTAATGTACTCTCTCTCTCGCTTTTGTCTTGGTACATGCCTGTTTACCCCTTCATTGTAGTTTTCCATCAATATATTCCATTTCTCTTCCACTGCTGTTTCTTCCCTGTAAAATATTTCCCAGTTTGCATTCCGGAAGAATGTCTTTAGTTTTGTAAAGTCTGTTTTGTTGTACCTCAGTCTTCCTTTCCTATGCTTTTCGTTCCTCTCTATGTCTATTTCTTCCTTTAGTATAGTTTCGATGAGTACATGGTCACTCTTTCCAATTGGTGTCTCATACTGGACTATATGCACTATTTCAGGCTCTGTTGTAAATATTAGATCTAGTTTCGATGGCTCTTCATTATTTCTGTACCTTGTGTTTTCACGGACCCATTTGGGTCATTGTGTACTCCATGGTCATATCTAGCAGTACATTGCCCCACGAGTCATCTCCTCCTTGCACTGTCATGCTGTCCCAACAAATTTCTTTGCAATTGAAGTCCCCCATAACTACCAGATTACCCTTACCCATTAGTATCTCATTGAGTGATTTTCTTGTGTCATCTAGCATTTTTGTATGTTCAATTTCTTTCCAAGCGCTTGTTTTTGGAGGCACATAAGTCACCACAAACTTTCTACTTTTCATATTCTTGCCTTCGACTTTTATCATGATCAATTCAGCATTACCTTTGCCCTCTGCAATTTTTGTCACCTTTAGGTCTTTCTTGGCCAAGAACATGATTCCCCCTCTCTGTTTCTTGTCCCTGTTTTTTATCCAGTAGTTGTATAAACCTTGTCCGATAACAGTGGATGGTATTTCACCTCTTAGTTTAGTCTCTACAATTCCCATTATGTCTGGTTTTGCTTCTAACAGATAATCATTGAGTTCGTTCAGTCCCGAAATTAGTCCGTCAATGTTGGTATAGGCCACTTTTAATTTTCTTCCTTCTCCCTGGTTTCTTCTTCCCTTGTTTTGTTCGTTTTGAAGCGCCATTGTCTTAATCTCAAGTCTATTACTCTCCACTGGAATTCTTTGCATTCTGTCTCCGATCTTTTCAAGTTTTTTTCCTTTGCTTCTTCTCTTAGCGCCCTTTCTTTTTCTAATTCCTCAGTACTCATTTCTCTTTTTATCCATATCTTATTGTATTTTTCACTCTTTGCCAAGTTACCTACTTTTTCAAATATGTCTTCTACTACCACTTGTGACCTTAGTTTTATCTTTAGAGGTCGATTCCTATCCTTAGTATAGCGACCAATTCTGTAAGTCTCTTCTAAGTCTGTGCCTGAATCACTATCTCCCCCCTGAATTTCATTAAGGATTTCTACTGCTGTCTCTTTTTCTTCTTTTTCTCTCATGTACCTCGCCAATCCTTGTTTTTCTTTAAGCCCATAAACCACAATACATTTCTTCCTATCTACTGTGTCCCTGACCCAATTTGCTTTTTCGTTAATCACTTGAATGATTGTGTCTTTTGCATTATCTTGCATTTGCTGCTTGACTATTTCTTTGAAAGCAATTTCTTTATTTTCAATATTTTCTTTCCACTTCTTAATTTCCTGGATACTGTCCCCACCTAAGTTTTCTTAGATCTTTTGTGTCAATTCTTGTAATTTGTTGTTCACTTCCTGCTTTAGATTTTCGCTATTATTATCATTAGTTTTCTTCTTTTCATTATCATTCTTCAGTTCATTTATGTCTCTTTTCATTTCTTTAATTTCGTTTGTAAGATCCAAGTTAGCTTTTTTCAGGTCAGAAATTTCATGGTTAGTCTTAGATAAACAATCAATTAAACCAATGACCTCTTTTCTTAAGTCCATGATTTCATTTTCCCACCGAGTCCTATTTTTGCTCATCTCTCTCTCTATCTCTAATAATCTACTTAAGTTCTTTCTTTCGTACTTACCAAACCCTAAGAAATCATTGTCATAACACGTGTTTTGTTGGTTGTTTACATCGCGGTTCAGTGGATTGTGCCAACAGCATTGTACGGGGCAGAAACATGGAACATGAGAGAGGAAGAGAGAAGGAGTTTGGATGTGTTTGAGATGAAATGTCTGAGAAGTATGATGGGGGTTACTAGGCTGGATAGAGTGAGAAATGAGAAGGTGAGGAGGAGAACAGGGATGGAAAGGGAGTTGGGAGAAAGGATTGATGTAAGATTATTAGATGGAATGGTTTAGACACAAGGAAAGAATGGGTGAATAAATATTAGTAAAAGAGGTGTGGAAGGCAGAGGTGGAAGGAGTTAACATGAGGGAGTTTCTTAGGATGAGATGATGGATGGGATAAAAGGGGTATTTGGAAAAAGGAATGTCTGTTGAGGAAGGACAGGAGAGGATAGAAGAGTAGGGGTGAACGGAGAATGGTTGTGTATGGATGATGCTGTGATGCATGAGGGGGAGTGGATGAGGGGTGAGGGATTATGTATGAGAAATAAATTGACACAGACCAAAGGAATTTCTCCCCATTGTCTCCTTTTCTTCATGAGGGGACGGGGGGGGGTCGCAGAATTAATGAAGCGGCCTTGCTGTGGATGCGTTGTGTCTTGCGACACTGCTTCTGACCCAGGGCAGTGGACAAGATGCAGGGATGACCCGTTATCCAGGAGGTGCCAAGATAAGAGGGTAGAGGTGAGTGAGGTGAGAGGAGTATGTTGGGGATGGAATGGGTGGGAGTGGTTTCTATGCCTTTGTTTTTTGGCTACCTCCTGTGTAAGGGGGAAGAAACCTTTGGTATATATATATATATGTCTATGCAAAGAAGGTACCTAAAAATAAAGGCATAAGATCCACCCTCACCCATTCCATCCCCACACACTCCACTACTATTCACCTCCCTCCCTCCCTCCCTCCCTCTTATCCTGGCTCCTCCTGGATGACATGTCATCCCTGCATCTCACCCACTACCCTCAGATTAATTACCTCAATGGGAAATAAATTATTCAGTCAGTTGGAAAATTATGTTTGTTCTTGTCACTTCATTTATATCCCAGAGTATACAAGATAATGGTTGTGTATGAATGATATTTTGACACAGCCTGAAGGAATTTTTCCCTGTCTTTTCTATTTTCCACATGAGGAGAAGAAGAGGGAGGGTCTCAGTGTAAGTGAAATGGCCCTGCTATGGATGTACTGCTGCAATGCTTCTGACCTAGGATTTGGGCAGGAGACATAGAAAACCCTTTATCCATGAGAAGCTAAGATGAGAGGGAAATGGGTGATGGATGGGAGTGGAATGGGTGAAAGTGGGAGCATACCTTCACTGGCCACCTCCCTTAAAAAGGTGAAGAAGCCCTTGATATGTACATACATACATATACCAAAGACTTTTTCCCCCTTACAAGTGAGGTTGCTGAAGTCAAAGGTAGAAATCCACTCCCACCCATTTTATCCCCACATATTCCACTCCTTTTCACCCTCCCTCCCTCCATCTTTCCTTGGTTCCTCCTGGATGACAAGTCATCCCTGCATCTCACCCACTGCCCTGGATCAGAAGCAATGCAGCAAGACACAGCATATCCACAGCAAGGCTACTTCATTTAATCGGCAACTCCCCTCTCCATCTCCTCAAGCAAAAAAAAAAAAGGGGGGGGGGGAGAAATCCCTTCAGGCTATGTTAAATATAATTCTCATTCACACATACTCCCTCACCCCCATTCCCCACCCTCTCTCATCCATGCATCACAGCATAATCCATATGCAACCATTCTCCACTCACCCCTATCATCTGACCTCCCATTCTTCCTCAACAGACATCCCCTCTTTCACAGTGCCCCTTTTACCCCATCCATCCATCTTATCCTTAGTCACCCCCATATGTTCACTCCCTCCACCTCTGCTTTTCACACCTCTCCTACTAATCTCTCTTTACTCGTTCTTTCATTGTGTCCAAACCATCCCAATACTCTTTCATCAACCCTATCTCCCAACTCCATTTCCACCAGCACTCTCCTCCTCACTTCCTCATTTTTCACTCAATCCAGCCTAGTAACCCATACCATACTTCTCAGTAGTGCTGGGCAAATACAGCTAATTTCAATATCGAAATTATTGGTGAACAACAATACAGTTACCGAAATTACCGACAGTTTACCGGTAAAAGACTCGTGAGGTAGTAGTGACGTCACAAGTTCGAGTCGAGTTCGAAAAATCAATGTTTTTGTCCTTTAATAAGCTATATCTCTGGTTCTATTTTACATATCGTTTTTATTGTTATGTCATTGTAAAGGGAAAAGGTCATACTTTAATTAATGCTACTATAGTATGCTATCTAGTATCTACCGTGCGAGTGAGTGAATGGAGGGTAGTGGTGGGCAGCTACCGGTAAAGTTACAGGTTTTATTCAACAACCTTAACGATAGCTTACCGGCAAACATTCTGCTACCGTTAAAGCTTCGTTAACCGATAACTCGATAAGCTATACCATAACATTCAGAGAGCGGTAACTTCTGTAAGCACGTATCGGCTTGGTGCAGACACGAACGAAAATGTATACACCACACCCACCCAATGGAGGGTATCTGAGGGTGGGTGTGGTGTATACATTTTCGTTCACTCAGTACCACCAAGCCGAGACGTGCTTACCGAAATTACTGCCCTCTGAGTGTTATGGTATAGCTTATCGAGTTATTGGTTAACGAAGCTTTACCGGTAGCAGAATTTTTGTCGGTAAGCTATCATTAAGTTTGTTGCCAATAAAACCGGTAATTTCATCGGTAGCTGCCCACCACTACTTCTCAGGCATTTCATCTCAAACACATTTAAAATATTCTCTTCCTCTCTTATGTTCCATCTTTCTGCCCCATATAATGCTGTCAGCACAATGACCCCTTCATACAATCTCCTCTTAGCATCCATTCCCAAATATCTATTTCTCATAACACATTTTAATAGCCCCCAAAGCATTTACTGTCTTCTTTCAATCTACATTCTACCTCCACCACTCCTCCCTTTCCTGCCACCTATGCCCTCCAAGTATTTAAAGCTATTCACTTCCTCCAGTCTTTCTCCCGTAATACTTCCAATTTGCTGCAATCCTTCCCTTGTACTTTTACCTATATTTATCTTCAACATCCTTCTTTCACATGCCTTCCCAAACTCTGTCATCAACTTCCTTAATCCCTCCTCTCATCCTGCTATAAGCACAGTGTTTTCAGCAAACAACAACTGGCTTATCTCCCACTTTTCTCCATTTTCTTTAACCAATTCCAATTCCCTGCCCCATTACCCTTGCATTTACCTTTTGCAGCACCCCATCCATGTATAAATGGAACAGTCATGGTGACATGACACATCCCTAGTGAAGTCCCACTTTTACTTCAAACCACTTTCTCTCCATTTCTAATTCTAACGCAGGCTCTACTACTCTTGTAGGAACTCTTGACTGCTCTTAACAATTTTCCTCCTATCTCATATATCTGAATACCTCCAACAGTGCCTTCCTGTCTACCCTGTCATAAGCCTTTTGCAAATCCATAAAGGACCAAAAAACATCCTTACTTCTTCCTAAAGCTTTCACACATATCAAGGATTTTAATTCAAAAGAAATATGTTTGGAAAAAATGACAGTGAGGGGTGGAGAGGACATATGAGGCAGCATGCTACTCGATATGAACATTGAATACACAATGACTCAATGGATAAAGGAAAATACTAGATACAGAAACAACAAGGAACCTTTGAGACTGGACTTAGTACTTACATCGGAACCTGAAATTGTAGACAGAATAGATTACAAAACACCATTAGGAGTGACCATGTACTAATAGAATTGAACTAAAAGAGCAAATAGACCTAAGAAGAAATGAGAAACATAGAATAGGAAGACCAATGTATAACTAAACGAATTTTGAGAAACTTAAAAAATTCTTTCGCAATGCAAACTGGGAAAAATTCCTAAATGAAGAAACAAGGATGGAAGAGAAATGGAATATACTAAAAGAAATTTATAATGAGGGTGTGATCAAATATATTCCACAACAAAAGCAAGAGAGAATATACATAAAGAACTGGTACAACAAAAAATATAGTGAAGCCAAGGATAAAAGAGACAAGCCTGGAAAAAAGACAAAAAAAAAAAGAGCAATTGGCAAACATACATCAAACTCAGAATCAATTATGTAAAAATATGCAGAGAAGAAAAGTGAAATTATAAAAAGGAAATAATAGAAAAATGCAAGGAACAACCGAAACTGTGTTATAGATATGTGAACAGTAAACTAAAAAACAAACAAGAAATAGAAAAACTGCGCCAAGGAAGTCATGAATACACAGAAGAACAAGAAATGGCAGAAGTTATGAGTAATCACTTCAAATCAGAATTCACAATTGAGAACACACCTAACTGTGAGGTAATAGAGAGACAGAAATCCCCCCAAATGAAGGAAATAACAGTAACAAAAAAGAAAATCGGTGACCAAATAAAAACTTGACATTAGGAAATCGCATGGTCCAGATGGAATTACAAATTGGATACTGGAAGAATGCGTAGAGGAGTTAACAGATAAAATACACACTATAATCAAATGCTCGCTCAAAGAAGGAAAATTACCACAATACTGGAAAAATGCAAACATTGTACCAATATATAAAGGAGGAAACAAGGAAAATCCAACTAACTATAGACCAGTCTCCTTAACAAGCACAGTAGCTAAAATATGTGAAAAAGTGATCAAAAGTAGATGGGTTAAACATCTGGAAGAAAAATCTATACTAGACCCAAGCCAATTTGGATTTAGACAGGGAAGATCATGTACAACAAACCTAATCTGCTTCTATTCAAGACTAATATATATATATTAGATGAGAGAGATGGATGGGCAGACTGTGCCTATCTAAATCTACAAGAGGCATTTGACAAAGTACCACACAAGAAATTAATAGGAAAATTAGAATCAATAGGTGGTATTGCAGGTAATTTATTAGAGTGGATGAAAGATTTCCTGACTGGGAGAAAAATGAGAGTAATAATTAGAGACAAATACTCAAAATGGGAAGAAATGATAAGTGGTGTTCCACAAGGGTCAGTGCTGGCTCCAATCATGTTTGCCATATACATAAATGACATGGACGAAGGAGTTGAATGTTATATAAATTTCTTTGCAGATGATGCCAAAATATTAAAGAAAGTATCAACAGAAGAGGACTGTGACTCATTACAATCAGACCTGGACAAAATCTGGAAATGGACTCAAAAGTGGGAAGTGAACTTCAATATCAAGAAGTGTAGCATAATGGAGTTTGGAAAAAGCAAAATCAGAATTTAAAAAAATTACAAAATTGGTGAAAAAGAAAGAAAAAAAAAGTGCACACGGAAAGGGACCTTGGAGTGATAATCAGTAAAGACATGACACCGGATAGACATATAAACAAAATAGTCAGTGAAACCTACAACATACTAAGGTCAATGAAAGTGGCATTTGAAAACTTGGATGAAGAAATTAATAAAAAAAAAATATTAGTCACATTGATTAGACCAAAATTGGAATATGCAGTGACATTATGGACACCCAGTACTAAAACGAATTTAAGGACACTAGAGAGAATACAGAGAGCAACAACAAAGTTGGCACCAACTCTTTCCAAATTAACATACGAAAAAGATTATCAAAATTAGAACTACCAAATTCGAGCAAAGAAGAGAAAGAGGTAGTAGGATTCCTAGTCCCAACCCCTGTCCCGTTTTTTGTCGCCTCTTACAACTCAAGTGGAAATTTTTGGTGGCATCATTCTTTTCCCCATAGTCTGGAAATATTAAAACTGGAGAACTTGTAAGTTTATCTTTCAATTTGTCAAAAGTTTGCTGTTGTGCAGGTCCCCACATGAGTCTTTCCCTGACAAAGAACTTAATGGATTAGCTATGTCTGCATATCCTTGGATAAATTTCCTATAATATCCTGTCAATTTCAAGAATCTTCTAACTTTTTCTACGTTGTTTGGAACTGGAAAATTCTTTACTGCTTCAACCTTTGAATTTACTGTACTATGGCCATGCTTGTCTATCTTATGTCCCAAATAAATAACACTGTCCTGCAAAAGCTTACATTTTTCAAGTTTCACTTTCAATCATGTTTTAACTAATCTTGAGAATACAAAATCTAATTTCTTGAAGTGCTCAGCCGCTGTTTGGGAAACTATTAAAATATCAAGAAATACACTGGCAGTGTTTTCTACCAACCCATTTGGACTGTATTCATTAATCTCATGTAGGTTAATTGACTATTACATAACCCAAATGGCATTTGTTTGAACTCATAGTGTCCTGTTGGAGTAAAAAATACTTTGAATTCTTGTGAGTATTCATGCAACTGCCAAAAAGCAGATTTGATATAGTGCTAAGATTTTTCAGTTCTCAAACTTCTAAGAATGTCCCCTATTACGGGGAATGGTAATCAGTCACGTATGGTCTGCTTATTCAATTCCCTATAATCAATAACTGGATGCATGGTACCATCCTTTTTTTTGGCACCAAAATCAGAGGGAAGTTCCACTCACTTTTACTATGTTCAATAATATCCTGCGATAACATTTCAGTGATCAGTTTACCTACAATGGCCAGTTTAGAATGTGGTACTCTGTAGGCAGGTATATAGATAGGTTGAGTCCTTGGTTTTAATTTGATCTAATGTTTTAAAACAGTTGTTTTGCCTAAGGCATCCCCCGGCAAAGCAATTACTTTATATTGCTTCAAGAGCAAAGCAACTAAGCTTTCATCCAACTCAGGACAAGTAGTAGGTTCCAGTTGATTCTTGTATTTTTTCCCAACTCTGTTTCTTCCTGAACTGAACAGATTGATGAAATTGGTAATTTCATCTCCTCAGTACTCTCATTGAAAATCTTAATGGGTTTTGTACAAACTTGAAAATATCCTATTTTTGTACCTTTTAAGACTATGTCTTTATTCAAAGTACTAATTACTAATGTTTCTACCATGTTCTTATATGACTTATAAATCCCTTAGTCCAATTTCAAACCTTTTAATCTAATTGATTCTGTGATGGTAAAATTTTCAGTCTACAGTGACTCCTTTCAACAGCACTACTACCCTGTTAATTGCTCTGGAGTGTAATAATGTAGACATTATTATGCCACCTTCCACAATTACCAAAGCTTCCTTTGAAGTTGATGAATTATGACAAAAGAAACAATATAGATTTAATATATCTAGACTTTGCAAAAGCTTTTGATACCGTCCCACACGAAAGACTACTTACTAAATTAGCTTTGCATGGAATAAGTGGTAGCCTATTAGTTTGGACTAGTAATTGGTTGAATGGTCGAAAACAGAGAGTTTTAAATGGAAAAACTTCTGGATGGAAAAGTGTTGCAAGTGGAGTTCCTCAGGGTTCCGTTCTTGGGCCACTTCTATTCATAGTATATATAAATGATATAGACCATGGACTAAAATCTACTGTTTCCAAATTTGCTGATGATACAAAACTGTGCAGAGTGGCAAATGATCACTTTAGCCAATTAGATATTCAAGTAGATTTAGATAAATTACAGCAATGGTCTGAAAAGTGGCTAATGAAATTTAACACAAGTAAATGCAAGGTAATGCACATAGGTAAAAATAACAGTAAGTACGATTACAAATTATTTGGTAATTCGTTAACAAAAGTGGATAGTGAAAAAGATCTCGGCGTAATTATCAGTAACGACCTCAAATCATCCAAGCAGTGTATTTCAGCCTCTGAGAAAGCAAATAAGATTCTGGGACTGATTGCGCGATCTTTTGATTTCAAAAGTCCATCACTCATTAACAAGCTATATAAATCGTTAGTTCGTCCACATTTGGAATATGCTGATTCTGTATGGTCACCGAATCTCATTAAAGACATTGACAGACTGGAAAAAGTACAACGACGAGCCACAAAACTGATTCCAAATATAAAAAATAAATCATACGAAAATCGACTAAAACACATGAATCTGTTTTCCCTAAAAAAGCGTAGACTCAGAGGTGACTTGATACAGGTCTTTAAGATTTTAAAGGGAATTGACAACATCAAAAGTGACAAAATTTTCACATTGAATGAGAATAAGACAAGAAACAATGGTCTCAAACTGTCCGGAAATAGATTCAATTTGGAAGTAGGTAGAAACAACTTTGCCAACCGTGTAGTAAATGAATGGAATAAACTTCCTGCACAGGTAGTGCAATGTAGTTCAGTTCGAAGCTTTAAGAATCATTTAGATAAATACCTAAGTAAGATGCTGTAATGATTATAATTTATGTTATATTATTTGTTTTTGTTTTGTTATCATTTGTCTGTCTGATTTTCATTTATTATTAGTTATATGTCACTTTATTATTATTTACTATTTACCTGTTTGTTTATTATTTAACTATACCTATGCATTTATTTATGTATTTTATTTGTTATTTACATTATTATAGTTTTTGCTTATTGTTTTATTATTAATATGATTTTTTTTTTGCATCTGACCTAGATATGGATCAAAAGGTCTCCTGTCGGCATGCTCCGCCTTTGTAATCCTTTGTAATCCTTTGTAATTTCTGGGATTTCTTGAACATCTGAGTTGGGTTCACTATATAAGGCTTTATTTTCTGTTGGTCTAGACTGCTCTGCCTCGCTATCTAAAATACAATTATCTTTCCTATCTCTAGAGATTCTTTGATTACAGTCACTGGCTAGTCTGGTTGATTTAAAAATGGGATTAACTATAATTTCACAAAGATCCCTAACTCAATAGGACGTATGACCATGCTCTCTTTTCTCATAGTTGCAAATCCTATCAGTAAATCTCCTGGGAAAACAGATTCTTCTACAGCTATCACTGGAATGTGCAAATGCTCATTTTTATATAAGATGACTTCTAATTCAACCTTGCCTAATGTTTTTAACTCATTTCCAGTAATGGATTGGTTCCAAGATTTTCACCCCTGATTTCAATTGGTTTAAAACCCTACTAGTTATAACATTAACTACAGATCCTGTATCAATAAATATTTGAGTAGGTTTATTGAACACACTACCAGCCATGTGAGGTACTACAGAAGTCTTTCCAATTGTTATAATCAGTTTACAACTATCTTTGATATTGGGGTTTTCTTTCACCCCTCTATCACTCTTATCCCTAACACAATATTGTCTATGTGTGTTTCTATGGGTAGCTCTGTAGTGTTGTTTCATTTTGTGTCTGGGGGTTTTCCTCATGTTTCAGTGTGCATACAAAAAATTTTGCATTCCTGAGTTCTATGTCCAATCCTCTGATGGTACAAACAGAATGGTGGGATTCCACAATGATATTCATCATGACCCTCATATTTGCAATTTCTACAAATAATTTCATAATAACACTGTGTGCTTTATGCCCCCAGGTATTTCAATTGTAACATTCAGTTCTAGTATTCCATGAAGTGCTTCTAACTCTATGTTTAGATCCTCTATTTCTATAATCATTTCTAGAGTTCCTATTTTCTTTCTGTTATTGCATTCCCACAGTCATCACATATGGACTAATCACTTTAGATTCACTATACCCTTGAAGATAATCTATCTCCCCTATTTCCATATTAACCTTAAGATCCTTATACAGCTTTTCTGCTGTTATTTCATCAGAGCTGTTAGTTAGCAAGGCAAATGTAATTAATTCAATTACCTGAGAAACTTTCATTTTGTCAATAGATCTCTCTATCCAATAATCTTTTGATATAGAATTCATGTCCTTAGACTATCAAATTTTGCTAAATATTCTGTGTCTGATTCACTAGTTTTTACTTTATCATTCTAACCAAAGACCTGATGGTATCCTGATCACACTTTGACTTAAAATGAATGCCTTCTTATAAGCTTCATATTGGTTGATATCCATTTGGTAGAAATTTATTATAAGCCTAGCTCTACCTTTCTCAGGATCTACATTTTCTTTTAAAATTTCTATTTTCCTTTTTTCATCTGTTATATTTTTAGTGGTGATTAAAGTGTCGATCAAACTGAAAAACCTATTAACTCCCAAGGTGTTTTCATTACCTGTGAATTTGGGAATATTGACATTCGAGGTATAAACATCGTGACGTAATATTCCTGTAATCACACCTTCGGTGTCTTTTAGAGTCAATTTGAATTGACTGCCTCCTTGTAGGCTTCCATGTTTTTTCATCCTTCACACGTACATTAACCACATCTTCCTCACTCCTCTCATAGTCCGTCGTTCACTTGTAGTAGTAGCTCGTCCTCTCTATATACCTTACGTGTCTACCTTTATCTACCAGCCTCTTCCATTCTCTCTTGTGATATGATTACCATTTTTTGTTACCAGCTAGAAGGAGAATTGTAAAAAATTGTCATATCTCCTTGCATGAAAACATGGGGGGGGGGGGGGTGGCAGAGGAAGGATAGAGATATGTTAGGCTCAGTCTAGAAGCCAAGTGTCACTGCACCTCCAGATGGAGGTGATAGTGTTGGTAGTATTTGAAGATGGTAAGCAGGAAGGAGATGTATGTCTCACAGACCATCACTATCAGGTACCTGTTGTTGGTCATAGTATTGTATATATGCTTATTATCTGGCTAAAAATGTCAAGTTGTACTTAATAAATCTTCTGAAATGACTAGATGCTTGGAGCATCTAGTCATTTCAGAAGATTTATTTCTCATAGGAAGCTTAATGCTGAAATTGACCTTGCCTTTCAGATGGCATCTCTA
The DNA here is from genome assembly GCF_046742065.1 of Oratosquilla oratoria. Lineage (NCBI taxonomy): Eukaryota > Metazoa > Arthropoda > Malacostraca > Stomatopoda > Squillidae > Oratosquilla > Oratosquilla oratoria. The sequence continues at coordinate 13,550,366 of NC_134803.1, read as the reverse complement.
ACAAACTGCAGCAGTCTAACATCTTTACTATTGCCAAGCGGAATGTAGAGGGACAGGATATGCTGTACCAGTCCATCAAGCTCACTAATGGTATATGGATTCTCAGTGAACTCAAAGTTCAACCCGGCAACCCAACAGTTGTGGTGAGTAATACATACATATACCAACTTCTTTTTTCCCCCTTATAAGGAGGTAGCCAAAGTCAAAGGCATAAATCCACTCCCACCTATTTCATCCCCACACACTCCACTCCCATTCACCACCCCTCCCTCCTTTTCTTCCTCCTGGATGACAGGTCATCCCTGCATCTTGCCCATTGCCCTGGATCAGAAATAATGCAGCAAGACACAGCACATCTACAACAATGCCGCTTTATTTAATTGACGACCCCCTTCCTCAGTCCCCTCATGCAGGAAGAGAGAAGATGGGCCCTTTGGGCTGCATCTATATATCATTCATATATATTCCCTTGCCCCCCCATCCCCCACCCACTCTCATGCATCACAGTATCATCCATACACAACCCTTCTCCACTCACCCCTATTTTCTGCCTTTCCCCTATCTTCCTCAACAGACATTCCCCTCTTTCCCAACACCCCTTTTACTCCATCCATCCATCTCATCCTTGATCGCCCCCTCATGTTCACTCCCTCCACCTCTGCCTTCCACACCTCTTTTACTAATCTTTCTTCACTCATTCTTTCCCAATACTCATCAAACCTATCTCCCAACTCCCTTTCCACTCCTGCTCTCCACCTCCTCACCTCCTTGTTTCTCACAGTATCCAGCCTAGTAACCCCTACCATACTTCTTCCTCTCTTATGTTCTATTTTTCTGCCCCCATACAATGCTGTCGGCACAATCACCCCTTCATACAATTTCCTTTGAGCATCCATTCCCAGATGTCTCTTTCTCATTACACTTTTTAATCCCCCAAGGCATTTACTTGCGTCTCTCAATCTACATTCTACCTCCACCTCCACTCCCATTCCTGCCACATTAGCACCCAAGTATTTAAAGCAGTCATATCCTCCAGTTTCTCTCCCTAAAAAACTCCCTTCCAATTTGATGATGTCTTCACCCCTTGTACATATCATCACCTTTTACTCACATTTATCTTTAACTGCCTTGCACATACCTTCCCAATCTCTGTTACTGACTTCCTTAATCCCTCCTCCTGATTTACAAGCACATTGTCATCAGCAAACAACAACTGGCTTATCTCCCATTTTTCTCCATTTTCTTTAATAAGAGGGTCTGGGAGTTTTCCAACCTAAGGTTTGGGTCTTTTAATGTGTGTGGATGTAGTACAGATGAGAGTAAAAGGGAAGAGATAGGCAGTATGTTTGCAAGAAGAAAAATGGAAATATGTTTGTGAGAAGAAAGATGGATGTGTTGGCTTTGAGTGCAACTAAAATGAAAGGGAAGGGCGAATGTGAGTTTGGGAGTGTAGCTGGGAGGTACTCAATAGTGAAGAGGGGACGAGGGAGAGAAGGGGTGGCTATACTAGTAAGTGAAGAGATAAGTAAGCAGGTAGTGGAGTGGAAGGAGGTTTCATCAAGGTTGATGTGGATGAAGGTGAAGCTGGGAAGGGAGATGTGGGTTTTTGTAAGTGCATATGGGCCTGGTAGTGAGAAGAGGGTAGAGGAAAGGGAAGCTTTTTGGGTAGATATAAATGAGTGCATAGAGGGATTAGGGAGAAATGTCAATGTAGTTGTATTGGGAGACCTTAATGCTAGGGTAGGAAACAAACCAATAGATGGAGTGATTGGGAAGTATGGAGTTCCAGGTAAAAATCATAGTGGAGAGTTGATGGTGGAGATGTGTCTTGAAAGAGAGTTGATGATAGCAAATACAGTGTTTAGGAAGAAAGTCAAGCATAAGTACACATAGGAGAGGTTGGTGGATGGAAGGGTGGCATATAGAGCATTAATGGACTATATAGTGGTGACTAGTATGGTAGGAAGAGTTAAGGATGTACATGTTCTAAGGGGAGAGAGTGGGGGAATATCAGATAATTTTCTGGTGGAAGGTAAATTGAGAGGAGAATAGGTGAAGAAAGAGGAAAAGGGCAGAATGTAAGGAGGTACTTAGAGTGAACTGCTTAATGAGAAAGAAAAAGAGAATAAGTATAAGAAGTAGCTGAGAGAGGAGTGGATAGAGAGAACTAGTAGAGGAGGATGAATGTGGATGGTTCAAGAAGGGAGTCATAAGGTGTGCAAAGATGGTGTGTGGAACAAGGAGGGCAGGAGGAAATAGAAGGAAGGGTAGTGAGTGGTGGGATGAGGAAGCAAAGAAGGGTGTAGAAGAGTAGAAGCAAGCATTCATAGATTGGCTACAAAAAAGGACGAGGGAATCGTATGAGAGGTACAAAGTAAAGAGAAGGGAAGTTAAGCATAAGATAAGGAAGCAAAGAGGAGAGCAGATGTGAAATGGGGTAAGAGTATGACAGAAAATTTTGAAAGTAATAAAAAGATGTTTTGGAAAGAAATTAAAAGAGGAAGAGGAGGCGAAACAAGTAGATAGGGAAAGGTAAAAGGTGCAGATAGATGATAATGGAGGAGAGGAAGGTGGGCAGAGTATTTTAGGGAGTTGCTAAATGTGACGGAGGATAAGGAGGGAAAGGTAGTTGCAGTGGGAAGCACTAAGAAAATAAGAGTGATGAGTGAGGAAAATGGAGAAATAGGGGAAGATGAAGTGAAAGCAGGTAAGACACCTGGGTTGGATGGATACCATGCAGAATGTTTGAAGAAAGGAGGTACAGTTATGGTGGACTGGCTGGTGAAGTTATTTAATGTTTGTTTAAGAGAGGGTAGAGTGCCGGAGGACTGGAGGAGTGCCTGTATAGCACTTTACAAGGGAAAGGGGGACAGGTGTGTGTAGTAGTTTTTAGTTTCAGAGGGATCAGCTTGTTGAGTGTAGTTGGGAAGGCTTATGGGAGGGTCTTGATTGAGAGGATTAGGAGAGGAACAGAGGGAGTAATTGGTAAGGAACAGTGTGGTTTTAGGACAGGTAGGGGTTGTGTAGATCAGATTTTTGTGTAAGGTCAGATATGTGAGAAAGCTATAGGAAAAGGTAAGGATGTTTTTTGGGCTTTTATGGATCTGGAAAAGGCTTACAACAGGGTAGACAGGAAGGCACTGTGGGAGGTACTGCAGATATATGGGATGGGAGGAAAGCTGTTAAGAGCAGTCAAGAGTTTTTACGAGAGTAGTAGAGCTTGTGTTAGGATTAGAAATGGAGAGTAAATGGTTTGAGGTAAAGGTGGGACTTCGTCAGGAATGTGTTATGTCGCCCTGGCTGTTCAACTTATACATGGATGGGGTGGTGCGAGAGGTGAATGCAAGGGTAGTGGGTCCTGGGTTGGAGATGGTTAAAGAAAATGGAGAAAAGTGGGAAATGAGCCAGTTGTTGTTTGCTGATGACACTGCGCTTGTAGCAGGTTCAGAGGAGGGATTGAGGAAGTTAGTAACAGAGTTTGAGAAGGTGTGTGAAAGAAGGAAGCTGAAGATAAATATGGGCAAAAGTAAGGTGATGAGATGTACAAGGGGAGAGAGTGACAGCAGGCTGGAAGTGAGCATTAAGGGTAAAAGACTGGAGGAAGTGGATAGTTTTAGATAATTGGGTGCAAATTTGGCAGGAAAGGGAGGAGTGGGGGTGGAGGTAGAATGTAGATTGAGAGAAGTGAGTAAATGCCTTGGTGGATAAAAAAGTGTAATGAGAAATAGACATCTGGGAATGGATGCTAAGAGGAGGTAATATGAAGGAGTGATTGTGCCAACAGCACTGTACGGGGCAGAAACATGGAACATAAGAGAGAAGGAGTTTGAATGTGTTTGAGATGAGGTGTCTGAGAAGTATGATAGGGGTTATTAGGCTAGATACATATACCAAAGGCTTTTTCCCCCTACATGGGGGGGGTAGCCAAAAAGAAAAGGCATAGAAACCACTCCCACCTATTCCATTTCCTATATATTCTACTCCCCTCCTCCCTCCTCCCTCCCTCTTATCTTGGCACCTCCTGGATGACAGAGGATCTAGGCTAGATAGAGTGAGAAATGAGGAGGTGAGAAGGAGAACAGGGGTGGAAAGGGAGCTGGGAGATAGGGTTGATGAAAGAGTATTAGGATGGTTTGGACACATGGAAAGAATGAGTGAAGAAAGATTAGTAAAAGAGGTGTGGAAGGAGTGAATATGAGGGGGCATCCTAGGATGAGATGGATGGATGGGGTGAAAGGGGCATTACAAAAGTCTGTTGAGGAAGGATAGGAGTGGACAGAAGATAAGGGTGAAGGGAGAAGGATTGTGTATGGATGATGCTGTAATGCATGAGGGGGAGTGGATGGGGGGTTGGAGGGTGAGGAAGTATGTATGAGAAAAAAATTGACGCAGCCCGAAGGGATTTCTCCCCATCTTCTCCTTTTCTGCATGAGGGGACGGAGAGAGAGGGTTGCCAAATTTATGAATCAGCCTTGCTGTGGATGTGCTATGTCTGGTGCTTCTGACCCAGGGCAGTGGACAGGATGCAGGGATGACCCATCATCCAGGAGGTGTCAAGATGAGAGGGAGGGAGGAAGGTGGAGGGGAGTGGAATATGTAGGGAATGGAATGGGTGGGAGTGGTTTCTATGCTTTTTTCTTTTTGGCTCCCCACCCCCCTGTGTAAGGGGGGAAAATCCTTTGGTATAAGTATGTTCTTTAATAATTGTATAAAAATATTACACAGGAGGATAGTCATAACATTAGAATGAAGGAGACTGTGAGAGACCATAAGGCCTACATATGGCAGTTCCATGTTGATTACCACCTGTTATTCCTTTCCATAAAATTATCTAACCTTTTCCTCAAACAACCAATAGTTTCAGCATTCACTACATGTTCACAAAGTCTATTCCATTCATTGAACGCTCTATTGGTAAACCAGTGTTTGTCTATTTCCTTCTTAAATCTAAATTTGTCCAATTTAAATTCATTACTTTGAGTCCTGCCCTATTATCTTAATATGATGACAATGTTTGCATCACCCATCACCTTTGATCCACCTGAACACCTCTGTTAAATTGCTCCACACTCTGTGTCTTTCCAGAGAGTGTAAGTTTACGTGCCTAAGCCTGTTCTTGTATGGTAAATTTTTTAGCCCATATATCATTTTGGCCATTCTCCACTGATTCTAGTGAATTGATATCCATTCTATAGGAAAATGACCAAAATTGTACTACATAGTCAAGGATGGGTCTTGTAATGGTCCTAGCAATAAAACCTAATGCTCTGTTAGCTCCATTCCTGGTGCTAATGCAGTTTCCTGGAATTAGTGGGTTTTGATAAAAAAAAAAAAAAAATGGTAAGGTGAAGTAAAGAAAACAATAATGAAGTAAAAGGCGAGTAAATAAATTACCATAAATTATGGTGTACAAATTTACCTCAAGAATTTTAGCTTAAAGTTCCAAGCTAAGCCTATACCTACTGTATAGGTCAACCCCCAAACATACAATAAGCTACTGGTACCAGTAAATGAAGTTAGGCATATATGATAACCTATGCCAAAACTAGTCTCAACACTTGCCTAACACTAACTGATATAGCTTTTTGTATGCATTGTATAGCAAACAACCTATAACACTCACTGGTAGGTACCATCAATTGTATTGGTGTAACTTAGCAAACATTTGAAATACATCAGGTCTACTATTAAAGTGTAGTTTTTTATAGTTTTTATTCCATCTGGGATATTGGCTGCATGTTATTGAGGGGTTAAAAGTTGCTCAGTAGCATGCGGCTGACACTCAAGGGTCTGTATGGGGTGCTCCTATGGACCAGAGCCACACATCATTTTGTCTGTGGTAGAAGAAATCTCAGTTTATAGAGAAATGATGATACTTTATTATACTGTGACTCTCCCTCCATTATGCTGTCCCCCTACACTTGATACTGTCCTGTACCACTTCTCTGAATATTCGTTTTTTTTTTTTTTTTTTTTTTTTTTTTTTTTTTTTTTTTTTTTTTTTTTTTTTTGCTTCTCTCTCCGAACCATGTGGGGGAAAAGAATACTGTCACCAAGTATTCCCATTTGAGTAAAAGGTGACAAAAACAGGACGGGGATAGGACTAAGCATCCTTCTCCCTGTAGCCTCAAAGGGGACATTCCTAAAGAAAGCAAAGGCATAAGAGTGGTCTGGGAGTTTTCCAACCATAACCCAGGTTTGGGTTTTCTAATGTGTGTGGATGTGGTACAGATGAGAGTAAAAGGGAAGAGATAGGAAGTATGTTTGTGAGGAGAAAGATGGATGTGTTGGTATTGAGTGAGACTAAGTTGAAAGAGAGGGGTGAGTTTGAGTTTGGGAGTGTACTTAGGAGGCTGTCAGGAATGAAGTGAGGGAGAGAAGGGGTGGTTATATTAGTAAGTGAAGAGATATGTAAATGTGTAGTGGAGTGCAAGGTTTCTTCAAGGTTAATGTGGATGAAGGTGAAAACTGGGACAGGAGATGTATTTACCTAGATATATCTTATGGAAAGGGGAGCTATGCTCATGGTGTCCCATCTCTCTATCTCGTCATATCTAATTTGCTCTTAAGTTCTTGTATTGGTTTTGCACACACTTTTTTTTAGATGTCTTATATAACTGTCCTTTTAGAGTCCTTCCATGTCCTCTTATGTTTCTCTTACCCCAATTTAGTAAGTCATCTCTATCAAGGATTTCCACACCTTTCTGTAGATGGTCAACAAGTCACCTTTTTCTCTTTATTCCAGAGTTGGTAGTTCTAATTTTGACAATATTTTTTCATATGACATTTTTGATAGTCTTAGGGCCATTTTGGTAGTTGCTCTCTGGATTCCCTCAATTGTCCGTACTTTTTTTTAGTACTGGGTGACCATAGTGTTGTTGCATACTCCATTTAGGCCTTATCAGTGTGACTAGTATTTTCTTTACTATTTCTTCAGGAGGTGCCAAGATGAGAGGGAAGGAGGAGGGTGGAGGGGAGTGGAGTATGTAGGGGATGGAATAGGTGGGAGTGGTTTCTATGCCTTTTTCTTTTTGGCTATCCCTCACGTGAGGGGGGAAAAAGCCTTTGGTATATGTATTTCTTCATTTAAGTAAGTAAAAGCCACTTTTATAAATCTTAACAAGTTATAGGTTTCACTTACAATTTTGTTTATATGTTTGTCAGGGAACATCTTTTGGGATGATCACCACCGTGTATTTTTCAGATCCCACTTTCTTTACTTCCTTTTCACCAATTTAATATTGTCCTGATATATGTATATATTATATATATATATATATATATTATTATTATTTTTTTTTTTTTTTTTTTTTTTTTTTTCAAAATTCCATGATACTACATTTCTTAATGTTGAAGTCCACTTTCCACTTCTAACTCCATTCCTAAACCCTGTTCAGATATCTCTGTAGTGAGCCACAGTCCATTTCAGTACTTGCTTTCTTTAACAATTTTGCATCATCTGCAAAGAAGCTCACTTAACATTCCACACCTTCGTCCATGTCATTGACATTGATAGCAAACATTATTGGAGCCAATACTAATCCTTGTGGAACTCCACTAACCTTTTCCTAAGTAGAACTCTTATCTCTGAGCACTACCCTCATTTTTCTTCCATGCAAAAAGTCCTCCATCCATTTCCTGTAATCCCTCCTATGGTTTCTAGTTTTCTTAAAAGTTTTTTGTGTGGGACTGTATCAAAAGCTTTTTGTTGATCTAGGAACACACAATCATCCCTTCCAACCCTTTCCTGTATTATATCTAGTAGTCTTGAGTAAAAACAGATCAGATTTGTGGTACATGATCTTCCCTGTCTAAATCCAAATTGGCTCGGATTTAGGATATTGTTCTCCAGATGTTTTATCCATCTACTTTTTATAACTTTCACAAATTTTAGCGACCGTGCATGTAAGGGAAACTGGTCTGTAATTTGTTGGGTCTTCCTTATTTCTTCCTTTATAAATTGGTACAATATCAGCATTTTCCAGTCTTCTGGTATTTTTCCTTCTTTGAGTGAGCAACTTGTTATGATATATATTTTGTCTGTTAGTTCTTCTTTGCATTCTTTTAATATCCAATTTATTATTCCATCCATGCCATGTGATTTTCTGACATCAAGGTTCATTATTTGATCCATTATTGCTTTCCGTGTTACTATTACTTTCCTCATAGGGGGGTATTTCACTTTTCTCCCATTATCCCAATGTTGCATTTTTATCTAGTGAAAACCAACTTGAAGTGTTTGCTTATGACTTCATCCATTTCTGTATCTTCTATGTATACCATATTTCCTTGTCAGTTTCATTACTTCCTGTTTATTTTTAGTTTACCATTTACATATAGTTTTGGTTGACCCTCACATTTTTCTATTATGTCTTTTTCATAGTTTATTTTTTCTCCCCTGCATATTTGTACATATTCATTCCTTAATATAAATTTGCTACTCTCTAGGTTTTTTTGTCTTTTCTCCATCTTTTCCAAGCTTTATCTCTTCTGTCTTGCTTCGCTGCACCTTCCGTTAAATCAGCACTTTATATACACCTTTTTCTGTGTTTCCTTTAGGACATATTTATCCACTCTTTTATTGATTTTCATTAGAATCCTCAATTTTTCTTCCGCTTGTGTTTCTTCCTTGTAGAATTTTTCCCAGTTCAGTTTAAGAAAATTTTTCCTTATATTCTCAAAGTCCATTTTACTGTTCATTAGTCTTCTTTTTCTGTGTTTCTCATTTCTCTCTATATATATTTCCTCCTTTAGTTCTAACTTGGGTAGTATGGTCACTTCGCCATTTGTGTCTTGTATTCCATTTTGTCTACTATTTCAGGTTCAAACATAAATAATAAATCTAGTCTCAACAGTTCTTCATTATTTCTAAATCTAGTGTTTATGCCATTGTGTCAATTGTATGTTCTATAGTCATGTTGAGTAATACATTTGCCCATTGATCTTCTCCACCTTTCACTGTCATCTCTCCCCAACATATTTCTTTGCAAATATAGTCTGTGTTGTCCCGGTTTCCATAATTTTCTCATTTTTTCCTAGCTTTGTTTCTTAATGTCTTAATTTTTTTCTCTTTCCTCATTCCTCATTCCTGTCTCTTTTTATCCATATATTTCTATAGTTTTCATTTCTTGCTAATTTTCCTGTTCTTGCTAAGAATTCTTCTACTGCCAAATGTCACCTTAATTTGGTCTTTAGTGGTCAACTTTTTCTTTCCCTTCTGCATATTTACCCATTCTGTGCAGTTCCTTTATTGTTCTTTATCTTGTACTATTTTTAAAACATTTCTTGACAATTCTTTGTCCTCTCTATCTCGGGACTTTTTCTTCTTCTTCTTCTTCTTCTTCTTCTTTTCTTCTTCCTTCTCCTCCTCCTCCTCCTCCTCCTCCTCCTCCTCCAGAACTCTTCTAGAACTGTCCTTTTTGAGTTTCTTTTCATGTCCCCTTGTTCTATCCCAAATTAATAAGGCTTCTCTATCAAGGACTTCCATGCCTTTCATAATTCAATAAATGGCTAACATCACCTTTTTCTCTTCTTTATTCCAGGGTTGGTAATTCCAGTTTAGACAATCTTTGTTCAAATGTCGGTTTTGAAAATTTGGGGCTATCATTGTCATTGCTCTTTGGATTCTTTCTGTTTTCCTTATATTCTTTTTTGTATGTTCTATAAAAGCAAGCAAAGTGAAAACAAAACCAAGTTCAGTTAAAATAGATTTTATTTTGAAGGTTCAAGAAGACTGGGTATCTGGTTAACAGAAAACTTAAAACGATGATGGAGCAGGAGAGAAGAGATAAACGTGGTAGATGGGAAGAAATTGTGAAGATTATTTTAACCACTTCAGTATGCATGATGTGTGAGTGGGTACACAAGGATAAGAGAATGAGTAATACAGCAGTGACTATATTTTATAATAATAGTAATGTGATGAATCGTACATATGCTGATGATGCACACAAGAATTGTTGCCTGGTAGAAAGACCACATCACTTCATGGAAGGTACACCAGGAACAATAGATGCAAACCTCCTGACAAGAAATGACCCATTTGCCAATGTAAACTCCCTTCACAATATCACATATTGTTAGACTACCCACTTTACATTACACCCCACAATACTTACTGTCTTCTACCCCCTCAAACAGCAATACCTACATACCAAATTCGGGGCGACAAAACACCAATACCCCTATTATCTTTCCACTACCTACAGAAAATAGAACTGTTAACCAAATTATAAATACCTTTGACTAAGCCAACATATGAAATACAAGATAATTACAACACTGATGCAAGATTGTCTATGAAGATGCAAGTGCTGGTAAACAATAGTCCACAATAACAATTACAACAATCTTTTTAATGTTAACTTTTTAATTTAAAGAGTACCAATTATTCACCAAAACCAAGATCATACTTGACATCATTTATCAACATTATACTGCATAAAAGCTTTTAGATATAGAAGTTGGACACCCACCAAGATGTTTTATACACCACATGAAGTTGTAATTATGATTTTATTGTATTTCTTTTGCCTTCCAGCTATCGCTAAAGTCACGAGCAACGGATGTAGCCCAAGGGACCTTTGATGCATTCAACAGCATTCTCCACTCATAAGCTCTTCATGGGTTTCCTATCTTCCCATTGTTTGTGACCATCAGATTTGTGCAAGATTACATTATGAACTTGAAATTTAATTAAGAGTTTGTCAAAGAAGAATAGAAATCTTGAACTATGGCAGAAGCTGAGCTGGTAAAATTCGGATTTTATTTTAATTATGGTACCCAGACAGTGGGATTAAACTTCATATTTTATTTCATAGATAAGTAACATATATTGTGTACATAAAAGCTGTAATTCAAAACCTGTGTTCATATTTAGAATTAGCATCAGTACTGATGTAAAAATTATGGTCTTGACACCAAACTACCTTACCATTCCATGAATTGATGTTGATTACTTGTGTATATTTCAGAAGATTTATTATTGTTTGTGGAAAGTATTAAATATAGCAGTGTTTAGTATGCACTTTTTTTAACCTGTTCAAATTTGTATCCATGAGTGAACAGTTCAAATTACCCACAATGTATCACACAATGTAACATGCCATCACCCACCTTCACCCCGAGGTATACATTGCCAGTATCTGGTCTCCAAATCAGGCCTAAAACCTTGCTTTTTCACTCTCCAACTTTCATCTTGTGTGATTTAATTGTTACATATGTATAGTGCACATGATGAAGCAGGTATAGGGTCGGGGGTAAACTAGCTTTGGCTATCAGGCCCTGCTGTGGAAGGTGTCTTGCTGCATTGCTTCTGACCTAGGCACTGGGCAGGAGATAGGGATAGCCCTTAACACACAAGAAGTTAAGATTAAAGGGAAAAATGGGTGTTGGATAAGTGAAGGGTTAGTGCATGCCTTGGTTCACTACCTCTCTTGTAAGGAAAAAGAATAATTTTGGTATACAGATATATCTATTTATATACCAAGGTCTTCTTACCCCTTGTAAGTGAGGTAGCCAAGTCAAGGGCAAGCACCCACTCCCACCCATTCTACTCTCATCCATCTCTCTTGTTTCCTCTTATTGTAGCTTCTCATGTTACTGCCCGAGTCAGAGGCAATATAGCAATGAACAAAGTCTCCGAGTGGAACAAGAGATGGGAAGTAGAATTCAACATCAAGAAGTGCAGTATAATTGAATTTGGGAAAAGCAAGAAGAGAATATCAGGACAATATAAAATTGACAGAAAGGAAGTAAAGAAAGTAAATTCTGAAAGGGACCTAGGAGTAATCATCACCAAAGACATATCACCAGAAACTAAAGAAAGACAGTTACAGAAGAGACCTGAAAAAGAACAGTTTCCCACACAGGGTAATTGACATCTGGAATAAATTGAACAGTGCATCAGTTAATGCCAGAAATATACACGAATTCAAAAGCAAACTAGATGTAGCCAGTCCCGTAAAATACAACTAGGTAAATACATATAAATAGTTAGAGAAACATACAATTTATTGAGATCAATAAAGATGGCCTTTAAATACCTGGATAAGGAAATGATTAAGAAAATATTACAAACACTGATAAGGCCAAAACTGGAATATATGCGCTGAATGGCCTACTGGCTCCGGCGCTTGGCCTTCAAGCCAAAAATTTCATAAATCAATCAATCAAAACTGGAAAATGCAGTGCTGATATGGTCACCCAGTACAAAAAAGAACACAAGAAAATTAGAATACAAAGAGTAATGACAAAGATGGCCCCAACACTTTCAAACCTGACACATGAACAAAGACTGGCCAAACTGGAATTGCTGACTCTGGAACAAAGAAGAGAATGAGGGGACCTACTAACCATTTACAGAATTATGAAAAGAAAAGAATGCCTTGACAAAGAGGACTTATTAAAGTGGGACAGAGGAAAAACAAGAGGACATGAGCAATGAAACTCAAAAAAGGATAACTACAGAAGATCTGAAAAAGAACAGCTTCCCACACAGAGTGATAGATGGAACAAATTGGATGAAAAAATTGTGTGTGCAAACACAATTCAAGAATTTAAGAACAAACTTGATCTTGCGAGATACAAAAACGGGTCACCATGAGCATAGCTCCCCTTCCCGTATAATACAATTAGGTAAATACACACATGTCATAAAGGAAGGTCCAAAACATCAGGCTCTGACTTAGTGCTTTGTTGCTGAATCAGGAAAAACACCTTGTTATTTTCGGGAAGTAGCATTATGTTCTTGTGTGACTGGTAACCTATTCAATCCAGTTCTTGGAAAAATATAGTTTTTATCACAGAACAGAGTGTATGAAAGATAGAATAAGAATCAACGAACCAACTAAGGGGATTGGATATGAGTAGAAAACATGTATTACCACAACTCTAAAGACTACTTAAAGTTATGATTCTGAAGTATTTTAGGGATTTTAGAGGGAAAGAAGAGCAATGGATAAAATTATAGAACAGAAAGAGAAACTAGGATTAGCAGGGTAATAAGGAATCGAGATATCAACAACTTGGCAGAAGAATTAATTGATTTAAAACTAGACCACAAAGCTTTGCAATTAGAGGTATCAAACTTGTGCAAAACTAACAATGAGATAATAAGAGAATTAAATCATCAAAAAAGTTAACTAATTATGATTAAAAGAGAAAATGAAAGAAAGGAAAATAAGGTTAGAAACAAAAATGAAGAACTGAAGAGGTCAAAGAGCAATTACAAGCAGTAACCGAAAAGATGGAAGAACCCATCAAAGAGACCAATCTTAATGAAATAAAAAATCAGTGGAAACAGGAACGTGAAAATCAAAAACTCTTATTCAAAGAAATAGTACAGCAGCAGGTAGAAGAGAATCAAAAGGAAACAGTGATTAAGGTAATCAAAGAAAAGGAAAACTGGGTGAGAGACACAGTGGTCAAAAAGAAATGCATTGTGGTTTATGGTATCAAAGAAAAACACAAGGTACACAAATACCAAAGAGAAAAAGAGAAAGAAATTGCGAGATACTGAAAGCAGTTCAGGACAAGGGGCAGGATTTGGAAAAAGAAATCAACAACGTGCATAGGATGGATACATTTACCTAGTTGTAATATACGGGAGGGGAGCTATGCTCGTGGTGACCCGTCTTTGTATCTCTCCACATCAAGTTTTATCTTAAAATCTTGTATAGTGTTAGCAGATACTGTACAGTTTTGTTGTCTAATTTGTTCCGTGTATTTATCGCTCTGTGTGGGAAACTTCCTTTTCAAGTTTTTTCTATAACTATCCTTTTTCAATTTTTTTCCGTGTCCTCTTGTTTTACCATTTTCCCATACTAATAGGTCGTTCCTGTCTAAAACTTCCATTCCTTTCATTATTCTGTAGATAGCAAATCTCCTCTTTCTCTTCTTTGTTCCAGAGTTGGTAGATTCAATCTGGATAGTCTTTGCTCATATGTTAGTTCAGCGAGTGTCGGTGCTAGTTTGGTTGTCGCTCTTTGTAATCTTTCTAGTTTCTTAATATTTTTTTTGGTACTGGGTGTCCAAAGTGATGCTGCGTACTCAAGTTTTGGTCTTATTAGTGTAGTTAGTATTTTCCTTATCATTTCTTCGTCCATATAAGTAAATGCCACTTTGATTGCTCTCAATAAGTTGTAGGTTTCTCCGAACATCTTATTTATATCCTTATCTGGTTTCATGTCCTTTCCAATCATCACTCCAAGATCTTTTTCATAGTTTATTTTTTTTTATTTTTTCTTCCCCAATTCTGTAATCTTTTGATATTCTATTTCTACTCTTTCCAAATTCCATTATACTGCATTTCTTAATATTGAATTTTACTTCCCACTTTTGAGTCCAATTCCATATTGTGTCCAGATCTTGTTGCAATGAGTTGCAGTCCTCTTCCGTTTTTACCTTCTTGAGTAATTTTGCATCATCTGCAAAAAAATTTATATAGCACTCCACGCCTTCATTCATGTCATTATTGTATACAGTGAACATGATCGGGGCCAGTACTGATCCTTGCGGGACACCGCTTTTTACTTCTTCCCAGTTGGAGAATTTGCTCAAAAGAAAAAAACTATAGGCCAATGAAAATCAAAATAAGGACTCAAATGATAGCTGAAGAAATACTATCAAAAGAAGCAAAACTAGCAAACAGTATAAATTACAAAAATGTGTGGATAAAAAGGGAAATGAACAAAGAGGAAATAGAGAAAGACAGGGCACTGAGAAATGAAGCCAAGGAAAAAAAAAAAAGAAGATCGGAGACTGATTTTTTTTTTTTTTTTTTTTTTTTTTTTTTTTTTTTTTTGTGTTACTGGATCTGAGACTAAAAAAAAATGGTACACCAGAAAAATGAAAACTTAAACCAAAAAAGAGAAGAAAAGAAAAAATTAGAAGTGGTATACACACACATGGACGGTATGATTTCTGGGATAAATGAACTAAATAACTATTTGTCAATAGAGAAACCAGCCATAAAAGGTCCTAAACAATCAAGTATGGTAGGACAAGGTATAATTATATAGCCTCTGGTCGAAAAATAGAATGGATAAACAGGGGGAAGGAGTCATGTTATTGACTAGAAAGAGCTTAAAGGTCAGATATCAACAGATATACCATTCGCTAAAAATCATCGTATTGCTCGAAAAAGTACTTTTTAAAAGCATACATATAAATTTTTTACCTGTTACAGAAGAATTTATTCAGAAAATTCACTTTTAACCCATTCAACTCCGATGACAAGATGTCTTGTCATTTGGTCAAATAAAACAAAAAATCATAAAACACCAAAATGTTTGATCAAACACCAGAAAAATATGACGTCAGTCCTCGCTTCGCTCGCAGCGAAGCGAGGACTGACGTCATATTTTTCTGGTGTTTGATCAAACATTTTGGTGTTTTATGATTTTTTGTTTTATTTGACCAAATGACAAGACATCTTGTCATCGGAGTTGAATGGGTTAATTGCGCCTCACATACCACTTTTCCGAAGTCTAGATGTTCTAGTCGATTAGTAATTAGTACCAGTAATCGCCGCTAGGTGAACCGGCGATGACGTCACAGTTGCCAAACAATCGGACAAAGAAACACACGCTGTAGTTCAGCTCAGTCATTCCAATCAAGTTATTCATCTTCATGTTCGTTTTTAATCCAAATTTGTTCGCAAAAATGGCCCATTGTGCATTCCAATTCGGAAGGATAGTATGTATGGTGGAAGAAGAAGAGGAAGAGGAGTTTGATATCGCCGAACATCGCATTGTAAAGCCTTACCAGTTCGAACTGATAATAGGACAGCCCGTTTCTTCGTCGGAATACAGTGCAAGTGAAGATGAAGAAAGTGGTGAACATAATAGCGAGGAAGAAGGGGAAAGCGATTTGTCAGATTCAGAACCCGAGACCACGGGGGAGGAGATGGAATTCGATGGCGACGTTGATTTAGACGGTGCCGAGAATCAAGATGGGCCTACCACCCCTCCTAGACGCAAACGCAAAATATCTTGACAATTCTCATAGGATTGGGAATACCAACTGGTATGAAATTCAGTGCATTATTCCTACCTTATTTAGGCTATCATTGCAAGCATGGGATGGGGTCCTTTGTTTTTATGTCGATGATCATTTGTCAGTCTCTAAAATTCCAAGCATGGGGGGAAAATTAAATGATATGAATTGCCTTGTGGCCATTTCTTCCTGCAAGATCGAGATTATTCATTTAAAATACTGGAATGAATGAATGAATACATGTAAATAAAATGAAGCCAAATAATCTTTTAATAAGTACTGTCAACTGTGTATTTTCTATTTTACTAAACACAGTAAAGTGCATAAAAATAAAAATATGTACAAGGAAAAACATCATAAAATGACTATCAATATTTATGCAGTTGTTTCTTTCAGGCTATACAGATATATTGCTTACCGGCACTTCACCAGATGGATTTACCACATCCTTGGTAAAAAAAAAAAAAACAGAAAAGTTTTGCCATCTTGTGCAGTCTCACGAATTCGTGCACAGTGGGAAAGTGAGGACTATACATACTGTGGTTTCAAATATCCCCAAGTTTGATGTGAACGCAATGACATGTGATATAAATATCAGGAAGCAATGTGGACTTATGAAATCACTGTTAGTTTAATTACAAAGTCATGTACCATGTACTAGTCTGTTGACTCTTTATCATGTTTATGTGATGGCAATACTGCTGCTGTACACAACCTAGTCAGTGCTTCAATGATTAAATCGTGTTCGCGATTGTCTTTCAGACACTACATCTGATTTAGTGTGTCTTTTGTAGGTATCTGCAATATTTTATACCTCCGGTCCAGCGGCGGCGCCAGGAATTTTTAGTTGGGGAGGCTAAGGGGGCTGAGCAAATTTTTGGGGGGCTAATAGTAATATGATAACACACATAATTTATCCTCATTTCAGAAGGGGAGGGGGTTAATGGTAGGGCTAGCACTGATGGCTGACAAATCTTTAGCCCTGGCAATTAAAAATTCCACTTAATAAAATTATTTCAATGAGTGTTTTAAATTTTCAATTTGCTCATTTTGGTTGGGGGGGGGGCTGGCCACTTTTTTGGGGGGCTAAAGCCCCCCCCAACCCCTGGCGCCGCCACTGCTCCGGTCCATGGCTTCAGGGCCAGTTTAATTCACTAGGCCTATATAGGCCATCCTGTATGTCCATGGAATTTATAACAAGCCCTCTCTGACATAGGCATAGGCCTAAGCCTAACGCATGCACATGATGCATGGAGTCAGAAAAAGTAAACTGCCTACGGTACCTCAAGCCTCCGGCGTTTATCAAACGCTGACCTCCTACTTTTCTTTTTTGGTTTCGGCGTGGAATGCTTTGTAGTAGCTGCAAAAATTGAGGGCACGGCATCAGGTTTTAGATGTCTCCTGGTCTTCTCCATAAATCCAATCGATAACACTAGATTCATTTCGAAGCATTCCTCTTCGAAGTGGTCAGAGCAAAGTTCTGAAAACTTTGAAGGCTCCCACAGTTTGCCCGGTCTTTTGCCTGCTCTGTTCACCTTTCTATCCATTCCGATCGTCGGGCTGGCTCCGTAGGAAATTGAAAGAAACTCCTCCCACTTCCACTACCATTGTTGCAGCCTGCGGCAACGCAGTACACCATTATTATCACAATTTTGTGACAATAAAATAAAACAAAATTGAGACACTTAAGAGACGACACACGACTGACAATGCAAAAGCGATATGATGCGCTCTCAGAATAACAATATTGTTTGTCAACTGTGACGTCACGAATGCGGAATTCCCCGAACGTTCCCGAAGCGCACGGGCGGGTTGTTTCGAATAGCAGACGACGCAATGAGATGAAGACAAACAATTGTTTTTGCCAAATTTGATAAGATGTAGATGGTGGAATTATATAGAATACTGTCAGTATGCTTTTTTATGTACATTAAACTGTAAATACAAAAAGTTACGGAAGTCTTGATATCTGACCTTTAAATATGATAAAGATAGCAGAAGGTAAAGAAAATGTGGAATTTATCACAAAGTTGAAAATAGCAGTATGAAAAGCAGAAAGTTTATAGTTGTATATGTGCCCCCAAAAACTAAGGCAGTGACAGTGAACACTCAAAATTACTGGAAGACACAAAGAATGAATTAACTGAGACACTGAAATATGGAGAAAACATAGTAATTATAGGCGACTTTAACGGAAAGGAAATAGATTGGGAAGAATTGACGAAAGGTGGAGAGGAACTCTGGGGCAACGTCCTACTGGATCTGACCATTGATTATACATTGACCGAATGGGTAAAAAAAACACTAGATATAGACACAATGAAGAACCATTGACACCAGACTTGATATTCACTTCTGAGCCTGAAATTGTGAATGAAATGAATTACAAGACACCAATTGGGAAGAGTGACCACATACTAATAGAGTTCAAGCTTAAGGAACAAAATGATGTGAGTGGAATTGAGAAACACAGAGAAGGAAGATTTATGTACAACAAAACTGACTTTGTAAAACTTAGAAAAAAAAAAAAAAAATGCTAGCTGGTAAAAATTTTCAAATGATGAAACTAATGGAACATTTTTAAAGAAAAATACAAGGAGGGAACAGATAAACATGTACCTATGCAGAAACAAGAAAGGGTTGACATAAAGTGTTGGTATAACAAAAAGTTTAGTGATGCTAAAGATAGAAGAAACAAAGCCTGGAAAAAAGACAAAAAAGTGACTAAATGGCAAACATACATCAAACTGAGAAATGAATATGTAGATATACGTAGAGGGGAAAAACATACATATACCAAAGGCTTCTTTCCCCCTTATAAGGGAGGTAGCCAAAAAAACAAAGGCATAAAAACCATTCCAACCCTATTACACTCCACTCCCCTCCACCCTCTCATCTTGGCATCTCCTGAATGATGGGTCATCCCTGCATCTTGTCCACTGCACTGGGTCAGAAGCAGTGTTGCAAGACACAGCACACCAACAGCAAGGCCGCTTTATTAAATCAGCGACCCCCCCCTATGAAAAAGATATAATAGATAAATGCAAAGACCAACCTATTCTACAGATGTGTAAACGATAAACTAAAACAAAAACATGAAATAGTGAAACTACGGGAAGTAATGACCAGACACTTTAGGTCTGTATTTATAATTGAAAGCTCACAAATGTAGGATGAAGGACAGTGAGAAGGATTCCCCAAAATGAAAGAAATAACGGCAACACAGAAAGAAGGGACCAAATAAAAAACCTTGATGTCAGAAAGTCACATGGGCCCAATGGAATAGCAAACTGGATATTGAAAGAATGTACAGATGAACTTACAGATAAAATACACAAAACAATTGACTTCTCACTCAAAGAAGGAAAAGTACCACAAGATTGGAAAAATGCAAATATTGTACCAATATACAAAGGAAAAAAACAAAAAAAAAACTATATCTCTTACAAGCACAATTGCATAAATATGCTAAATTTATAAAAAAATAAATGGATTAAACACTTGGAAGAGAATAACATAGTAAACCCCAAACAATATGGATTTAGTAGTGGAAGATCATGTACAACATGCTTTTACACAAGATTAATAGAAATAATACAAAAAAGAGATGGTTGGGCAGACTGTGCCTTCTTGGCGTCTTTTGACAAAGTACCACACCAAAAACTACTATGAAAAATTGAAATAAGTGGAATACATGGAATATTATTGGAATGGATGAAAGATTTCTTGAATGGAAGAAAAATCAGGGTGGTACTTAGAGAAAATAACTCAAATTGGGTAGATAAGTGGAGTCCCCCAAGGCTCTATATTGGCTCCGATAATGTTTGCTATTTATATAAATGACATGGATGAAGGCATGAAATGTTATATGAACTTTTTTGCAGATGATGCGAAACTATTGAAGACAGTAAGTACAAAAGAAGATTACAGATCTCTTCAAGAAGACCTGGAAAAAGTTTGGAAATGGAGTAAAAAGAACAAAGTGAATTTCAGCATTAAGAAATGTAGAATAATACATACATATACCAAGGCTTTTTCCCCCTTACAAGGGAGGTAGCCAAAAAGGAAAAGGCATAAAAATCATACCCACCCATTCCATCCCTGAATACACTCCACACCCCTCCACCCTCCCTCTTAGCACCTCCCGGATGACGGGTCATCCCTGCACCTTGTCCACTGCCCTGGGTCACAAGCAGTGTCACAAGACACAGCACATCCACAGCAAGGCCGCTTCATTAAATCAGCGACCCCCCCTCTCCGTCCCCCCATGCACAAAAGGAGAAGATGGGGAGAAATCCCTTCGGGCTGCATCAAATTTTGCTCACACATACTACCTCCCATCATCAACTGGGTGCCAAGCCATGTCGGTGTGCATGGAAACGACCTTGCAGACGCAGCTGCTGCCACAGCCCGCAAAAGAGCCAGTGTCGATGTCCAGGTCCCTCCCAGTAAGAGTCAGCTCCAACTTAAAACCAGGGCATTAGCACGTAAGAAGTGGCACCTCCAACACAGGCAGGAGGCACAGATCTCCCAACGAGCGGGTTGGTACATAAAGGTGACAGCCTATGAACCTCTAGTCCTCCCTCGCTCCACTCCCAGAAGGCTAGAAAAGCTGCTTTTCAGGTTATGTCTTGAGGACCGTTGCTTCTGGCAACTTAATCCCCAGAGCACCATAGAAGACCGCCGGTGCAACCACTGCCATGAAGAAAATGCCGACCTCCACCACTACCTGAGCGATTGCCCCGCCACCTCTTTCCTCAGATGAGGACCACCGGCTCCCCCTGAAGGTCTTGTGAACCGCCTCCAAAGCCCCTATGAGCTCCGTCAGCTGCTAGAGCGTCCACCACCGCTCTAGCAGCCGCAGCTTCTCTTTTCTACTGCCCCCTATCACCCTCTGACTAGCTATACTATTCCACCTCCTCTCCACAAGGTGTGCCTTACATAAACACCACCGCACGGGCTCAAACAAAGCCCGTGGGAGTGATTCTTCACTCCCGAATTTCGAAAAAAAAAAAAAAAAAAAATACTACCTCCCCCCCCCATCCCCGCCCATTCCACCTCATGCATCACATCATCATCCATATACAACCATTCTCCATTCACCCCTGTCTTCTGTCCTCTCCCGTCCTTCCTCAACAGACAGTCCCCTCTTCCCCAAAGCCCCCTTCACCCCATCCATCCACCTCATCCTAGGACGTCCCCTCATGTTCACTCCCTCCACATCTGCCCTCCATACCTCTTTTACTAATCTTTCTTCACTCATTCTTTCCATGTGTCCAAGTCATCCTAATACTCATTCATCAACCCTATCTCCCAACTCCCTTTCTACCCCTGTTCTCCTCCTCACCTCCTTATTTCTCACTCTATCTAGCCTAGTAACCCCCATCATACTTCTCAGACACCTCATCTCAAACACATTCAAACTCCTCTCTTCCTCTCTTATGTTCCATATTTCTGCCCCATACAGTGCTGTTGGCACAACCATTCCTTCATACAGTCTCCTCTTAGCATCCATTCCCAAACGTCTATTCCTCATTACACTTTTTAATCCAAGGCATTTACTCACTTCTCTCAATCTGCATTCTACCTCCACCTTCACTCCACCTTTTCCTGCCACATTTGCACCCAAGTATCTAAAACTATCCACTTCCTCCAGTCACTCTCCCTTAATGCTCACTTCCAGTCTACTGCCACTTTTACCCCTTGTACATCTCATCACATTTTTACCCACAATTATCTTCAGCTTTCTTCTATCACACACTCTCCCAAACTCTGTCACCAACTCCCTCAATCACTCCTCCGATCCTGCCAAAAGCGCATTGTCGTCTGCAAACAACAGCTGGCTCACCTCCCACTTTTCTCCATTTTCTTTAACCATATCCAATCCCTGACCCACTACCCTTGCATTTACCTCTCGCACTACCCCATCCATGTATAAGTTGAACAGCCAGGGCGACATAACACATCCTTGATGAAGTCCCACCTTTACCTTGAACCACTCACTCTCTCCATTCCCAATCCTGACACAAGCTCTACTATTCTCATAAAAACTCTTGACAGCTCCTAGAAGCTTTCCTCCTATCCCCTTTATCCGTAAAAACCTCCCACAGTGCCTTTCTGTCTACCCTGTTGTAAGCCTTTTCCAGATCCATAAAAGCCCAAAAACATCCTTCCCCTTTCCTATAGCTTTCTCACATATCTGTCTTACCACAAAAATCTGATCTACACAACCTCTACCCGTCCTAAATCCACACTGTTCCTCACCAATTACTCCCTCTGTTCCTCTCCTAATCCTCATTGGAAAAAGCAAAAATAGAATATCGGGTCAATATAAAATGGGTACAAAGGAAGTCATAAAAGTAAACTCAGAAAGAGACCTAGGAGTAATTATCTCAAACAGCATGACACCAGACAATTATGTTAACAAAATAGTTGAAGAAACTTATAACTTAATAAAATCAATGAAAGTGGCCTTTGACTACGTGGATGAGGAAATGGTAAAGAAGATACTAGTTACATTGGTAGGACCAATATTGGAATACGGAGCATCTCTATGGACACCTAGTACCAAAAAAAACATAAAGAATCTAGAAAGAATTCAAAGAGCAATGACATAGATGGCACCAACACTTTGCAATTTGACATACAAACAAAGATTGGACAAACTAAACTTATCAACCCTAGAACAAAGAAGAGAAAGAGGTGATTTGATAACCATTTACAGAATTATGAAAGGGAAGGAAATTCTTGATAGGGATGACCTACTAAAATGGGACCGAAGAAATGCAAGAGCACACAAGAAGAAACTGAAGAAAGACAGTTACAAGAGAGATCTGAAAAACAAAACAGCTTTCCACACAGAGTAATAGATACATGGAACAAACTGAAAGAGGAAACAGTGAGTGCTAAAACTATACATGTTTTAAGAAAGAACTAGATGCGGAAAGATACAACTGCGGGTCACTACGAGCATAGCTCTCCTCCCACAACATACAAGGAGGTAAATATATCTAACTCAGGTGCTATACCAGTTTTCATCACTTTCAATGCTCTTTGTACCTAATCTTTTGTTCCGAAGAATACAAACTCTTCGGTACTCCTTACCCAAGGATACGCGGCGCGTTTCTACCGCTAACACTGTGTGTGCTTGAAAACACCTCACTCCGAGGGTCTGGGCAACCATTATCCTCAGTAAGGGGCCCTCCTGGGGCAAGGGGGGGCCCCCCCTCCCCCCACAAGGGTAGGAGGGTAGAAGTTCCATTGTCTAAGCGGTAGCGATCGAGTCAACATCTCTCACAGTCCGGCTAACACTGAAGTTCAGTTCGGGGACAGTATTCCCCGCTCCCGTGCTTGTATCAGGAAAAATTAATTTCCTGCGCCAAACCCGACATCGTTCGATTGTGTCGAACGGAAGGCACGCACTCTGCTTCGGCCTTCTACACCCTTCCAACGGCGTCCTTTGTGTGGAACGTCCTGCATCGCCGCCTTCCCCCTGCTTGGAAGCGCTTGAGACCCCTGTTCCCTCCCTTTTCCCTCTCTTTAATCTCCACCGGGTATTCTCCGCTTCTCTGTAAGTATGGAATCTGGTCCTAGTGTTGTTGTTCGCGATAGCATGTGTGCCTTCGTCCGCGGTGAATTTCGCTGCCGGGCTATTCTCCCGCCGACAACTGTGGACCCACACTCTTGGTGTATCCATTGTCGGAATCTGGAATGTTCCCCTTCATCCCCGTGTACTACGTGCGCTCAATGGGATGATAAGCAGTGGTCCGCGTATTTTCATGCTCACCGGAAGGTGCAGCCACGGGTCAAACTACGCGGGCAAGGAAGATGGCTTCCCCCCTCACCCGACACAAAGAGAAGGCATGCTACGTCGGCGGAGGACGCGGGCAGTTGTCTCCCCCCTCCTAAGCGTAGTAAACGGAAAGGTTGTACAATAGCCGCCCCGAGTCAGTCTCAGGCTAAATTGTCTCCTGTTCCTTCCCACAGGGTGGTTAGCTTCGACGGGCACGCACCTCTGGCCCCCGCGAACTACCCCCCGGGTACGAGCTTTTTCCCGGATGCGTCCGCCGGCCCCGCGATGCTACCCGGCAGCTCCACCCCCCCACGGACAAAGGAACCGAGTTCGGAGATTCGGAGCGCGTCAGCCTCTTCTCCTTCTCGGGTGACCCCCAGTCCCCCTTCCACCTATCGTCAGACGAGCCGGGTCATCACCGGAACCCTTTCTATGCCCGGTGGGCAGGAAGCCCGAGGTGTACCCACACGCGCGTTCGTCGTAGGTGACTCAGCTTCGTCCAGAGGAGGCAGTCTCCCCTTGGCGTCTCCCGGACCATCCGCACCCAGGCGGGACTCTCCAAGAGGACATTCCCCGGACCTCCTCCCCACTCTCTGTTCACTCGTCACTACGTTGAAGGAACAGATGGAGGCCCAACGGGAATTTTTCCGCGCTTCTCAAGCGCGGTTCGTGCACCGCACGGAAGCTCGTGAGGAGTCTCCGCCCCCAAGGGCCCCCCTCGACCAGCTTCCACTTCCTCAGCCCCCCCCCCCCCTGAACCCATCAGTGACGAGGATGGTAGCGTGCGGTTCCTCTCTGCCCGTGCCGACCCCTACTACGCCGACGACGATGTCCACAGCGCCGTAGGGGGGGGGGGGCACGCTCCCTTTCCCCTCCCGTTTCCCAGTCGGAATCCTCGATGGTGGTCCCACCTTCCTTCTCGGACGTCCTCGCGAGGGTTCGGAGGGCGAATCGACTGGGCCCCCCGAAAGAAGAGGAAGCCACATTCGAGTCTGACATCTTCATGACGGCCAACTCTCAGAAAGCCCAGCCTACTCCCCTCCACCTTCCATGGAGTACGCAGACGGCGAGAGCCATGGCCCAGGCCTCCGACGCTCTCGCAACAAGGACGACCGAGAAGGCGCGTTGGCTTCCGGTCCCATTGGAACACCAGAAGCGCTTCTACACCCCATCGGGGTCAACCCTCAGAGCAGCCTCGATCCCGGCGAGGTTACCAGAGCTGGTTAAGGCGGACGCCGAGTCGCTGCGCAGACGAAACGTCCTCCTCTCCGGCAGGGAAGTCAGCGACCACATTCATTCACTGGCTCTGTCCCTGGCGGTGAACTCCTGGCTAGAACGCCTCCTTGCCTCGGCGAGGGAGTTCTTACCCGAACTACAACCCCAGAAAGAATGCGACCTCCAGGCTTTTTTGGCAAGCGCGAGCAGAGCCCTGAAGCATCAGGCTTCCTGTCTCTCAACGTCCTGGGCCAACTTCGAGTCCCGCAGGAGAGACACCATCCTCGGGGACCCCAGTGACCCCCTCCTCAGGGAGATTTATGCTCCTTTGAGGAGGGCCCCCCTGCTCACCCACACGCTGATTCCCCCGGATGTGGTGGACTCGGCAATCACTAGCACCAACCAGTTGCTACACAACAGAGCCATCGAGAGAACAGCCGTCTCTAGCTCGAGGCCAAGGACCACCCCCCCATCGACCCCTCGGTCCTTTCAGACGCAGAGGCAGCCTTTTCGTCTCCCTAAGCGGGAAGACGGGCCCGCTCCCCATTCGAAGTCCAAAGCCCAGACAGGAAAGCCCCGCCCCTTCCCCAATAGAGAACAGGGGCGCAAACATCATAGAGGCTCTGGACCCCAACGCAGGAAATTCTAGGAACTCGCCTGCCCTCCCGCACAGGATAGGAGGTTGCCTCTCTCTCTACTGGAGAGAATGGGAGGCTGCCGGGGCGGAGGACTGGACCATCCAGGTCATCAAGGCGGGCTATCGTCTTCCTTTTCACACCATCCCCAGCCTCTCCCCCTATCCCATCCAAGTCAGCAACTACCATCCGGACTCGGATCGCGGGCGGGCCCTAGTGGAGGAAATCTCCACTCTGCTCCAGAAAGGAGCACTCGAGGAAGTCTCAACTCCGGACCCGGGGTTCTACTCGAGGCTATTCCTAGTACCAAAGGCTACAGGGGGGTGGAGACCTGTCATCGATCTGTCTCCTCTCAACAAGTTCCTTTCCCTGACGAAGTTCCGGATGGACACCACAGAGGCCGTGAGGGCGTCTATCAGGGAAGGGGACTTCATGGTGTCCCTGGACCTCCAGGACGCCTATTTCCAAATACCTGTGCATCCCTCATCCCGAAAATTCCTCCGCTTCGTCCACAAGGGCACCACCTTTCAATTCACCTGCCTATGCTTCGGCCTTCCCACAGCACCCCAAGTCTTCACCAGAGTGTTCAAACTCGTCTCAGCGTGGTCCCACTCCAGAGGGATTCGCCTACTCCGTTACCTGGACGATTGGCTGATCCTGGCACACTCCGCCCAGCTATGCCGCGACCACCTGGGGACGGTCCTAGCTTTCATCCGCAAATTGGGCTCCATGGTCAACCAGACGAAGTCAGATTTCATTCCAAGACAGAGAGTCACGTACCTGGGTATGGTTCTGGACTCTTCCCTCATGCAGGCATTCCCAGTAGAGAAGCGAATCCAGAATCTCTCTTCTCTCGTCGTGCAGGCACTATCGACCGGGTTCCTCACGGCCAAACAGTGCCAAGTCCTCCTGGGTCACATGGCCTCCGTCGAGAGGTTAATACCCAGGAGCAGACTGAGAATGCGACCCCTACAGTGACTCCTCAAGTCCCAGTGGTCCCCGCTAAGGGGAAACACCCGTCAACACATCACCCTTACCGGAGAGGTCAAGCATTCTCTTCTCTGGTGGAAGGACCCGTGCAACCTGCTCGTGGGGATGCCACTCGGCCCATCTCCCCCCGAAGTCCTCCTCTTCTCCGATGCCTCCAAGGAGGGCTGGGGGGCCCACCTCAACGACGGTCACGTCAGCGGTTCCTGGTCCACGGTCGAGCGGACAGCCCATATCAACTGGCTAGAATTGAAAGCGGTACTGCTGGCTCTCCGTCACTTCTCGGGTCAAATCTCGGGGAAAGTTGTGGGCATCATGTCGGACAATTCCTCGGTAGTAGCCTACCTGAACAAGCAGGGGGGTACAGTCTCCCAGGACCTCTGCCATCTCACTATGGAGATCCTCCTATTAGCCGAGAACCTCCAAGTGGCACTCAGAGCTCGCTACATCCCAGGGAAGAAGAATGTCTGGGCGGACCACCTCAGCAGAAGGAGTCAGGTAATCTGCACGGAGTGGTCCCTCCATCCGGAAGTGGCGACCTTCCTCATCAACAAATGGGGCTCCCCTCTGGTGGACCTTTTCGCCACCAGATGGAACCACCAGCTCCCGGTGTATTTCAGCCCTCTCCCGGATCCGCTGGCAGCGGGAGAGGATGCTCTTCTGCAAAGCTGGGACAACCTCGACACCTATGCTTTCCCACCGTTTCCCTTGCTCCAGAAGGTGCTCCAGAGAGTACGAACCGCATCCAACCTTCGGATGACTTTGATCGCTCCCTGGTGGCCGGAAGCCCCATGGTTTCCAGACGCCCTCGAGCTAGCAGTGGAGGAGCCCCTGGCCCTTCAGGGAAGACCCGACCTTCTACATCAACCAGTCAACGGGGCCTGGCACAAGAACCCGTCAGCCCTGGCGCTTCACGCGTTCAGACTATGGTCCGGATCCTCCTAGAGAAGGGTTTCCCCAAAGAAGTGGCAGAAGACATGTCCTCCCCTATTTGCTCTTCCTCAGCTGCCCTTTATCAAGGGAAGTGGAATGCTTTTGCAGAATGGTGCCACTCCCGAGCAATAGCCCCAGAGCAAGCCACCATTCCTCTGATTGCCTCCTTCTTCCACTTCCTCCGGAAGTCCAAGAAGATCTCCCTCTCGGCAGTGCAGGGCTATAGGGCAGCTCTTAATCAGGTGTTTTCTCTGAAGGGCATGGATCTAGCCCTGTCTCCAGAAATTTCCATGCTCTTCAGACATTTCAGAAAATCATGCCCCCCCAGGGAGATCACTTCTCCTCCATGGGATGTGGCATTAGTCCTCAACGCTCTGCGGGGCCCCCCTTACGAACCCCTCCGAGATGCTAATTTCAAGGACCTCACCTTGAAGACAGTTTTTCTCTTGGCCCTGGCATCTTCCAAGAGGGTCGGGGAGTTGCATGCCATCTCTTATCGAGTCGCCCACTCGAAAGGATGGCAAGAGGTCTCCTTCACTTTTCTGCCCCAATTCGTTGCCAAAAACCAGGATCCGGCCAAAGCCGACCCTAGATTCTGGTCCTTTAGTATTCCTTCCTTGGACGACTTTGTAGGGGGCGAACATGCAGAAATGGTCCTATGGCCGGTACGTGCTATCCGGACCTACCTCAAGAGGATGAAGCATCTTAGACCAGACTTGCCAAGACTGTTCGTCTCTACCAGGGGTACACCCAAGCCCGTCACTAAGACTTCCATTTCTTACTGGATCAAGGAAGTCATCTGCAGGGCCTACGCCTCGAGCCCCACGGATTACCCTGGAGCAAAAGCTCATGACCTCAGGGCAATAGGGCCCTCCCTAGTCTTCCGAAAGAATCGGTCAGTCAACCAGCTCCTTCAAGCAGGTATATGGAAGTCCCAGACTACGTTCACTTCCTTTTACCTCAAAGATGTCATGTGGGAATCCTTAGGGACCTTCTCTCTAGGCCCCATAGTGGCCGCCCAAGAAGTCCTGAGATAACATACCCCGTACCAATGGCACACAGCCAACCCTGAAGCCTCATCCAAGTTCTGGATCGGCAACCACGGGGATACCTATCTCAAGTCCTTCTCATACTCCTACATTCCCTTACCTCACCGAGGGCTCTCAAGCATTTCCAAGGGAATCAGTTCGAGCCCTACAAGGGGTACAAAGTGAGTATGCCCTGTCTGTCTCCACTCTGGGAACAGATCCAGGTGCCCTTCACAGTTTCGGGGAATGTATAAGGGTCTGGTCAACGTAGATCTTAGCACTCTACATTTTCTCCTTACGAGGGTTTCCCAGGCTAGATAAATACTTCCTTCCCCCCTAAGTCCAAGTCTCCTTGGGTAAGGAGTACCGAAGAGTTTGTATTCTTCGGAACAAATGTAATTTTCGCAAGAAAATTAATTTTTCCCTGATACAAACCTGAGGTACTCCTTACCTCTAATGGCCCTCCTCATCCACCCCGCTAGTAATTCCTTCTCCCTGGCCTGTCAACCCTCGTGACTAATTTCATACCTGGCTCAGACAATGGAGCTTCTACCCTCCTACCCTTGTGGGGGGGAGGGGGGGGCCCCCCTTGCCCCAGGAGGGCCCCTTACTGAGGATAATGGTTGCCCAGACCCTCGGAGTGAGGTGTTTTCAAGCACACACAGTGTTAGTGGTAGAAATGCGCCGCATATCCTTGGGTAAGGAGTACCTCAGGTTTGTATCAGGGAAAAATTAATTTTCCTGCGAAAATTACATTTTTTTATAGCCCAGTCATTTTCTTCTCCTCAGTTATTTTCCTAGCATCTCCCACTGCCACAATCAGTACCTCCCTAACCTCCTTCACATTTAATAATGCCCCTCTCTTTACTGCCTTTTACTTCCATTAACATCTGTCTATATGCACCCCTTTTCATCTCTAACTCACCCATCCCAATTTCTTCAGGATGGAGGTATAGGGTTGCAGCAGTTCAATTTCTGGAGGGTTGGCAGTTAGTCCACATTTAGAGCAATGCTCTTCTTGGCATGAAAGTAGCAGTTGAGAGAACTGGATCACTCCTTCTGTTGAGTCAGTGTCTTCATGGTAAATTCTGCCATGTATTACTAGTGGAGGGATAGTAGAAGTTAGAAGTGATTCTGCATTCATTTTGGAATATAGATAGTTTCATTTATAAAAGAATTGTGCATGCCTCTGATTCATAGCGATAATTTGAAGCCCTCATTAACAGTCATTTGTAAAAAAAATACATACATACATACATATACCAAGGCTTTTTCCCCCTTCCAAGGGAGGTAGCCAAAAAGGGAAAGGCATAAAAACACTCCCACCCATTTCATCCCTAAATACACTCCACACCCCTCCCACCCTCTCTCTCATATGAGCACAAACTGGATGACGGGTCATCCCTGCACCCTGCCCACCGCCCTGGGTCAGAAGCAGTGTCGCAAGACACAGTACATCCACAGCAAGGCCGCTTCATTTAATCGGCGACCCCCCCTCTCCGTCCCCCTTTGCATATAAGGCGAGGACGGGGAGAAATCCCTTCGGGCTGCGTCAAAATTTACTCACACATACTACCCCACCCCCCACCCCCCGCCCATTCCTCCTCATGCAGTCACAACATCATCCATATACAACCATTCTCCACTCACCTCTGTCTTCCGTCCTCTCCCTCCCTTCCTTCCTCAACAGACATTCCCCTCTTCCCCAAAGCCCCCTTCACCCCATCCATCCACCTCATCCTAGGACGTCCCCTCATGTTCACTCCCTCCACATCTGCCTTCCATACCTCTTTTACTAGTCTTTCTTCACTCATTCTTTCCATGTGTCCAAACCATCCTAATACTCTTTCATCAACCCTATCTCCCAAATCCTTTTTCACCCCTGTTCTCCTCCTCACCTCCTCATTTCTCACTCTATCCAGCCTAGTAACCCCCACCATACTTCTCAGAACACCTCATCTCAAACACATTCAAACTCCTTCTCTCTTCTTCTCTTATGTTCCACGTTTCTGCCCCATACAGTGCTGTTGGCACAATCACTCCTTCATACAGTCTCCTCTTCGCATCCATTCCCAAATGTCTATTCCTCATTACACTCTTTAAACCACCAAGGCATTTACTCGCTTCTCTCAATCTACATTCTACCTCCACCTTCACTCCACCTTTTCCTGCTACACTTGCACCCAAGTATCTAAAACTATCCACTTCCTCCAGTCGCTCTCCCTTAATGTTCACTTCCAGTCTACTGCCACTTTCACCCCTTGTACATCTCATCACCTTACTTTTACCCACATTTATCTTTAGCTTTCTTCTATCACATACTCTCCCAAACTCTGCCACCAGCTTCCTCAATCCCTCCTCTGACCCTGCCACAAGCGCAGTGTCGTCCGCAAACAACAGCTGGTTCACCTCCCACTTTTCTCCATTTTCTTTAACCATCTCCAATCCCTGACCCACTACCCTAGCATTCACCTCTCGCACCACCCCATCCATGTATAAGTTGAACAGCCAGGGCGACATAACGCATCCTTGACGAAGTCCCACCTTTACTTCAAACCACTCACTCTCTCCATTTCTAATCCTGACACATGCTCTACTACTCTCATAAAAACTCTTGACAGCTCCCAAAAGCTTTCCTCCTATCCCATAAATCTGCATAACCTCCCACAGTGCCTTTCTGTCTACCCTATCATAAGCCTTTTCCAGATCCATAAAAGCCCAAAAAACATCCTTCCCCTTTCCTATAGCTTTCTCACATATCTGTCTTACCACAAAGATCTGATCTACACAACCTCTACCTGTCCTAAATCCACACTGTTCCTCACCAATTACTCCTTCTGTTCCTCTCCTAACCTCTCAATTAAGATCCTCCCATAAGCCTTCCCTACTACACTTAACAGGCTAATCCCTCTGAAACTACTACACTCACACTTGTCCCCTTTTCCCTTGTAAAAAAATAAATAAATAAAATAAAAATGAAGTCGATAACCTACATAGGGATATGAAAAAATGGGGGAAATGTAGCTAAAGTTTATAGGCAGAAATAATTGGTCCCAGGAGATGTAAATGTTAAATAGACAAATATAGGTACAAAAATTTATTGGTAAAAATGTTTCACAGAGACTGCCTAACATAAAATAAATTTTCAGTAACACCTTAACCCATTCAACTCCGATGACAAGATGTCTTGCCATTTGGTCAAATAAAACAAAAAATCATAAAACACCAAAATGTTTGATGAAACACCAGAAAAAATATGACGTCAATCCTCGCTTCGCTGCATATTTTTCTGGTGTTTCATCAAACATTTTGGTGTTTTATGATTTTTTGTTTTATTTGACCAAATGACAAGACATCTTGTCATCGGAGTTGAATGGGTTAAGAATGAGACCACGTACTCATTTACATAGTAAACATTATCCTGTGTATGCATAGATCTCTGCCTGCATTTCATGGTTTTCATCATGAATAACAACTAATACTATCTTGTACATCTAAAATATTTAACTTTCTCACTGATACTGATGCTATGCATCATAAAAAATCCTATCACATCCACAGCAATGGACACAACACACAATCTTATCATAGAAAATATTAATAATTAATATTAATACAATTATATTTTAAATATGACAATATGATTTTGCATCACCTGAGGTATTCTATTCACCATGCTCCTCAATAAGGTATTTCAGATCAATAATCACTAATTCCATGACACTGTATATCCAACACTATTATTTTTGTAACACTAATATCCCATACAAAGATGGTCTTGCTCTTTGGAATGTCTTTTAGTTTTACTTCTGCAATGAACTGAATCATAACATTATTTCTTATTACACAATCTTAGTGGAGCTGACTGGAGAACTATCATGCAGAAGGGAGGCTAGACTAGAGGCAGGTCCTGTGTTTCCCAAACCAACCCCACCAACATTCAAGGAAGAGGAAATAGCAGCAGCTGATGTAGAAGACACTGAAGATGGGACAGGGGTAGCTCCTGCTGCAGCAGTTGTGGATGTGGATGAAGCTACGGCTGAAGTGGCTAAGGATGTGGTTGTGGTAGTGGTGGTAGTTGTCGACTGGGCTGTGGAGCTTGTACTGCTGCTAGTAGTGGTAGCATTGGAAGAGGGAGTATTGCCACTTGTTGCTGACTGTAAAATCAAGAAGTACTGTTCACATCAAATTACAGAATTATAGAACAATCATTTACATGATCAACAAACTATACACACAAATATCCAAGGAAATCTACTTGGCAAATTACCCACTCAATGTGAGATTCTTTATGTTATTCAGCCAAATAAAATCATCTTATAAGCCAGTATACTATTATCAATTATCCAGTCAATGTCTACATGTCTTCTTTTATCTAAAAGCTGTTATTATTACAGTATCATGGAATATAAAAGAGGAAGCGAGAAGGAGTTTGAATGTGTTTGAGATGAGGTGTCTGAGAAGTATGATGGGGGTTACTAGGCTAGATAGAATGAGAAATGAGTAGTTGAGGAGGAGAACGGGGGTGGTAAGGGAGTTGGAAGATAGGGTTGATGAAAGAATATTAGGATGGTTTGGACACATGGAAAGAATGAGTGAAGAAAGACTAGTAAAGGAGGTATGGAAGGCAGATGTGGAGGGAGTGAACATGAGGGTGCGTCCTAGGATGAGATGGATGGATGGGGTGAAGGGGGCTTTGGGGAAGAGGGGAATGTCTGTTGAGGAAGGACGGGAGAGGACAGAAGACAGGGGTGAATGGAGAATGGTTGTACAGGCACACCTCGACTTACGTCGTTTCGACTTACGTCGTTTTCGAAGATACGTTGGTTTTCAAAAATAGTATGGAAAAAAATTCAAGTTGTCGTTTTACTTGACTTTACGTCGGTCAGCCAATAATGGAATCGCATAAACACCAAAAAACATTTCAAGCGTTTCAAGCAATTCATGTTACAATAAATAAGAATAAAAGCATGTAAAATTATATAAAGATTCAGTAACTGCTAAAATATATACCATAAAGTAGTATGGCCTAGTCCACTAGAACATGAAATCGCAACGGTACTTCCAATACGTATTTACCGTAAGCGGCGTCTCGACTCCCGCAATTCTTTTGGATTATTATCTGTTTACTGAAGTCTTGTAAATTTTCTCATTAACATTCACTTGTAACTGTAATATTTGCCCCCATGCCTCCTAAGAAAAGTTCTAGTGAAAGTGCTAAGCGTCATGCTATTTCGCTGGAGGAGAAAATGGCGATGATAAAACGTCATTGTAATGGTGAAAAAGTTGTATCGATTGTACGATGTTTTGGAGTAAGTCGGACAACTGTATCAACGATTGTGCATAATAAAGACAAGATTTTAACACATGTCACATCTGAAGCCCCATTGATGAAGAACACGATCATCAACAAGAAAAGAGGTAAGATATTTGAAGAAATGGAAAATCTTCTTTCGATTTGGGTTGATAGGAGGAATCGTCAGAATGCGAATCTTAGTCAAGAGCTCATTCAGGAAAAAGCGTTGTCTTTGTTTGAGGACCTAAAGGAAAAATATCCAGATGAGAAAGATGTAGATTTCAAAGCAAGTCCTGGATGATTTATGAGATATAAAACAGGAGAAATTATCACTTCCTTAAAAGACAAGGTGAAATCGCATCAGCTGATGAACAAGCAGCAGCGGAATTTCCTGCTACACTGAAGAAAATCATCGAAGAAAACGGGTTTCTTCCTGAGCAAATTTTCAATATTGGAAGAAATTACCAGATCGTTCATTTGTTTCCAAGGAAGAGAAAACAATTCCAGGTTACAAGGTCTCAAAAGAACGTGTGACCATAATGTTGGGAGGTAACTGTGCAGGAGATTTTAAATTAAAGCCTCTGTTTGTTTATCATGCACACAACCCCCGTGCCCTGAAGAATATACCCAAAGCATCTCTCCCTGTTATATGGATGGCTAACTCAAAAGCTTGGGTCACTGTTGTTATTTTCGAAGATTGGTTTTTCAATAATTTTGTCCCAGCAGCAGAGAAGTATTGTAAGGAGAAGGGGATTCCTTTTAAGGTTTTACTTATCTTAGATAATGCTCCTGGCCACCCACAAAACATCGCAGATTTTCACCCCAACATTACTGTCATATACCTCCCCCCAAACACTACGTCTATTCTCCAGCCAATGGATCAGGGATAATTGCTATCTTCAAACGTTATTATATGAAGCGTACGCTACGGCAAGCAATAGCTGCAATTGAAATGGATGAGTCTATCACACTTCGCGACTTTTGGAAGGGATATGACATCTACAAAGCTTTACAGAATGTAGCAGCAGCATGGAATGATGTTCAGAGCACTGCTATGAATGGTGTATGGAAAAAGCTATGCCCGCAATTTGTGCACGAGTTTAAGGGCTTCGATACTGTTGTTGTCAACAAAGATTTGGTTACAATGAGGAAAGAGCTGGATATGAATTTGGAGGAAGAGGATTTCACAGATTTATTTGAAAAAGACAAGGATTTACTGACGAACAAGGATTTGATGGAACTTCAGGAGCAACAAAAGAAAGAAGAAGATGATGATGAATCTGAGCCACGCCACTTCACCATTAAGAAAATGGAGGAAGCATTTGCACACATCGAAAAAGGTCTTGCTATGTTTGAGGATATGGATCCAAATGCTCAACGCTTTTCCAAGATTATGGGGGCTTGTTATGAAGCTTTTGCTCCTTATAATCTAATCCTTGAAGAAAAGAACAAGAAGATGGTTCAAGGCACTCTTGACCAGTTTTTACACGTCGAACGACAAGAATCAGCTGATGTTGATGTCGACAATCCCCAGCCATCTACGTCTACAACGTAAACATCAACATATTGTATCTACTGTTTTGGTAAACTGAAAATACATTAAAGTTTTTCACTTATTACAATATGATTATATGTAAGCTTGAAATAGTTTTTATTTCTTTGTTTTTTGTTTTGTTTTACCGTATGTTATTGACAATGCATTCATAGAGTACAGCACCGCGAAATAGCAACGCGTAAACATCGACATAATGTATGTACTGCATTGGTAAATTAAAAATACAGGTAAACGTCGACTTACGATGGCCGTGACTTACGATTGTTCGACTTTACGATGACGACGACGACGACGACGATATGATAATTTAACCCCTTCCATACGGTGCCGCACACGTAGGCGTCATGAGGAGCAAGTGGATTCGCGACGGTGCCATATCGGCGTCTTGATTATATTTATTGTAGTCGCCCCTGTGTTTTTACATTCTCTCAAATGTGCCCTAAATCCCATTCTCTGTGGTTTTCAAAATTCGCGGGTGAAAGAGAACGATCGATATAAGCGGTGACTATATTTTATGATGCGAGTATTATTACGTCACGTCGTACGGCTGGCATTGGCTGCTGCCCGCGAGATTTAAGTTCCGTACTGAAAATACATATTATAGTGTTTGAATATGGTAAAAAGGATAAAAATAATTAAATAAACTACTGTACATGTTTAATAGGCTATATTCAGTATCTCTGGTGGTTAATATACAGGTAGGCTAGGTACAGTGACCACGGAACAGAGTGGGGATCGACTTACGATGAGATCGTCTTACGATGGCTCTATCGAAACCTAATGCCATCGTAAGTCGACGTTTACCTGTACTTTATTCAATTTTTCACTTATTACAAAATGATTGTAAGCTTAAACTAGTTTTTATTTATTTGTTTTTTGTTTTGTTTCACCGTATGTAATTGACAATGCATTCATAAAGTACAGCAAATTGTACGTATTGATGAATAAGTACAGGTACTTTTTTTATACTTTATTACAAAAACGTGGAACATAAGAGAAGAAGAGAGAAAGAGTTTGAATGTGTTTGAGATGAGGTGTCTGAGAAGTATGGTGGGGGTAACTAGGCTGGATAGAGTGAGAAATGAGGAGGTGAGGAGGAGAACAGGGGTGAAAAAGGATTTGGGAGATAGGGTTGATGAAAGAATATTAGGATGGTTTGGACACATGGAAAGAATGAGTGAAGAAAGACTAGTAAAAGAGGTATGGAAGGCAGATGTGGAGGGAGTGAACATGAGGGGACGTCCTAGGATGAGGTGGATGGATGGGGTGAAGGGGGCTTTGGGGAAGAGGGAAATGTCTGTTGAGGAAGGAAGGGAGAGGACGGAAGACAGAGGTGAGTGGAGAATGGTTGTATATGGATGATGTTGTGACTGCATGAGGAGGAATGGGCGGGGGGGTGGGGGGTGGGGTAGTATGTGTGAGTAAATTTTGACGCAGCCCGAAGGGATTTCTCCCCGTCCTCGCCTTATATGCAAAGGGGGACGGAGAGGGGGGGTCGCCAATTAAATGAAGCGGCCTTGCTGTGGATGCACTGTGTCTTGCGACACTGCTTCTGACCCAGGGCGGTGGGCAGGGTGCAGGGATGACCCGTCATCCAGGAGGTGCTCAGATGAGAGGGAGGGTGGGAGGGGTGTGGAGTGTATTTAGGGATGAAATGGGTGGGAGTGTTTTTATGCCTTTCCCTTTTTGGCTACCTCCCTTGGAAGGGGGAAAAAGCCTTGGTATATGTATGTATGTATGTACAAAATGATAAATAAATGTTCTGTTTGGAAACTTAAAATAGATTTTTATTAACCTTGTTTAATAAAAAATGCAATCAAAAGTAAAATAAAGTACTGAAAAATGGCTATTGGCAGTTTAGCCTAGGCTACACCAGGCCTACCTAGCCTACTTGTAAGCAAATTCGACTTACGTCGTTTTTCAACTTACGTCGTGTCTCCTGGAACCAATTAACGACGTAAGGTGAGGTGTACCTGTATATGGATGATACTGTGCTTCATGAGGTGGAATGGGTGGGGGGATGGGGGGTGAGGTAGTATGTGTGAGCAAAATTGGACGCAGCCCAAAGGGATTTCTCCCCATCTTCTCCTTTTCTGCATGAGGGGACAGAGAGGGGTGTTCGCCAATTTAATGAAGCGCCCTTGCTGTGGATATGCTGTGTCTTGCAACACTGCTTCTGATCCAGGACAGTGGACAAGATACAGGGATGATCCATCACCCAGGAGGTGCCAAGATGAGAGGGTGGAGGGGAGTGGAGTGTATTGGGGATGGAATGGGTGGGAATGGTTTTTATGCCTTTGTTTTTTGGCTACCTCCCTTGTAAGGGGGAAAAAGCCTTTGGTATATGTATGTGCCATCACACCAGTTGTTTGGTAATAACACTGCACTTGTAGCAGGATCAGAGGAGGGATTAAGGAAGTTAGTGACAGAGTTTGGGATGGTGTGTGAAGGAAGTTGAATATAAATGTGGTAAAAGTAAGGTGATGAGAGGTACAAGGGGAAAGGATAGCAACAATTTGGAAGTGAGTATTAAGGGAGAGGCTGTAGGAAGTGGACAGCTTTAGATACTTGGGGGCAAATGTGGCAGGGATGGGAGGAGTAGAGGTAGAATGTAGATTAAGAGATGCAAGTAAATGCCTTTTAGGGGATTTAAAAGTGTAATGAGAAATAGATATTTGGGAATGGATGCTAAGAGGTGATGGTATGAAGGGGTGATTGTACCGACAGCACTGTATAGGGTAGAAACATGGAACATAACAGAGGAGTAATGTGTTTGAGAAGAAATGTCTGAGAAGATTGGTGCAGTTTACTAGGCTGGATAAAGTGAGAAATGAGGAGGTGAGGATGAGAGCATGGGTGGAAAAGGAGTTGAGAGATAGGGTAGATGAACGAGTATTGGGATGGTTTAGATACATGGAAACAATGAGTGAAGAAAGATTAGTAAAGGAAGTGTGGAAGGCAGAGGTGGAGTAAACAGGAGGAGGCAACCAAGGATGAGATGGATGGATGGGGTAAAAGGGGCATTGAGCATGAAGGGGATGTCTGTTGAGGAAGGAAGGGAGAAGACAGAAGATAGGGATGTGTGGAGAGTGGTTGGGTATGGATGATGCTGTGATGTATGGAAAGGAGTGGGTGGGGGATTGGGGGGTTAGAGAGTATATGTGAGTGATATTCTGATGCAACCCAAAGGGATTTCTCCCCGGATTATCTTTTTCTGCATGAGGGGATGAAGAGAGGGGGTGGGGAGTGTCACAAATTAAATGAAAAAAAAAAAAAAAAAAAAAAGAGGAGGGAGATGGTGAATGGGAGTGGAGTATGCAAGGATGAAATGGGTGGGAGTGAATTTATGCTTTTGAGATGAGGTGTCTTACTCGCTTCTCTCAATCTATTCTACCTCCACCTCCACTCCTCCCTTTCCTGCCACATTCACACCCAAGTACCTAAAACTATCCACTTCCTCTAGTCTCTCTCCCTTAATGTTCACTTCCAGTCTGCTGCCACTTTCACCCCTTGTACATCTCATCACCTTTTGCCCACATTTATCTTCAGCTTCCTTCTTTCACACACTCTCCCAAACTCTGTCACTAACTTCCTCAATCCCTCCTCTGATCCTGCTACAAGTGCAGTGTTGTCTGCAAACAACAGCTGGCTTATCTCCCACTTTTCTCCATTTTCTTTAATCACCTCCAATCCCTGACTCACCACCCTTGCATTTACCTCTTGCACCACCCAATCCATGTATAAGTTGAACAGCCAGGGCAACATAACACATCCCTGACGAAGTCCCTCCTTTACCTTGAACCACTCACTCTCTCCATTTCTAATCCTAACACATGCTCTACTACTCTCGTAAAAACTCTTGACTGCTCCTAAAAGCTTTCCTCCTATCCCGTATATCTGCAAAACCTCCCACAGTGCCTTCCTGTCTACCCTGTCATAAACCTTTTCATCTTAACTGCCTTCACTTCATCCTTCCTTATTTCTCCTCCATTTTCTTCACTCATCACGGTCATTTTCTTAGCACTTTCCACTGCAACTACCTTTCCCTCCCTATCCTCCTTTACATTTAAGAACTCCCTAAACTACTCTGCCCATCTCCTCTTACTGCATTCTATTCCATTATCATCTATCCATCTGCATCTTTTACCTTTTCTTCTCTACTTGATTCACCTCCTCTTCCTCTTTACTTTCTTTCCAAAACATCTTTTTATTACTTTCAAAATTTTCTGTCATACTCTTAGCCCATTTCACATCCGCTCTCCTCTTTGCCTTCTACATACATACCAATAGCTACTTCCCCCTTACTAGGGAAGTAGCCAAAGTTGACTGAACAAACTAATATCTTTAAAACAAATACATTAATATTTGTCTCCTTTAGTCTTGTATTGTGGAACTATACATTCATTCCTCCAATCCAGCTGGACATGCCCCTCCTTACGACATACTGTGAACAATATCACAGCCCACTCCAGTATACTATTCCACCTTTTATTAGACTTGACATGACATCCATCAAATCCTGGTGCCATTCCAGCTTTCATTTCCCTCAATGTTACTTGTATCTCTTCTTTAGTAATAGCTTCATTATAATTTTCCTCATCCATCACAGTCATTCCCCTAGCATCTCCCACCACTGATACTAATAAACAACATTATCCAAAAACAACTGTATAACAAAAACTATAATGCATACACTTTACCTCAATATTCTCAATGTTGAGGTGTGTGATGAACCGGAGGCGGAGCTGCAAGGCTGGTCTGAGGGTTCTTATAATTGTACCAACATCTGTCTTTATGGAGTCACCAGTAAACATGTATTTGATGTGGTACAACATGTCACAGATGGGATCCATGTACTTTAGTTCAGTCACTGTTCTGTCCACCTGGTTCCACAAAATTGAAGATTTAGTGCATATTCAATATAATATCAGGGGATAAATTCAAATTCTACATCATTCTAAACCATGATTAATGCAAAAGCACAAAATTAATATTTGTCCAATAATCTATTGTCTTGGACTTATAGGAAACCCACAGCTTCAACAATATCTGGCTATGGCCATTGACCTGCTCCATGAATCAAACATCACCCTTAGTTTCACTAAATAGAAAACCCGCAGCCCTACAGTGGCTGGCAATGGCCCTTAGAATCGATTATTGTTGTTGTTGTCATTCCCTAGACTGTCTGACCAAGCAATCCCATCTCCCTGAGGAATGCCACATCTGGAATGGGGTTTTCACACAAATCCTTTATAGAGTGTATACTGTGTTGTTGGCATGTGTGATTATGTACAATACAGTCTTCCATAATGTCTTGTAAAGTATGAGGTGAGGTGTTGCATCCTGAACAGTTATCTGTGATGCAGTCATCCAGATTCTTCTGGTACCTTAGAAGGGCTGGATGGTAGCTGCTCTGCAGTCTGACCAGGTGGACTCTGTCCTCTAGGGGGAGAGAGTATTCAGAGGGATGGATATCAGGGGGTCTGGCATGCAGCAATCTATTGTCTTTCAGTTTGTTGATAGAGCAGGGAGTGATATGATTGTATCAGAGTGCTGTGCTGTATCAGTGTGGGACTGTTTCTATGTCATTAGCTGAAAGGTGTAAAGAGAGAAGAGTTGCTGGCTGTCAGCTCTCCAATGTACAACTGATGCTGATAGCAAGAGATCCTGGGCCCAGTTCTGAGACCAAGTGTCAGCCCCTCAGGGCTACACCTGATGGAGATGAGGGGATTGAAGGGTTATGAAAATGGGTCCTTGTTAGGACAAGCGAGATCAGGGGCAATGGACTAATTGATTGTAAATGGGCAGCTTTGCTATCCATCTTGTGTACGGCTACCAAATGCAGGTACCCATCACTGGTCCCTGGAAAAAAATTGTGGATGTTGGACAATGCAATATTACATCCACTATCTTCTATTCTTAGCATCTAAACTACACAGTGGAGGGCACAGAGGACCTATGGGGAAATGTATTACTAGACATGATCATGGAACATACAATGACACAATAGGTCAATGAAAATACCATATACCGAAGTAATGAAGAACCATTGAGACTGGATTTAATATTTACAACAGAACCTGAAACTGTAGATAAAACTGAATACAAGACACCATTTGGAAAGAGTGACCACATACTAATATAGGCTGAACTAAAGAAATACATATGGAGAGAAATGAAAAAGTACAGAGGAGGAAGATTGATGTACAACATAACAGACTTTGGAAAACTTAAGAAATTCTTTCAAAATGCAAATTGGGAAAAATTCTACACTGAAGAGACCAAAGTGGAAGAGAAACAGGTGATCTTGATGTTAAACTATAATGAAGGAATGAATAGGTACATACCAAGACAGAAACAAGAGGTGGACATTAACCACTTCACTACGGGACTTAAATCTCGCGGGCAGCAGCCAATGCCAGCCGTACGACGTGTCGTAATAATACTCGCATCATAAAATATAGTCACGGCAAATATCGATCGTTCTCTCTTTCACCCGTGAATTTTGAAAACCACAGAGAATGGGATTAAGAGCAGATTAGGGAGAATGTAAAAACACAGGGGTGACTACAATAAATATAATCAAGACGCCGATATGGCAGCGTCGCGAATCTACTTGCTCCTCATGACGCCTACGTGTGCGGCACCGTATGGAAGGGGTTAAATGCTGGTTCAACAGAAGATGCAGTGAGGTGAAAGACAGAAGAAACAAAGCTTGAAAAAGATGGAGAAAATATAAAACCCCTGGAATATGGCAAATATATATGAACTGTAGAAATGAATATGTAAAAGTGTGCAGAGAGGAAAAAAGAAACTACAAAAAAGATATAGAAAAATGTAAAGATCAACTCAAATTATTCTATAGATATGTAAATAGTAAACTTAACCTCTTCAGTACGGGCCAAAATCTCGCGGGCAGCATTAGCTGCCAGACGTACGATGTGTCGTAATAATACTCGCATCATAAAATATAGTCACCGCTTATATCGATCGTTCTCTCTTTCACCCATGAATTTTGATAACCATAGAAAATGTGATGAAGACAGTTTAGAGAGTATGTCATTACGCAGGGGCAACTACAATAAATATAATCAAGACGCCGATATGGCAGCCTCGCGTATCCACTTGCTCCTCATGCCGCCTACGTATGTGGCACCGTATGGA
This sequence comes from Oratosquilla oratoria, assembly GCF_046742065.1. Lineage (NCBI taxonomy): Eukaryota > Metazoa > Arthropoda > Malacostraca > Stomatopoda > Squillidae > Oratosquilla > Oratosquilla oratoria. The sequence continues at coordinate 13,507,765 of NC_134803.1, read as the reverse complement.
AGGGGTTAAAAATAAACAGGAAATGGTGAAACTATGCCAAGGAAATACAGAACACACAGATCTAGAAATGGCCAAAGTCATGAACAATCACTTCCAGTCGGTTTTCACTAGAGAAAAAGTATAGCATTGGGATGAAGGAAGTGAAGTCCAATCTCCCCTCATGAGGAAAACATAATAACACAAAAAGAAATAATGGAGCAATTAACAAACCTTGATGTTAGGAAATCACACAGCCCAGATGGAATTGCAAACTGGATACTAAAAATATGCAAAGAATAACTAAAGGACAAAATATACAACATAATAAGTTCCTCACTCAAAGAAGGAAAAATACCAAGACGGGAAAAATTCCAACATTGTACCAATACATAAAGGAGGGAACAAGGCTGAACCAACTAATTACAGACTGATCTCCCTAACAAGCACTGTAGCCAAAATTTGTGAGAAAATGGTCAAGGAGTGGATGGTGCCACCCCAAGAAAGAAAACAAACATTTAAGATCCATCACTATAACCAAATGGTCACAACACTCCCCACTTCCTCAAGGATGTATAGCCCAGAGGGGCCAGAACCTCATCTCCAGACCGGGCCAGAATGGATAGAGTGAGAAGAAGAGTGGGGGTGGAAAGGGAGCTGGCAGATAGGATTGATGAAAGATTACTGGGATGGTTTGGGCGCATGGAAATAGTGAGGAAAGACTGGCAAAAAGAGTGTGAAAGGCAGATGGGTAGACCAAGAATGAGACGGATTGATGGGGTAAAGGGGGCCTTTAGTTAAGGGGGTACGCGACACCTGGGGGGGGTGAATTTGGTCAAGATATGGCATTTTTCAAAACTGTGTTCAAAATGTTCGTATACCACTTAGAAATAAATCCCGACAAATAATTTTCCAGCCGCGCGCAATTTAAAGGTCCTGGGTGTGGTTTAAAGGGACAGATTTAAAGGCGCAACCCACACTAGAGGGAGGCGTGCCACTTAGGACCTTCAGGCGCAGCGAATAACATTGAAATTTGATTGAATTTACACTCGCCCAGTGTATCAACGGCCAATACGATTGTGGAGGGGAAGGGAGGAAGGTGGAGGGAGAATATTTCGCCAACTTTGTGCGAAACTAAGCGTTAGTTACCGGCTAGCTCTGAAAAGGGAAGTACGCATGTCTCATGAGCTCTCATTGCAATCTATTACTTTAGCTAGTACATATTACTCTTTAGTACAGTCATCATGGGTAGCAAAAAGAACAAAAGAACATCACAATGACAAAAAACAGCAGTTAAAGATGGCAAGCAGTCAAAGACGACTAAAGATCTCACCACCTCTCACTCCACCACCGCCCTCACCTGCACCTCTGTGACGGTGACAGAGGTAAAGGACAACATTAGACAAAACAATTCAAAGAGGAAGATTAAATCCAAAGAAGAAAGCAAGAGGAAAAAGATCAAGGATATACAGGAAGAAGAAAGAAGAAGGGACATCATATGATGCTGGAGGGGGTGCCCTACCAACATAGATTGGCGAGGGGAATCTGATGAGGAAAGAGAAGGCGCCCACTACTGGAAAATAAACCTCTTTCCAATGATTTAGATACCCTGAAGACCCCCAGCAGAGAGGTTTCATATGAAGAAACCGCCAAAGGTGCAAAAAAGCAAATTATATGATGTTGTCGTCTGTGCGTCGTCACTACTGTGACATACTTATACTTTAGTTTTTCAGTATTTAAAGTACTTATAATTAAAATATGTTGATAATTTTTACTGTACTTACTTATTATATAATAAGAATTAAGCCAAGAAAAAATCAGTCAAATTGGTGAAACTATAAGCAAGTTACAGATATATTCATATTTCAAGTTGCCATATCTCCGTTCGATATTTTTCTACTTTTTTTTAATCATAAAAAATCTAATATACATCAGATTTAGATGAAACTTATAGGGAATATTACTTTTAGTAACTGCTAGGGCCGATCGTTCGAATATTTTGAATAGGATGAAAGAGTTCGGAGTAATAATGGAAACAAGAGCAAATAAATTGTATTTTTCACGATTTTTGCCAGACATTAAAATTGAAATGCCTGTATGCAAAAGTATAAAGGAAATTGTTCAATTACTCAATGACCGGCCCTAGGTGTGCCTACTGACTAATCATAGCCAAAATATAAAACAGATTGGTCCACGTATTATGGTGCTGTGCACTTTAAAATGTCGCTACTGGTATGCATACATGTGTACATGTGTACATACATCATTCTGCTTCACCTAAAATGTAGGCAATATGGATACCTATTTACCTGAGAAGTTTCAGCTCTTTACTCTAAATATTTTAGAAAATGACCTCCAGGTGTCGCGTACCCCCTTAAAGGGGAATGTCCATTCAGCAGGGAAGGATGAAGGTAAGAGATAGGTGTGAGTGGAAAATGGTCGTGAATGGACTATAAATTTATATTGTACAAAGGTATTTCTTCTTGTATTCTCTATTTTCACTTATTGGGATTAGGAGGAAGTTGCCATTTAAATGAAACAATGGGGTCCTGCTGTGAATATTGTGTTTTGCTACACTGTTTCTGGCCTAGGTGTGTGGGGGGGGGGGGGTGCAGGGATGGCCCTTTATCCATAGGGAGCTAAAATAAGAGAAACAAGTGGGTGACAGATGGGAGTGGATTGGATTGGAGTGGATACATGCATGCCTTGGCTGGCTACTTCCCTTAACCACTTCCATACGATAATGCCTACGTAGGCGGCATGAGGAGCAAGTGGGTACTCGATGATGCCGACGTCGGCATCTTGATTATATTTATTGTAGTCGTACCTACGTAATTTCCATTCTCTCTAAACTGGCTTCATCAATTTTCTATGGTTATCAGGGAAGAAGCCTCTGGTTTATACATTTTAACTGGAAACCTGTGGTCCCTATAGTGAAAGCAATAGTTCTCAGGCCCTCCACTAGAGCTCTATAGGAAGAAACAATGGACTCGTGTCTGTGTAGTATTAATGTGAGTGTTAAAGTCAAATATGAAAATAAAGTTCTATGGACACTGAAAACTACTTACTGAAATCTACTAATATTACATACCTCTGCCTTATATCAACATTTACTTTATGCTTCTTTCTTTACAATACAATTTCTTTCCACAAATATACCTTGAAAAAATATCAAATAAGGCTGGAATATACAAAAAAAAATTAAAGTCAGACTCTGATACCAAGTTTTGCTTAATGCATAACCTGATATCAAATTCTGACTTTAAAATTTTCAATGACTTTTAAAATTTTGATAAATAAATAAAAGGCTACTGAAAATTACAGAAGCTGTACCTTTGCCAGAGCATTATACAACTCAATGGTGACATCAAAAACTTTGCGTGTTTGTTCAGTATTGAACCGCTGGAGGAATGGGCCCACAATATGGAATACCACAATAAGCTGCTCTTCAGACACCAGCAAGTTGATTAAACGTTCCTTTACCAACCTAGAAATCCAAAGATCCACAACACAATTATATACCATCCACTAACATCTCCCTTTTTTCTCAATATATATGCCATTTCCCAAAAGGTGGCTAGGTATAGGAAAAAAATATATTCAATAAAATTTCATTATAAAAATGTAAAAGAACAAGAAATGCCATCATCACTGTATAAGTGAAAACAGCTAATCAACTAACGTTGGAATACTGCCAACTTGTCCAAAAGCAGCATGATGCAAGAAGGAATGCACCAGGGCTAGTGTGAGGGCTACCGACGTGTCTGACATGGTGGGTGCAAGCATACTCATGTTCAGGAGAGTAAAAGGATCCAGGGAGCCAGGTACTGGGGCCACCAAGTCAGGTTTCTAGTATAAATAAACAATCAATTAGTCATGAAAAATATCTCCAAAATAGCCATACTACATTATTCCAATTCTTGTGGCTTTGTTCCTTAATACTTAACCAGAAAGATATCCCTTGAAATAAATCAATTTATCTTATCTATCCGTTAAAAATTATGATAAAATCTTGAAATGAGATTAACATTTTACCATGCAGAGGGGATTTATAATTTCTTCATTCCATTTCATTTTCCCCAGTGATGAACCTGTAGCAGTTTTGGTTCATCTTTGTATCTATCTACAAAACCCCATTCAAAATTTCTTTCCTCTCTGCATATTCTTGTATAATCATTTCTAGCTTGTCTGTAAGATTCCTTTGTTCTATTATTTCTTCTCTTTTTCCATTTTCCCCAAGTCATGTCCCAGGCTTTTTTAGCTATGTCACACCTTCTACTAAACTAGTCTTGTTTCTGCTTTTTCCTTCCACTAATCTTCAGTATATGTGTGTTCACACCCAGGTTGTAAATATTAAAAAATAATAATACATACATGCATACATATACCAAGGGTTTTTCCTTCTCATTTGGGATTTAGCCAAAGGCATAAATTCCCTCCCACCCATTTCATCCCCACATACTTCTAATCTTCAGTACATGTGTGTTCACACCCTGGTTATGAATAAAAAAAAAAGAATAAATAAATAAATAATAATAATACTATACATGCATACATATACCAAGGGTTTTTCCACCTCACAAGGGAGATAGCCAAAGGCATAAATTCACTCCTACCCATTTCATCCCCAATTACTCTCACATTCACTACCCCTCCCTCCCTCTTTTCTTGGCTCTTCCTGGATGAAGTATCATTCCTGCATCTCACCCACTGCCCTGGGTCAGAAGCAATGCAGCAAGACACAGCACATCTACAGCAAGGCCATTTCATTTAATCAGTGACCCCCCTCTCTGTGCCCTCGTGCAGAAAAAGAAAAGACAAAGAGAAATGCCTTTGGGCTGCATCAAAATATCATTCACACATACTCCCTCAACCCCTCACATACCCCCATGCATCACAGCATCATCTATACACAACCATTCTCACTCACCCCTATTTTCTGTATTTTCTTTTCCTCAACACACATTTCCCTCTTTTCCAAAGCTCTTTTTACCTCATTGATCCATCTCATCCTTGGTTGCCCCCTCATGTTCACTCCTTCCACCTCTGCCTTCCATACCTCTCTTACTAATCATTCTTCACTCATTCTTTCCATGTGTCCAAAACATCCCAACACTCTTTCATCAACCCCATCTCCCAACTCCCTTTTCACCCCTGCCCTCTTCCTCACCTCCTCATTTCTCACTTTATCCAGGCTAGCAACCCCTACCCATACTCCTCAGGCATTTCATCTCAAACACACTTGAACTTTCCCTCTCTCATGTTCCATGTTTCTGCCCCATACAGTGTTGTTGCCACTATCACCACTTTGTACAATCTCCTCTATGCATCCATTCCCAAATGTCTATTTCTCATTACATTTTTTAATTCACCAAAGCATTTACTTGCTTTTCTCCATCTACAATCTAGCTCCACTTCTGCTACTCCCTTTCCTACTACATCCACCCTGAAGTACTATCATCTCATCCAGAGTGTTCCATACATCCACCATTCTGTGGGGAAAGCTGTTCTTTTTCAGGTCTCTTCTATAAATGTCCTTTTTGAATTTCTTTCTATGTCCTCTTGTATTTCTCGTATCCCATTTTAGTAAGTCTTCTCTATCAAGGACTTCCGTGACTCTCATGATTCTATAGATGGTCAACAAGTCTCCTCTTTCTCTTCTTTGTTCCAGGGTCAGTAACTCTAGTTCTGTGAGTATCTCTTCATATGACAGTTCTGAAAGTGTTTGGGCTATCTTCGTAGCTGCTCTTTGGATTATTTCAATTTTCCTTATATTCTTTTTGGTTCTGGATAACCAGTGTCGTTGCATACTCCAGTCTTAGTCTTATCAGTGTGACTAGTATTTTCTTCACCATTTCTTCGTCCAAGTAAGTAAATGCCACTTTTATTGACCTTGGCAAGTTGTAGGTTTCTCCGACAATTTTGTTTATCTGTTTATCAGGGGACATGTCCTTTGTGATGATAACTCCCAGGTCTTTTTCAAATCCCACTTCCTTTACATCCTTTTCACCAATTTAATATTGTCCTGATATCCTCTTTTTACTTTTTCCAAATTTCATTACAGTACATTTCTTGACTTGCCACTTCTGACTCCATTCCCAAACTCTGTTCAGATCTCTCTGCAGCGACTCACAGTTTTTTTCAGTTCTCACTTTCTCAACAATTTTGCATCATCAGCAAAGAAGTTCATGTAACTGTCCACACCCTTGTCCATGTCATTCATATAAACAACAAACATTATTGGAGCCAGTACCAATCATTATGGAACTCCACTAATCACCTCTTCCCAAGCAGAACCTTTATCTCTGGGCACTACTCTCATTTTTTTTCATGCAGGAAATTGTCCATCCATTCCAGTAGTTTACCTTGTACCTCTTCTATGGTTTTCAGTTTTACTAATAGTTTTCTATGTAGCACTATACCAAAAACTTTTTGTAGATCTAGGAAAGCACAATCATACTATCCATCCCTTTCCTGTATTATATTTAATACAGGTAAATGTCGACTTACGATGGCATTAGGTTTCGATAGAGCCATCGTAAGACGATCTCATCGTAAGTCGATCCCCACTCTGTTCCGTGGTCACTGTACCTAGCCTACCTGTATATTAACCACCAGAGATACTGAATATAGCCTATTAAACATGTACAGTAGTTTAATTATTTTTATCCTTTTTACCATATTCAAACACTATAATATGTATTTTCAGTACGGAACTTAAATCTCGCGGGCAGCAGCCAATGCCAGCCGTACGACGTGACGTAATAATACTCGCATCATAAAATATAGTCACCGCTTTTATCGATCGTTCTCTCTTTCACCCGCGAATTTTGAAAACCACAGAGAATGGGATTTAGGGCACATTTGAGAGAATGTAAAAACACGGGCGACTACAATAAATATAATCAAGACGCCGATATGGCAGCGTCGCGAATCCACTTGCTCCTCATGACGCCTACGTGTGCGGCACCGTATGGAAGGGGTTAAATTATCATATCGTCGTCGTCGTCGTCGTCATCGTAAAGTCGAACAATCGTAAGTCGCGGCCATCGTAAGTCGACGTTTACCTGTAGTCTTAAAAGCAGATCAGATTTGTGACACATGATCTTCCCTGTCTGAATCCAAATTGTCTAGGGTTTAGTATATTGTTCTCTTCCAGATGTTTTGTCCATCTATTTTTGATAACTTTTTCACAAATTTTGGTTACAGTACTTGTAAAGGAAACCAGTCTGTAATTTGTTGGGTCTTCCTTGTTACCTCCTTTATATATTGGTACTATGTTGGCCTTTTTCCAGTCTTTTGGTATTTTTTCTTCTTTAAGTGAACATCTTATATATTTTGCCTACCACTTTACACTCTTTTAGTATCCAGTTTGCAATTCCATCTGGGCCTTGCAATTTCCTGACATCAAGGCCTGTGATTTGATCCATTATTTCAGCTTGTGTTGCTATTATTTCCCCCATATGCAGGGATTTCCCTTCTAGCCCTTCATCCCAGTGCCATACTTTTTCTCTAGTGAAAAACGATTTGAAATGTTTTTATATCTTCTGCGTATTCCATGTTCCCCTGGCATTGTTTCTCTATTTCATTTTTTTTTTTTTTTTTTTTAATTTACCATTCACATATCTATAAAATAGTTTTGGTTGATCCTTACATTTTTCTGTTATGCCTTTTTCATAATTTATTTTTTCTTCCCTGCATATCTTTACATATTCATTCCTTTCACTGATAATATTATTTGCCACTTTCAACAATTTTTCTCATTTTTCCATCTTTTTTCAAGTCTTGGACATATCAGGGTTTCAATGAGTTTTCATCATCTCTTCATCCATATAATGGAATGACACTTTAATCTTCTGCAGTAGTCCATGTCTTTCCCACAATCCTATTGATTTGACTGTCTGGTGACAGATTGCCTTTTATCAACACTCCGAAGTCTTTCTCCTTTTTAACTTTCATAACATGTTCCCTTCCCAAGGAATAGTTTAAGGATGTCCTTTTGCCACTATTGCCCATTTCCTGTACTTTGCATTTTTTAATATTGAACTTAATTTCATATATTTGGCTCCATGCAAAAATAATATCTAGATAATTTTGCAATTTTCTACCATCCTCCTCAATTTTCACTCTTCCCATAATTTTTGCATCAGTTGCAAACATGTTGTTATAGGTTGTTGTTCCTTTCATCATGTCATTAACACAGACAAGAAGTATTATTGGTGCAAGCATTAAACATTGTGGTATTCCACTAGTTACTGCTCTCAAGCTTGACATCTTATCCTTTACTACACCTTTATATATCTTTCCTTCAAAAAGTCTTTCATCCATTCTCATAGATTACTACTCAGTCCTTGAATATGCTCCAATTTCCATCTATTTTTGATAACTTTTTCACAAATTTTGGCTGCAGTACTTGTAAGGGTCTGTAATTTGTTGGGTCTTCCTTGTTACCTCCTTTACATATTAGTATGATGCTGGCCTTTTTCCAGTCTTCTGGTATTTTTCCTTCTTTAAGTAATCATCTTATATATTTTGCCTACCAATTCTTTACACTCCTTTAGTATCCAGTTTGCAATTCCATCTGGGCTGTGCAATTTTCTAACATCAAGGCATGTTATTTGATCCATTATTTCAGCTCATGTTGCTACTATTTCCCCTCTATGGAGGATTTCACTTCTCACCCTTCATCCCACTGCCATACTTTTTCTCTAGTGAAAACCAATTTGAAATGCTTACTCATGACTTCAGCCATTTCTATATTTCCATGTTCCCCTGGCATTGTTTCTCTATTTCATGCTTGTTTTTCAATTGATCATTCATATATCTAAAGAATAGTTTTGGTTGATCCTTACATTTTTCTATTATGTCTTTTTCATAATTTATTTTTTCTTCACTACATATTTTAATATATTCATTCCTTTCATTGATATATATTTCCCACTTTCTAGGATTTTTCTCTCTTTTCCAAACTTTTTTTTTTATTACTATTATTATTATTATTTTATTTTATTTTTTTTTTCCTCGCCACACTTTCTGTTAAACCAGCACTTATTATACTGGTTTTCCTGTTTTTGTCTTGGTACATATTCATCCACCCCTTCATTATAGATTTCCTTCAGAATCTTCCATTTCTTTTCCACTTGCATATCTTCATTGTATTTACCCAGTTGTATCTTACAGGAAGGGGAGCTATGCTCATGATGTCCTGCCTTTGTATCTCGCAGTATCTAGTTTGCTCTTAAATTTGTGTAATGTTTTTGCCCACACTATTGTTTCGTCCAGTTGGTTCCAAGTGTCCACCACTGTGTGGAAAACTGTTTTTCTTCAGATCTCTTCTATAACTATCCTTTTTGAGTTCCTTTCCATGTCTTCTTGTGTTTCTCTTGTCTTAATTTAGTAAGTCTTCTCTATCAATTATTTCCATGCCTTTCATGATTCTACAGATGGTCAATAGGTTGCATCTCTCTCTTCTTTGTTCCAAAGTTGGTAATTTCACTTTAACCAGTCTCTCTTCATATGACAAGTTTGAAAGTGCTGGGGCCATTTTCATGGTTGTTCTCTGTATTCTTTAAATTTTCTTTATATTCTTTTTTGTACTGGGTGACCATAATGTCACAGCATACTCCAGTCTAGGTCTTATTAATGTGATTAATATTTTTCTAATCATTTCTTCATCCAAATAGGTAAACACCACTTTTATTGATTTTAGTAAGTTATTGGATTCTCCCACAATTTTGTTTGTTTATAAGAGCACATGTCATTTCAGATAATTACTCTTAGGTCTTTTTCAGATCCCACTTTCTCAGTGACTTGCGACACTGCCTCTGACCCAGGGCAGTGGACAAGGTGCAGGGATGACCTGTCATCCAGGAGGTGCTAAGATGGAAGGGAGGGTGGAGGGGAGTGGAGTGTATTTAGGGATGGAATGGGTGGGAATGATTTTATGCCTTTTTCTTTTTGGCTACCTCCCTTGAAAAGGCCTTGGTATATGTATGTATGTATGTACTTTCTCAGGAGTGAAGAGGGGACAAGGGAGAGAAGGGGTGGCTATACTAGTAAGTGAAGAGATAAATAAGCGGGTAGTGGAGTGGAAAGAGGTTTCATCAAGGTTGATGTGGATGAAGGTGAAGCTGAAAAGGGAGATGTGGGTTTTTGTAAGTGCGTATGGGCCTCGTAGTGAGAAGAGTGTAGGGTAGATATAAATGGGTAAATATAAATGAGTGCATAGAGGGATTAGGGAGAAATGTCAATGTAGTTGTATTGGGAGACCTTAATGCTAGGGTAGGATATGAACCAATAGACGGAGTGATTGAGAAGTATGGAGTTCCAGGTAAAAATCATAGTGGAGAATTGATGGTGGAGATGTGTCTTTAAAGACACTTGATGATAGCAAATACAGTGTTTAAGAAGAAAGTCAAGCATAAGTACACATGGGAGAGGGTGGTGGATGGAAGGGTGGCAGATAGAGCATTAATGGACTATATAGTGGTGACCAGGAGTATGGTAGGAAGAGTTAAGGATGTACATGTTCTAAGGGGAGAGACTGGGGGAATATCAGATAAATTTCTGCTGGAAGGTAAATTGAGAGTGGAGAATAGGTGGAGAAAGAGGAAAAGGGTAGAATGTAGGAAGGTACTTAGAGTGAACTGCTTAAATGAGAAAAAAAAAAGGAGAATGAGTATAAGAAGTAGCTGAGAGAGGAGTGGGAGGGAGTGAAGAATAGAGTAGAACTAGGAGAGGAGGATGAATGGGGATGGTTCAAGGAGGGAGTCAATAGGTGTGCAAAGATGGTGTGTGGAACAAGGAGGGCAGGAGGAAATAGAAGGAAGGGTAATGGGTGGTGGAATGAGGAAGCAAAAAAAGGTGTAGAAGAGAAGAAGCAGGCATTCATAGATTGGCTACAAATTAGGACAAGGGAATTGTATGAGAGGTACAAAGTAAAGAGAAAGGAAGTTAAGCATAAGATAAAGAAAGCAAAAAGGAGAGCAGATGTGAAATGGGGTAAGAGTAAGACAGAAAATATTGAAAGAAATAAAAAGATGTTATGGAAGGAAATCAAAAGAGAAAGAGTAGGCAAATCAAGTAGAGAAGAAAAGGTAAAAGGTGCAGATGAAGAAATGTTAATAGAAGCAGTGAGAGGAAGGTATTTTAGAGAGTTGCTAAATGTGAAGGAGGATAGGGAGGGAAAGGTAGTTGCAGTGGGAAGCACTAGGAAAATGAGAGTAATGAGTGAGGAAAATGGAGGAGAAATAAGGAAGGATGAAGTGAAAGCAGCTGTTAAGATGATGAGAGCAGGTAAGACACCTGGTCTGGATGGATGCCATGCAGAATGTCTGAAAAAAGGAGGTACAATTATGGTGGACTGGCTGGTGAGGTTATTTAATGTTTGCTGGAGAGAGGGTAGAGTGCCGGAGGACTGGAGGAGTGCCTGTATAGTTCCGCTTTACAAGGGAAAGAGGGACAAGTGTGAGTGTAGTAGTTTCAGAGGGATCAGCTTGTTGAGTGTAGTTGGGAAGTCTTATGGGAGGGTCTTGATTGAGAGGATTAGGAGAGGAACAGAGGGAGTAATTGGTGAGGAACAGTGTGGGTTTAGGACAGGTAGGGGTTGTGTAGATCAGATTTTTGTGGTAAGACAGATATGTGAGAAAGCTATAGGAAAAGGTAAGGACGTTTTGGGGGTTTTTATGGATCTGGAAAAGGCTTACCATAGGGTAGACAGGAAGGCACCGTGGGAGGTACTGCAGATATATGGGATAGGAGGAAAGCTGTTAAGAGCAGTCATGAGTTTTTATGAGAGTAGTAGAGTTTGTGTTTGGATTAAAATGGAGAGAGTGAATGGTTTGAGGTAAAGGTGGGACTTCATCAGGGATGTGTTATGTCACCCTGGCTGTTCAATCTTTACATGGATGGGGTGGTGTGAGAGGTGAATGCAAGGGTATTGGGTCAGGGGTTGGAGATGAATAGAAAATGGAGAAAAGTGGGAGGTGAGCCATTTATTGTTTGCTGACAACACTGCACTTGTTGCAGGATCAGAGGAGGGATTGAGGAAGTTGGTGACAGCTTGAGAAGGTTTGTGAAAGAAGGAAGCTGAAGATAAATGTGGGCAAAAGTAAGGTGATGAGATGTACAAGGGGAGAGAGTGACAGCAGGCTGGAAGTGAGCATTAAGGGTGAAAGACTGGAGGAAGTGGTGGGGGAAAAGAATACTGCCACCAAGTATTCCCACTTGGATAGTAAGAGGCAAGAAGAAAGGTATGGGGATTGGGACTAGGCATCCTTCTCCTTGTAGCCCCACAGGGCACATTCCTAAAAGAAAAAGCAAAGGCATAAGAGGGTCTGGGAGTTTTCCGTCCAACACCCTAAGGTTTGAGTCTTTTAATGTGCGTGGATGTGGTAGAGGAGAGTAAAAGGGAAGAGATAGGTAGTATGTATGTGAGAAGAAAGATGGATGCGTTGGCTTTGAGTGAAACTAAGTTGAAAGGGAAGGGTGAGTGTAAGTTTGGGAGTGTAAGTGGGAGGTTATCAGGAGTGAAGAGAGGGCGAGGGAGGGAAGGGGTGGCTATTCTAGTAAGTGAAGAGATAGGTAAACATGTAGTGGAATGAAAGGAGGTTTCCTCAAGGATAATGTGGATGAAGGTGAAACTGGGAAAGGAGATGTGGGTCGTAAGTGCATATGGGCCTGGTAGTGAGAAGAGTGTAGAAGAAAGGGAGGCTTTTTGGATAGATTTAAATGAGTGCATAGAGGATTTAGGGAGAAATATCAATGTCAAGTACTGGGAGACCTTAATGCTAGGGTACGAAATGATCCAATTGATGGAGTGGTTGGGAAATGTGGAGTTCCAGGAAAGAATCATAGTGGAGAGTTGATGATGGAAATGTGTCTAGAAAGAGAGTTGATGATAGCAAATACAGTGTTTCAGAAGAAAGTCAAGCATAAGTACACATGGGAGAGGGTGGTGGAGGAAAGGGTGGTAGAGCGTTGATGGACTATGTAGTGGTAAATAGGATTATGATAGGAAGAGTTAAGGATGTACATGTGCTAAGGGGAGAGGGTGGGGGAATATCAGATCATTTTTTGGTGGAAGGTAAGTTGAGAGTGGAGGATAGATGGAGGAAGAGGAAAGGGACAAAAGGTAGGGAGTTGCATAGAGTGAACTCGTTAAATGAAAAGGAAAAGGAAAAGGAGAAGGAGAATAGAAGCAGCTGAAAGAGGAGTGGGAGGGAGTGAAGGATAGAGTAGAGCTAGGTGTGGAGGAGGAATGGGGATGGTTCAAGGAGGGAGTCACAAAGTGTGCAAAGATGGTGTGTGGAACAAGAAGGACAGGAGGAAATAGAAGAAAGGGTAGTGAATGGTGGGATGAGGAAACAAAGAATGTTGTAGAAGAGAAGAAGTGAGCTTTCACAGATTTACAAAATAGGATGAGGGAGTCATATGAGAGGTACAAAGAAAAGAAAAGAGAAGTAAATCAAAAGGTAAAGGAGGCAAAGAGGAGAGCAGATGTGAAATGGGGTAAGAGTATGACAGAAAATTTTGAAAGTGATAAAAAGATGTTTTGGAAAGAAATTAAGAGAGGAAGAGGAGGCGAATCAAGTAGAGAAGAAAAGGTAAAAGGTGCAGATGGAGAGATAATAATGGAAGAGAAGGCAGTAAGGGGAAGATGGGCAGAATATTTTAGGGAGTTGCTAAATGTGAAGGAGGATAGGGAGGGAAAGGTAGCTGCAGTGGGAAATGCTAAGAAAATGACCGTGATGAGTGAGGAAAATGGAGGAGAAATAAGGAAGGATGAAGTGAAAACAGTTGTTAAGATGATGAAAGCAGGTAAGGTACAGTGATGGTGGACTGGCTGGTGAGGTTATTTAATGTTTGCTGGAGAGAGAGGGTAGAGTGCTGGAGGACTGGAGGAGTGCCTGTATAGTTCCACTTTACAAGGGAAAGAGGGACAAGTGTGAATGTAGTAGTTTCAGAGGGATTAGCTTGTTAAGTGTAGTTGGGAAGGCTTATGGGAGGATCTTGATTGAGAGGATTAGGAGAGGAACAGGGAGTAATTGGTGAGGAACAGTGTGGTTTTAGGACAGGTAGAGGTTGTGTAGATCAGATTTTTGTGGTAAGACAGATATGTGAGAAAGCTATAGGAAAGGGGAAGGATGTTTTTTGGGCCTTTATGGACCTGGAAAAGGCTTACGACAGGGTAGACAGAAAGGCACTGTGGGAGGTTTTGCGGATATACGGGATAGGAAGAAAGCTTCTAGGAGCTGTCAAGAGTTTTTATGAGAGTAGTAGAGCTTGTGTCAGGATTAGAAATGGAGAGAGTGAGTGGTTCGAGGTAAAGGTGGGGCTTCGTCAGGTATGCATTATGTCACCCTGGCTGTTCAACTTATACATGGATGGGGTAGTGCGAGAGGTAAATGCAAGGGTAGTGGGTCAGGGATTGGATATGGTTAAAGAAAATGGAGAAAAGTGGGAGGTGAGCCAGCTGTTGTTTGCGGACGACACTGCGCTTGTGGCAGGATCGGAGGAGGGATTGAGGAAGTTGGTGACAGAGTTTGGGAGAGTGTGTGACAGAAGAAAGCTGAAGATAAATGTGGGTAAAAGTAAGGTGATGAGATGTACAAGGAGTGAAAGTGGCACTAGTCTGGAAGTGAGCATTGAGGGAGAGCAACTGGAGGAAGTGGATAGTTTTAGATACTTGGGTGCAAATGTGGCAGGAAAAGGTGGAGTGAAGGTGGAGGTAGAATGTAGATTGAGAGAAGCGAGTAAATGCCTTGGTGGATTGAAGAGTGTAATGAGGAATAGACATTTGGGAATGGATGCTAAGAGGAGACTATATAAAGGAGTGATTGTACCAACAGCACTGTATGGGGCAGAAACATGGAACATAAGAGAGGAAGAGAGAAGGAGTTTGAATGTGTTTGAGATGAGGTGTCTGAGAAGTATGATGGGGGTTACTAGGCTGGATAGAGTGAGAAATGAGGAGGTGAAGAGGAGAACAGGGGTGGAAAGGGGGTTGGGAGATAGGGTTGATGAAAGAATATTAGGATGGTTTGGACACATGGAAAGAATGAGTGAAGAAAGACTAGTAAAAGAGGTATGGAAGGCAGATGTGGAGGGAGTGAACATGAGGGGACGTCCTAGGATGAGGTGGATGGATGGGGTGAAGGGGGCTTTGGGGAAGAGGGGAATGTCTGTTGAAGAAGGACGGGAGAGGACAGGAGACAGGGGTGAATGGAGAATGGTTGTATATGGATGATGTTGTGATGCATGAGGTGGAATGGGCGGGGAGATAGGGGGTGATGTAGTATGTGTGAGCAAAATTGGACACAGCCCGAAGGCGAAGGGATTTCTCCCAGTCTTCTCCTTTATGCATGGGGGGTTGCCAATTTAATGAAGCGGCCTTGCTGTGGATGTGCTGTGTCTTGCAACACTGCTTCTGACCCAGGGCAGTGGACAAGGTGCAGGGATGACCCGTCATCCAGGAGGTGCTAAGATGAGAGGGAGGGTGGAGGGGTGTGGAGTGTATTCAGGGATGGAATGGGTGGGAATGATTTTATGCCTTTTCCTTTTTGGCTATTCCCTTGTAAGGGGGAAAAAGCCTTGGTATATGTATGTATGTATGGGTGCGAATGTGGCAGGAAAGGGAGGAGTGGGGGTGGAGATAGAATGTAGATTGAGAGAAATGAGTAAATGCCTTGGTGGATTAAAAAGTGTAATGAGAAATAGACATTTGGGAATGGATACTAAGAGGAGATTGCATGAAGGAGTGATTGTGCCGACAGCACTGTATGAGGCAGAAACATGGAACATAAGAGAGGAAGAGAGCAGTTTGAATGTGTTTGAGATGAGGTGTCTGAGAAGTATGATGGGGGTTACTAGGCTGGATAGTGTTTTGCCAATATTGCTCCTTTCCAGTACTTTGCATTTTTTATTATTGAAATTAATTTCCCATTTTTGGCTCCATGCAAAAATAGTGCTTAGATCTTTTTGAAATAATTTATAGTCCTCCTTGTTTTTCACTCTTCTCACAATTTTTGCATTATCTGTAAACATGTTGGCATAGATTGCTGTACCTTCCATCATGTTATTAAAATAAACAAGAAACATTAATGGTGCAAGCACTGAATCTTTTGGAACTTTCTTCATTACTACTTTCAATCTTGCCATCTTATCCTTTATTAATGTCCTCACATATCCTCCCTTCAAAAAATCTTTCATCAATTCTAGCAGTTTGCCTCTCAGTCCTCCAATGTGCACCAACTTCTACATAATTCTACTATGAGGTACTTTATGAAAAGCATTCTCTAGGTCAAGGTACACTCAGGCCACCCACACTTCTCTCTATACCCCTGTAATTCATATACTCTTTTTCTAATAGTTTGAACACAAATACCTACCTGGAGCATTTCCTCTATGCGATCATGGATAACAATCCAATAAGGTTCAGGTAGCCATGTTAAGATGAGTCCCACTGCATTAATCCACTCCTCCAGCTCTTCCGGTGGAATATCACAATATCTATTTTCAAAGGAATAAAGTTTTAGTGATTTGTCAGCAAAGACAATGAAACTGGCATAAAATATATCAACCCTCTCACCTGCCAATGACACATAATATATTAAAATATTCTGTAAAGTTTCTGTTTTTTAATATTTATTCTATGTTATCTATATACCACTTCCATCCACCATCCTTCTTTCCCTCTCATCTTGGCTCCTTGTGGATGAAGGGTCATCCCTGTCTCCTGCCCAATTCCCGGGTCAGAAG
This sequence comes from Oratosquilla oratoria, assembly GCF_046742065.1. Taxonomy (NCBI): domain Eukaryota; kingdom Metazoa; phylum Arthropoda; class Malacostraca; order Stomatopoda; family Squillidae; genus Oratosquilla; species Oratosquilla oratoria. The sequence goes on along the minus strand of NC_134803.1, from coordinate 13,491,031 downwards.
CAATGCAGCAAGAAACAGTATATCCATAGCAACGCTGCCTCACTCAATCAGCAACCCCTTCTCTCTATCCCCTCATGTGGTAAATATAAAAGATGGAGAGAAATCCCTTTGGCCCATGTCAAAGTATCATCCATATACAATCATTCTCCACTTACCCCTATCTCCTGCCTTCTCCCTTCCTTATTCAACAGTCATTCCCGACTTGCTCAAAGCCCCTTTCACCCCATCCATCCATCACATTATCTCATTCCATCCACCTCTGCCTTCTACATATAAAATGAGTACATACATATACATATACTAAAGTTTTTTTTTCCTCTATGAGGGAGGCAACCAAAAAATAAAGGTATAAAAACCACTTCCACCCATTCCATCCCCAACATACTCCACTCCCATCCACCGCCCTTATCTTGGCACCTCCTGGATGATGGGTCATCCCTGTATCTTGTCCACTGCCCAGGGTCTGAAGCAGTGTCACAAGAAACAGCACATCCACAGCAAGGCTGCTTCATTGAATCGGCAACACCCCCTCTCCATCCCCTCATGCAGAAAAGGAGATGGGGAAAAATCCCTTTGGGCTGCATCATTTTATTTCTCATACATACTCCCCTCATCCCCCATCCCCCACCCACTCCAACTCATGCATCACAGCATCATCTATAGTTCTATACACAACAATTCTCCATTCAGCCCATCTTCTATCCTCTCCCGTCCTTCCTCCACAGACATTCCCCTCTTTCTCAATGACCCTTTTACCCCCATCCATCCATCTCATCCTAGGTCGCCCCCTCATATTCACTCCTTCCAGCTCTGCCTTCCCCACTTCTTTTACTAATCTTTCTTCACTCATCCTTTCTATGTGTCCAAACCACCCAAATACTCTTTCATCAACCCTATCTCCAGCTCCCTTTCCACCCCCATTCTCCTCCTCACCCCCTCATTTCTCACTCTATCCAGCCTAGTAACCCCTATCATACTTCTCAGGCACCTCATCTCAAACACATTCAAACTCCTCCTCTCTTATGTTCCATGTTTCTGCCCTGTACAATGCTGTCAGCACAATCACTCTTTTAAGAATAAACTTGATGCAGAAAGACAAAAAGACAGGTCACTACAAGCACAGCTCCCTTCCTGTATAATATAACTAGGTAAACTAGGTACATACAATCTCTTCTTAGCATCCATTCCCAAGTGCCTATTTCTTATTACACTTTTTAATCCCCCAAGGCATTTATTTGCTTCTCTCAATCTACATTCTACCTCCATGCCCTTTCCTGCTACATTTGCATACAAGTATCTAAAACTATCCACTTCCTCCAGCCTCTCTCCCTTAATACTCACTTCCAATCTGCTGCCACTTCCTCCATTGTACAGCTCATCACCTTACATTTACCCACATTTATCTTCACCTTCCTTCTTTTGCACACCTTCCTAATCTTTGTCACTTCCTCAATCCCTCCTCTGATCCTGCTACAAGTGCAGTGTCATCAGCAAACAACAACTGGCTTATCTCTGACTTTTCTCCATCTTCTTTAACCATCTCCAATCCCTGACCTACTAACCTTGCATTTACCTCTTGCACCACCCCATCCATGTATAAATTGATCAGCTTGAGCATTATAACACATCCATGATAAAGTCCCACCTTTACCTCAAACCGCTCACTCTCTCTATTTCTAATCCTAACACAAACTCTACTGTTGTAAAAACTCTTGACAGCTCTTAACCTCTTCAGTACGGGCCAAAATCTCGCGGGCAGCATTAGCTGCCAGACGTACGATGTGTCGTAATAATACTCGCATCATAAAATATAGTCACCGCTTATATCGATCGTTCTCTCTTTCACCCGTGAATTTTGATAACCAAAGAAAATGTGATGAAGACAGTTTAGAGAGTGTCATTACGCAGGGGCAACTACAATAAATATAATCAAGACGCCGATATGGCAGCCTCGCGTATCCACTTGCTCCTCATGCCGCCTATGTATGCGGCACTGTATGGAAGGGGTTAACAGCTTTCCTCCTATCCCATATATCTGCCTTCCTGTCTACCCTGTCATAAGCCTTCTCCAGATCCATTAAAGCCTAAAAAACATCCTTACCTTTTCCTATAGCTCTCTCATATATCTTACCACAAAAATCTGATCTACACAACTCCTTCCTGTCCTAAACCCACACTGTTCATCACCAATTACTCTCTTCCTCTCCTATTCCTCTCAATCAAGACCCTTCCATAAGCCTTCCCAACTACACTTAATAAGCTGATCCCTCTGAAACTACTACACTCACATTTGTCCCCTTTTCCCTTGTAAAGTGGAACTATACAGACATTTCTCCAGTCCTCTGGCTCTTGAACAAACATTAAATAATCTCACCAGACAGTCCACCATCACTGTACCTCCTTTTTCCAGACATTCTTCATGGCATCCATCTAACCCAGGTCCCTTACCTCCTCTAATCATCTTAACAGCTGCCTTCATTTCATCTTTCCTTATTTCTCCTCCATTTTCTTCATTCATCACAGTCATTTTCTTAGCGCTTCCCACTGCAACTACCTTTCCCTCCCTATCCTCCTTTATATTTAGCAACTCCCTAAAATATTCTGCCCATCTTCCTCTTACTGCCTTCTCTTCCATTATCATCTTTCCATCTGCACCCTTCTTTGCTTCCTCATCCCACCACTCACTACCCTTCCTTTTATTTCCTCCTGTCTTCCTTTTCCACACACAATCTTTGCACACCTTATGACTCCCTCCTTGAACCATCCCCATTCCTCCTCCACTCATAGTTCTTCTCTAGCCTTCACTCCTTCCCAGTCCTCTCTCAGCTTCTTTTACTCCTTCTCCTTTTCTTTCTCATTTAAGCGGTTCACTCTGAGCACCTCCCTACCTTCTGTCCTTTTCCTCTTTCTCCACCTATCCTCCACTCTCAACTTACCTTCCACCAAAAAATTATCTGATATTCCCTCACTCTCTCCCCTTAAAACATGTATATCCTTAACTTTTCCTACTATACTCCTGGTTACCACTATATAGTCCATTAATGCTCTACTACTTTTTCATCAACTACCCTCTCCCATGTGTACTTATGCTTGACTTTCTTCCTAAACACTATATTTGCTATCATCAACTCTCTAGACACTTCTCCACCATCAACTCCACACTTCCTAACCACTCCATCTATTGGTTCATTTCCTACCCTAGCATTAAGGTCTCCCAATACCACTGCATTCATGTTTCTCTCTAATCCTTCTATCCACTCATTCTCACTACCAGGTATATATGCACTTACAAAAACCCACATCTCCCTTCCCTGTTTCACCTTCATCTACATTAACCTTGAAGAAACCTCCTTCCACTTCATTACATGCTTACCTATCTATTCACTTACTAGTATAGCCACCACTTTTCTCCCTCATTCTCTCTTCACTCCTGAGAACCTCCCAACTACACTCCCAAACTCACACTTGCCACTCCCCTTCAACTTAGTTTCACTCAATGGCAACACATCCATCTTTCTTCTCACAAACATACTGCCTATCTCTTCCCTTTTACTCTCATCCATACCACATCCATGCACATTAAAAGACCCAAACCTTAGGGTACTGGTTGTAAAATTCCTGGACTCTCTTATGCCTTTACATTTTTTTTAGGAAAGTCCCCTCTGGGGCTACAGGGAGCAGGATGCCTAGTCCTATCTCCCGTCCCATTTTTTGTTGCCTCATTTGACTCAAGTGGGAAGATTTGGTGGCAGTATCCTTTTTTCCCCACCACAGGGTTAGGCAAAAAAAAGGAAATGAATATTCAGAGAAATGGTACAGGATAGTAACAAGAGGTAGGGGGATAACATAATGGAAGGATAGTCGCAGTATAATAAAAGTATCATTATTTCTCTATGAACAGAGATTTCCTCTATCACAGACAAAATGATGTGTGGCTCTGGTCCATAGGGGTGCCCTATATAGACCTTAAAGTATCAACTGCATGCTACTTAGCCACAATAACATGCAGCCAATACCCCAGACAGGGAATAAAACGAGTACACAATATAAAATGTACAAAGTGAGGTCAACTGAAGAATGAAAAGAGAAATAAGCTACGTTCATAGGCCCTAACACTTGGCATTTAATGAAACAATTCTGTAAATGGCCACTGAGTATCAGTCAATTTTATTCTATGAATTGGACAGCTCAAGAATAAAAGTAACACAGGTGGGATCTGTATATAGTGATTCTATGGGATGGACATCAGAGATATTCATCTTTCCACTGCCCATTTTATAAATCACCTCCAGGCACTCACTTTTTGTGAAAAGCTTATGCTCTCTCCCTCTATCAACTCTTGACATATTAATAAACTACCAAAAAGCAAACTGGCAAGAGTACTCAGAGGGTAAATACCCTCTAGAATGTATGTAAAAAATGCATTCCCAGGGGCTACAGAAAAAAAATCAACACCAACTACACAGAAGAGATAGCCTACTTAAAGAAGTCAAAAAATAATAATTTAAAAAAAGAAACCCAACAGAACAAGAAAAAAGGCATCTTCTAAAGCAATTAAACAAAAATATCATAAATCTAATAAACAATAAACATAAAGAAAACTGGAAAAACTAACCAACAAAACAGACTGAAACACTGACAAAATGAGGAGAGTAGCAAAAACCATTGAAAAAAGAAAATAAAAACTAACTAATTCCCCCACCCATGAAGCAGCTGATGCGACTTAGGGTAAAACAACCATCACTAAAACAGCAATACAACATCATCAGCACGCATTTTTCCACACCAGAATGTAGGCTAATAGTTAAAGAAATACAAAAAATTAAACCTAACAATTAAGCCATCCCCTTTTCATCAGTAAAAATACAAAAGGGACATAAAGAAATTACAAAATTACAAAGCTTAAAGCCCAGCATTAAAACAGTACCAACACAGAATAGGCATGGCCACAGATTCATACTGCCCCAGATGCAACCACTATGCAGAGGAGAGAGAGAAATCCCTCCCAATGAAGGACATAACTGTAACAAAGGAAATCAGCGACCAAATAAAAAACTTTATGTCAGAAAATCACATGATCCAGATGGAATTGCAAGTTGGATACTGAAGGAATGCATAGAGGAATTGATGGACAAAATACACAATATAATTAAATACTCACTCAAAGAAGGAAAGGTACCACAGGACTGGAAAAATGGAAATATTGTACCAACATATAAAGGAGGAAACAAGGAAGATCCAACCAGCTACAGACTGGTCTCCTTAACAAGCATACATACATATACCAAGGCTTTTTCCCCCTTACAAGGGAGGTAGTCAAAAAGAAAAAGGCATAAAATCATTCCCACCCATTCCATCCTTGAATACACTCCACACCCCTCCACCCTCCCTCTCATCTTAGCATCTCCTGGATGACGGGTCATCCCTGCACCTTGTCCACTGCCCTGGGTCAGAAGCAGTGTCGCAAGACACAGCACATCCACAGCAAGGCCGCTTCATTAAATCGGCAAACACCCCTCTCCGTCTCCCCATTAATAAAGGAGAAGACGGGGAGAAATCCCTTCGGACTGCGTCAAAAATTGCTCACACATACTACCTCACACCCCATCCCCCCGTCCATTTCACCTCATGCATCACAACATCATCCATATACAACCATTCTCCATTCACCCCTGTCTTCTGTCCTCTCCCGTCCTTCCTCAACAGACATTCCCCTCTTCCCCAGAGCCCCCTTCACCCCATCCATCCACCTCATCCTAGGACGTCCCCTCATGTTCACTCCCTCCACATCTGCCTTCCATACCTCTTTTACTAGTCTTTCTTCACTCATTCTTTCCATGTGTCCAAACCATCCTAATACTCTTTCATCAACCCTATCTCCCAACCCTGTCCTCCTCCTCACCTCCTCATTTCTCACTCTATCTAGCCTAGTAACCCCCATTATACTTCTCAGACACCTCATCTCAAACACATTCAAACTCCTTCTCTCTTCTTCTCTTATGTTCCATGTTTCTGCTCCATACAGTGCTGTTGGCACAATCACTCCTTCATACAGTCTCCTCTTAGCATCCATTCCCAAATGTCTATTCCTCATTACACTTTTTTATCCACCAAGACATTTACTCGCTTCTCTCAATCTACATTCTACCTCCACCTTCACTCCACCTTTTCCTGCCACATTTGCACCCAAGTATCTAAAACTATCCACTTCCTCCAGTCACTCTCCCTTAATGCTCACTTCCAGACTACAGCCACTTTCACCCCTTGTACATCTCATCACCTTACTTTTACCCATATTAATCTTCAGCTTTCTTCTATCACATACTCTCCCAAACTCTGTCACCAACTTCCTCAATCCCTCCTCTGATCCTGCCACAAGCACAGTGTCGTCCGCAAACAACAGCTGGCTCACCTCCCACTTTTCTCCATTTTCTTTAACCATCTCCAATCCCTGACCCACTACCCTTGCATTTACCTCTCGCACCACCCCATCCATGTATAAGTTGAGCAACCAGGGCGACATAACGCACAGTAACAAAAATATGTGAAAAAGTTATCAAAACTAGATGGAAGAAAAAATTATACTGAATCCAAATCAATTTGGATTTAGACATAAAAGATCATGTACAACAAACCTGATCTGCTTCTATTCGAGAATAATAGAAATAATACAAGAAAGGGATGGGCAGACTGTGCCATTCTAGACCTACAAAAAGCATTTGATAAGGTACCACATAAGAAACTAATAAGAAAAATAGAATCAATAGGTGGCATCAGAGGAAAATCATTGGAATGGATGGAAGACTTCCTGACTGGGAGAAAAATGAGGGTAGTAATTAGAGACAAATACTTGAATTGAGAAGAAATGATAAGTGGTGTCCTTCAAGGTTTGGTATTGGCTCCAATCATGTTTGCCATATATATAAACAACATGGATGAAGGAGTAGAGTGTTATATGAATTTCTTCGCAGATGACTCAAAAATACTAAAGAAAGTAAGAACAGAGGAGGATTGTGAATCATTACAGTTAGACCTGGACAAAATTTGGAAAGGGACTCAAAAGTGGGAAGTGAACTTCAATATCAAGAAGTGTGGTATAATGGAGTTTGGAAAAATTAAAAACAGAATGTCAAGAAATTATAAAATTGGTGAAGAAGTCAAAAAAGTGAACTCGGAAAGAGACCCTGGAGACAAAATCAGCAAAGACATGACACTGGACAAATATACCAATAAAATAGTCGGAGAAACCTTCAACCTATTAAGGTCAATGAAAGTGGCATTTGACTACTTGGATGAGGAAATTATTTTAAAAATATTAGTTACACTAATAAGACCAAGACTGGAATATGCAGCAACACTATGGACACCCACTACTTAAAAGAATAAAGAAATTAGAAAGAATACAAAGAGCAATGACAAAGTTGGCACCAACTCTCTCCCAATTAACATATGAGCAAAGTTTGTCCAAATTGGAATTACCAACTCTGGAACAAAGAAGAAAAAGAGGAGATCTGCTGACTATTTATAGAATCATGAAAGGAATGGAAATCCTTGATAGGAATGATTTATTAAAATGGGACAATGGAAAAACAAGAGGAAATGAAAAGAAACTCAAAAAGGATAACTATAGAAGATACAGTCAACTCTCAATTAACATGAGGGTAACGTTCCTGGAGACGTCGTGTTCATCAAAATTGCGTTAGTTAAACATGTTTTTCCCATAGGAAAGAATGGTAATAGGGGGGTTAGGTTCCCGGACACTGGGAAAGTCTTTGAACTCTGAACTTGAACAAACACATTATTAATACATTTGTTTTTACAGAAACAACAAAAACACACATTCTTTGTATTTATTTGTAGTATAGTGAGTCCTAATTATACGGTACATATGTGTTCATGAAAACCTTACCGCAAATTTAAATTACTGTATACCAAACCCAAGTTTCAACTTATGGCAGACGTACCTTGTCCCTGCTCTTTCCTCTTCAAAATATCTAATTTTACCTCCAAAACATGAGCAGATATTGTATCTGTGAATTTTTCTTAGCGTAAATAGAATCGAGGGTAGTAATTACCAAATACCATAACTGTGAATTTACCGGATAAAGAATTACCATATAAGGAGGACTCACTGTACACAGTTATTTATTCTATGTGTGTGCTCGTCACCGGCCGCTCTCGTCACCAGCCACTCTCCACCTCACTTGCCTCTTCCTCCGACTCCCAGGCATGTGTCACCAGCCACTCTTGTCCCCAGCCACTCTCTGGCTCACTTGCCTCTTCCTCAGACTCCTGCTGTCCTTGCTCACCAAGCTGTCCTTCCGCACCCCACTGTCCTTCCTCAACCCACTCTCCTTCCTCTTCCTTCACTGGCTTCATTCTGAAGAACTGACTTAGTTTTGTCTGCATTGTCACTTTTTTCTTTTTTGTAGCAGTTTACGTCAGCCATGACACCATTTTCTTTTTTGTTTTGGTGTAAACAGAAAACGAGAATTTACAATCTCTAAATTATTAATTTCTCTTTAACAACTTTTCAAGCTTTTATGACTTAAAATCATGGTCCATACATTAAAAAATTAGTTTACCATTAACCCCTTCCATACGGTGCCGCACACGTAGGCGTCATGGGGAGCGAGTGTATTCGCGAGGCTGCCATATCGGCGTCTTGATTATATTTATTGTAGTCACCCCTCCATAATGACATTCTTTCTAATTCTTTTGTAATCGCATTTTCTATGGTTATCAAAATTCACGGGTGAAGAGAGAACGATCGATATAAGCGGTGACTATATTTTATGATGCGAGTATTATTACGACACGTCGTACGGCTGGCATTGGCTGCTGCCACCGAGATCTAAGTCCATGACGCCTACGTGTGCGGCACCGTATGGAAGGGGTTAACTGTGAGTTGGTGACGCCATTTTCTTTTTTGTTTTGGTGTAGAACAGAAAACGAGAGTTTACAATCTCTAACTAAATTATTCATTTCTCTGTAAAAAAATTTCAAGCTTATAATCATGGTCATTATTCATTTCTCTGTAAAAAAAAATTCAAGCTTATAATCATGGTCCATACCATTAAAAACTAGTATACCATTAATTTTGGTTTGCTGACACTGTTTTCTTTTTTGTTTTGGTGTAGAACAGAAAATGCGAGTTTACAATCTCTAAATTATTAATTTCTCTGTAACAATTTTTCAAGCTTTTATGATTTCTTAGGAGCACTTTCCTGTGAGGTGGAAGGACGCTTGGGTGCCATGGTAGTGTCAACTTGTACACAGACACTTCCACTCACAGTGCAGGCTAGCTTCAGACTGAGATCAAAACAGAGTGTAAGAGACTGACCGTGCGGAGGCCCCCTCTCTCAGTGCTTTTACCGCCAAATTCAAATCGTGTTAAATCGAAATTATCATGTTATTTAAACATCTTTCCTTAAAAATTAAATCATGTTAAATTGAAAATGCGTTAATCTCATGTTAATTGAGAGTTGACTGTATCTGAAAAAAATAGTTTCCCACATAGAGTATTGCATACCTGGAATAATTTAGATAAAGAAACAGTGTGTGCAAACACTATTCAAGAATTTAAGGAAAAACTTGATGCTGAAAGATATAAAGATAGGTCATTACAAGCATAGCTCCCTTCCTGTAGAATACAACTAGGTACAGCTAAGTAAAATACTAAAATGCCCCAAATTAATAATCCCCAGACAACACAATATATCTTCCTCGAATGACTTTGGTATCACTGGAACTTGTAATTTTTCTGCAAGAGAGGTTGGGTGTGGTGTATTTAGCTCAAAATGATTCGTAAATAAGCAGCAATGTCCATTTTTATTTTGGTGAAAATATCAAAGGAGTGCATCACTTTGTATTGTTCAAGAGTAGGGTTGTACAACCACTCCTCGTTTAACGCCGACAATTGGGACCAGCGCGCCGTCATTAACCGAATTGGTCGTTAAGCGAAAGTGTATACATATACGTACATGTACTGTATGTACAATGTCCAGCAATACATGTATCTTTATTTTCGTGTATTTTCCCTCTTTTATACAGTACATTAAAGTCTTTATTTACTGTTTATTTACGGTGGTTAGGTTCCTGAAATTACCATATATGACCAAATCCGCGTATGCTGACATTCCATATTGAATACTAGGGTATTTTTTTAGTTTCGACCATGGGCGCAATATAGCAATAGAAAATTAATTATTAATTTTGTAAATTAAAATGTATCAACGTAATATGCAATTTTGAGGGGGGAAATGAAAGTAAAAATTACCATGCTACAAGAAAATATGCTAATGAACGAAGTTGGTAGCATAGGATTGGGACGCCATCTTGTCGTCTGCCAACGTCTCTCATGACGACGACAACGAGGACGAGCCGGATGACATTTAATTTGCAGGTAATGATTTATCAAACACAGGTCAGGTTAGTTTAGTTTAGGTTAGACGAATTCATCATCCTTTTATTTCTTCGACATCGGCATCTAGCATAACAAACATGGTGTACCATTTGTCCGACATGACTTCGTTACTTACGAAATTTGTTTTAGCACCTTTTTTTTAAATTTCCGATCACAAAATTGCATATTACTTTGATACATTATAATTTACAAAATTAATAATTAATTTTCTATTGCTATATTGCGCCCATGGTCGAAACTAAAAATTTACCACTACCGGTATATACAGGTACTCCTCGTTTAACGACGACAATTGGGACCAGCGCGCCGTCATTAACCGAATTGGTCGTTAAGCGAAAGTGTATACATATACGTACATGTACTGTATGTACAATGTCCAGCAATACATGTATCTTTATTTTCGTGTATTTTCCCTCTTTTATACAGTACATTAAAGCTTTATTTACTGTTTATTTATGGTGGTTAGGTTCCTAAAATTACCGTATATGACCAAATCCGCGTATGCTGACATTCCATATTGAATACCGGGGTATTTTTTAGTTTCGACCATGGGCGCAATATAGCAATAGAAAATTAATTATTAATTTTGTAAATTAAAATGTATCAACGTAATATGCAATTTTGTGGGCGGAAATGAAAGTAAAAATTACCTTGCTACAAGAAAATATGCTAATGAACGAAGTCTCTAGCATAGGCTCGGGATGCCATCTTGTCGTCTGCCAACGTCTCTCACGACGACGACAATGAGGACGAGCCGGATGACATCTAATTTGCAGGAAATGATTTATTAAACACAGGTTAGGTTAGTTTAGTTTAGGTTAGATGAATTAATTTATCATCCTTTCATTTCTTCGACATCGGCATCTATCATAACAAACATGGTGTACCATTCGTCCGACATGACTTCGTTACTTACAAAATCTGTTTTAGCATTTTTTTTTCATTTCCGCTCACAAAATTGCATATTACATTGATACATTATAATTTACAAAATTAATAATTAATTTGTTATTGTTATATTGCGCCCATGGTCGAAACTAAAAATTTACCACTACCGGTATACACTGTACCCCAGGTAGTTTTTGCAGCTTGCAGGATGGTAATGTAGACCTAAGCTTCAGAACACTTTACCTCACAGCTAATATCCACCGTACAAGTTCATTTATAACATACAAATTTGCCTCAGCCAACTTAATTATTGTACACGACGTCGTAACTTCGGGAGATTTACGTTAAACGACGTCATAAAGCCCGTCGTTACTCCGAGTTGTCGTTAACCGAGTAGGTCGTTAAACGAGGAGTACCTGTACTGTACCCCAGGTAGTTTTTGCAGCTTGCAGGATGGTAATGTAGACCTAAGCTTCAGAACACTTTACCTCACAGCTAATATCCACCGTACAAGTTCAATTATAACATCATACAAATTTGCCTCAGCCAACTTAATTATCGTACACGACGTCGTAACTTCGGGAGATTTACGTTAAACGTCTGTCATAAAGCCCGTCGTAACTCCGCGTCGTCGCTAACTGAGTAGGTCGTTAAACGAGGAGTACCTGTATTTTGTTGGTCACTGGGGCTCTATTCATTGTAAGTCATTGCTGTTGTAATCTTTCATCATAAGAATAGCTGGTGGATCCATGAAGATGAGTCCAATGAAATCACATTGGGGGAAATGAATTGATTGATCTTTTACTTATCATCAATAACTACTAAAATCATCTTCATACTTACCCTCGCATGACAACATCTACAAGAGCATTGGCAACAAGATTTGGATTTGTTGGTAGGGCCATAAGTTCTGCACAGGTTACATGTAATGCATGAGCTCCTGCATTGGCAAACTCATTGAAGCGCCATTCCATCTGGGGAAATACTGATTTGCCTTGCAAAGCTGAAAGATAGTTAAGGAAAATTCTTCCTTGTGAGAATATGTTAGAACAAAGACTACAATGAAAAAAGGGTGATTTTTATGGTCAATTAATTATATATAATTATCAAACATACTGTGTGCAAACATACAGTCAACCTTCAAGCAATATGGCTTCAAAAAATGAGATATATGAACAACACAGAAAAAAAAAGACCACCTTTGATCAATGCTCTAAAGCAGGGGTGTGCAACCTTTTTTCCCAAAGGGCCACTAGTCACGACTCTGTTGGTATGGAGGGCCACATAACCTTACGATCGAAGACATATCATGTGAGATTATACTGATAAAGATAGATAATTAGTTTGTTCCTGATTATATTTAAATTGGGATCACAAAAATAAGAATTGTCCAAAACAAATGTATTTTCCTTACTATAAATGAGCAAATGAAAGGCTACCGTACCTTATTATTATTATAATGTATAAACATAAATAATTACTTAATATTGGTTAACTGGGATGATTAACACACGTACCATACTACAGTACGTGAATCATACGTGTCAGACTCATAAACAGACAGCCAAGGATCACTCAATCTAATAATTAAAATTTTCAAGTAATATATTATTTTCTGTTCTAATATAATTAAAATATGTACCTTAGTGAGCGAAATAGAAAAAATATGGTGAAATTGGTACACAAGAATATGAATTTATTCAAACTTTCGGTGGGCTCTAGTTAGTAACACTCTCTCTCTCTCTGAGGGCCGCACTACAGCTTATCTATTTTTAGGAGAAAGGGCAGCAATGAAAGCCTTTGAGGGCCGCAGGTTGCACAGGGCTGCTCTAAAGAAACCTTGATCAATAAAATGACTATGATGCTAACTTGGTATCACAAGTAAAAGCACTGTTGAGCAGGGCTGTATCAAACATATTTTCATGAGGTCAAATACAAATACTAATGAAGTTATGCTCTGACTTGTCTTCTCATAGGAATCTACTCTTTAAGACTAAAGAGAGCAGGATGTCTAGTCCCATCCTCTGTCCTATTTTAATCACCTTTTATAACCTGAGTGGGAAAACTCAGTGGCAATATTCTTTCCTCCCTCTACCACATAAAAGGGTCTGGGAGGAGTCTTCCCACCAGAACCCTAAGGTTTGGGTCTTTTAATGTGCATGGGTGTGGTACAGATGAGAGTAAAAGGGGAGAAATTGGCAGTATGTTTGTAAGAAGATGGACGTGTTGGCACTGAGTAAAACTAAGTTAAAAGTGAGGGGTTAATTTAAGTTTGGGAGTGTAGTGGGGTGTTGGGAGTGAGGAGAGGACAAGAGAGGAAAGAGGTGGCCATACTAGTATATGAAGAGATAGGTAAGTGTGTGATGGAGTGGAAGGAGGATTCTTCATGGTTAATGTGGATGAAGGTGAAACTGGGGAGACGTTGGTCTTTGTAAGTACATCTGGGACTGGTAGAAGAGTGTAAAGGAAAGGGAAGCTTTTTGGATAGATTTAAATGAGTACATAGGGAGTTTTGGGAGAAATGTCAATGTAGTGGTATTAGGAGATCTAAATGCTAGAGTAGGAGGTGAACCAATAGACAGAGATGTTGGGAAGTGTGGAGTGCCAGGTAAAAATTGTAGTGGTGAGTTAAGCATAAGTATATATGGGAGAGGGTGGTGGAAGAAAGGATGCAGTAAAGGCTTTAATGGACCATGTGGTGGTATCCAGGAGAAAAGCAGGAAGAGGACAGAAGGTAAGGATGTGCTTAGAGTAAACTGCTTAATTAAGAAGGAAAAGGAGCAGTAATATAAGGAGATGTTGAGAGAAGTGTGGGAGGTGGTGAAGGATAGAGTAGAGATAGGAGTGGAGGAGGAATGGGGGTGTTTCAAGGAGGGAGTAAGAAGGTGTGCATAGTGTGTGGAACAAGGAGGATGGAAGGGAATAGAAGAAATGGTAGTGAGTGGTGGGGTGATGTGAAGAAGGTTGTAGAAGAAAAGAATCAAGCATTCATGGACTGGTTGCAAAGTAGGACGAGAGAAAAATACGAGAAGTGTAAAGGAAAAGGGAGGGAAGCAAAACATAAGATAAAAAAGGCAAAAAGGAGGGCAGATGTAAAATGGGGGAGTATGATTAAAAAAAATTTAAGTAATAAAAAGATGTTTTGGAAGGAAATTAAGAGAGGAAGGTAAGGTGAATCAAGTAGAGAAGAAAAGGTAAAAGGCACTGAAGCATAGATCTTCAGGGAAGATGGGCAGAGTATTTTAGAGAGCTGCTAATTGTGGAGGATGATAGGGAGGGAGTGATAGTAGCAGTGGGAAGCGCTAAGATTATGACAGTGATGGATGAGGAAAATGGTGGAGAAATTAAAAAAAGATGAGGTGTAAGCAGTTATTAAAATGATGAGAGCCGGTAAGGCACCTGGGCTAGGTGGGTGTCATGTATTTTTTCTCTAGTGAAAACTGACTTAAAGTGTTTGCACATAACTTCAGCCATTTCAGTATCTTCTGTGTATTCTGTGTTCCCTTGGCATAGTTTAACTATTCCCTGTTTGTTTTTCAGTTTTCCATTTACATATCTATAGAATAGATTTGGTTGATCCTTACATTTTTCTATTATGCCTTTCTCATAGTTACATTTTTCTTCCCAGCATATTTTTACATATTTGCTCCTGTATTTACCTAGTTGTATTTTACAGGATGAGCTATGCTTGTAGTGACCCGTTTTCATAACTCTCCGCATCCAGTTTATTCTTAAAATCGTGTATAGTTTTGACACTCACTGTTTCTCTGTTTAGTTTGTTCCACACATCAATCACTCTATGTGGGAAGCTATTCTTTTTCAGGTCTCTTCTGTAACTGTCCTTCTTTAGCTTTTTTTCGTGTCCTCTTGTTTCTCTTCTGTCCCATTTTAATAAGTCGTCTCTATCAAAAATTTCCATCCCTTTCATAATTCTGTAAATGGTCAACAAATCACCTCTTTCTCTTCCCTGTTCCAGTGTTGATAGATGTAATTTCTCCAATCTTTGTTCATATGTCAAGTTTGATAGTGTAGGTGCCATTTTTGCCACTGCTCTTTGGATTCTTTCTAATTTTCTTAAGTTCTTTTTTGTGCTAGGTGCCCATAGTGTTGCAGCATATTCCAGTTTAGGTCTTGTTAGTGTAACCACTATTTTCTTTACCATTTCTTCATCCATGTAGTCGAAGGCCACTTTCATTGATCTTCATATGTTAAAAGTCTCTCCAAATAATTTATTGACATGTTTATCAGGTGTCAAGTCACTTGAGATGATCACTCCCAGGTCCCTTTCTGAATCAACTTTTTTGACTTCCTTGTTTCCAATTTTATATTCACCTGATATTCTATTTTTGCTTTTTCCAAATTCCATTATGCTACATTTCTTAATGTTGAAGCTAATTTCACATCTCTGACTCCATTCCCATATTTTGTCTAGGTCTTCTTGTAGTGATCTGCAATCTTCTTCTGTGCTTACTCTCGAGTAATTTGGCAGCGTCAGCAAAGAAGTTCATGTAACAATTCACTCCCTCATCCATATCATTTATATATATGGTAAACATTAAAGGAGCCAGTACAGAGTCTTGTGGGATGCCACTCTTCACATCTTCCCAGTTCAAATTTTTGTCTCTAAGTACCACTTTCATTTTTCTCCCATTTAAGAAATCGTTCATCCATTCCAGTAGCTTACCTTGTATTCCTATTATTTCAATTTTTCTTATTAATTTTTTATGTGGTAATTTATCAAATGAGAAGTATGATAAGGGTAACTAAGATGGATAGAGTGGGAAACAAGGAAATGAGGAGAATAGGGGTGGAAAGGGGGTTCCAAGATAGGGTTGATGAAAGTGTATTGGGATTGTTAGGACACATGGAAAGAATGACTGAAGAAGGATTAGTAAAAGAGGTGTGGAAGGCAGAGGTGGAAGGAGTGAGGGGGTGACCAAGGATAAGATGGATTGTTGAGGTAAAAGGGGCATTGGGAAAGAGGGGAATTTCTGTTGAGGAAGGATGAGAGAAGACAGAAGATAGGGGTAAATGGAGAATGCGTGTGTATGAATGATACTGTGATGCATGAAAGGAAGTGGGTGGGGGGTGAGGAAGTATGTGTGAAAAAAAATTGACACAGCCTGAAGGGATTCCTCCCTGTCTTCTCTTTTTCTGGATAAAGGGATGGATAGGGGGGTTGCCAATTAAATGAAACAAAGATCCTTGTTCAATAATTTCTTCATAGTTGCCACTCCAATGCCCATCTCTCTTGCCAAGGTCCACATTGCCTTGCCTGGATCTTGCCACACCTTTTTTGTAGGTTCGATGAATTTCGTTGTGCAGTCAGTCAGAACACCTGCTATGATCCTTCTTCCTAGCCAAAGCTTCCACAGCCTCGTCACAATTCTCCAGCTCACATCTCACAGCCTTTACAGTATTCAAGGAGCACTGAGCTGCAGCTAAGATTTATGATTTTTTTAATCCAGTGTGAATCATCATGATACAGGTCACTCTTTTCCAATATTCCTGTGCTTTCCAGTTGTCCATGCTCTCTAGCTCTTACACCCACTAATAGTACACAGAATCAGCTATCCATTGCACTTTACTACTATTAAATCCTTCAAATGGTTCTGCAATTACAGAAGACAAAATAAATTATCAAATTTATCCTGAACACCCTGTATGTATCTGGGATCACATGTGGCAGGAAAGGGAGGAGTAGAGGTAGAGTTAAACTGTAGATTGAGAGAACCATGTAAATTCCATGGGGATTTAATAAATGTCATGAGATAATCTGGGAATGGATGCAAAGAACAGATTATATGAAGAGGTGATTGTGCTGATTGCACTCTATGGGGTGGAGTATTGGAATTTAAGAAAAGCAGAGAACAAGGGAGGTAGCCAAAAAACAAAAGCATAAAATCATCTCCCACCCATTCCATCTCCATATACTCCACTCCCATTCACCCCCTCCCTCCCTCCCTCTTATCTTGGCTCCTCCTGGATGACAGAAGAAAGGAAGAGTTTAAATGTGTTTGAAATGAAATGTCTGAGAAGTATGTTAGGAGTTACAAGATTGGATAGAGTGAGAAATGAGGTAAGGAGGAGAGCAGTGATGGAAAAAAGATAGGAGATAGGATTGATGAAAGACTATTGGGATGTTTTGGACACATGGAAAGAATGAGTGAAGAAAGATTAGTAAATGGGGTGTAGAAAGTAGAGGTGGAGGGAGTGAAATTGAGGGGGCAACTGAAGATGACATGGATGGGGTGAAAGGGGCTTTAAGCAAGAGGGGAATATCTATTGAGCAAGGAAGGGAGAAGGCAGGAGATATGGGTGAGTAGAGACTGGCTGGGAATAGATGATACTGTGATGCAAAGATGGGAGGGGGTGGTGGATGGGGAGAGAGGAGTAAGCAGTGGTTATGTGTGAATATTTGGATGCAGCCCCAAGGGATTTCTCCCTCTTTGCTTTTTCCACATCAAGAGATGGAGAGGGGGGTTGCCAATCAAATGAACTGGCCCTACTGTAGATATACTGTGTCTTGCTGCATTGCTTATGAACCAGGGCAGTGGGCAGGATACAGGGGTGACCCATCATCCATGAAGAGCTAAGATGAGAGGGAGGAAAGGGTGGTGGGAGTGGAATGGGTGAGAAAGAAATGGGTGGGAATGGGTGCATACCTTTTGACTTGGGTACCTCCCTTTTTAAAGGGAAAAAATCCCTGGTATACAGATATATAAAAAGGTTAAAAAAAAAATCAGCAAAGGGACAAGCACTGACAAAGCCATTCAAAGTGAGAATTTCCTGTATTACTTAGGTTATGATTAAAGTTATGCTATGATGGTGGGTGGATGGGTGGTAGATAGGGCTTTAATGGATTATATAGTGGTAACCAGGAGAAGAGTTGGAAGAGTTTTGAATGTACATGTTCAAAGGGGAGAGAGTAGGGAATATCAGATCATTTTTGATGGAAGTTAAGTTGAAAGTGGAGGAGAAATGGAGAAAGAGGAAAAGGACAGAAGGTAAAGAGGTGCTTAGAGTAAACTGCTTAAATGAGAAAAAAAGGAGGAGTACAAGAAGAAGCTGAGAGGTGGGTGGGAGTGAAAGATAGAGTAGAGCTAGGAGTGGAGGAGGAATGGCAATGTTTCAAGGAGGGAGTCACAAGGTGTGCAAAGATGGTGTGTGGAACAAGGAGGATGGGAAGAAATAGAGGGAAGGGTAATGAGAGGTGAGATGATGAAGCAAAGAAGGTTGTAGATGATAAGAAACAAGTATTCTCAGGTTGGTTACAAAATAAGACAGGAGAAATTGGTGAGGAACAGTGTGGATTTAGGACATGTAGAGGTTGCATAGATCAGATTTTGTGGTAAGACAGATATGTGAGAAAGCTATAGGAAAGGGTAAGGATGTTTTTTGGGCTTTCATGGATCTGAAAAAGGTGTATGATGCTTATGACAGGGTAGACAGGAAGGCACTGTGGGAGGTTTTGCAGATATATGGGATAGGAGTAAAGCTTATAGGAACTGTCAAGAGTTTTTATGAAAGTAGTAGAGCATGTGTCAAGATTAGAAATGGAGAGAGTGGTTTGAGGTAAAGGTGGGACTTTGTCAGGTATGTGTTGTCACCCTGGCTGTTCAACTTATACATGGATGGGGTGGTGCGAGAGGTGAATGCAAGGGTAGTGGGTCAGGGGTTGGAGATGATTAAAGAAAATGGAGAAAAGTGGGAGGTGAGCCAGTTGTTGTTTGCTGATGACTGTGGTTGTAGCAGGATCAGAGGAGGGATTGAGAAAGTTAGTGACAGTTTGAGGTGTGTGAAAGAAGAAGGCTGAAGATAAATGTGGGCAAAAGTAAGGTGATGAGATGTACAAGGGGATATAGTGACAGTGAGCATAAAGGGTGAAAGACTGGAGGAAGTGGATAGTTTTAGATAATTGGGTGTGAATGTGGCAGGACAGGGTGGAGTGGGGGTGGAGGTAGAATGTAGATTGAAAGAAGTGAGTAAATGCCTTGGTGGATTAAAAAGTGTAATGAGAAATAGACAACTGGGAATGGATGCTAAGAGGAGGTTATATGAAGGAGTGATTGTGCCAACAGCACTGTATGGGACAGAAACATGGAACATAAGAGAGGAAGAGAGAAAGAGTATGAATGTGTTTGAGATGAAATGTCTGAGAAGTATGATAGGGGTTACTAGGCTAGATAAAGTGAGAAATGAGGAGGTGAGGAGGAGAACAGGGGTGGAAAGGGAGTTGTTGTTGTTGTTGTTGTTGTTGTTGTTGTTGTCGTTCCCTAGACTGTCTGTCCGAGCAGTCCCGTCTCCCCAAGGAAGGCCACAGCCGAAACTGGGTTTTCCCACAAATCCTTTATAGAGTGTATGTTGTGTTGTTTGCGTGCATGATTGTGTATAATGCAGTCTTCCATTATGTGTTGTATGGTATGGGGTGAAGTGTTACATCCTGGGCAGCTGTTCACAACACGGTCGTCCAGCCTCTTCTGGTAGCTTAGAAGTGCTGGGTGGTGACCGCATCGCAGTCTGGCCAAGTGGACTCTGTCCTTACGTGGGAGAGAGGATTCAGAAGGGTGGATATCAGGGGGTCTGGCATGCAGCAGTGTGTTGTCTTTCAGTGTGTTAATGGAGCGGTGAGTGATATGATTATGAATATGTTTCCGGAGGCTGGTATTTGGTGGTTGTGGAGGAAGAGAAGAGAGTATCTGTGTGTAATAAAGGTCTTTGGGTGTAGTTTTAATGTTTCTTGGTGTGTGTGGGTGTTCTGCTATGTAGTGTAGCGGGTGTGATGTGTTTGTGGTGGCTGCAGCAAGTGTTTGTGTGCCTCTCATGTCGAGGTGGTCCTTGACTTTGAGGACTTTTGTTTCATGGTGTAAATGGTCTGTAGGTGATGTATTTGTGCAGCCTGTAATTGTTTTTAGGGCTTTGTTTTGTATGATTTGAAGGGTGTTGTGGTGTGTCTCACTGAGATTAGGAGCCCATGCAGGACTCGCATAATTCATCACTGAGCGTATGCATTGTTTGTATATTGTTATATTAGTTTCTTTGTTTTGTCCAAATGTTGTTCCAGTGATTGACTTAAGTGCGTTAAGTCTAGGTGTGCATTTGTTTTTTATGTTTGTGAGGTGTTGTTTGAAAGACATGGATGTATCGTATGTTACACCAAGAATTTTCGGTGTGTTTGTGTGTGGTATTAGAGTGTTGTTGATGTAGAGATGAGGTATGTATTTGTGTTCTTTTGTCCAGTTGGTGAGAAGTGTTGCTGTAGATTTGGTTGGAGCTATTTTGAGTCTGTTTGTGATGAACCATGTGTTGAGTGTGGCAAGGTAAGGCTGGATTATTTCTGCAGCTTTGTCTGTGTTACGATGTGTGCATGTGATTGTTATGTCGTCTGCGTAGGAAGAGATTTGTATTTCTGAGGTGTCTGGCGTGGGTAAGTCATGCATGTATAGATTAAATAATGTGGGGGATAGAACTGAGCCCTGTGGTACTCCGTTCTTAATGTTTCTGATGTGCGATGATTGGCCATTATATGACACATGAGCATTCCTGCCTGCCAGATAATTGGCCAGCCATCTTTTGGTGTTATTGTGCATGTCTGTGTTATATATTTTATTTGTTAGGTTGTGGCGGGGGATAGCATCAAAAGCTTTACTAATGTCCAATGTTATAAGAAGTGTTCTGTGGTGGGGCCTATCTGAATTGATGCCATCTAAAATTCTTTGTGTGAGGTTTGTCAGAAGAGTGTTTGTGGAGTGTAGTGGCCTAAAACCGTGTTGTGAGTCAGCAAGGGGAATATATGGTGTGACAAGTTTAAGTATTAGGCGTTCAATGACTTTAGAGGGGGTGCAGAGAAGTGTGATTGGGCGGTGCGATGATGGGATTGTTGGGTCTTTGTTCGGAGATAGGGTTGATGAAAGTATTGGGATGGTTTGGACACATGGAAAGAATGAGTGAAGAAAGATTAGTAAAAGAAATGTGGAAGGCAGCGGTGGAAGGAGTGAATATGAGGGGGTGTCCTAGGATGAGATGGATGGACGGGGTGAAAGGGGCATTACAAAAGAGAGGAATGTCTGTGGAGGAAGGATGGGAGAGGACAGAAGATAGGGGTGAATGGAGAAGGGTTGTGTATGGATGATGCTGTGATGCATGAGGGGGAGTGGGTGGGAGATGGGGGGTGAGGAAGTATGTATGAGAAAAAATTTGACACAGCCCGAAGGGATTTCTCCCCGTCTTCATTTCTGAATGAGGGGATGGAGAGGGGGGGGGGTCACTGAATTTATGAAGCGGCCTTGCTGTGGATGTGCTGTGTCTTGCGACACTGCTTCTGACCCAGGGCAGTGGACAGGATGCAGGGATGACCCATCATCCAGGAGGTGCCAAGATAAGAGGGAGGGAGGAGGGTGGTGGGGAGTGGAATATATAGGAAATGGAATGGCTGGGAGTGGTTTCTATGCCTTTTTCTTTTTGGCTACCCCACGTGTAAGGGGAAAAAAGCCTTTGGTATATGTATGTATATGCATGATGCAAAAATACAAATATTTTCATTCCCAAATCAAAACATACAATTGTAAACACAAACACCTGTAACTACATACTGGAAATGTAGCATCATAGATCACATTTAGATTCACAAGTAGAAAGAGATGCATTACAGAATATTTGATGGTGCCTCTGCTGACCATCAGTGAAGAGTAAAACAAAATTACAAAAAAAAAAAACACAAAAAAAAAATGATGTTTTTTTCACTTGTACAAATTACTTGTGAATAATAACACAAAATAATTAGAAGAATGCAAATACAGTGACAGACCATGGGAAAACAAAATGGATGGCCAGCAAGCTTTACACATTAGGAGAATATACATTGTATTATGAGTTGATACCCATATTATTTGTGTTTGGTCACAGTACTTTTTGTCCATGATGAACTTCCACAGTGATAACCATGGAGATCAGAATAAAGCATTTTTCTCATCACAATCACAGTCATACACAGTTTTTTTTTATCCACAGACTTTGTCAATCTATGAAACTAAAAGCTTCTGTCCCCTTACAGTCATCCCACACTCCATCAGCATCTATTTGCTCCCCTTAGTGCCTTATGAATAAAGGGCCTTCCCTGACCCCCACCCTCTGCCTGGGTCAGAAACAATGTCACATGACACAGCACATGCACATCAGAGACCAACAGCCAAAGCTGGTTTATTCCTGCTGCTTCATTTTTATGATGACTCTCTCCTTATTCACTCATAAGGAATTAAAGAAGATGAGGAAAAGTTCCTTCAGATCATGTCAGTTCATCATCCATTCACTCCTACCTTCCCCCTATCATTTCCTTGCTCAACACATTCCCCTTTTAACCAAAACCCTTTTAACCCCATCCATCCACCCCACCCTCCTTTTCTTCAAGTTCTATCAATTTCTGCCTTCCACACTCTTTTTGCTAGTCTTTCTCACTCATTCTTTCCATGTGCTCAAACCATGAGTATTCTTTCATTAGCACTCTTTGCCAGCTCCCTTTCCATCCATTCTCCACCTCATTTCCTCGTTTCTTATTCTATTACTCCTTGTAACCCCCATTATACTTCTCAAACACTTCATCTCAAATAATATAATTTTCTCCTTTCTGCCTCCTTTATATTCCAAGTCTCTCCCCCATACAGTGTTGTACACACAATCACATTTTCATAGTCTTCTCTCTGCCTCCATTCCTAGATACCTATTTCTCATTAAAATTTTCATTCTCCCAAGACATTAATTTACTTCCCTCTCTACAGTTTACCTCCACACCCACTCCTCCATTCCTTGGTACATGTCTCTTTACCTATAAAAATATAGAAGGGGCCATAACAACTGAAATCTCCCATTTAGAGTTGTGTCCCAACAGCTATGAAAGCCTTACCTGATATCTCCAACTACTGGTTGCACAATATAATCCTAATTATTTTTAAAACATCTTACTTAATACCTATACTGAAACCAAATAAACCTCCTAAAAACCCTGCACCAGAAAACAATTTCTTATCTATCCACTATATCCGAGCTGATGGAAAGATTAATATATCTACACAAAAAGGCTTCTTCTCCCTTATAAGGGAGAAAAAGCCAAGGTATGCACCCAACCTTCACCCATTCCAAACTCATTTGTTTCCCCTTTATCTTAGTTCCTTATGAATAATTGGCCATTCCTGGCCCCCTGCCCACTGCCTAGGTCAGAAGAAATACAAGACACAGCACCTCTACAGCAGGGCCCGACAGCCAAAGCTAGTCCATCCCCACTGCTTCATTTATTTGGCAACCCTTTCTCCTCATCTCCTCATGAATAACAAAAAAAGACATGGAGAAATCCTTTTAGGTTGAGTCACTTTGTCATTCATTCACAACCATTCTCCACACACACCTATCTCCTATGATTTCCTTTCCCTGTCAAGAGACATTCTCCTTTTACCCAAGGACCTCTTAAAAAATTACCTACCTCCTCTAACCAATATGAATTCAAAGAGGGCTCCACCAACCTACTGGTCACAAACATCTACCAAGAAATACTGGGGGGATTCAACAAGAAATTCAAACTAACAATTACAGGAGCAAATGCCATAAACAAGGCATAAGCCAAGACAAAGTCCCCAGATACATATTCTCAAAAAAAGGACAGAGAGACAGATACTTATACTAATGACTTGAAATGGTCAATACTACACATTAATGCAGTAAGTCTTCCCTGAGTGACATGTAGGTTGGTACTTGGGAGCTACAAGGCTACTACAAGACACTTGGTCCAAGGTCTGATTGACCTATAATTTCTTTCTGCAGACCCAAACCTGTGCTTGCTACTAACCTTAATACATTCATCTTTTTGTTGATTTTCATGGTAAGGTCCTTGATGTGTGGGCTGAAGGACATATGGGTATGATAAGTGAGGCCCAGGATTTTTAGGTTTTTGTCCAGTAGGAGGAGTTCAATCAATTAACTGTTGCCTCAAGTTACACTAAGTGGAAAACATTCAGCCCCACAGTGGTTGGCAATGGTCCTCAGAACCCCCTACAGATCTTTTTGGTAAGAAACTTTGGACTGTTGCCTGTGTTGTATCAATGTGGAACTGTTTCTATATTACTGGCTCTGAGTGGTTGAGAGGGGTGAGAAGCTGCCTGCTGTCAGCCATACATATATGAAAAAAATGAATAAATAAAAAAAATAATAATAATACAGTTGAACTTGATCAAGAAAGAGCTTGGTCCCAGTCTGGAGACCAAGTGCCAGCCCCTCAAGGCTGTACTTCCTAGTGGAGGTGAGGGAGTTGACAGGTTTTATTGCTGTGTTTTTGATTTATGGTTGTTTCACATGAGCAATGTCTGATAATTTTTTTAAGCAAGGCTTCTTTTCATTTTTTTTATCTTAGCCACTATTCTAATTTGTCTATGTATATTTAGGTGTTTTCAGCAGCTTTTTATTTTTTTATTTTTTTTTTTGCTGTGCTAAAATATTATCACTGACTCTTCGGCATATTTGAGCACTTAGGTATTATGCTTCAGGTTTGGTGTGGGATCGCTTGTAAAGAGGTTGAATAGTGCAAATGACTTCACAATTATAACCCAGTATAGAATGAATTCATTACCCATAGTCTATCTTGCAGAGGAAGCATGGCTTCCAGGTATAGAAACTATAAAATAATAGCCTAGTACACCCAAGCTTATATGAATAAACTAAAGAAATGCTACAGAAATAACAGAAAGGAAGCCTCACTCTATAAACCAACAGTAACATTGCTTATTCCAGACAACCATAAATAAAAAATACCCTACAGTAAAACTAAATGATTAAACCCTTCTATTGGATAATCTATTCCTATCTATATATCAAGAGGCTTCTTCCCCCACTCCTATCTATCACCCATTTCCTTTTAATCTTAGCTCCTTGTAGATAAAGGGTCATTCCTGTCTCCAGCCCACAGCCTGGGTTATGACACAGCACATCCATAGCATGGCTAGCTGCTTCATTTACACAGTAACTCTCCTTCTTCATTCCTTCATGCAAAAACTGAGAGGACAAGGAAAAATCCCTGCAGGGCACATCAATTTATATTCTATTCACAATAATTCTACACTCACACCTATCTCTTGCTTTCTGCCTTCCCTGCTCAGCAGACATTCCCCCTTAATTAAAGCCTCCTTTACTCCTTCCATCCAGTTCCTTCTAAGTCTTCCCCTCAAGTTCACTCCATCCAACCTTTGCTTTCCATACTCCTTTTAGTAGCTTTTCCTCATCCATTCTTTCCATGTGTCTAAACCATCCCAGTATTCTTTCATCTACCCTATCTACCAGCTCTCTTTTAACCCCAAACGCTCCTACTCACATTCTCATTTCTTTTATGAAAGTGGCAGTTGGCAACAAGTCTATCAAAATAAACACCATATGAGGATGGAGCCTTCTCATTTCTTACTCTATCCATCCTTGTAACACTCACTAAACTTCTCAAATGCATTCAAAATTCTCCTCTCTACCCCATAGTTTTGTAGACACAACCACCCCTTCACACAGTCTCCTCTTTGCATCCATCCAAAGATATATATTTCTCAAGATACTTTTCATCCCATAAAGACATTTACTTGCTTCCCTTACTCTACAGTTTACCTCTAACCCCACTACTCCATTCACTGTAACATGCAACCTCAAATATTTAAATCTATCAACTTTTAACCTCCTTTAAGACTTATCTCCAGCTTGCTGCCCTCATCTCTTGTACATCTCATTACCATGCTTTTATCCACATACTTTCAACTTCCTCCTAATGTATACCTTCCCAAACTCCATCATAAACTAACTTAGACCCAGCTACAAGTGCTGCATTATCAACAAACAACTGGTTTACCTCCTACTTTCCTCTATTACCTCTAAACATTTCCAATCCTCTACCCATCACCCTCACATCAACTTCCAGTTCCATCCCATCCACATCCAAATTGAACAACCGTAGCAATATAACACAACCTTGGCACAGCCCCACCTTCACCTCAAACCACTCACTCTCACTATTCCCAACACTAAAACAAGCTCTACTACTCATGTAAAAGCTTTTGACTGTCCTTAACAGCTTTCCTCCCATCCCATATATCTGCAATACCTCCCATTATGGATTCCTGTCTACCTGTCATAAGCTTTCCTAAATCCATAAGGTACCAAAAACAAACATCCTTACCTTTCACCAAAAAATTCTTGCAAATTTGCCATAACACAAATATTTTATCCACACACTATCTACCTTTCCTAAATGCACACTGTTCTTCACCAATTACTCCCTCTCTTCCACTCCTAGTCCACATCCTCCACTGGAAAAGAACCCTAAGATTCTGGGCATCATATTTCATACTAATATAACCTTCAGCCCACATGTCAATGATCTGACAATAAAAATTAACAAGAAAATTATCTATATGTCAAGAGAATAACAAGAAAATAAACCTACTAAAATCCATCACATGCTCAGACTTTGGACAACTAAGGGAAACTCTAATAACTATCCTCAAGCAATTCCTAAAATCACCCTCAACTACACTCCCACATTATGGGCCCCACATATCAGCAAGACAAATAATAAACAACTTAAAAACAATACAGGACAAAGCAGAGTAATAGCAGAATGCATAAAAGCCACCATAACTGTACACCGGCACAGTAAAATTATAATCTTTCCCATAGAACATCACATAAAAATGAGAGGTACACAGTTCTATACCTGAACCCTAAACATTACCCATCTTATTACATAACACAAGCACAAAAAAGGTAGCAGCAGTAGTTTATTGTTCAAACATGTATAATAACCTCCCACCTGTACTACACAACACAACCACACAAAATCACATTCATACTCAAATTACTATGCAAGTTCTCCAAGACAGGACACCAAACTCGATACTCCACCAACACCCCAAGACATCAGTCCCACAGAAAAAAAAATCCCCCTCAAGAGAAGTAAAAACAACATTGGCACACTTGTGTTCAGCACACCATCCAGCATTAACACAGTACCAACATAGAAGTGGTCGGACAGAGATTCAAATTACCCTAGATGCAACCACCATACAGATGACAAGCACCTTATTGTACAATGCCCCACAATAACAGTCCCTAAATAACAACACATTATTTCTTTCCTGTGGGACTTATGGGCCTGCCTAGTGGCCATGGCTGGCTACTTAGGAGCCATGAGCTTCCTGCAAGAGAGACCTAGGACAAAACACCGACTAAGTATTGCTACTTGAAGGACTCACTTCCAAAATATTTACATCCCATATAGTTGGTTGTTTTGGGATACTCTAGACTTTCTTCCAGAGAAATATGTTAGTTTTTTCTTGTCATTACTGTGGATATCTGTCTCATTTAAACTACAACTTTTATTGTTTCTAACTTTTTTTATAATAGATCCCTCAAAAGCAAACCAGAGATAAGGTGAGCCTTATTACAGTCTGAATCCCAGTATTCACTAGTTCTGGGAGATCCTGGAACTAACAAACTGCTCATGGAGTTATATTGTGCTGAAATTACACACAAATTTGAATGTGTATTAACCCCTTCCATACGGTGCCGCACACGTAGGCGTCATGGACTTAGATCTCGGTGGCAGCAGCCAATGCCAGCCGTACGACGTGTCGTAATAATACTCGCATCATAAAATATAGTCACCGCTTATATCGATCGTTCTCTCTTCACCCGTGAATTTTGATAACCATAGAAAATGCGATTACAAAAGAATTAGAAAGAATGTCATTATGGAGGGGCGACTACAATAAATATAATCAAGACGCCGATATGGCAGCCTCGCGAATACACTCGCTCCCCATGACGCCTACGTGTGCGGCACCGTATGGAAGGGGTTAAAAAAGAAATTATCAATCATTAAAATGTTGACCTGATCTCTCTCACAAAAAAACCACTGCCCCCACAGCCATCAGACTGGCAAAATAGATTATACATACATATATATATATATATATATATATATATATATATATATATATATATATATATATACACACACACACACACACACACTTTCAACGAACGGACGGCTTGAAGAACGTTCTGAAGAAAAGTGACGATTGTGGATCCCAACGCAAAGAGAAGTACCTTTTTGTATTTACAGGGTGGGGGGAAATTGCTCGTGGGGCAGTAGGTAAGTAGGAAAAGAGGAGAAGGGGAGGGATTGCTGGGGAAATGGAAGGAAATGAGGAAGTGGAGGACTTGGCCCAAGCAGACAAGCGTAAGGTCAACATGAAACGACCACCGGACCAGCTCAGTGATGACGAAATGGCTAATAAAAATGTAAAGATTAGAAGTATAGAGAGGAGCAATACAGTAGAAAGTGACGAGAATATGTTCCAGGGATTTAAAGAGGGTGGGGGGGACACAACCCCGCCCCTCCCCCGACTGATAAGACTAGAGGAGAGAGTTGATAAGGTGATCGAGGACTTGGAACGTAAGTTAGGTAATGTTGACAGTATGATACGAAGAATTGAAAAATTGGAAGAACTAGAGAGGGCGAACAAGAACTTAACTAAGGAAATTGAAGAATTAAAACAACAGTTAAAAGAAGTAAAAGATGAGAATAAAGTCTTAAAGGAGAATAATATGGAGAACAAGGAGGGTTGGAAAAAAATTCATGAAAATAGCAAGGTTGCATTCACTGACATAATCAGACAGCAAATGAATGAACAAACTGAAAACTCAGTTATTAAAGTGATGAGACAGAAGGAGAATATAGTAAGAGACTTAGCAGACAAAAAGAAATGTATAATTATATTAGGAATGGAAGAGAAACATAACCCAGATAGAACCACAAGAATCAAAGAGGAAAATGAAAAAGTAAGAAATTTACTAGAATTAGTTCAGGAAGATGAACCAGAAATAATTAAACAAATCGAAGAGAAATTCAGGCTAGGGAAATATAGTACAGACAAGACCAGACCAATCAAGATTAAATTCAGGTCACAAACTACGGCTGAGAATATCTTATCCAAAACAGGAAAACTAGCAACAAGTGAACAATATAAAAAGGTATGGATAAAAAGGGAAATGAATAAAGAGGAAAGAGAAGAAGAAAAACAGAAAAGACTTGAAGCAAAGGAAAAAAACGAGATAAGAACGGAGTCAGAAAAAGAGAGATTCTATTGGAGAGTAGTGAATATGAAACTGAAGAAAGTCGACATACAAGAGAAAAACAAAAGGGAAACAGAGAACACAATGGAAGTGACAGACAACTAAGAGTGTCTTACACAAATATAGATGGATTAATAACAGGATTGAATGAACTGAATGATTATTTGAAAGAAAAAGAACCAGACATAATGGGAATTGTAGAAACAAAATTAAAAGGTCCACTACCACCCAACAGTGTAGTACATGATGCATATAATTATTGGATTAGAAACAGAGTGAAAAAGGAAGGGGGTGGAGTTATGTTCCTGACTAAGAAGGATATAAACGTGAAGGGTGTCACATATGGAAAGAATACAGTAGAAATGATAATGATGGAAGTAGAAGACAGAGATAAGAAGAACAGAAAGTTTGTGATAAATTATGTGCCCCCAAAAACAGCCTCATGGGAAGAGAGTGAACATAAAAGTATGTTAGAGGACACAAAGATAACATTAAACAAGATAATGGAAGAGGGAGGAAAAATAGTTATGATGGGCGACTTTAATTGCAAAGAAATCTGCTGGGAAGAAATGACAGTAAAGGGTGGAGACGGCTCATGGGGAAACGCTCTACTCGAGATGGTTACTGACCATACAATGACACAATGGATACAGGAGAACACTAGGTATAGAAATGAAGAAGAGCCATCGAAACTAGACCTAGTAATTACATCCGAACCTAGAATAGTGGACAAAATTGAATATAAAACACCAATAAGTAAAAGTGACCACGTATTGATTGAACTGGAACTTAATGAAGAAAAATATATGAAAAGAAATGAACAATACAGAAAAGGAAGAATGATGTATGAAAAAACAAACTTTGATAAAATAAGAGAATTCTTTCAACAAGAAAACTGGGAAGAAATATACAAAGAAGAAACAACAGTAGAAGAGAAATGGAATATTTTGACAAAAATTTACAAAAAAGGAGTGGAAAAGTATGTCCCAAGACAAAAACAAGAAAAAGAATATGTAAAATGCTGGTACAACAAAAGCTGTAGGGAGTTAAAAGACAAAAGAGACAAAGCCTGGACCAGATGGAAAAAAGACAGAAGACCTGAAAAATGGAAAATATATACCTGTTATAGAAATGAATATGTACAAATGTGCAGAGAAGAAAAGAGAAAATATGAAAAAGATATCATAGAAAAGTGTAAAGATCAACCGAAACTATTCTACAGATTTGTAAACAATAAACTGAAAAACAAACAAGACTTGGAGAAATTAAGACAGGAGGGAGTTGAATACACTGAGGAAATGGAAATGGCGGAAATTATGAACAAACATTTTAAATCAGTGTTTACAAGGGAGAACATACAACCTGAAGAGAACGAATGGAAAGAGAAAGTCCCCCCTATGGAAGAAATAAAAGTAACAAAGAATGAAATATTAACACACTTGAGTAATCTTGATGTCAGAAAATCGCATGGACCAGATGAAATAGCAAACTGGATA
This sequence comes from Oratosquilla oratoria, assembly GCF_046742065.1. Taxonomy (NCBI): domain Eukaryota; kingdom Metazoa; phylum Arthropoda; class Malacostraca; order Stomatopoda; family Squillidae; genus Oratosquilla; species Oratosquilla oratoria. Next base: position 13,460,068 of record NC_134803.1, on the reverse strand, counting down.
CTAAAAGAATGCAGGAATGAACTGGCAGACAAAATACATAGCATACTAAATAGTTCCTTGAAAGAAGGAAAAGTTCCAGAAGATTGGAAAAAAGCAAACATAGTACCTATATACAAAGGAGGAAATAAAGAAGAACCTACCAACTATAGACCAGTCTCTCTAACAAGTACAATATCAAAACTTTGTGAAAGAATTATCAAAAGTAGATGGGTAAAATATTTAGAAAAAAACAAAGTGTTAAATCCAAGGCAATTTGGATTCAGACAAGGACGATCATGCGTCACCAATTTAATATGTTTCTATTCAAGACTAATAGATATAATACAGGAAAGAGATGGATGGGCGGACTGTGCATTTTTAGATCTAAAGAAAGCTTTTGACAAAGTACCACATAAGAAGTTGCTTAAGAAATTAGAAACTGAAGGAGGAATACAGGGCAAGCTACTAAATTGGATGGAGGACTTTTTGCAAGAAAGAAAAATGAGAGTAGTGATAAGAAACCAGCACTCAAAATGGGATGAAGTAATAAGCGGTGTTCCGCAGGGAACAGTTCTGGCCCCAATAATGTTTGCTATATATATTAATGATATGGATGAAGGAATAGAAAGCTATATGAGCTTCTTTGCAGATGATGCAAAACTACTGAAAAGAGTGAAAACTGAAGAGGATTGTGAATCACTACAGAGAGATCTAAATAAAGTACAAGAATGGAGTAGGAAATGGGAGATGGAGTTCAATACAAAAAAGTGTAGTATAATGGAATTTGGAAAAAGCAAAAACAGAATAACAGCATATAAATTGGGAGAAGAAGGAATAAAAAAAGTAGAAAATGAGAAGGACCTGGGAGTCATTGTTATGAATAATATGTCACCTGAGAAACATATAAATAAGATTTTCGGAGAGACTTATAATCTAATAAGAACGATCAAAGTTGCATTTACATACCTGGATGAAGAAATGGTGAGGAAAATCCTAATCACCCTGATAAGACCAAGATTGGAATATGCAGCAACGATATGGTCACCAAGTACAAAAAAATGTATAAAAAAACTTGAAAGAATACAAAGAGCAATTACAAAACTGGCACCAACACTCTCAAAACTATCATATGAAGAGAGACTAGAAAAACTTGAACTACAGACACTAGAGCAAAGAAGAGAGAGAGGAGATTTGATAGCTATTTACAGAATCATGAAAGGCATAGAAATTACTGATAGAGAGAATCTGATAAAATGGGATGACAGAAATACAAGAGGACACGGAAAGAAAATAAAAAAAGACAGCTATAGAAGAGATTTGAAAAAGAACAGCTTTCCTCACAGAGTAATAGACAGTTGGAACAAGTTAGATGAGAAAGTGGTGTGTGCAAAAACAATACATGAATTTAAAAATAGTTTAGATAAAATGAGATATGAAGACGGGACCCCACGAGCATAGCTCCCCTTCCCGTAAAATACAACTAGGTAAATACAACTAGGTAAATACACCAAGGGCTTTTCCCTCTTATAAGGGAGGTAGCCAAAGTCAAAAGGCATAATGCCACTCCCATCCATTTCATCCCCACCCACTCCACTCTCATTCACCACCCACTCCCTCCCTCTTTTCTTGGCTCATCCTGGATGACAGGTCATTCCTGCATCTCACCCACTGCCCTGGATCAGAAGTGATGCAGCAAAACATAGAACAACAAGGCAACTTCAATTAATCAACAACACCCCCTCTCCCTTTGAGCTGTATCAAAATATCACTCATACATAACCACTCTCTGACCCCCCATCCCCCTCACCCATTTCCTTCCATGCATCATAGCATCATCCACTCACCCTATCTTCTGTTTTCTCCTTTCTTTCCTCAACAGACATTCCATTCCCCTCTTTCCCAATGCCCCTTTTACCCCATCCATCCATCTCATCTTCAGTTGTCCCCTCCTGTTCACTCTACTCATCTCTGCCTTCCACATTTTTTACTAATCTCTCACTCATTCTTTTCATGTGTCCAAACCATCCCAATACTCTTTCATCAACCCTACTTCCCAACTTCTTTTCCAATCCCTGCTCTCCTTCTCATTCTATCCAACCTAGTAACCCCTACCATACTTCTCAGACATTTCATCTCATATTTAAACTCTTCTCTTATGTTCCATGTTTCTGCCCTATACAAAGCTGTCGACACAAGTGCCTCTTCATACAATCTCCCCTTACCATCCATTCCCAAATGTCTATTTCTCATTACACTTTTTAATCTGCCAAGGCATTTACTTGCTTCTCTCAATCTACAATCTACCTCCACCTTCACTCCTCCCTTTCCCACCACATGCACCCCAAAGTATTTGAAACTATCCACTTCCTCCAGCCTCTCTCCTTTAATACTCACTTCCAATTTGCTCCCATATTCTTCCCTTATACATCTCATCACCTTACTTTTACCCACATTTACCTTCAACTTTCTCCTCTTGCACACCTTCCTAAACTCAATCACTAACTTCCTCAATCCTTCCTCTGATCCTGCTACTAGCACAGTGTCATCAGCAAACAACAACTGTCTTATCTCCCACTTTTCTTCATTTTCTTTAACTATCTCCAATTCCTTGCCCATTACCCATGCATTTACCTCCCACATCACCCCATCCATGTATAAATTGAACAGCCATGGTGACATGACATATCCCTGGCAAAGTCCTACCTTTATCTCAAACCACTAACACAGGCTCTACTACTCTTGTAAAAACTCTGACAGCTCTTAACAGCTTTCCTCTAATCCCATACATCTGCAAAACCTCCCACAGTGCTTTCCTGTCTACCCTGTCATAAGCCTTTTGTAAATCCATAAAGACCCAAAAAACATCTTTACCCTTTGCTAAAGTTTTCTCAAATATCTGTCTTATGACAAAAATCTGATCCATCCAACCCCTACCTTTCCTAAACCCACTTTCTTCCTCACCAATTACTCTCTCTCTTAATCTTCTCAATCAACCCAATCACCCCAAGATTATGCAGGGAAAATATTTTGCATTGAACTGGATGAGTGTTGAGTAATGTTCAAAGCGTTCAATGCCTTCTGTGTAGTGATTACTAGGGCATACAGTATGTTACCAGGATTATTATGTGTCTGTGCTATTTCAGTGCCTGATGGTGACCCATACAGGTGGCAAGAATTATTCTTGTTTACTAATACATGGATGGGGTGGTGCGAGAGGTGAATGCAAGGGTAGTGGGTCAGGGATTGGAGATGGTTAAGGAAAATGGAGAAAAGTGGGAGGTGAGCCAGCTGTTGTTTGCAGATGACACTGCACTTGTGGCAGGATCGGAGGAGGGATTGAGGAAGCTGGTGACAGAGTTTGGGAGAGTGTGTGATAGAAGAAAGCTAAAGATAAATGTGGGTAAAAGTAAGGTGATGAGATGTACAAGGGGTGAAAGTGGCAGTAGACTGGAAGTGAGCATTAAGGGAGAGCAACTGGAGGAAGTGGATAGTTTTAGATATTTGGGTGCAAATGTGGCAGGAAAGGGTGGAGTGAAGGTGGAGGTAGGATGTAGATTGAGAGAAGCGAGTAAATGCCTTGGTGGTTTAAAAAGTGTAATGAGGAATAGACATTTGGGAATGGATGCTAAGAGGAGACTGTATGAAGGAGTGATTGTGCCAACAGCACTGTATGGAGCAGAAACATGGAACATGAGAGAGGAAGAGAGAAGGAACTTGAATGTGTTTGAGATGAAGTGTCTGAGAAGTATGATGGGGGTTACTAGGCTAGATAGAGTGAGAAATGAGGAAGTGAGGAGGAGAACAGGGGTGGAAAGGGAGCTGGGAGATAGGGTGGATGAAAGAGTATTAGGATGGTTTGGACACATGGAAAGAATGAGTGAAGAAAGACTAGTAAAGGAGGTATGGAAGGCAGATGTGGAGGGAGTGAACATGAGGGGACGTCCTAGGATGAGATGGATGGATGGGGTGAAGGGGGCTTTGGGGAAGAGGGGAATGTCGGTTGAGGAAGGACGGGAGAGGACAGAAGACAGGGGTGAATGAAGAATGGTTGTATATGGAAAATGTTGTGATGCATGAGGTGGATTGGACGGGGGAATGGGGGTGAGGTAGTGTGTGTGAGCAAAAAGTTTTGACGCAGCCCAAAGGGATTTCTCCCCGTCCTCTCCTTTATATGGGGGGACGGAGAGGGGGGGTCGCCGATTTAATGAAGCAGCCTTGCTGTGGATGTGCTGTGTCCTGAGACACTGCTTCTGACCCAGGGCAGTGGACAGGGTGCAGGGATGACCCGTCATCTAGGAGGTGCTAAGATGGGAGGGAGGGTGGAGGAGTGTGGAGTGTTTTCGGGGATGAAATGGGTGGGAATGTTTTTGTGCCTTGTCCTTTTTGGCTACCCCCCTGGTAAGGGGGAAAAAGGCCTTGGTATATGTATGTATGTATGTATGTACTTTGAGAGTGCTTCCTCTTCTGGATTTATGTCATGTTCCCCCTACCCCTTCTGATGAGAAATTAGCATCTCCACAAAACAAAATTGGTTATAGCAGGGAGGAGAATAATTTTCTCCTTTTTTCATTCATCTTATGTCTATTTCATGCCTTTGTGTTGAAGCACAGGAATATTTACATCTGAAAATTATCAAAGCTGAGAAAAAAGGATACTCTGTACAAGTCTTCGAACCAGCAGGGTGTAATAGCTGAGGCTGGGGTTCCAGGCAACATCTTCTTTCACAAGGTAATTTTGATATGCCTCTGTCAAAGCCCATCCATGGGGCCGGAAGGGCATTTGAGACTTAATAATAGCTGTTACCAGACGTTTCTTCAAGTTTGGCCGTTCTCGTACCTTAGCTTCATAATAGTGGAGCGTATTGTACAGGAAAGTGATGGGTCGATCTAAAATAAGATAGAAAACAAAATATGAAGCACATATAATCATTCAAATGTTTAAAATAACCACTATTGGCCACATTTATAAAATACAAGAGAAAGTGAGGGAGGGATAGAGAGGGAAAGAAAAAGAGAGAGATTGATTCACCACAGTCTTGGATCAGATGCTAGATTTGTGATCAATAGCTATCATGCTCACATAATACCCAATCTATGGGTAATGCTGTGATCTGAACAGGGTTTGGGAATGGAGTCAGAAGTGGAAAGTGAAATTCAACATTATAAAATGTGGCATAATGGAACTTGGAAAAAGTAAAAAAAGGTTATCAGGACAATATAACATTGGAGAAAAAGAAATAAAGAAAGAGGGATCTGAAAAAGACCTGGGAGTGATCACCACAGAATATATGTCCCCTGACAAACATATAAACAAAATTGTCAGTAAAACCTATAACTTGTTAAGATCAATAAAAGTGGCTTTAACTTACTCGGATGAAGTAATGGTAAAGAAAATATTATTCACACTGATTCCAAATTGCAGTATGGAGTGACACTATGATCACTCAGTACTAAAAGAATATAAAGAAAATTGAGAGAATCCAGAGAGCAAATATGAAGATAGCCCCAACACGATCAAAAATGTCATATGAAGAAAGATTGTCAAAACTAGAACTACCGACTCTGAAACAAAGAAGAGAAAGAGGCGTTTTGCTGACCATCTAAAGAATTATGAAAGGTGTAGAACTCCTTGATAGAAACAACTTACTAAATTGGGATAAGAGAAACACAAGAGAACATGGAGAGAAACTCAAAAATGACAGTTATAGAAAAATAGCTTTCCCCACATTGTGGTGGATGTATGGAACATACTACATGAAACAATAGTGTGTGCAAAAACAATACAAGAATTTAAGAGCAAATTAGATATGGCGAGACACAGAGACGGGACACCATGAGAGTAGCTCCCCTTCCCATAAGATAAAACTAGGTAAATACAACTAGGTAGGCACCCACACTCTCAAATCTGACATATGAACAAAGATTGGAAAAATTACAGTTGTCAACACTGGAACAGAGAAGGGAAAGAGGCAATTTGTTGACCATTTAGAATTATGAAAGGGATGGAAGTTCTCGATAGAGACGACTTATTAAAGTGGGACAGAAGAGAAACAAGAGGATATAAAAAGAAACTAAAGAAAGACAGTTACAGAAGAGACCTAAAAAAAAAAAAAAAAAAAATAGCTTCCCACATAGAATGATCGATGTCTGGAACAAACTGAACAGAGAAACAGTGAATGCCAGAACTATACATGATTTTAAGAACAAACTGGATGTGGAGAGATACGAAAATGGGTCACTACGAGCATAGCTCTCATCCCGTAAAATACAACTAGGTAAATACACACACACACACTAACATATGAGCAAAGACTATCCAAACTGAACCTACCAACTCTGGAACAAAGAAGAGAAAGAGGAGATTTGCTGACTATCTACAGAATAATGAAAGGAATGGAAGTTTTAGACAGGAATGACCTGTTAGTGTAGGACAATGGTAAAACGAGAGGACACGGAAAAAAACTGAAAAAAGATAGTTATAGAAAAAACTTGAAAAGGAACAGTTTCCCACACAGAGCGATTAATACATGGACCAAATTAGACAACAAAACAGTATGTGCAAACACTATACAAGATTTTAAGATAAAACTTGATGCGGAGAGATACAAAGACGGGTCACCATGAGCATAGCTCCCCTCCCGTACATTACAACTAGGTAAATACACACACACACACACAATTTGGAAAAATTAAAAATAGAATATTGGGACAATATAAAATTACATACATACATACATACATATACCAAGGCTTTTTCCCCTTTACAAGGAAGGTAGCCAAAAAGGAAAAGGCATAAAATCATTTCCACCCATTCCATCCCTGAATACACTTCACACCACCCTCCCTCCTATCTTAGCACCTCCTGGATGACGGGTCATCCCTGCACCTTGTCCACTGCCCTGGGTCAGAAGCAGTGTCGCAAGACACAGCACATCCACAGCAAGGCCGCTTCATTAAAGCGGCGAACCCCCCTCTCCGTCCCCCCATTGCATAAAAGGAGAAGACAGGGAGAAATCCCTTCGGGCTGCGTCAAATTTTGCTCGCACATACTACCTCACCCCCCATCCCCCCGCCCATTCCACCTCATGCAATCACAACATCATCCATATACAACCATTCTCCATTCACCCCTGTCTTCTGTCCTCTCCCATCCTCCCTCAACAGACATTCCCCTCTTCCCCAAAGCCCCCTTCACCCCATCCATCCACCTCATCCTAGGACGTCCCCTCATGTTCACTCCCTCCACATCTGCCTTCCATACCTCTTTTACTAGTCTTTCTTCACTCATTCTTTCCATGTGTCCAAACCATCCTAATATTCTTTCATCAACCCTATCTCCCAGCTCCCTTTCCACCCCTGTCCTCCTCCTCACCTCCTCATTTCTCACTCTATCCAGCCTAGTAACTCCCATCATACTTCTCAGACACCTCATCTCAAACACATTCACACTCCTTCTCTCTTCTTCTCTTATGTTCCATGTTTCTGCTCCATAGAGTGCTGTTGGCACAATCACTCCTTCATATAGTCTCCTCTTAGCATCCATTCCCAAATGTCTATTCCTCATTACACTCTTTAATCCACCAAGGCATTTACTTGCTTCTCTCAATCTACATTTTACCTCCACCTTCATTCCACCTTTTCCTGCCACATTTGCACCCAAGCATCTAAAACTATCCACTTCCTCCAGTTGCTCTCCCTTAATGCTCACTTCCAGTCTACTGCCACTTTTACCCCTTGTACATCTCATCACCTTACTTTTACCCACATTTATCTTTAGCTTTCTTCTATCACATACTCTCCCAAACTCTGCCACCAACTTCCTCAATCCCTCCTCTGATCCTGCCACAAGCGCAGTGTCGTCTGCAAACAACAGCTGGCTCACCTCCCACTTTTCTCCATTTTCTTTAACCATCTCCAATCCCTGATTTACCTCTAGCACCACCCCATCCATGTATAAGTTGAACAGCCAGGGCAACATAACGCATCCTTGACTAAGTCCCACCTTTACCTCAAACCACTCACTCTCTCCATTTCCAATCATGACACAAGCTCTACTGCTCTCATAAAAACTCTTGACAGCTCCCAAAAGCTTTCCTCCTATGCCGTATATCTGCATAACCTCCCACAGTGCCTTTCTGTCTACCCTATCATAAGCCTTTTCCAGATCCATAGAAGCCCAAAAAACATCCTTCCCCTTTCCTATAGCTTTCTCACATATCTGTCTTACCACAAAGATCTGATCTACACAACCTCTACCTGTCCTAAATCCACACTGTTCCTCACCAATTACTCCTTCTGTTCCTCTCCTAATCCTCTCAATCAAGATCCTCCCATAAGCCTTCCCAACTACACTTAAGCTAATCCCTCTGAAAGTACTACATTCACACTTGTCCCCTTTTCCCTTGTAAAGAGGAACTATACAGGCACTCCTTTAGTCCTCCGGCACTCTACCCTCTCTCCAGCAAACATTAAATAACCTCACCACCCAGTCCACCATCACTGTACCTCCCTTTTTCAGACATTCTGCATGGCATCCATCCAGACCAGGTGCCTTACCTGCTTTCATCATCTTAACAACTGCCTTCACTTCATCCTTCCTTATTTCTCCTCCATTCTCCTCACTCCTCACTCTTATTTTCTTTGCATTTCCCACTGCAGCTATCTTTCCCTCCCTATCCTCCTTCACATTTAGCAACTCCCTAAAATATTCTGCCCATCTTCCCCTTACTGCCTTCTCTTCCATTATCATCTCTCCATCTGCACCTTTTACCTTTTCTTCTCTACTTGATTCGCCTCCTCTTCCTCTCTTAATTTCTTTCCAAAACATCTTTTTATTACTTTCAACATTTTCTGTCATACTTTTACCCCACTTCACATCTGCTCTCCTCTTTGCCTCCTTTACCATTTGCTTTACTTCTCTTTTCTTTTCGTTGTACCTCTCATATGACTCCCTCATCCTATTTTGTAACCAATCTGTGAAAGCTCGCTTCTTCTCTTCTACAACCTTCTTTGTTTCCTCATCCCACCATTCACTATCCTTTCTTCTACTTCCTCTTGTCCTTCTTGTTCCACACACCATCCTTGCACACTTTATGACTCCCTCCTTGAACCATCCCCATTCCTCGTCCACACCTAGCTCTACTCTATCCTTCACTCCCTCCCACTCCTCCTTCAGCTTCTTTTTGTACTCCTCCTTTTCCTTTTCATTTAAAGAGTTCACTCTAAGAACCTCCCTACCTTTTGTCCTTTTCCTCTTTCTCCATCTATCCTCCACTCTCAACTTACCTTCCACCAAAAAATGATCTGATATTCCCCCACGCTCTCCCCTTAGCACATGTACATCCTTAACTCTTCCTATCATAATCCTATTTACCACTACATAATCTATTAACGCTCTATCTACCACCCTTCCCTCCACCACCCTCTCCCATGTGTACTTATGCTTGACTTTCTTCTGAAACACTGTATTTGCTATCATCAACTCTTTCTAGACACATCTCCACCATCAACTCTCCACTACGATTCTTTCCTGGAACTCCACGTTTCCCAACCACTTCAACAATTGGACCATTTCCTACCCTAGCATTAAGGTCTCCCAGTACTATTACATTGACATTTCTTCCTAAATCTTCTATACACTCATTTAAATCTATCCAAAAGGCCTCCCTTTCTTCTACACTCTTCTCACTACCAGGCCCATATGCACTTACAAAGACCCACATCTCCTTTCCCAGTTTCACCTTCATCCACATTATCCTTGAGGAAACCTCCTTTCACTCCACTACACGTTTACCTATCTCTTCACTTACTAGAATAGCCACCCCTTCCCTCCCTCGCCCTCTCTTCACTCCTGATAACCTCCCACTTACACTCACAAACTTACACTCATCCTTCCCTTTCAACTTAGTTTCACTCAAAGCCAACACATCCATCTTTCTTCTCACAAACATACTACCTATCTCTTCCCTTTTACTCTCATCTGTACCACATCCACGCACATTAAAAGACCCAAACCTTAGGGTGCTGGTCCGAAAACTCCCAGACCCTCTTATGCCTTTACTTTTTCGTTTAGGAATGTCCCCTGTGGGGCTACAAGGAGAAGGATGCCTAGTCCCAATCCCTGTCCCTTTCTTCTCGCCTCTTACGATCCAAGTGGGAATACTTGGTGGCAGTATTCTTTTCCCCCACCACAGAAAAAGAATACTCAGAGAAATGGTACAGGACAGCAACAAGGGGTTGGGGGACAGCATAACGGAGGGACAGTCGTAGTATAAAATTACAAAGGAAGTTAAAAAAAAGTCAACTTGGAAAGGGACCTAGAATTAACTATCACCAATGACATGGCACCATACAAACATATAAACAAAATAGTTGGAGAAACTTTCAATTTATTAAGATCAATGAAAATGGCATTTGACTATCTGGATGAAGAAATGTCAAAGAAAATATTATTTATATTGATAAGACCAAGATTAGAGTAGGCTGCAACACTATGGTCACCTAGCACTAAAAAGAACATAAAGAAATTAGAAAGAGTTCAAAGAGCAACAACAAAGATGGCACCAACACTCTCTGAATAGATACATGAACAAAGATTGGACAAACTCAAATTACCAACCCTGGAACAAAGAGAAAGAGGAGATCTACTAACCACCTACAGAATTATGAAAGGGATCGAAGTCCTTGATAGAGATGATTTACTAAAGTGGGAAAAAAGAAAAACAAGAGGATATGAAAAAATAATAATAATAATAAAAAGGATAGTTACAGGTGAGATCTGAAAAAGAATAGCTTCCCACATAGAGTGGTATATATCTGGAACAAATTGAATGAGCAAACAGTGAATGCAAAAACTATACAAGAATCTAAGATCAAACTGGATACTGAAAGATAAAAAAGCGGGTCACTACAAGCATAGCTCTCTTCCCATAAAATACAACACAACTACGTAAATACAACTCCTTGCCCTCCAGAATGGGAGTGCTAACTTGTAGTGCAGTGATGCTGAAATTTTCAGTCCTACGACTCAAACTCTGATTACCAATTTGGTGGTTGAGAGCAGTACCAATGCACCATTGAGCCATGTATTTACCTAGTTGTATCTTATGGGAAGGGGAGCGATGCTTGTATTTACCTATCTACCTTGTATTTCATGGGAAGGGGAGCTATGCTCATGGTGACCCGTTTTTGTATCTCGCAAGATCAATTTTGTTCTTAAATTCTTGTATTGTGTTTGCACACACTATTTTTTCATCCAATTTGTTCAATATATTTATCACTCTATGTGGAAAGTTGTTCTTTTTCAGGTCTCTTCTGTAGTTCTCCTTTTTGAGTTTCATTGCATGTCATCTTGTTTTTTCTTTGTCCCACTTTAATAAGTCCTCTCTATCAAGGCATTCTTTTCCTTTCATAATTCTGTCAATTATTAGTAGGTCCCCTCATTCTCTTCTTTGTTCCAGGGTTGGCAATTCCAGCTCAGCCAGTCTTTGTTCATATGTCAGGTTTGAAAGCGTTGGGGCCATCTTTGCCATTGCTCTTTGTATTCTTTCTAATTTTCTTATATTCTTATTTATACCGGGTGACCATATCACCGCTGCATATTCCAGTTTTGGCCTTATCAGTGTTTATAATATTTTCTTAATCATTTACCTTATCCAGGTATTCAAAGGCCAACTATATTGATCTCAACAAATTGTATGTTTCTCTGACTATTTTATATGTCTATCTGGTGACATGTTATTTGGTAATGATTACTCCTAGGTCCCTTTCAGAATTTACTTTCTTTACATCTTTTCCATCAATTTTATACTGTCCTGATATTCTATTCTTGCTTTTTCCAAATTTGATAATACTGCATTTCTTGATGTTGAATTCTACTTCCCATCTCTTGCTCCACTCTGAGACTTTGTTCAGATCACTCTGTAATGAGTCACAGTCTATTTCAGAGTTTATTCTCTTTTAATAACTTTGTGTCATCCACAAAGCAGTTCATGTAACATTCAATACTTTTGTCCATGTCATTTACATATATAGCAAACATTATCGGAGCTAGTACTGATCCCTGTGGGACACCACTACTCATTTCTTCCCATTTTGAATATTTGTCTCTGAGCACTATTCTCATTTTTCTTCCATGTAGAAAGTCCTCCATCCAATTCAATAGTTTTCCATGTATACCTCCTCTTGTTTCCAGTTTATATAGCAATTTACTGTGTGGTACCTTATCAAATGCCTTTTGTAAGTCCAGGAAGGCACAGTCTACCCAGCCATCCCTTTCTTGCAATATATCTATCAAGCTTGAATAGAAACAAATCAAATTAGTGGTACATGATCTTCCCTGTCTGAATCCAAATTGCCTCAGACTCAGTATATTGTTCTCCTCCAGATATTTTGTCCATCTATCTTTGCTGATTCTCTCACAAATCTTAACTATTGTACTCATTAGGGACAATGGTCTATAATTAGTTGGGTCTTCCTTATTTCCCCCTTTATGTATCAACACTATATTGGCATTTTTCCAGTCTCCTGGTAGTTTTCCTTCTTTGAGTGAGCATTCAACTATTCTGTATATTTTTCCTGTTAGTTTGTCTATACATTCCTTTAGTATCCAGTTTGCAACTACATCCAGGCCATGTGATTTGTTAACGTCAAGCTTTGATATTTGATTCCTTATTTCATTCTGAGTAATATTTAATTCCTTCATTGGAGGAAATCTTATTTCATTTCTTTGATCACAGTTTTGTGGATTTTCTTTTTCTTTGGTGAACACAGATTTGAAATATTTGTTCATAATATCTGCCATTTCTATATCTTCTGTGTATTCTCTGTTACCTTGACATAATTTGAGTATTTCCTGTTTATTTTTTAGTTTGCCGTTTACATATCTATAATTTGGGTTGATCTTTACATTTGTCTATGTACTTTTCAGAATTTCTTTTTTCTTCCCTACATATTTTTACATACCATGTGTACTCGCATATAGGTCGCACACTTTTAACTAAATATTTTGCCAAAATCAGGGGTGCGACCTATCCACTCAACATCAAATGAACAGCTGCCCAGGATGTAACACTTCACTCCATACCATACAACACATAATAGAAGACTGCATTATACACAATCATGCACGCAAACAACAATATACACTCTATAAAGGATTTGTGGGAAAACCCAGTTTCGGCTGTGGCATTCCTTGGGGAGACGGGACTGCTCGGACAGACAGTCTAGGGAACGACAACAACAACAACAACAACATTAATGAGGGACAGCACTACTCTGTCACCAAAGTCTCAACAATTCCCAATTTCAATGTGACAATGACACGGAATTTCAGTGGTGTTTGCACAATATGCATTGAACAGCTTTTCAAGCTTTTTGTATGCATAAAATATATATATCAAAGGTTCCTACCGACTTGCTGCTAGAAAATCATAAATCAATTACAATAAAATCATAAAATATTCTATTTTCTTACTCTTTCATATGCTTTATAGTGTTTATAAGCAATGTGACCTTGACCCTTTGTTTACAGTATGTTACCGTACATCACTTGTTTCATTCATGGCTGCATTTCTATATGTGTGTAAATTATGTTTTTGTAGCATAATGTAACATCCCGTAATGTAACAAATAAACTTATGATTTTCTAAAAATTATCATTTTCATAAACTTCCATTAGGCCTACCGTACTGTTAGATCTATGAAAGATCGCAGGGAGTTTTAGGACTAATAACTGTAAACCCTAATCATGAGTACCAGTAAGAGAAAGAGCTATGAAGTAGGTTTTAAGCTGTAAGTTGTGGATTACACAGAACATAGAAACTGATCTACAGAAGGTAGTGAGGGGATGGAGACAGCAGAAAGATTAGCTTAATGAAATTTTCTTCTATATTGTTGTAGTGTCCAGTTGACAGTTAAACTCTTATATATATATATATATATTTTTTTTTTTTTTTTGTCAAGTTGACTATAACATTTTTTTTACATAAGTGCATTTGTTTATGATTATAGTTTTAGAAACGCAACCATTGTTTATGTAAGTTTGCACTATGTGCACGCATGACAGTTGGACAATCCACATGTGTTCTGATATTAAAATTTTGTAAAATAAAGGTAAATATCTGATAATATTTATGTTTGAATGGGTCTCGTAAATCGCCAGATAATAGTGCGACCTATCCTCAGGTCAACCGCAAATAACCACTTTGACAACCACAAACTAGCGGTGTGTCCCATCCACTGGTGCGACCTATATGTAAGTATATATGGTAGTCATTTATTAGTTTGGTGTATATTTTCCATTTCTCAGATTTTTTTCCTTTTTCCATCTTTTCCAGGCTATCTCTTCTGTCTTTTGCCTCACTGCACTTTTTATCATACTAAGATTTTATATATGCCCTTTCCTGTTTTTGTCTATGTACATACTTGTCCACTCCTTCATTATAGATTTCCTTCCAAACTGTCCATTTCTCTTCCACCTTTGTTTCTTCATTATTAATTTTTTTTCCAAATTTGCTTCTAGAAAGAATTTTCTAAGTTTCCCAAAATCTGTTTTGTTATGCATTAGTCTTCCTTTTCTGTGTTTTTCCTTTTATTTCTATATTTGTTTCTTCATTTAATTCTAGTTCTAGTAGTATGTGATCACTTTTTCCAATTGGTGTCTTATATTCAATTTTATCCACAATTTCGGGTTCTGATGTGAATATCAAATCCAATTTTGAGGGTTCATCATTATTTTATTTCTGGTATTTTTCTTGACCCATTGCGTCAATGTGTAATCAATGGTCACTTCCAGTAATATGTTTCCCCAGTGATCTTCTCCACCTTTCACAGTCATTTCTTCCCATCATATTTCTTTCGAGTTAAAATCACCTATAATTACCAGATTTCCTTCTTTCTTTAGTATTTTATTTAGTGTTTTTCTTGTGTCTTCCAGCATTTTGGAGTGTTCACTTTCTTTCCATGCATGAGTTTTAGGCAGGACATAAATCACTGCATGCTTTCTATTTTTCATATCTCTATCCTCAACTATAATCATAATCAACTCCACATTGTTCTCTCCTGTGATTTTTGTTGCATTTAGGCCTTTCTTGGTTAGCAACATGACTCCTCCACACTGCTTTGTTTCTCTATTTCTGATCCAACAATTATATAATCCTTGGCTTACATTATTTGGTGGTAATGACTCTTTCAATTTTGTCTCCACAATCCCCATTATATCTGGTTTTTCTTTTTCCAGATAGTCATTCAATTCATCTATTCCTGATATCAATCCATCTATATTGATATATGTTACCTTTAATTTTTTCCTTTTCTGTCTTTTCTTCTTGCTGCTGCATTTCCTTTTCCTTTATGTACCATTTCCTCAGTCTCAAGTCTATCACTCTCCAAAAAACTCATTCCTTTCGTTCTCCGTTCTTTTCTCATTCTTTTCCTTAGCTTCCTCTTTTAGTGTTTTTTTCTTTCTCTTTTTCTCATCACTGTTCCTTTTTTATCCATAAATATTTGTAGTTATTACTTTTTGCTAGTTTTCCTGCATTTGTTAGTATTTCTTCTGCTATCCTCTGCAAAAAGTTTTACTTTGAGAGGTCTATTATTTTTTTCAGAATATTTTCCTACTTTATATATTTCTTATATTTCCTTTTCAAGTCCTTGTCCCTCCTGTATTCTAGTATTTCCGTCACTATATTCTTCTCCTCTTTTTCCCTTTGGAACCTTATTAGTCCATGTTTCTCTTTGATACCATAGATTACAATGCTTTTTTTTTTGTCTATTGTATCTCTTACCCAATATCTTTTTTCCTTTATTACTTCTATCACAGTGTCCTATATACTTTCGTTCATTTGTTCTTTAACTATTTCTTTAAATAATATTTTTTGGTTTTCTTTGTCTTCTTTCATTTGGTTTTTAATTTTCATCATTTCTTTTTTATATTTCCACCAACTTTGCCTGCCTCTATTAGTATCTTCTCATTAACTTCCCTCAATAAAATTTTATTTATATTTGTGTCATCATTTTTCATCTTTTCATTATCATTTTTTACTATAGCCAGTTCCTTTTTCATTTCTTCCATTTCCCTATTTAATAGTGCATTTTCCTTTCTCAATTCACTCACTTCTTTGTATAATTGGTTATGTTTCCTTTTCCATTCAACAATTTCCCATTTCATTTCAAATATTTCTTGATTTATTAGTATGCTTTTGAGGTCCATACTTCTTTCTGTTCTGAATCCATGGAATAAATTGTCTTCATATCTAGGACTATCAATATTACAATATCTTTTCTATCCACTCCCAAAGGTATCTCATACTTACTCATATCTTATCTTCTTTTGATTGTCTCAACGTATGTCAGTTAATCATTCTTTTCATCCATTTCCCTTTTTTTTTTTTTTTTTTTTTTTTTTTTATTCTTGCTAAACTTAATCACTTTGCTACATCACAGTTCCACTCACCATCACCCCCCTTCCATCTGTTTACAACTAGGTAAAGCACCACTCTTTGGTCGATGAATCGCTAGATTTAGCATTAGCTTGCGGAGTGTTCTCAGGCACATCCCATTCATTCGACTGTCATTGTGTGTCCTGTCTTTGTATCTCTCAGTGTCTAGTTTGCTCTTAAATTCATGTATAATTTTTGCACACACTATTATTTTATCCAATTTGTTCCACATATCCACCACTGTGTAGAAAACTGTGCGTGTATAATAGCCATTATAAAAGACAATTAAGACATTAAAATTAAATAAATCTACTGTGAAATGCATCACAACACAATGTCTTCATAAGGTACAAAACACAATAAATCAGTTGTGTAACTGTCAGCACTTACCGTGGAACTTATAGAGCATTCCCAAACGCTCTAATATTGTATCTAAACTCTTGTGTACTGGTAGAAGCTCCAGGAACCGGTGAATGATTATGTCAAGAACCTTAGGAACACATTTTCTTTAGATTAATTTTCAAGAGATTATAGTAAAAAAAAAATGAACACTTAAGTATTTAATTCAACTCCAAACTAATATGCATACTAATATGCATACATATACCAAAAAGCCCTTTCCCTATTATAAAGGAGGTGGCCAGCCACGGTATGTACCCACCCTTTAACCCCTTCCATACGGTGCCGCACACGTAGGCGTCATGGACTTAGATCTCGGTGGCAGCAGCCAATGCCAGCCGTACGACGTGTCGTAATAATATTCGCATCATAAAATATAGTCACCGCTTATATCGATCGTTCTCTCTTCACCCGTGAGTTTTGATAACCATAGAAAATGCGATTACAAAAGAATTAGAAAGAATGTCATTATGGAGGGGCGACTACAATAAATATAATCAAGACGCCGATATGGCAGCCTCGCGAATACACTCGCTCCCCATGACGCCTACGTGTGCGGCACCGTATGGAAGGGGTTAATCATCCCACACCCATTTGTGTGCCTTTTTTTTTAGCTCCTTGTTGATGTAAGGTCATCCCTGTTTCCTTCCAAGTGCTTGGGTAAGAAGCAATGCAGCAAAAAACAGGACCCAAAAGTCAAGGCTGATTTACCCCTACTACTTCATTACATGGCAACCCTCCCCAATCATCCATTCCAGAAATTACAAAACAAACAAGAAGAAATATTTTTGGGCCATGTCCATCAAATCCATTTACACTTTCAAACCATATTCATCTCCTGCCCTCCCTTCTCTGCTCAAAAGACGTTCACTCTATACCCAAAGCTCCCTTCTTCCTATCCATCCATTCTCTGCTTCCCCCTCAAGTTCATTCCATTCACTTCTTTTTCCATACTCTTTTTTAATAGTCTTTTCAAATTCATCCTTTCTATATGCTCTAACCATTCCAGTATTCTTTGATAAACCCTATCTACCAGCCCTCTTTCCACCCCCAATCTTTGCTTCACCTTATTTCTCATATCATCTATCCTCATAACCCCCATAATAATTCTTAAACTGTTCATCTCAATTACATTTAAACTCCTTTCTGCATCCTTTAAATTCAAAGTCTATCCCATACACTATCATACACAAAATCATCACATTGTACAGTCTTCTCATTTTGTCCATCTCTAGATATCTATTTCTTGTAAAAAAAATTATTCTCCCAAGACATTTACTTACTTCCCTTACTCTATTGTTTACCTCCATCCCAAATCTTCCATTCTTTGCTACATGTGACCCTAAATAATCAAAGCTCTTTACTTCCTCCAGCCTCTCTCCTTGAAGACTTGCCTCCAACTCACAGCTACACTCTCCCCTTGCACCTCTCATCACCTTACTTTTATTCACATTTAGTTTCAGATTTCTCCTTTTATATACACTCCCAAACTCTATTACTAGCTGCTTTAGACCTTCCTCTGACCATGCCATAGGCAGTGTCTTCAGCAAACAACAACTGGCTCCCTTTTCCCAACACTCTCACTAACCACCTCCAAACCCCTACCCAATCATCATTGCATTAGCCTTCTGTACCACCCTATCCATGTACATGTTGAACAATCATGGTGACATACACAAATGCAGCTGCACCTTTAACATGAACCATTCATTTTCACCATTTCCTACCCTAATACAAACTCTATGACTCATGGAAAAACCTTTTCACTGCCCTTAACAGCTTTTCCACTATTACATGTATCTGCAACACCTCCCAAAATATCTTATTGTCAACCATTTCACATGCCTTCTCCTATCTATCTAAATGACAAAGGCTTCCTTCCTCTTATAAAGAAGGTAGTCAGCCAAGGAATACACCCATCCCCAGCAACCTCACTCCCATCTGTCACCAAATTGTTTCCCTTTCATCTTAGCTCCTTGTGGATGAAGGGTCATCTCTGTCTCCTACACACTGCCCAAGTCAGAAGCAATGCAGCAAGACACAACACATCCACAACGGGACCCATCGCTTTATGTGTCAACCTTCCCTCCTCAGCCAAGTTAATTTATTGTTCATTCACAACCATTTCCCACTCACACTTACCATTTGCTTTCTCCTTCCATGGTCAACACATTCCCCTTTTACTCAAGGCCCCCTTCACCCCTCCATCCATCTCATTCTCGGTCTTCCCCTTAGCTTCACCCCACCTCTGCCTTCCACATATTTTTTTTCTAATCTTTCCTCACTCATTCTTTCCATGTGCTTAAACAACCCCAGTATTCTTTCATCAGCTCTGTCTCCCTTTCCACCCCTGCTCTCCTCCTCACCTCATCATTTCTCACTCTATTAATTCTCTTAACCACTTCATCTCAAACACATTTAAATTTCTCCTTTCTGCCTCCTTAAAATTCCAAATCTCTTCCCCATACAGTGTTGTAGCCACAATCACTATCTATCTATATACCAATAGGCTTCTTCCTCCTTATAAAGGAGGTAGTCAGCTAAGCTGGCACCCATTCCCATCCAGCCCACTCTTATACATCTCTCCATTTCCTTTTCATCTTAGCTCCTCATGAGTGAAGGGTAATCCCTGTCCCCTGCCCAGTGCCTGGGTCAGAGGCAATGCAGCAAGACACAGCACATCCACAGCAACCCTTCTTCTATGTCCCCTCATCCCTCTATTGCCCTTTCATAATCTCTTGGCTATGAAAACTACGGTTCAATATTTCAGTAATTACATTTGAGAACTTACCGGTCACCTTTGTCTTAACCTGCGTAGATTCTCTAAATGTAGTTGCTTTAGAAATACGATATCTTGAAGGCCTTCTGAACCGAAGACGTGATCCCTTGGTTAGAAGTTTCCACAAAAAAAAAAAAAGCCCTTCTTCGTCTTGAGCTCAAGGTAATCTGACGACTGTTCCAACGTTAGTGCGCACAGTGTACCAAGGGATTCTTACAAGTTTGAAAACAGCTCAGAAGGCCACGGGTTAATATTTACTTTAAGTAATTTCTCAAAGTTAATTCCTGATTTATTTAACCAGAATAGTTACATAGATTTCGCATCCATAATGATAAGTGGTGTCCCGCAGGGATCAGTACTGGCCCCAATCATGTTTGCCATATACATAAATGACATGGATGAAGGAGAAGAGTGTTATATGAATTTCTTTGCAGATAACGCAAAAATACTAAAGAAAGTAAGAATGGAGGAGGATTGCAACTCATTACAACAAGACTTGGGCAAGATCTAGAAATGGACTCAAAGGGAAAGTGAAATTCAATATCAAGAAATGTAGTATAATGGAATTTGGAAAAAGTAAAAACAGAATATTGAGAGATTATAAAATTGGTGAAGAAGAGGTCAAAAAGGTACATACATACATATACCAAGGCTTTTTCCCCCTTACAAGGGAGGTAGCCAAAAAGGGAAAGGCATAAAAACACTCCCACCCATTTCATCCCTACATACACTCCACACCCCTCCCACCCTCCCTCTCATCTGAGCACCTCCTGGATGACGGGTCATCCCTGCACCCTGCCCACCGCCCTGGGTCAGTAAGTAAACTTGGAAAAGGACCTTGGAGTGATGATCACCAAAGACGTGACACCGGACAAACATATTGTTACGAACACGTAAAGTGCCTCTCGTAAACTACCTTGTTTGGGTAGTTTACGATTAGCAGAGGTAGTTAGGCAGGCAGGCAGGCAAGGAGGAGGAGGAGGTGAAGAAGAGGCGATGTCGTAACCAAAATACAGTGGGACAGTCAGATTGTGCTTGTAGCCTAACCGAACTGTGTCGTTAGACTGTTGGAGACATCGCCTCAAGCCGGTGAATTCTTGCGCCCCCTTTGCCCACTATTGATAATCTTGTTACATTACCTGCATACGAACTGGAACAGTTGAACTGTGGTATTTATAATTATGTGAATGTGTATGTTTTCATTGTGTAGAGGAATGCCTAATTTGTTTGCCCTGCATTAATATAAGTGACCAAGGAAGATCGTGTGTTTTTGTTCACTCATACCATCTTTGTCGTTGCTACTGGGCTTGGCGAATCTTAGAAGTTGTATTTGAACGACACTGTCCGGAGCCGTTCGAAGGAGCCCGGGGTGTTCGTTTTACTGGTGTCAGAAGTGGGATATACCAAGCCTTAGTAGCTGCCGCAAAGGTGGTTTGAGTGACCACAGGACAAGGAGGTTTGTGTGCTATTCCTTTAGTGAGTTCCGAAAATGGGGTAAGGTCCCGGTGATGTTAATTGGTCCATTTTGGAGGTGCTTCAAGCCCTACAGGAAAATATGCAGGCGGTACAAACTAGCGTACAGAGGGATATGCAGGACATACGGGCAACACAAGAAACCTTGAACAGTTGTGTGCAGGGGTTGCGTAATCGGCTGTTAGGCTAGAAAGACGAGCTGAAACAGTTCACGGTGGCTAGTTGCACTAATGTGAAGAATGAAGTTAAAGAGGAATTGGCTAAGGTGAAGCGGGACATGAAAGGGAAAGTGGCAAAGTTGGAAGAACGGCTGCGAAATATAGAGGTGTCTACAAAGCAGGACAACCTGGCTTCGAGGATGGGAACTCCAGTAGAAAACGCAGACGGTGACGTCAACAGCGAACTGGGCAATAATACTCGGTGGAGACGACGCGCTTCGGAGGAAAGCTGTTGTGCTTCCCTAGATGCCTCTTCCGTGAAATTCGTCTCAGGCACCCTGTCGCCATGCTGTTCCCGGCATAGGCGGAAACCACAGGAGTACGATGGACGGGTACCATGGGACGCCTACCTGGCTCAGTTTGAGCTACTGGATGGGGCCCAGGAATGGAGTCAGGACGAACGAGCCATACAACTCGTTTCCTCGTTGAAAGGCCCCGCTGTGGAGGTGCTAAGCCACCTGAATCCTCAACAACGCACCTCCTACCCTTGTATTGTTGCTGCGCTGGAACGCAGATATGGTCATCTCCACCAGGCTGAGGCATTTCGTGCTAGTTTCCGGACTAGGATGAGGGCACATAGGGAACCTCTGCAACAGCTGGCCCAGGACTTGGAACATCTGGTGAGGAGGGCGTACCCAGGAGCCTCAGAGGATGTGACAACCGTGCTATTGAGACACCAGTTTCTGGACACTCTGGGAAACCCTCAGCTGCAGATCTACGTGAAGCAGGCCCACGTGAAGGAGCTACAAGAGGCGTTAGCTCGGGCTCTAGAGTTCGAGTCGTTTGTGAGCTCGAGTAATGCGAGACGTGACATGGGTACAGGGACACCAATGTTACGTGCCAGAAGGAGCATCACAAGGAAGACAACCATCGGAAATGGTTCCTATAAATTTACTGGTACGTGTTGGAAGTGCGGCAAAAAGGGACATAAGAAGAGGGAGTGTACCGAGCAGCCCCGCTCCCATTCCTTGGAGAGAGGAAGGTACGTGTACGAGCCATGCTGCTGGGGATATGGGCAGCTGGGCCATTATTCTAACAAGTGCACACAAATGAGGACCGGCAACGAGACTGCTTCGGTGGAAAACGACACTAGGCTGGAGATAGGGGCCCAATCCCAGCCGGAATCCTACAGCCCCACTCCAGCTGAGATGCCGCAAATCTGCTCCCCAGACTGTGCAGGTGGAGGGCACAGTGGATGGTGAGCCCATGCTGCAGAGCCCATGGGAAGGTCCTTATATGGTGGAGGAACGGGTGTCTGACGTCACCTTTTGAATATGTCGGAACACCCACAGCCGACCTAAGGTGGTCCACTGTGATAGGATGTGGAAATACCATGGACGAGGGAACTTTTCTTGGGACAAAGAGATGAACCCAGCTATCCCCCCATGGGATGACTCTTCAGAGCAACCGGGGCTACTGCCAGATACCAGCGGGTATGGAGAAGACGTGGTGAATGATGCGAGCAGCGACGCGGAGTTGGGCGTGCCTCTAGACCCTCAGGACATCGAGCGAGAAGCCAGGCAGACGAGATCCCGACACCCCCCTCGTTATCTGGAAGACTCTGTGATTGAGTGAGTTAGGGATGGACGGGTCGTTCATTTTTGAAAGGAGGGGGCATTGTTACGAACACATAAAGTGCCTCTTGTAAACTACCTCATTCGGGTAGTTTACGATTAGCAGAGGTAGTTAGGCAGGCAGGCAGGCAAGGAGGAGGAGGTGGAGAAGAGGCGATGTCGTAACCAAAATACAGTGGGACAGTCAGATTGTGCTTGTAGCCTAACCGAACTGTGTTGTTAGACTGTTGAAGACAGCGCCTCAAGCCAGTGAATTCTTGCGCCCCCTTTGCCCACTATTGATAATCTTGTTACATTACCTGCATACGAACTTGAACAGTTGAACTGTGGTATTTATAATTACGTGAATGTGTATGTTTTCATTGTGTAGAGGAATACCTAATTTGTTTGCCCTGCATTAATATAAATCCAAATGGCAAACTTAGAAACGAATATGTGAATATACACAGGAAAGAAAAAAGAAATGATGAAAAAGATATTATTGACAAATGTAAGGATCAACATAAACTCTTTTACAGATATATAAATGAAAAACTAAAGGATAAACATGAAATAGTGAAATTGTGTGAAGGAGATAAAGAATACAGTCGTACCTCGGTACTCGACCGCCTCTATACTCGACCAAATCGGTGCTCGACCAAAAAATTCGAGTAGAAAATGCATCGGACCTCGAACAGATTTTCGGTACTCGACTAGCTCGAACAGCGGGTAAGCGTCAGTTCGACTCAGACCGCCAGCGGAGTAAGACGTACGCAGTTTGTTCGAGTATTTCTTCCCAGATTTAAACTTTTTCGTGTTGCTCTAGCCCTTAATAATGGGTCCAAAGGAAGACAGTGATAAGGGGAAAATTGGTTTCGGTGTTCGAACAAATCGGTGCTCGACCACCACCTCAGAACGGATTATGGTCGAGTACCGAGGAACGACTGTATATAGATGACACAGAAATGGCAGAAGTCATGATCAGACATTTCAGGTCAGTTTTTACAATTGAGAGCTCACAATTTTGGGAAGATGGACAACAAGAAAGATCACCCAGAATGAAAGAAAGGTAACACAAAAAGAAATAAGAGATCAAATAAAAAACCTAGATGTTAGGAAATTGCATGGACCAGACAGAATTGCAAATTGGATACTGAAAGAGTATATAGAAGAACTGACAGACAAACTATACAAGATAATAGACTTCTCACTCAAAGAAGGAAAGGTACTGCAAGATTGGAAAGATGTAAACATAGTACCAATATATAAAGGAGAAAATAGGGAAGATCCTACAAACTTCAGACCGGTATCCCTTACAAGCACAGTAGCAAAAATATGTGAAAAAGTCATCAGAAATAAATGGACCAAACACTTGGAAGAAAAGAAAATAATAAACCCTAAACAATTTGGCTTTAGAAGTAGAATATCGTGTACCACAAACCTAATTTGCTTTTATCATACATACATATACCAAGGCTTTTTTCCTCTTAATAGGGAGGTAGCCAAAAAGGAAAAGGCATAAAATCATTCCCTCCCATTCCATCCCTGAAAACACTCCACACCCCTCCACCCTCCCTCCCATCTTAGTACCTCCTAGATGACAGGTCATCCCTGCACCCTGTCCACTGCCCTGGGTCTGCTTTTACTCGAGATTAATTGTGATAATACAAGAAAGAGATGGCTGGGTAGATTGCGCCTTCTTGGATTTGCAGAAGGCATTCGATAAGGTATCACATAAAAAATTAATAAGAAAAATTGAAATAATAGGAGGAATACAAGGTAAGCTGCTGGAATGGATGAAGGATTTCTTAATTGGGAGAAAAATGAGAGTGGTACTTAGAGACAAAAATTCGAACTGGGAAGATGTGAAGAATGGCATCCCGCAAGGCTCTGTATGGGCTCCTTTAATGTTTGCCCTGTATATAAATGATATGGATGAGGGAGTAAATTGTTACATGAACTTCTTTGCTGACAATGCCAAATTACTCAAGAGAGTAAAAACGGAAGAAGACTGTAGATCGCTACAAGAAGACCTAGACAAAATATGGGAATGGAGTCAGAAATATGAGATGAACTTCAACATCAAGAAATGTAGGATAATGGAATTTGGAAAAGGCAAAAATAGAGTATCGGGTCAACATAAAATTGGAAACAAAGTCAAAAAAGTCAATTCAGAAAGGGACCTGGGAGTAATCATTTCAAGCGACCTGACTCCTGATAAACAGATGGTCATAACCCTGTCATAAACCTTTTCTAAATCCATATAGAAAGAAAGAAAAAAAAATCCTTACCCTTTCCTAAAGCTTTCACACATAAGTCTTACCACAAAAATCTGATCCACACAACCCCTACCTTTCCTAAAACCACATGTCCTCACAAATTACATCCCCCTGTTCCTCTTCTAATCCTCTCAACCAAAACACTCCCATAGGCCTTCCCAACTACATTCAACAAACTGATCCCTCTCAAACTACTACACTCACATTTGTCTCCCTTTCCCTTGTAAAACAGAACTATACATGCACTCCTCCAGTCCTATGGGACTCTACCCTCTCTCAGGCAAACATTAAACAACCATACCACCCAGTCCACCATCACTGTACCTCCCTTTTTTAGACACTCCACCTGACACCCATCTAACCCAAGTACCTTAACTCTCATCATTTTAATAACTGTTTTCATCTCATCTTTTCTTATTTTTCCCCCATTTTCCCCATCCATCACTGTCATCTTCTTACTGCCTCCCATTGCAAATACCATTCCCTCCCTATCCTCCTCCACATTTAACAACTCCCTAAAATACTCTGCACATTTTCCTCTTACTGCAGTCTCTTCCATTACCATTTTTCCATCTAGACCTTTTACCTTTTCATTTTTACTTGATTCACCTCCCCATCCTCTTAATTACCTTCCAAAATATCTTTTTATTACTTTAAAAATTTATGTCATATTTTTCCCCCATTTTACATCTGCTCTCTTCTTTGCCTCCTTTATCTTATGCTTTACTTCTCTTCTTTTTTCTCTGTACCTCTCATATACTTTTCTCATCCTATCTTGCAACCAGTCTGTGAATGCTCATATCTTCTCTTCTACAACCTTCTTCGCTTCATCATCCCACTTCATTACCTTTTCTTCTATTTTCTCCCATCCTTGTTCTACACACCATCTTTGCATACCTTGTGACTCCCTCCTTGAAACATCCCCATACTTCCTTCACTCCTAGTTCTACTCTATCCTTCACTTCCTCCCTTCTCTCAACTTCTTCTTGTATTCCTTCTCCTATTCCTTTAAGAAGTTTACTCTAAGCACCTCCCTACCTTCTGTCCCTTTCTCCTCTCCTCCACTCTCAACTTACCTTCCAACAAAAAATTATCTGATATTTCCCTACTCTCCCCTAAAAACAGAGGCTAGAGGCATACATACATATACCAAGGCTTTTTCCCCCTTACAAGGGAGGTAGCCTAAAAGGAAAAGGCATAAAATCATTCCCACCCATTCCATTCCTGAATACACTCCACACCCCTCCACCTTGTCCACTGCCCTGGGTCAGAAGCAGTGTCGCAAGACACAGCACATCCACAGCAAGGCCACTTCATTAAATCGGCAACCCCCCTCTGTCCCCCCCCCCATGCATAAAAGGAGAAGACGGGGAGAAAATCCCCTCGGGCTGCGTCAAATTTTGCTCACACATACTACCTCACCCATCCCCCCGCCCATTCCACCTCATGCATCACAACATCATCCATATACAACCATTCTCCAATAAAATACAGTAAATCCATAACAGGAGTTGACAGCCAAAGCTAGTTTATGTCCACCATTTCATTACATGGTTTTGCCCCCTCCTCATTCACTAGAGAAATATACAGAGCAGATGAAAAGACATTCCTCTTGTATCTTATGCATCCTTCACCCCATCCATCTTCCTTATTTTTGGTGTTGCCCTCAAGTTCCTTCCATTCACCTCTGCTTTCTATATATTTTTACTAGTTTTCCTCATTTAATTCTTTCATTTTTCCAAACCACCTCAACAATCTCGATCTACTCATCTGACAGCTCTTTTCCCATTGCTGTTCTCTGCCTTACCTCCATTGTCTCACTCTATCCACTCTTGTAACATTTATCATATTCTTCAAACACTTCATCTCAAACAATTTCAGACGCTTCCTTTCTGCCTTCCTTAAAATCATGGTTTGTTCCATATGATGCCACTGGTACAATCACTCCACCCTTTTCTTTGCACTCCTCCCCAAATACCTATTTCTTACAACACTTTTCATTCTATCTGAACATTCACTTGACCCCTTTATACTATAATTTACTTCCATATCCATTCCTCTGAAAAGTACCTTACATGACCCAAAATGCTTAAAATTCTCCAGTTTCACCCTTCACACTAACACCAAACTTGCTGCCCTTATAACTTTTACATATCTCATCACATTAATTTTGCCAACATTTACTTTTAACTTTCTTGTTTCATATCACACAACCCAGATGCTGCCCTACAAACACCTCAAACTGTTTAATCTCTCCATTCCCCAGCCTTACACATACCCTGCTAGCCATATAAAAAATGCTGACTGCCTTCAAAAGATTTACCCCTTATCCCACAACCCCTCTCAGTCCCACAACATACAAACATATTTACATGAATTGCTCTTATCTACTACTAAACTATTTGCTAGACATATCTATTTTTCTATTTGAAAATCAATGACAAAATTTATCAAAAGCACTCAAAACATTGTAACTTACAGGTAAAAAGCGCAAACAGACATTGCCAAAATAGATGGGAAGTGTTTGATATTGTGAACCCATACCACTCTGCTCTGCCAGAACACTCTCTGGGGAAAACTTCTCTGGATACTTGCGATGGAAGGCAATATGGCTCTCATGCCTGTGAAAAGAATATAGAATTTCTTTTTCTAATGAGAAAAGAAAAGGTGCATGAAAGTATTTAAGTAACAGAGAAACAAAAATTATGGCAATCAAATCCTACTGCTTACCAGTTAGTTTGTTTCCAGTGTTCAGGTGAATTGTCCTCCACAAAATCTTGGACCTGATTCCTGAACTCTGGGGGTTTCAAAAGAAGCAATTGGATGATGAAGAAGCACACCTGGGCTTCATTACCTTCATGAGTTCGCAGTGCCTGGAATGGAAATTAATGCTGCAGAAATCTTTACATTTCTCATAACCTATTCTTGAAATACCTATCATACTTTTCAAACACTTAGCCTCAAAATAATTCAGTCTATTACTTTCAGCATCTTTCATAAAAAATCTCAGTTCTGGGCACAACCACCCTGGAACAAAGAGGAGAAAGTGGAGATCTACTGGCCATTTACAGAATCATGAAAGGCATAGAAATCCTTGACAGAGAAGATTTATTAAAGTGGGACAAATGAAAAACAAGAAGACATGAAAGGAAACTTAAAAAGGATAGTTACAGAAGAGATCTGAAAATAAAATAGTTTCCCACATACAGTGGTGGATGTCTGGTACAAAATGGACAAAACAATAGTATGTGCAAAAATCATACAAGAATTTAAGAACAAACTAGATGCTGAAAGATACAAAGACAGGTCACTACAAGCATAGCTCCCTTGCCATAAAATACAACTAGGTAAATACAAGACCATCCTGAACCACTTCACTACGGGCCAAAATCTCGCGGGCAGCATTAGCTGCCAGACGTACGATGTTTCGTAATAATACTCGCATCATAAAAAATAGTCACTGCTTATATCGATCGTTCTCTCTTTCACCCGTGAATTTTGATAACCATAAAAATGTAATGAAGACAGTTTAGAGAGTATGTCCTGCAGGGGCGAGTCCTGCATGGGCTCCTAATCTCAGTGAGACACACCACAACACCCTTCAAATCATACAAAACAAAGCCCTAAAAACAATTACAGGCTGCACAAATACAACACCAACAGACCATTTACACCATGAAACAAAAGTCCTCAAAGTCAAGGACCACCTCGACATGAGAGGCACACAAACACTTGCCGCAGCCACCACAAACACATCACACCCGCTACACTATATAGCAGAACACCCACACACACCTAGAAACATTAAAACAACACCCAAAGACCTTTATTACGCACAAATACTCTCTTCTCTTCCTCCACAACCACCAAATACCAGCCTCCGGAAACATATTCATAATCATTTCACTCACCGCTCCATTAACACACTGAAAGACAACACACTGCTGCATGCCAGACCCCCTGATATCCACCCTTCTAAATCCTCTCTCCCACGAAAGGACAGAGTCCACTTGGCCAGACTGCGGTGCGGCCACCACCCAGCACTTCTAAGCTACCACAAGAGGCTGGATGACCGCATTGTGAACAGCTGCCCAGGATGTAACACTTCCCCCCATACCATACAACACATAATGGAAGACTGCATTATACACAATCATGCACGCAAACAACACAACATACACTCTATAAAGGATTTGTGGGAAAACCCAGTTTCGGCTGTAGCATTCCTTGGGGAGACGGGACTGCTTGGACAGACAGTCTAGGGAACGACAACAACAACAATAAATATAATGAAGACGCCGATATGGCAGCCTCACGTATCCACTTGCTCCTCATGCCGCCTACATAGGCGGCACCGTATGGAAGGGGTTAAACTATTCCTTGGGAAGAGAACGCATTATAAAAGCAAAACAGGAGAAAGATTTGGGAGTGTTGACAAAAGAAAACCTGTCACCTGAGAGACATTCAGGAGGTGCTAAGATAAGAGGGAGGGTGGAGGGGTGTGGAGTGTATTCAGGGGTGGAATGGGTGGGATTGATTTTGTGCCTTTTTCTTTTTGGCTACCCCCCTTGTAAGGGGGAAAAAGCCTTGGTATATGTATGTATGATGAGAGACATATCAGCAGGATTGTGGGAGAGACATACAGACTGCTGGAGAAGATCAAAGTGGTTTTCACTATATGGATGAACAAATAATGAAAAAAAATAATAAAAAATCTGATCTCTCCAAGACTGGAATAAGCATCAGTGGTATGGTCCCTACACAGAGTCAAATACAAGATCAAGAGAATATAAAGGATGGCAACCAAATTGGTCCCCCAACCTGGCAGAAAAAACATATGAAAAAAAGACTAAAAGCACTAGGTCTACCAACTTTGAAAGATCAAAGAGAAAGAAGTGATATGATTAAAGTATTCAAGTCACTAAAACATATTATACTGACAGAAGAGATCTCTTGACTAAGGATGGATGGGAGGGCTTTAAGAGGTTCATGGGAGCAAATTAAGAAAGACCACATGTCTAAAGTATGTGAAGAAATACAGTTTTTCATATAGATGAACAAATACTTGAAAGCGCTTAGGTGATATAGCCCAAGCTACGACAATACATGAATTAAAATCTAAATTAGATAATTGGAAATCAAGGACATAGATTAAGTTAGAACTGTACATGAACTTGAGAGTAGGAGATGGGGCCCAACAAATGTTGCTCCTTTCCTGTATACAGTTGAAGTAGGACATACAAGGAGCTCTGAAGTGCTAAGCAGCAGTTTGTTGATAGACGAATTTGAAAATGGTGCTAGTTGTGTTTAATAAAGCAGGGAGAAGTGTACTACGAGTGACCAAATGCAATAGTCTTTGTGTCTTTATTTATTTATTTTTTTTCTGGTTTCAATTACTCTGAGAATGGATGAAAATAATGGCGATTTAAGGAAAAAAGAACCAATGAAAAGATGCCTGGACGTAAGTAGGGTGGAATCACCACTGGGGGTGATCCCCAAAAGGACATGCCTGAATGACACCCCGAAGACGTACCAAAGGTTTGAAAAAAAATTATTTTCCGGTTTTGACAGAGAGGGTGGAATTATGAATAGAGGGATAGAAATAGAGAGCCCAGGTATAAAAATATAGTGAGAAATAGAGAGATCAATGATTTATTAGATGAAATAATTGAACTAAAATGTCAGCATATGGCAATGTATAGATAGCCCTCCTAAGAAAAAAAGTGCCTGAACAAGACCCCAAAGACATACCAAAGGTTTCATAGAAATATTTTCTCAGGATTTAACAGGGATAATAATATATATAGAGGGATAGATACGGAAAGAGAACCCTGATTTAAAAATATAATAAGAAATAGGGAAATCAATTAATTTTTTGATGAAATAATCAAACTTAAAAGTGAATGCAAAAGTATATAAAAAGAAGTAGCCTTATTAAGAAAGGCCAATGAAGAAAATAACAGGGAAATAGATGAGTTGAAAATGGAACTAAATAGGATAAAGGGAGAAAATAAAAGATTGAAAAATGAAGATATGAATAGGAATGAGGCATTAACCACTTCACTACGGGCCAAAATCTCGCAGGCAGCATTAGCTGCCAGACATACCATGTTTCATCATAATACTCACATCATGAAATATAGTCACCGCTTATATCGATCATTCTCTCTTTCACCCGTTAATTTTGATAACCATAGAAAATGAGATGAAAACAGTTTAGAGAGTATGTCATTATGCAGGGGCAACTACAATAAATATAATCAAGACGCTGATATGGCAGCCTCGCGTATCCACTTGCTCCTCATGCCGCCTACGTAGGTGGCACCGTATGCAAGGGGTTAAAGGAGATAAAGGATCAAATACAGGCAGTGATTGAGAAAGTGGAAGAACAAAGAAAATGACTTCCATGAAATAAACAGTGGAAGGTATAACATATCATACATAACTATAAAGTAATGTCGTAACACATTCGTAAAGATTCAACAAAAACCCACTGTGTTGGATAAGAAGAAATGAAATAAATGAATTCCATATATTTCGATCACGGACTGTGATCCTCTTCAGTGGAATACAGAAAGGTAGAGCAAAAGGCATGTCTTATATACAATAAAAATAAGGGACAAAGGGTAGGACTCAGGTAGCGTCTAGTGCTTTGCGGGGCAGGTCACCCGCCTTCACCAACGATGGTAACAATTTGTTGACTGCCCAGGTGGTAATGCAGTCAGGTGACCACTGCCCATATGATATATTAAAATCTTCTTCCACAGGAAGATATTAAAATTGTTTTTAGTTATCCCAATAATTTGTTTAAGAAAATAGTCAATGTACATCAAAGACCTAGAGAAGAAATACATCAAGGTGTGTATAAACTCCCTTGCTCTGATTGTAACAATGTATATTGGGGACAAACAGGTAGAGATTTATATACTAGGATGCAAGAACATAAAAATTCAATTAAATACGCACAACATAATTCCGCTGTCTTCCAACATGTAGACAAGGAAGGCCATCATATGGATTGGAATGAGGCAAAGATTATCTTTAATTCAAAATGCAGTTTTAAAAGAAAAATAATAGAATCATCCTTGATTAACAAATTTCCAAATTTTAATATATCATATGGGCAGTGGTCACCTGACTGCATTACCACCTGGGCAGTCAACAAATTGTTACCATCGTTGGTGAAGGCGGGTGACCTGCCCCGCAAAGCACTAGACGCTACCCGAGTCCTACCCTTTGTCCCTTATTTTTATTGTATATAAGACATGCCTTTTGCTCTACCTTTCTGTATTCCACTGAAGAGGATCACAGTCTGTGATCGAAATATATGGAATTCATTTATTTCATTTCTTCTTATCCAACACAGTGGGTTTTTGTTGAATATCATACATATACCAAAGGCTTTTTCCCCCTTACACGGGAGGTAGCCAACAAGAAAAAGGCATAGAAACCACTCCCACCCATTCCATTCCCTACATATTCCACTCCCCTCCACCCTCCTCCCTCCCTCTTATCTTGGCACTTCCTGGATGATGGGTCATCCCTGCATCCTCTCCAATGCCCTGAGTCAGAAGCAGTCTCGCAAGATATAGTACATCCATAGCAAGGCTGCTTCATACTTCCTCAGCCCCCATCCACCATCCACTCCCCTTCATGCATCACAGCATCATCCATACACAACCTTTCTCCATTCACCCCTATCTTCTGTCCTCTCCTGTCCTTCCTCAACACACATTCCTCTCTTTTGTAATGCCCCTTTCACCCCATCCATCCATCTCATCCTAGGATGCCCCCTCATATTCACTCCTTCCACATCTGCCTTCCACACTGCTTTTACTAATCTTTCTTCACTCATTCTTTCCATGTGTCCAAACCATCCTAATATTCTTTCATCAACCCTATCCTCCAGCTCCCTTTCTACCCCTGTTCTCCTCCTCACCTCCTCATTTCTCACTCTATCTAGCCTTGTAACCCCTATCATACTTCTCAGACATTTCATTTCAAACACATTCAAACTCCTTCTCTCTTCCTCTCTTATGTTCCATGTTTCCGCCCAGTACAGTGCTGTTGGCACAATCACTCCTTCACATAGCCTCCTCTTAGCATCCATTCCCAAATTTCTATTTCTCATTACACTTTTTAATCCACCAAGGCATTTACTCGCTTCTCTCAATCTACATTCTACCTCCACCCCCATTCCTCCTTTTCCTCCCACATTTGCACCCAGGTATCTAAAACTATCCACTTCTTCCAGTCTCTCACCCTTAAAGCTCACTTCCAGTCTGCTGTCACTCTCTCCCCTTGTACATCTCATCACCTTACTTTTGCCCACATTTATCTTCAGCTTCCTTCTTTCATACACCTTCTCAAACTCTGTCACTAACTTCCTCAATCCCTCCTCTGATCCTGCTACAAGCACAGTGTTGTCAGCAAACAACAACTGGCTTATTTCCCACTTGTCTCCATTTTCTTTAACCATCTCCAACCCCTGACCCACTAACCTTGCATTCACCTCTCGCACCACCCCATCCATGTATAGATTGAACAGCCAGGGCAACATAACACATTCCTGACGAAGTCCCACCTTTACCTCAAACCATTCACTCTCTCCATTTCTAATTCTAACACAAGCTCTACTACTCTCATAAAAACTCTTGACTGCTCTTAACAGCTTTCCTCCTATCTCACATATCTGCAGTACCTCCCACAGTGCCTTCCTGTCTAACCTGTCGTAAGCCTTTTCCAGATCCATAAAAGCCAAAAAAACATCCTTACCTTTTCCTATAGCTTTCCCACATATTTGTCTTACCACAAAAATCTGATCTACAGAACCCCTACCTGTCCTAAACCCACACTGTTCCTCACCAATTACTTCCTCTCTTCCTCTCCTAATCCTCTCAACCAAGACCCTCCCATATGCCTTCCCAACTACACTCAACAAGCTGATCCCTCTGAAACTACTACACTCACACTTGTCCCCCTTTCCCTTGTAAAGCGGAACTACACAGGCACTCTACCGTCTCTTAAACAAACATTAAATAACCTCACCAGCCAGTCCACCATCACTGTACCTCCTTTCTTCAGACATTCTGCATGGCATCCATCCAACCCAGGTGCCTTACCTGCTCTCATCATCTTAACCCCTTCACTCCGGGCCAAAATCTCGCAGGCAGCATTAGCTGCCAGACATGCGATGTTGCGTCATAATACTTGCATTATAAAAAATAAAGTCACCACTGTATTGCTCGTTCTCTCTTTCACCCGTGAATTTTGATAACAATAGAAAATATGATGAAGCCAGTTTACAGAGTATGGGGGTCACGCAGGTACAACTACAATAAATATCATCAAGATGCCGACATCTGCATCCTCGTGTACCCAGTTGCGCCTCATGACGCCTACGTAGGCGTCATCGTATCGAAGGGGTTAACAGCTCCTTTCACTTCATCTTTCCCTATTTCTCCTCCATTTTCCTCACTCATCACTCTCATTTTACCTCCACTCTATCCTTCACAAGAGGAAGCTGAAGGAGGAGTGGGAGGGAGTGAAGGATAGAGTGGAGGTAGGTGTGGAGGAGGAATGGGGATGGTTCAAGGAGGGAGTCACAAAGTGTGCAAGGATGGTGTGTGGAACAAGAAGGTCAGGAGGAAATAGAAGGAAGGGTAGAGAATGGTGGGATGAGGACATGAAGAAGGTTGTAGAAGAGAAGAAGCGAGCTTTCACAGATTGGTTACAAAGTAGGACGAGGAAGTCATATGAGACGTACAGGGAAAAGAAAAGAGAAGTAAAGAAAAAGGTAAAGGAGGCAAAGAGTAAAAGGAGGCAGATGTAAAATGGGGTAAGAGTATGACAGAAAATTTTGAAAGTAATAAAAAGATGTTTTGGAAAGAAATTAAGAGAGGAAGAGGAGGCCAATCAAGTAGAGAAGAAAAGGTAAAAGGTGCAGATGGAGAGATGATAATGGAAGAGAAGACAGTAAGGGGAAGATGGGCAGAATATTTTAGGGAGCTGCTTAACCACTTCACTACGGGTCTTAAATCTCGCGGGCAGCAGCCAATGCCAGCCGTACGACGTGTCGTAATAATACTCGCATCATAAAATATAGTCACGGCTTATATCGATCGTTCTCTCTTTCACCCGTGAATTTTGAAAACCACAGAGAATGGGATTAAGAGCAGATTAGGGAGAATGTAAAAACACAGGGGCAACTACAATAAATATAATCAAGACGCCGATATGGCAGCATTGCGAATCCACTTGCTCCTCATGACGCCTACGTGTGCGGCACCGTATGGAAGGGGTTAATGTGAAGGAGGATGGGGAGGGAAAGATAGCTGCAGTGGGAAATGCTAAGAAAATGAGTGATGAGTGAGGAAAATGGAGGAAAAATAAGGAAGGATGAAGTGAAGGCAGCAGTTAAGATGATGAAAGCAGGTAAAGCACCTGGTCTGGATGGATGCCATGTAGAATGTCTTAAAAAAGGAGGTATAGTGATGGTGGACTGGTTGGTGAGGTTATTTAATGTTTGCTGGAGAGAGGGTAGAGTGCCAGAGGACTGGAGGAGTGCGTGTATAGTTCCACTTTACAAGGGAAAGGGGGACACGTGTGAATGTAGTAGTTTCAGAGGGATTAGCTTGTTAAGTGTAGTTGGGAAGGCTTATGGGAGGATCTTGATTGAGGATTAGGAGAGGAACAGAGGGAGTAATTGGTGAGGAACAGTGTGGGTTTAGGACAGGTAGAGGTTGTGTAGATCAGATTTTTGTGGTGAGACAGATATGTGAGAAAGCTATAGGTAAGGGGAAGGATGTTTTCTGGGCCTTTATGGATCTGGAAAAGGCTTACGATAGGGTGGACAGAAAGGCACTGTAGGAGGTTATGCGGATATACGGGATAGGAGGAAAGCTTCTGGGAGCTGTCAAGAGTTTTTATGAGAGTAGTAGAGCTTATGTCAGGATTAGAAATGGAGAGAGTGAGTGGTTTGAGGTGAAGGTGGGACTTCGTCAGGGATGCGTTATGTCACCCTGGCTGTTCAACTTATACATGGATGGGGTGGTGCGAGAGGTGAATGCAAGGGTAGTGGGTCAGGGATTGGAGACGGTTAAGGAAAATGGAGAAAAGTGGGAGGTGAGCCAGCTGTTGTTTGCGGACGACACTGCGCTTGTGGCAGGATCGGAGGAGGGATTGAGGAAGCTGGTGACAGAGTTTGGGAGAGTGTGTGATAGAAGAAAGCTGAAGATAAATGTGGGTAAAAGTAAGGTGATGAGATGTACAAGGGGTGAAAGTGGCAATAATCTGGAAGTGAGCATTAAGGGAGAGCAACTGGAGGAAGTGGATAGTTTTAGATATTTGGGTGCAAATGTGGCAGGAAAGGGTGGAGTGAAGGTGGAGGTAGGATGTAGGATGTAGATTGAGAGAAGCGAGTAAATGCCTTGGTGGTTTAAAAAGTGTAATGAGGAATAGGAATCTGGGAATGGATGCTAAGAGGAGACTGTATGAAGGAGTGATTGTGCCAACAGCACTGTATGGAGCAGAAACATGGAACATGAGAGAGGAAGAGAGAAGGAACTTGAATGTGTTTGAGATGAAGTGTCTGAGAAGTATGATGGGGGTTACTAGGCTAGATAGAGTGAGAAATGAGGAAGTGAGGAGGAGAACAGGGGTGGAAAGGGAGCTGGGAGATAGGGTGGATGAAAGAGTATTAGGATGGTTTGGACACATGGAAAGAATGAGTGAAGAAAGACTAGTAAAGGAGGTATGGAAGGCAGATGTGAAGGGAGTGAACATGAGGGGACGTCCTAGGATGAGATG
Organism: Oratosquilla oratoria; assembly: GCF_046742065.1. Lineage (NCBI taxonomy): Eukaryota > Metazoa > Arthropoda > Malacostraca > Stomatopoda > Squillidae > Oratosquilla > Oratosquilla oratoria. Next base: position 13,423,142 of record NC_134803.1, on the reverse strand, counting down.
GATGGATGGGGTGAAGGGGGCTTTGGGGAAGAGGGGAATGTCGGTTGAGGAACAACGGGAGAGGACGGAAGACAGGGGTGAATGGAGAATGGTTGTATAAGGAAAATGTTGTGATGCATGAGGTGGATTGGACGGGGGAATGGGGGTGAGGTAGTGTGTGTGAGCAAAAAATTTTGACGCAGCCCGAAGGGATTTCTCCCCGTCCTCTCCTTTATATGGGGGGACGGAGAGGGGGGGTCGCCGATTTAATGAAGCAGCCTTGCTGTGGATGTGCTGTGTCCTGCGACACTGCTTCTGACCCAGGGCAGTGGACAGGGTGCAGGGATGACCCGTCATCTAGGAGGTGCTAAGATGGGAGGGAGGGTGGAGGGGTGTGGAGTGTTTTCGGGGATGAAATGGGTGGGAATGTTTTTGTGCCTTGTCCTTTTTGGCTACCCCCCTAGTAAGGGGGAAAAAAGCCTTGGTATATGATGATGATGATGTATATGATATGATCACTCTCATTTTCTTAGCACTTCCCACTGCAACTACCTTTCCCTCCCTGTCCTACTCCACATTTAGCAACTCCCTAAAATAATCTGCCCACCTTCCTCTCACTGCTTTCTCTTCCATTATCATCTCTCCATCTGCACCTTTTACCTTTTCTTCTCTACTTGATTTGCCTCCTCTTCCTCTTTCAATTTCTTTCCAAAACATCTTTTTATTACTTTCAAAATTTTCTGTCATACTCTTACCCCATTTCACATCTGCTCTCCTCTTTGCCTCCTTTATCTTATGCTTAACTTCCCTTCTCTTTACTTTGTACCTCTCATACAATTCCCTCATCCTAATTTGTAGCCAATCTATGAATGCCTGCTTCTTCTCTTCTACATCCTTCTTTGCTTCCTCATCCCACCACTCGCTACCCTTCCTTCTATTTCCTCCCACCCTCCCTGTTCCACACACCATCTTTGCACACCTTATGACTCCCTCCTTGAACCATCCCCATTCCTCCTCCACTCCTAGCTCTACTCTATCCTTCACTCCCTCCCACTCCTCTCTCAACTTCTTCTTATACTCATTCTCCTTTTCTTTCTCATTTAAGCAGTTCACTCTAAGTACCTCCCTACCTTCTGCCCATTTCCTCTCCACCTATTCTCCACTCTCAATTTACCTTCCACCAGGAAATGATCTGATATTCCCCCCCTCTCTCCCCTTAGAACATGTACATCCTTAACTCTTCCTATCATACTCCTGGTCACCACTATATAGTCCATTAATGCTCTATCTGCCACCCTTCCATTCACCACCCTCTCCCATGTGTACTTATGCTTGACTTTCTTCCTAAACACTGTATTTGCTATCATCAACTCTCTTTCAAGACACATCTCCACCATCAATTCTTCACTACGATTTTTACCTGGAACTCCATACTTCCCAATCACTCCGTCTATTGGTTCATTTCCTACCCTAGCATTGAGGTCTCCCAATACAACTATATTGACATTTCACCCTAATCCCTCTATGCACTCATTTATATCTACCCAAAAGGCCTCCCTTTCCTCTATGCTCTTCTCACTACCAGGCCCATATGTATTTACAAAACCCCACATCTCCCTTCCCAGCTTCACCTTCATTCACATCAACCTTGATGAAACCTCCTTCCACACGCTTACTTATCTATTCACTCCTGAGTCCTCCCAGCTAGACTCCCAAACTCACACTTGCCCTTCCCTTTCATTTTTGTTTCACTCAAAGCCAGCACATCCATCTTTCTTCTCACAAACATACTGCCTATCTCTTCCCTTTTACTCTCATCTGTACCACATGCATCCACATTAAAAGACCCAAACTTTAGGGTACTGGTTGGAAAACTCCCAGACCCTCTTATGCCTTTACTTTTTTAGGAATGTCCCATTTGGAGCTACAGGTAGCAAGACTCCTAATCCCATCCCCTGTCCCATTTTTTGTCGCCTCTTATGACTCAAGTGGAAAGACTTGTTGGTAGTATTCTCTTCCCCCACCACAGGATAGGCAAAAAAAGGAAATGAATATTCAGAGAAATGGTACAGGACAGTAACAAGGGGTTGGGGCACCCCATATAGAACCTAAAGTATCAACTGCATGCTACTCTGCCATTGCTCAAGTGCAGCAATAAATTTCTCTGCGAGTTCAATGGTTTCATCCAGGGAAATCTTATCTCCAGCTTGTACAAAGCCATCATCTACTTCTTCATCACTGCTTTCATTTCCTAAATCAGTTGTTGTTACCATCCTAACAATTTCTTCATTTGACAGCTTGTGAGTGAGTAGAGCATCAGCGTCTACCTTCATCCATTCATTAAAGTTTTCCTCATTTACACTACTTGCAACCTCACTGTTGAATTCTCTTGCATAATTCAAAATGTCTACCACAGTGTCCCCACATCGGTAGCCTCAAAGGCCTCAAAGTCAATGAACGACAGCACCAACTGGTGGCAGGAATGTTAACTGTAAACATATAATAATAATAATAATAATAATAATAATAATAATAATAATAATAAAAGGTTTATTTCTATTACAGTGGTACACTGACAATAATACATTGGAAAAGTTGATTAAAGATATAAAACTTGGAATATATACATGGAGCAATTTTACAATGAGTTAATTATGTGCACAATAGATGGGATAGCACTGTTTTTGTAGCGGTCTGTCCTTGGCGCTTTGATTGGTATGAGTCTATTTATGTGTCTAGTGGCGTGGCGAGCTGGTGGAGCATCAGGAGGGAGGAGGTGACGGTGTCTAGGGTGGGAAAGCAGGCTTTCCCCAAATTTCCTTAGTGCCTCCCCGTGCCGCTGGGACACCCTAGATAGAGTAAGGGTGGTAAGAGCATGGTCGTAGCTGCTGTACTCCACGCCCAGGATGATCCTGCACGCTCTCTTTTGTACCCTCTCCAGCTTTTGTCTCTGTGTGAGGGTGAGTGAGCTGCACCAGGCTGGTGAGGCGTACATGAGGGTGGGGAGTATGAAAGTTTTGTAGACCTCCTGTAGCTCAGATGTAGGTGTTCCTAGTGATTTTAACCTACTCAGCATATACAGTTTGTAAGACACTGTCCTGACTATATTGGTGATATGTTGGTTCCAATTTAATTGAGCATCGAGTGTGATGCCCAAGATCTTGGTGGATTGCACCAATTGGAGGGGGTGGGGGCCCAATGAAAGTTGTGGAGGAGGTACTGCTTGGGTGGAGGTACAAAAGTGCATCACTACGGTCTTGTTGGTGTTGATTGTGACGTTGTTGTTTTCCGTCCACATCATGAGCTTGTTCAGGGTGTTTTGTAGTGGTGTGTAATCAGGCCGCCTGGTGTTGATGGGGATGCCTACGGTGCTGTCATCCACGTACTTCCATCTGTGAGGAGTGTCCATGAGGGCGTCGTTGATAAGGATGAGGAAGCATAGGGGACCCATTTTGGTACCCTGGGGGACCCCACAAGTTAAAGGGAGGAGGGGGGAAGTTGACCCTTGGTACCTGACCGCCTGCCGTCGTCCGGTGAGGAAATCTGCCAGCCATGCTATTAGGTGGGGCTGGATCCCCAGTTGGATGGCTTTGGAGAGAACAACATTGTGGTCAACAAGGTCAAAGGCCTTCCTGAAGTCTACAAAGGTAACAGCTAGGGATGTGTTACGCTTGTCTAGGTTGCTGTGAAGGAAGTTGAGTAGGTCAATGAGACAGTGAGTGGTAGAGGAGGATTTCATGTTGCCAAATTGTTGGGCATCTATTGAGTGTTTTATGTTGCTGTAAACGGAGTTAAAAACCAAGTCTTCACATATAAGGCTTGGGATAGGGGTGATGGCGATGGGCCTAAGGTCACTTAGTGATTGTGGGCTGAGGGTTTTGGGGATGGGAGTAACATATGATATTTTCCAGTCGCTGGGGCAGGTGTTTTGGCTTAAAGAGGCATTAATTATGGAGGAGAGTGGGAGGGCAAGTTCAGGGGCAAATTCCTTGTAGATTTTAATAGGAAGGTCAGAGGGGGTTGTGGATCTATTTTGTTTGAGTTTACCCAGCTTAGTAGCTACGTCGGAAACTTGAACTTGAATGGGGGGTGAGGGGGAAGGGAGGTAAGCAGGTAGGCGGGAAGGGTCGAGAGGGGGTAATGTCTGACAGATAGAGGCGAAGTGGGAGTTGATCTCCTGGGCTGCTAGGTCAGGTGACAGGTGCGAGATGCAGGCCACAGAGAGCCCTGATCTTGCTGAACCACTGAGTGTTATTGCGTTGCTGTTTGAGGTGTTGCAATTTGCTTGGTTAGTAAGAGGATTTGGCGGTAATGATCTCTCTGATGACCTTATTCCTCAGGAACCTGAACTGGGCTCGGTCGGTGTAAAATGCCTTGTTGCGTTGTTTGATGAGACGTTTGATATGTGGTGTCAATGATGGTACAGTCTGACATTTTTCGGTAAGGTAGGATGAATAAATGTTAAGCTACTGATTTTTCCAATTTTTTAAGGATTTTTTACGGATTTTGCGGGATAGTGTACGGATCATTGATTTAGTGGTGATTTTTTACAGATCTCTAAACGGATTTTGTGGGATAGTGTACGGATTATTGATTTAGCAGTGATTTTTTACGGATATTTATACACATATTGCGGATTTATATGGATGATTGATTTAATGATAATTTTTTATGGAATTTCCGGGATTTCGGAATATCCAAGCCCGAATAATCAGGACTCGACCTGTATAGAAAGCAAGTACTGAGGGAAATTGTGAACCATTACAGATAGACCTTGACAAAATATGGAAATGGAGTAAAAAAGTGGAAAGTAAACTTTAATATCATGAAGTGTAGTATAATGGAGTTTGGAAAAAGTAAAAATAGAATATTGAGAAATTATAAAAGTGGTGAAGAAGTAAAAAAAAATTAACTTGGAAAGACACACCTTGGAGTAAGAATCAGCAAACCCATGACACCGGACAAACATATCAATAAAATAGTCAGAGAAACCTTCAAAACTATTAAAGTCAATGAAAGTGGCATTTGACTATTTGGATGAGGAAATAATTAAAAAAATATTAGTTACACTAATAAGACCAAAACTGGAGTACACAGCAACACTATGGACACCCAGTACTAAAAAGAATATAAGTATCGTTTGAACTACGGAGAGCGCGCTAAACTAAGAAATTCACTCTTTTTTTTTTTTACAGTCAGTTCAAACATAAAATAAAAAAACGTAAAACGAATGAACGTAAGTAGAGGAGCGTCTGTATATATATATACATACATATACCAAGGTTTTTTTCCCCCTTCCCAGGGGGGTAGCCAAAAAGGACAAGGCATAAAAACATTCCTACCCATTTCATCCCCGAAAACACTCCACACCCCTCCACCCTCCCTCCCATCTTAGCACCTCCTAGATGACGGGTCATCCCTGCACCCTGTCCACTGCCCTGGGTCAGAAACAGTGTCGCAGGACACAGCACATCCACAGCAAGGCCGCTTCAATAAATCGGTGACCCCCCCCTCCCCGTCCCCCCATATAAAGGAGAGGACGGGGAGAAATCCCTTCGGGCTGCGTCAAAAATTTTTGCTCACACACACTACCTCACCCCCATTCCCCCGTCCAATCCACCTCCTGCATCACAACATTTTCCATATACAACCATTCTCCATTCACCCCTGTCTTCCGTCCTCTCCCGTCCTTCCTCAACAGACATTCCCCTCTTCCCCAAAGCCCCCTTCACCCCATCCATCCATCTCATCCTAGGACGTCCCCTCATGTTCACTCCCTTCACATCTGCCTTCCATACCTCCTTTACTAGTCTTTCTTCACTCATTCTTTCCATGTGTCCAAACCATCCTAATACTCTTTCATCCACCCTATCTCCCAGCTCCCTTTCCACCCCTGTTCTCCTCCTCACTTCCTCATTTCTCACTCTATCTAGCCTAGTAACCCCCATCATACTTCTCAGACACTTCATCTCAAACACATTCAAGTTCCTTCTCTCTTCCTCTCTCATGTTCCATGTTTCTGCTCCATACAGTGCTGTTGGCACAATCACTCCTTCATACAGTCTCCTCTTAGCATCCATTCCCAGATTCCTATTCCTCATTACACTTTTTAAACCACCAAGGCATTTACTCGCTTCTCTCAATCTACATTCTACCTCCACCTTCACTCCACCCTTTCCTGCCACATTTGCACCCAAATATCTAAAACTATTCACTTCCTCCAGTTGCTCTCCCTTAATGCTCACTTCCAGATTACTGCCACTTTCACCCCTTGTACATCTCATCACCTTACTTTTACCCACATTTATCTTCAGCTTTCTTCTATCACACATATATATATATATATATATTATATATATATATATGTATATATATATTTACCTAGTTGTATTTACCTAGTTGTAATATACGGGAGGGGAGCTATGCTCGTGGTGACCCGTCTTTGTATCTCTCCACATCAAGTTTTATCTTAAAATCTTGTATAGTGTTAGCACATACTGTTTTGTTGTCTAATTTGTTCCATATATTTATCGCTCTGTGTGGGAAACTGTTCCTTTTCAAGTTTTTTCTATAACTATCCTTTTTCAATTTTTTTCCGTGTCCTCTTGTTTTACCGTTGTCCCACATTAATAGGTCGTTCCTGTCTAAAACTTCCATTCCTTTCATTATTCTGTAGATAGTTAGCAAATCTCCTCTTTCTCTTTGTTCCAGAGTTGGTAGGTTCAATTTGGATAGTCTTTGCTCATATGTTAGTTCGGCGAGTGTCAGTGCTAGTTTTGTTGTCGCTCTTTGTATGTATATATATATGTATATATATATACAGTAATATATATATATATATATATATATATATATATATATATATATATATATATATATATATATATATCTATATATATACAGTAGCCACGAAAAGTTTGGGCGCAAAATTATAGGTGCCCCAACTTTCCCCTAAACTCAAAACATGCGAAAAATACAACTTTCCACCCAAACTTTTCGCTATTTTTCAATGCTAGCGTTTGTACCCGTATTTAGCCGAGACAATACACACTATTTGGCAACTCTGTTTAGGCGCACTCGATGTCACATGGAGTCAGTTTCTAAACATCTCTCACGGAGAGTAGTCTTTTTTTTGCGGTGGTCTCTGTTTTTGTGCCTTGATATCTCCGTAATGGGAAGTGGTAAAGAGCTGGAAAGAGACACAGTTGTTACAATCATAACCCTCTATAAGGAGGGTTATAAGTGTAAAGATATTGCTACTCGTGTGGGAATTGGAGTGCGTCAAGTGCAAAAGTGGACCAAGAAATTTCGAGACGAAGGAAGTGACATCATTCGTACTCCAAAGCATCGCTCTGGTCGGCCAAGGAAGATATCAAATTGTACTTCTACGGTTCTAACTGCCTCCTAATAACCGTAGGAGGCAGTTGGAACCGTAGAAGTACGATTTGATATCTTCCTTGGCCGACCAGAGCGATGCTTTGGAGTACGAATGATGTCACTTCCTTCGTCTCGAAATTTCTTGGTCCACTTTTGCACTTGACGCACTCCAATTTCCACACGAGTAGCAATATTTTTACACTTATAACCCTCCTTATAGAGGGTTATGATTGTAACAACTGTGTCTCTTTCCAGCTCTTTACCACTTCCCATTACGGAGATATCAAGGCACAAAAACAGAGACCACCGCAAAAAAAAGACTACTCTCCGTGAGAGATGTTTAGAAACTGACTCCATGTGACATCGAGTGCGCCTAAACAGAGTTGCCAAATAGTGTGTATTGTCTCGGCTAAATACGGGTACAAACGCTAGCATTGAAAAATAGCGAAAAGTTTGGGTGGAAAGTTGTATTTTTCGCATGTTTTGAGTTTAGGGGAAAGTTGGGGCGCCTATAATTTTGCGCCCAAACTTTTCGCGGCCACTGTATATACATATATATATATATATACAGGTACACCTCACCTTACGTAGTTAATTGGTTCCAGAAGACACGACATAAGTCGAAATACGACGTAAGTCGAATTTGCTTACAAGTAGGCTAGGTAGGCCTGGTGTAGCCTAGGCTAAACTGCCAATAGCCATTTTTCAGTACTTTATTTTACTTTTGATTGCCTTTTTTATTAAACAAGGTTAATAAAAATCTATTTTAAGTTTCCAAACAGAACATTTATTTATCATTTTGTAATAAAGTATAAAAAAGTACCTGTACTTATTCATCAATACGTACAATTTGCTGTACTTTATGAATGCATTGTCAATTACATACGGTGAAACAAAACAAAAAAAACAAATAAATAAAAACTAGTTTAAGCTTACAATCATTTTGTAATAAGTGAAAAATTGAATAAAGTATTTTTAATTTACCAATGCAGTACATACATTATGTCGATGTTTACGCGTTGCTATTTCGCGGTGCTGTACTCTATGAATGCATTGTCAATAACATACGGTAAAACAAAACAAAAAACAAAGAAATAAAAACTATTTCAAGCTTACATATAATCATATTGTAATAAGTGAAAAACTTTAATGTATTTTCAGTTTACCAAAACAGTAGATACAATATGTTGATGTTTACGTTGTAGACGTAGATGGCTGGGGATTGTCGACATCAACATCAGCTGATTCTCGTCGTTCGACGCGTAAAAACTGGTCAAGAGTGCCTTGAACCGTCTTCTTGTTCTTTTCTTCAAGGATTAGATTATAAGGAGCAAAAGCTTCATAACAAGCCCCCATTATCTTGGAAAAGCGTTGAGCATTTGGATCCATATCCTCAAACATAGCAAGACCTTTTTCGATGTGTGTAAATGCTTCCTCCATTTTCTTAATGGTGAAGTGGCACGGCTCAGATTCATCATCCTCTTCTTCTTCTTTCTTTTGTTGCTCCTGAAGTTCCATCAAATCCTTGTTCGTCAGTAACTCCTTGTCTTTTTCAAATAAATCTGTGAAATCCTCTTCCTCCAAATTCATATCCAGCTCTTTCCTCATTGTAACCAAATCTTTGTTGACAACAACAGTATCGAAGCCCTTAAACTCGTGCACAAATTGCGGGCATGGCTTTTTCCATACACCATTCATAGCAGTGCTCTGAACATCATTCCATGCTGCTGCTACATTCTGTAAAGCTTTGTAGATGTCATATCCCTTCCAAAAGTCGCGAAGTGTGATAGACTCATCCATTTCAATTGCAGCTATTGCTTGCCGTAGCGTACGCTTCATATAATAACGTTTGAAGATAGCAATTATCCCCCGATCCATTGGCTGGAGAATAGATGTAGTGTTTGGGGGGAGGTATATGACGGTAATGTTGGGGTGAAAATCTGCGATGTTTTGTGGGTGGCCAGGAGCATTATCTAAGATAAGTAAAACCTTAAAAGGAATCCCCTTCTCCTTACAATACTTCTCTGCTGCTGGGACAAAATTATTGAAAAACCAATCTTCGAAAATAACAACAGTGACCCAAGCTTTTGAGTTAGCCATCCATATAACAGGGAGAGATGCTTTGGGTATATTCTTCAGGGCACGGGGGTTGTGTGCATGATAAACAAACAGAGGCTTTAATTTAAAATCTCCTGCACAGTTACCTCCCAACATTATGGTCACACGTTCTTTTGAGACCTTGTAACCTGGAATTGTTTTCTCTTCCTTGGAAACAAATGAACGATCTGGTAATTTCTTCCAATATTGAAAATTTGCTCAGGAAGAAACCCGTTTTCTTCGATGATTTTCTTCAGTGTAGCAGGAAATTCTGCTGCTGCTTGTTCATCAGCTGATGCGATTTCACCTTGTCTTTTAAGGAAGTGATAATTTCTCCTGTTTTTATATCTCATAAATCATCCAGGACTTGCTTTGAAATCTACATCTTTCTCATCTGGATATTTTTCCTTTACGTCCTCAAACAAAGACAACGCTTTTTCCTGAATGAGCTCTTGACTAAGATTCGCATTCTGACGATTCCTCCTATCAACCCAAATCGAAAGAAGATTTTCCATTTCTTCAAATATCTTACCTCTTTTCTTGTTGATGATCGTGTTCTTCATCAATGGGGCTTCAGATGTGACATGTGTTAAAATCTTGTCTTTATTATGCACAATCGTTGAAATCTTGTCTTTATTATGCACAATCGTTGATACAGTTGTCCGACTTACTCCAAAACATCGTGCAATCGATACAACTTTTTCACCATTACAATGACGTTTTATCATCGCCATTTTCTCCTCCAGCGAAATAGCATGACGCTTAGCACTTTCACTAGAACTTTTCTTAGGAGGCATGGGGGCAAATATTACAGTTACAAGTGAATGTTAATGAGAAAATTTACAAAACTTCAGTAAACAGATAATAATCCAAAAGAATTGCGGGAGTCGAGACGCCGCTTACGGTAAATACGTATTGGAAGTACCGTTGCGATTTCATGTTCTAGTGGACTAGGCCATACTACTTTATGGTATATATTTTAGCAGTTACTGAATCTTTATATAATTTTACATGCTTTTATTCTTAATTATTGTAACATGAATTGCTTGAAACGCTTGAAACCTTTTTTGGTGTTTATGCGATTCCATTATTGGCTGACCGACGTAAAGTCAAGTAAAATGACAACTTGAATTTTTTTCCATACTATTTTTGAAAACCGACGTATCTTCGAAAACAACGTAAGTCGAAACGACGTAAGTCGAGGTGTGCCTGTATATATATATATATATATATATATATATATATATATATATTTCTGCATGCGCCTATATGGCTTAGAATTAAAGTGCATTGTGGTTGATAAAAAATATATATATATAATATATATATATATATATATATATATCTATATATATATTTTTTTTTTACCTCTTTACAGACCAACATCCTTAAGCACGAAAGGGAGAAGATAGGAGATAGATGTGAGTGGAGAAAAGTTGCAACTAGATGATAAACTGACATGGCCCAAAGGGATTTTCCTCATCTTCTCTATCTACTTATACAGGGACAAAGAGGGAGGGTTGTCATGTAAATGAAGTAGTGGCTCTAATAAAATATAAACATTGATCATTTCTAATTTCTGCTGTCACTGTTTTGCTCCCTACAAAATTTAGACATTCTGATTAACCTAGCTCTTTTATTCTTGCCTATTCAATGTGAAATCTACCACAACCAGATTCCCTTAATTAAAAAACTGTTACATAAAGTCCCTTAAACTTGTAACTCCACAAAACTCAGCTGAAACGTTATTTTACTTACCAAGCAGAGCATAAGTCGATCAATTGGGACAATGTTGTACTTCCAGATAATGGCATTCATGGTATCAACACATTTGTTGACATGATGACCTCCAGCACTGTTGGAGAACTCAAGCACCAGGAAGTCACACAATGTTCGTACATGTGCTGCAAGCAGCTTGGGACCAACTCGTTCAAGCACTCTGCAGATTTAATTTGTTCCAGAAATATAACAAGATAATAGTAGATATTAGTTTGTAAAAAAGAATATATATATAACTGAAAAAATTATATATTTTTCCTGACAATCGAATATGTAGGACATGACAAGTCAAAAGCTCCCATCTACTAACTTGTATGCAATGGGTGGGACCCTGTCAGTCTCCAGGACCATTTTGAAGAGGAGGCACAAGAAAAGGGGAGGTGTTCCATGTTGCATTGAGAAATGAGCAATAATGTCATTCTCGATGCTCATGGACACCCACTTACGATACTCTTCTTCAACTGCTTTCTAAATTAGAAAAGTACAAAAATAATTACATGTACATGCATATTGGCATGTAATTTGCTCAACAAAGGGATAAAAATGCTGGAAAACACAATTCCACAAAAATATCTGAATGGCTGCCATACAATGGACACATTTCTACTTTTGTTACAAGTCACATGTTCAATATATCAAACAAATCCTACCTTAAGTGTATGCATATTCTCTCTGGGTGTAGGGTATTTGTGATAGAAGTCAGCGATGGGTGGTGGAAAGCACTGTAGAGTATGGTTAGCCCAGGTATGAGGTGTGTGCATCATGACCACCTTCAAAATGTCTGGACACCATCGTGAGGATTCTCCAATATTCTCCCCACCTGCATTGAGTATGAATGTACTATCAATCAATAAATCCATTATCACAATTCTCTCCTGCAAAAGGCCTACAGACCTAGAAAACAAGCCCACATAGAGTGATTGAAGTCTGGAACAAACTAAACGGAGAAAGAGTGAGTGCCAAAACTATACTCCGTTTTAAGAATAAACTGGATGCAGAGATATGAAAACGGGTCACTACGAGCATAGCTCTTGTCCCGTAAAATACAACAAGGTAAATACACACACACACACACACATATATATATATATATATATATATTTATTCCTATCCAAGAGTTGACACCTTGACGTGTTGTATAGGCTTGAGAATCTAAATGATTACAAAAGGTATGTCGATAGAGAGAAAATCTCTGCAGGGTCATCCATATCGAACAGGTTTTGTAAGAAAGATCAGACAAAGAGCAGCTCAAACACACAATTGCAGGGCCCACTGCTAACTGCCATGTCCCTGATGGCAAAAAGGGGAATGAAGATCTATACTTACAACATAAGAAGTCTCTCAGAAGACTACAGACTGGAGAGTTTAATGGAAGAACTAGACAACATCATGTGGGATATCGTAGGACTGAGTGAAGTCCGAAGAACAGAAGAAAAGCTGATACAATTACAAGATGGTCACCACCTGTTCTACTATAGAGGTAAGGACAGAGAAAGATCCAGTGGAGTAGGATTCTTGATAAACTGAGTTGCTGGTAACGTAGCCAAATTCAGTGATTTATCAGACAGGGTAGCTTGGATTGTGATTAGGCTGTGCAAAAGATACACTTTAAAAATAGTTCAGGTTTATGCACCAACTTCACAGAGTTCAGACAATGAAATTGAGTCATTCTATGATGATTTAAGTCAGGTAATGGATCAAGAAAAAGGTAAGTACAAATTGGTAATAGGCAACTTTAATGCTAAAGTGGGGAAGAAGATGGGAGATGAGACATGCATTGATAAGTTTGGAGTAGGTGAAAGAAATGACAGAGGCGAGATGTTAGTAAATTTTGCAGAGAACTACAACATGAGGATAATGAACACTTTCTTCCAAATGTTAGAAATTAAAAATAGATTCGAAGCTCTAAGAACTAACGAGGACACCGTCAAAGATATGAATTTGAATTTAGTGAATATCATTGGGGAATCAGCAGAGAAAGTAGGAAGTACAAAAACATTAGCAAGAACAAATACTCCAAAGCTACAAATGACCTAATTAAAAGAAGAAGGACCATACAGATTAACCTCTTCAGTACGGTTCAAAATCTCGCGAGCAGCATTAGCTGCCAGACGTACGATGTGTCATAATAATACTCGCATCATAAAATATAGTCACCGCTTATATCGATCGTTCTCTCTTTCACCCGTGAATTTTGATAACCATAGAAAATGTGATGAAGACAGTTTAGAGAATATGTCATTACGCAGGGGCAACTAAAATAAATATAATCAAGATGCCGATATGGCAGCCTCGCGTATCCACTTGCTCCTCATGCCGCCTATGTATGCGGCACCGTATGGAAGGGGTTAAAAGCAGGAGAGACGAAATAGAGTAGAACTAAACAAGCTTATCAACAAAAGGCAGAGATTAGAGAAAAGAAAGAGAAACATGGATGAAATACAGGAAAGGTAAAAGTATTAAAGTGATCCAGCGCAGACATGCATTGGGATGACAGCATATATGTTTGAAAGATAGAAATGGAGAAATAATTAAATGTAGAGACAAAATGGTAAAAAAGAGTAGAAGAATTTTACCAAGAGCTTTACTCGTTGAAGACCATAGTTGAGGCAGTAAATTCATGTGTAAACATTAGTAGTGTACCAGAGATTACAAAGGAAGAAGTAGAATCTGCTCTAAAAACTATGAAATGAGGGAAAGCACCTGGGGAAGATGGTATATCAATAGATCTGTTGAAAGACGCAGGGAAATTAGTTCATATTAAATTAGCTGAGTTGTACACCCAGTGCTTATGTCAAGAAAGCGTCCTGATGCGTGGTGCAATGCTATAGTGATTTTGCTTCATAAAAAAGGAGACCAGAAGGACCTTAGTAACTATCAACCAATAAGCTTGCTATCAAATGTATACAAAGTATTCTCCAAGATCCTTGCAAATAGACTAAGTACAGTTTTTGATGGAAACCAATCGAGAGAACAGGCAGGCTTTAGGAGCGGATATTCGACTCAAGACAATTTGCAGGCGATAAATCAATTAATCGAGAAAACGACAGAATACAATATACCTGTGTTTAGCTTTTGTAGATTACAAGAAGGCCTTTGACTCAGTAAAACAAATAGCAATACTAAACTCGCTACACAAACAGGGTACAATCGAACAGATCGTAAGAGTTTTAAAAAAGATTTATGCGAAAGGTACCGCTATAATTCGACTGCATAAAGATACAGAAAAGAGCAAGATTGAAAAAGGAGTATGACAAGGTAATACAATTTCACCCAAATTATTTACAGCTTGTTTGGAAGGTTTTCTAGGAGGGAGTCACAAAGTGTGCAAAGATGGTGTGTGGAACAAGAAGGACAGGAGGAAATAGAAAGAAGGGTAGTGAATGGTAGGATGAGGAAACAAAGAAGGTTGTTGAAGAGAAAAAGTGAGCTTTCACAGATTGGTTACAAAATAGGATGAGGGAGTCATATGAGAGGTACAAAGAAAAGAAAAGAGAAGTAAAGCAAAAGGTAAAGGAGGCAAAGAGGAGAGCAGATATGAAATGGGGTAAGAGTATGACAGAAAATATTGAAAGTAATAAAAAGATGTTTTGGAAAGAAATTAAGAGAGGAATAGGAGGCCAATCAAGTAGAGAAGAAAAGGTAAAAGGTGCAGATGGAGAGATGATAATGGAAGAGAAGGCAGTAAGGGGAAGATGGGCAGAATATTTTAGGAGTTTCTAAATGTGAAGGAGGATAGGGAGGGAAAGATAGTTGCAGTGGGAAATGCGAAGAAAATGACCGTGATGAATATGGAAAATGGAGGAGAAATAAGGAAGGATGAAGTGAAAACAGTTGTTAAGATGATGAAAGCAGGTAAGGCACCTGGTCTGGATGGATGCCATGCAGAATGTCTAAAAAAAGGAGGTACAGTGATGGTGGACTGGCTGGTGAGGTTATTTAATGTTTGTTGGAGAGAGGGTAGAGTGCCGGAGGACTGGAGGAGTGCCTATATAGTTCCTCTTTACAAGGGAAAAGGGGACAAGAGTGAATGTAGTACTTTCAGAGGGATTAGTTTGTTAAGTGTAGTTGGGAAGGCTTATGGGAGGGTCTTGATTGAGAGGATTAGGAGAGGAAGAGAGGGAGTAATTGGTGAGGAACAGTGTGGATTTAGGATGGGTAGAGGTTGTGTAGATCAGATCTTTGTGGTAAGACAAATATGTGAGAAAGCTATAGGAAAGGGGAAGGATGTTTTTTGGTTTATGGATCTGGAAAAGGCTTACAATAGGGTAGACAGAAAGGCACTGTGGGAGGTTATGCAGATATATGGGATAGGAGGAAAGCTTCTAGGAGCTGTCAAGAGTTTTTATGATAATAGAGCTTGTGTTAGGATTAGAAATGGAGAGAGTGAATGGTTCGAGGTAAAGGTGGGACTTCATCAAGGATGCGTTATGTCGCCCTGGCTGTTCAACTTATACATGGATGGGGTAGTGCGAGAGGTAAATACAAGGGTAGTGGGTCAGGGATTGGAGATGGTTAAGGAAAATGGAGAAAAGTGGGAGGTGAGCCAGCTGTTGTTTGCGGACGACACTGCGCTTGTGACAGGATCAGAGATGGGATTGAGGAAGTTGGTGACAGAGTTTGGGAGAGTATGTGATAGAAGAAAGCTAAAGATAAATGTGGGTAAAAGTAAGGTGATGAGATGTACAAGGGGTGAAAGTGGCAGTAGACAGGAAGTGAGCATTAAGGGAGAGTGACTGGAGGAAGTGGATAGTTTTAAATACTTGGGTGCAAATGTGGCAGGAAAAGGTGGAGTGAAGGTGGAGGTAGAATGTAGATTGAGAGAAGTGAGTAAATGCCTTGGTGGATTAAAGAGTGTAATGAGGAATAGACATTTGGGAATGGATGCTAATAGGAGACTGTATGGAGTGATTGTGCCAACAGCACTCTATGGGGCAGAAACATGGAACATAAGTGAGGAAGAGAGAAGGAGTTTGAATGTGTTTGAGATGAGGTGTCCTGAGAAGTATGATGGGGGTTACTAGGCTAGATAAAGTGAGAAATGAGGAGGTGAGGAGGAGAACAGGGGTGGTAAGGGAGTTGGGAGATAGGGTTGATGAAAGAGTATTTGGATGGTTTGGATACATGGAAAGAATGAGTGAAGAAAGACTAGTGAAAGAGGTATGGAAGGCAGATGTGGAGGGAGTGAACATGAGGGGATGTCCTAGGATGAGGTGGATGGATGGGGTGAAGGGGGCTTTGGGGAAGAGGGGAATGTCTGTTGAGGAAAGACGGGAGAGGACAGAAGACAGGGGTGAATGGAGAATGGTTGTATGTGGATGATGTTGTGATGCATGAGGTGGAATGGGTGGGGGGATGGGGGGTGAGGTAGTATGTGTGAGCAAAATTTGACGCAGCCCGAAGGGATTTCTCCTCGTCTTCTCCTTTTATGCATGGGGGGACAGAGAGGGGGGTCGCCAATTTAATGAAGCGCCCTTGCCGTGGATGTGCTGTGTCTTGCGACACTGCTTCTGACCCAGGGCAGTGGACAAGGTGCAGGGATGACCCGTCATTCAGGAGGTGCTAAGATGAGAGGAAGGGTGGAGGGGTGTGGAGTGTATTCAGGGATGGAATGGGTGGGAATGATTTTATGCCTTTTCCTTTTTGGCTACCTCCCTTGCAAGGGGGAAAAAAGCCTTGGTATATGTATGTATGTATGTTGTTTGGAAGGTATTTTCAGAAGGATGAGTTGGGAAACGATAGGTTTGAAGATTAATGGCAAATATTTGAACCACCTAAGATTTGCGGACATTATTCTTATTTCAGAAAGAGCAGAAGACTTGCAGGATATGCTGAGTAATCTAAACAAAGAAAGTCTCAAAGTAGGTTTAAAAATGAATAGGAGTAAAACCAAAGTAATGTTCAACACAAAAGTTCAAAGTAAAGAGATTGTAATTGATGGTGAGAGTCTTGAGGAAGTTGAAGAGTATAATTATTTAGGCCAGATGGTAAAGGTGACAAAAGATCATGATAATGACATAAAAAGATGCATTACAATTGGTTGGAAAGTGTTTGGTAAGTATAATAAAATCCTGAGAGGCTCTCTACCTTTATGTTTGAAACATAAAGTTTACAATCAATGCCTTCTACCAGCAATAATCTACGGGTGTGAGACTTGCAAGCTGACGAGGGCAATGGAAACAAAACTAAGGACTGCAGAGAGGAGAATGGAGAGATCGATGATGGGAATAACACTGAGAGACTGAAAGAGAGCAAGTAAGTTGGGTGAGAGAACAGACTAGAGTGAAAGATATTGTGGAGGCAGTAAAAGAGAGGAAGTGGAATTGGGCAGGTAAGTTGGTGTGAATGACTGATAAGAGATGGAGCAAGTGTGTAACTGAGTGGACACTGTGAGATAGGAAGTGTGGAAGAGGGAGACCAAACAGAAGGTGGAGAGACAAAGTTGAGAAGTTTGCAGGAGTGATGTGGCAGAGGATGGCATGGTTGTGTGATTCGTGTAATGCTATGAAGGAGGCCTTTGTTCAGCAGTGGACTCAGGATGGCTGATTTGATTGATTGATTGATATATTTATTCTCTTGTAGACATATGAGGTTGAAGGCTAAAGAGGATTCATTGTTGATTATTTTAATGGGTGTAGCTTCAATACAATGCACAATCCTTTTATTTTCAAATTTGACATGTCTTAATAATTCTCCAATTGTTGCCAAAGTTTTGGAACTTCCTGGTTCCATCTTCTGGGAAATCTGATGTGCAGGGTCTGTGGAGGTCTTATTTATAATTCAAGCTAGGATCATTGGGTTCTCTGTGGGAAGGGGTCTCCTCTGATTGGCTGCCTTGGGCCAATAGGAAATATGGGTTACTGGAGGTCTGGGAGACCTCTCCCAGTGCTTATAATGGTTCTGTCTGGGTTCAGCCTCTTCATGGATGGTAAGACGTGCAGGTCTTCAACCTGGATGTTGTTAGGATGGTTACTTTGTATGTATATGGTTTCCAGGAACAGTAGTCTACGAGGATCTGATTCCCTGTCTGTGGTTGTTGTATTGTTGTCTAGGTCTTTTCTTGTTAATGTTTTGTTGTAGGAAAAGGTATAGTGTGACTTGATTGATCTGTTGGACAAGTGGCATGTTCTCCATCGTGTTGTGTTGTTGTCATACCAATGTAGGTTTGAGATCCACATGCCTCACTTTTGCATTTGTTTTGGTATACAACATGGTCTTCCTATAATAGTGTTTTGTGATGGTGGGTTGGTTACAGATATTCAATTGGGCTGTTTTCTTGCTATTATAGTAGATGATGAGTTGGATTTGTTTTTCGGGGTCTGTTGTCTGTATGTTCTTGTTTATGATTTCTTTAAGTATCTTTTCATCTGTCTTGTGTTCTGTGGACATGTGATTCTTGTAGTATAGCTTGATGGAGTCTCTGTTGTTAGGTGTCGGGTTATCTTCTTTTGTGTACCATTTGTCTAGGATCTTTGTGATGCATGTTACATCTGAATTTGCGTATCCATTACTAACCAGGACCTGAGTTAGTCTCTCCAGTTCCTGGTGTGTATTTCTCCATGTGGAGCAGTGTGAGAGGGGCTTCCTCACATAATGTGCCAATAGTTGATTGTAAGTAATGGGAAGGGCACTCACTCCGTCCATTCAGACAAAGTCCAGGGTTTGTTGGTTTTGTGTAAACTGTTGTTAGGAAGCCTGTCTGCTGTGTGGTGATGAGGACATCAAGGAAAAGGAGGGTACACTATAGACTTCTTTGTAGGTGAAGTTCAGTCCGGAAGCTCTGATGAAGTGGGTTTTCAGGTTTTGAAGTTCCTTTTGGTCTCTTACTCTTATGAATATATTGTCCACATAACGGCAGTAAATGGAGGGATATGCCTCTGGTAGGAGCTTTGTCTCAACGGTACCCATGAAGAAATTTGCAAACAAAACTCAAAGGGGTTACCCATTGCCAAACCAATGATTTGCTTGTACATCCTTCCATTAGGACAGGTAAAGGGAGTTTCTTTAGTACATATCTCCAGTAGCGATCTTAAGCTTTTCTTGGGGATGTTAAGAGGTGTGGTATCATTGCAGTGGTACACTATTGAGAATGAAATCGATGTTACAGTCCACGTTGACATTCGTAAATAATTTCTCCATATCCAACGAAGCGATGATGGCATCTCATAGGATTTCAAGAAAATCGGACAGAGGCAATGGTGCAGGTGCTAGGGATATATGGAGTAAGAAGATCATTAAGTTTCTTGGCTATAGGGTATGTTGCTGTAGGTATCTGGGAAAAGATGAGCCTAATGAGGTTGCCAGGTTTATGTGTCTTGATGTTTCCAAAAGGGGAATTCTGGGCTATCCATGTTGGCATTCATAGATGTGATGATTTTGTTCAACTTCTTGATGGACCCAGTTGGATTTCTTGTTTTCATAAACTTTGTGGTTTCCTTGAGTATGGATTCTATTTTGTGGGTGTATTCTTCTCTATTAATAATGACATAAGCGGCTGTTTTGTCAGCACGTCTGATGGTGTTGTCAGGATTATTTCTGAGTTCTTTTGCAGCAAAACAGTGGTTTCTATTAATAATTTCACTATGGTATGATCCTCTTGTCTTGTTGGCTTCTGTAAGAAGAAATGATTGAAGGTCTGATGTGGTTTTGACTTGTCCTGCTTTTTCCAGATGTTGGATGTCATCAAGGAGAACTTCTATTTCTACCTGCTTACAATGGGGTTGTAGTTTTGTAAGATAGTGGCAGGTAAGACCCATGTTCAAAAGAAAGTTCCTCTTGGTCTTTGGTGAGAACATAGTCTGAGAGGTTCACATAGCCTGTGGGAGGGTGGAGCAGCTTGATGTTACAGCCATAAAGTTTGGATAAATTTTTTATGGTTCTGCTTTCTACCCCTTTCCAGTGTTGTTCTTCTAGTTCTTTTAGTTTCTTATTACAGTAAAAGCCCTCTTATCTGCACAGAAAATGTGGTCACTCATCTACAACTACAAAATATAGTAAGGATGCCGAAGTTGACATCCTCGTATGCTAAGGGTTAATAATGAAACAATAGGAGGAATACAAGGTAAACTGCTGGAATGGATGAAGGATTTCTTAACTGGGAGAAAAATGAGGGTGGTACTTAGAGACAAAAATTCAAACTGGGAAGATGTGAAAAGTGGCATCCTGCAAGGCTGTGTATTGGCTCCATTAATGTTTGCCATATACATACATACATATACCAAGACTTTTTCCCCCTTCCAAGGGAGGTAACCAAAAAGGGAAAGGCATAAAAACACTCCCACCCATTTCATCCCTAGATACACTCCACACCCCTCCCACCCTCCCTCTCATCTGAGCACCTCCTGGATGACGGGTCATCCCTGCACCCTGGGTCAGAAGCAGTGTCGCAAGACACAGTACATCCACAGCAAGGCCGCTTCATTTAATCGGCGACCCCCCCCTCTCCGTCCCCCTCTGCATATAAGGCGAGGACGGGGAGAAATCCCTTCGGGCTGCGTCAAAATTTACTCACACATACTACCCCGGCCCCCACCCCCCCCGCCTATTCCTCCTCATGCAGTCACAACATCATCCATATACAACCATTCTCCACTCACCTCTGTCTTCCGTCCTCTCCCTTCCTTCCTCAACAGACATTCCCCTCTTCCCCAAAGTCCCCTCATGTTCACTCCCTCCACATCTGCCTTCCATACCTCTTTTACTAGTCTTTCTTCACTCATTCTTTCCATGTGTCCAAACCATCCTAATATTCTTTCATCAACCCTATCTCCCAAATCCTTTTTCACCCCTGTTCTCCTCCTCACCTCCTCATTTCTCACTCTATCCAGCCTAGTAACCCCCACCATACTTCTCAGACACCTCATCTCAAACACATTCAAACTCCTTCTCTCTTCTTCTCTTATATTCCACGTTTCTGCCCCATACAGTGCTGTTGGCACAATCACTCCTTCATACAGTCTCCTCTTCGCATCCATTCCCAAATGTCTATTCCTCATTACACTCTTTAAACCACCAAGGCATTTACTCGCTTCTCTCAATCTACATTCTACCTCCACCTTCACTCCACCTTTTCCTGCTACACTTGCACCCAAGTATCTAAAACTATCCACTTCCTCCAGTCGCTCTCCCTTAATGTTCACTTCCAGTCTACTGCCACTTTCACCCCTTGTACATCTCATCACCTTACTTTTACCCACATTTATCTTCAGCTTTCTTCTATCACATACTCTCCCAAACTCTGCCACCAGCTTCCTCAATCCCTCCTCTGACCCTGCCACAAGCGCAGTGTCGTCCGCAAACAACAGCTGGCTCACCTCCCACTTTTCTCCATTTTCTTTAACCATCTCCAATCCCTGACCCACTACCCTAGCATTCACCTCTCGCACCACCCCATCCATGTATAAGTTGAACAGCCAGGGCGACATAACGCATCCTTGACGAAGTCCCACCTTTACTTCAAACCACTCACTCTCTCCATTTCTAATCCTGACACATGCTCTACTACTCTCATAAAAACTCTTGACAGCTCCCAAAAGCTTTCCTCCTATCCCATAAATCTGCATAACCTCCCACAGTGCCTTTCTGTCTACCCTATCATAAGCCTTTTCCAGATCCATAAAAGCCCAAAAAACATCCTTCCCCTTTCCTATAGCTTTCTCACATATCTGTCTTACCACAAAGATCTGATCTACACAACCTCTACCTGTCCTAAATCCACACTGTTTGCCATATACTGTATATAAATGATATGGATGAGGGAGTAAATTGTTACATGAACTTCTTTGCTGACGATACAAAATTACTCAAGAGAGTAAGAACAGAAGAAGATTGCAGATCGCTGCAAGATGACCTAGACAAAATATGGGAATGGAGTCGGAGGTGTGAGATGAACTTCAACATTAAAAAATGTAGCATAATGGAATTTGGAAAAAGTAAAAACAGAGTATTGGGACAGTATAAAATTGGAAACAAAGAAGTCAAAAAAGTCGATTCAAAAAGGGACCTTGGAGTAATTATCTCAAGCAACTTGACACATGATAAACATGTCAATAAGTAATTCGGAGAGACTTATAACTTAATGAGATCAATGAAAGTGGCCTTCGACTATATTGATGAGGAGATGGTTAAAAAAAATAGTTGCTACACTGATAAGACCTAAACTAGAATATGCTGCAACAATGTGGACACCTAGCACAAAGAAGAACATAAGAAAATTAGAAAGAATCCAAAGACCAGTGACAAAAATGGCACCTACACTGTCAAATCTGACATACAAACAAAGATTGAAGAAATTACATCTGTTAACACTGGAACAGAGAAGAGAAGGAGGTGATTTGTTTACCATTTTCAGAATTATGAAAGGGACGGAAATTCTCGATAGAGACAACTTATTAAAGTGGGACAGAAGAGAAACGAGGGGACAAAAAGAAAGTAAAGATAGTTACAGAAGAGACCTGAAAAAAAAATAGCTTCCCACACAGAGTGATTGATGCCTGGAAGAAACTGAACCGAGAAACAGTGAATGCCAAAACTATACACAATTTTAAGAATAAATAGGATGTTGAGAGATACAAAAACGGGTCACTACAAGCATAGCTCTCATCCTGTAAAATACAACTAAGTAAATACTGATGTACTGGTAATAAGATTTTCCCTTCAATTGCTCCAACTGCTTTATGGGATAAGGTGGGTAAATTTTTCAACCCTTACATATATCCTGTCTGGGGTATTGCCTCTCCCCGTCTGGGGAGTTGGTTGCAAAGTGGCATGCATGCAGTTGATACTTTAGGGTCTATATGGGGCATCCCTACGGACCAGAGCCACACATCATTTTGTCTGTGATAGAGGAAAACTCTGTTCATAAAGAAATTATGACACTTTTATACAACGACTGTCCCCCCGTTATGCTGTCCCCCAATCCCTTGTTACTGTTCTGTACAATTTCTCTGAATATTCATTTCCTTTTTTGCCTACCAACCCTGTGGTGGGGCTAAAAGAATACTGCCACCAAGTATTTCCACTTGGATCGAAAGAGGCGAGAAAAAAGGGACGGGGATTGGGACCAGGCATCCTTCTTCCTAAAAAAAGTAAAGGCATAAGAGGGTCTGGGAGTTTTCCAACCAGCACCCTAATGTTTGGGTCTTTTAATGTGCATGGATGTGGTACAGATGAGAGTAAAAGGGAAGAGATAGGTAGTATGTTTGTGAGAAGAAAGATGGATGTGTTGGCTTTGAGTGAAACTCAGTTGAGAGGGAATGGTGAATATAAGTTTGGGAGTGTAAGTGGAAGGTTATCAGGAGTGAAGAGAGGGTGAGGGAGAGAAGGGGTGGCTATACTAGTAAGTGAAGACATAGGTAAACATGTAGTGGAGTGGAAGGAGGTTTCCTCAAGGATAATGTGGATGAAGGTGAAACTGGGAAAGGAGATGTGGGTTTTTGTAAGTGCATACGGGCCTGGTAGTGAGAAGAGTGTAGAAGAAAGGAAGACTTTTTGGATAGATTTAAATGAGTGCATAGAAGGATTAGGGAGAAATGTCAATGAAATAGTACTGGGAGACCTTAATGCTAGGGTAGGAAATGAACCAATTGATGGAGTGGTTGGGAAATGTGGAGTTCCAGGAAAGAATCGTAGTAGAGAGTTGATGGTGGAGATGTGTCTAGAGAGTTGATGATAGCAAATACAGGGTTTCAGAAGAAAGTCAAGCAGAAGTACACATGGGAGAGGGTGGTGGATGGAAGGGTGGTAGATAGAGCATTAATGGACTATGCAGAGGTAGATAGGAGTATAATAGGAAGAGTTTAGGATGTACATGTGCTAAGGGGAGAGGGTGGGGGAATACCAGACCATTTTTTTGGTGGAAGGTAAGTTGAGAGTGGAGGATAGATGGAGAAGGAGGAAAAGGACAAAAGGTAGGGAGGTGCTTAGAGTGAACTCTATAAATGAAAAAGAAAAGGAGAAGGAGTACAAGAAGAAGCTGAGAGAGGAGTGGGAGGGAGTGAAGGATAGAGTAGAGCTAGGAGTGGAGGGGAATGGGGATGGTTCAAGGAGGGAGTCACAAAGTGTGCAAAGATGGTGTGAGGAACAAGAAGGACAGGAGGAAATAGAAGGAAGGGTAGTGAGTGGTGGGATGAGGAAACAAAGAAGGTTGTAGAAGAGAAGAAGTGAGCTTTCACAGATTGGTTACAAAATAGGAAGAGGGAGTCATATGAGAGGTGAAAAGAAAAGAGAAGTAAAGCACAAGGTAAAGGAGGCAAAGAGGAGAGCTGATGTGAAATGGGATAAAAGTATGACAGAAAATTTTGAAAGTAATAAAAAGATGTTTTGGAAAGAAATTAAGAGAGGAAGAGGAGGCCAATCAAGTAGAGAAGAAAAGGTAAAAGGTGCAGATGGAGAGATGATAATGGAAGAGAAGGCAGTAAGGGGAAGATGGGCAGAATATTTTAGGGAGTTGCTAAATGTGAAGGAGGATAGGGAGGGAAAGACAGTTGCAGTGGGAGATGCTAAGAAAATGACCATGATGAGTGAGGAAAATGGAGGAGAAATAAGGAAGGATGAAGTGAAAACAGTTGTTAAGATGATGAAAGCAGGTAAGGCACCTGGTCTGGATGGATGCCATGCAGAATGTCTAAAAAAAGGAGATACAGTGATGGTGGAAAGGCTGGTGAGGTTATTTAATGTTTGCTGGAGAGAGGGTAGAGTGCCGGAGGACTGGAGGAGTGCCTGTATAGTTCCACTTTACAAGGGAAAAGGGGACAAGTGTGAGTGTAGTAGTTTCAGAGGGATTAGCTTGTTAAGTGTAGTTGGGAAGGCTTATGGGAGGGTCTTGATTGAGAGGATTAGGAGAGGAAGAGAGGGAGTAATTGGTGAGGAACAGTGTGGATTTAGGACGGGTAGAGGTTGTGTAGATCAGATTTTTGTGATAAGACAGATATATGAGAAAGCTATAGGAAAGGGGATGTTTTTGGCTATTATGGATCTGGAAAAGGCTTATGACAGGGTAGAAAGGAGGGCACTGTGGGATGTTTTGCAGATATACGGGATAGGAGGAAAGGTTCTAGGAGCTGTCAAGAGTTTTTATAAGAGTAGTAGAGCATGTGTCAGGATTAGAAATGGAGAGAGTGAGTAGTTCAGGGTAAAGGTGGGACTTTGTCAGGGATGTGTTATGTCGCCCTGGCTGTTCAACTTGTACATGGATGGGGTGGTGCGAGAGGTAAATGCAAGGGTGGTGGGTCAGGGATTGGAGATGGTTAACCCCTTCCATACTGTGCCGCACACGTAGGCGTCATGAGGAGCAAGTGGATTCGCGACGCTGCCATATCGGCGTCTTGATTATATTTATTGTAGTCGCCCCTGTGTTTTTATATTCTTCCAAATGTGCCCTGAATCCCATTCTCTGTGGTTTTCAAAATTTGCGGGTGAAAGAGAGAACGATCGATATAAGCGGTGACTATATTTTATGATGCCAGTATTATTACGACACGTCGTACGGCTGGCATTGGCTGCTGCCCGTGAGATTTAAGTCCGGAGTGAAGTGGTTAAAGAAAAATTGAGAAAAGTGGGAGGTGAGCCAGCTGTTGTTTGTGGACGACACTGCGCTTGAGGCAGGATTGGAGGAGGGATTGAGGAAGTTGGTGACAGAGTTCGGGAGTGGTGTGAAAGATGAAAGCTGAAGATAAATGTGGGTAAAAGTAAGGTGATGAGATGTACAAGGGGTGAAAGTGGCAGCAGACTGGAAGTGAGCATTAAGGTAGAGCGATTGTAGGAAGTGGATAGTTTTAGATACTTGGGTACAAATGTGCCAGGAAAAGGTAGAGTGGAGGTGGAGGTAGAATGTACATTGAAAAAGCGAGTAAATGCATTGGTGGATTAAAAAGTGTAATGAGGAATAGACATTTGGGAATGGATGCTAAGAGGAGATTGTATGAAGGAGTGATTGTGCCAACAGCACTGTATGGGGCAGAAACATGGAACATAAGTGAGGAAGAGAGAAGGAGTTTGAATGTGTTTGAGATGAGGTGTCTGAGAAGTATGATGGGGGTTACTAGGCTAGATAGAGTGAGAAATGAGGAAGTGAGGAGGAGAACAGGGGTGGAAAGGGAGTTGTTGTTGTTGTTGTCGTTCCCTAGACTGTCTGTCCGAGCAGTCCCGTCTCCCCAAGGAATGCCATAGCCAAAACTGGGTTTTCCCACAAATCCTTTATAGAGTGTATGTTGTGTTGTTTGCGTGCATGATTGTGTATAATGCAGTCTTCCATTATGTGTTGTATGGTATGGGGTGAAGTGTTACATCCTGGGCAGCTGTTCACGATGCGGTCATCCAGCCTCTTCTGGTAGCTTAGAAGTGCTGAGTGGTGACCGCACCGCAGTCTGGCCAAGTGGACTCTGTCCTTTCGTGGGAGAGAGGATTCAGAAGGGTGGATATCAGGGGGTCTGGCATGCAGCAGTGTGTTGTCTTTCAGTGTGTTAATGGAGCGGTGAGTGATATGATTATGAATATGTTTCCGGAGGCTGGTATTTGGTGGTTGTGGAGGAAGAGAAGAGAGTATCTGTGCGTGATAAAGGTCTTTGGGTGTTGTTTTAATGTTTCTTGGTGTGTGTGGGTGTTCTGCTATGTAGTGTAGCGGGTGTAATGTGTTTGTGGTGGCTGCGGCAAGTGTTTGTGTGCCTCTCATGTCGAGGTGGTCCTTGACTTTGAGGACTTTTGTTTCATGGTGTAAATGGTCTGTAGGTGTTGTATTTGTGCAGCCTGTAATTGTTTTTAGGGCTTTGTTTTGTATGATTTGAAGGGTGTTGTGGTGTGTCTCACTGAGATTAGGAGCCCATGCAGGACTCGCATAATTCAACACTGAGCGTATGCATTGTTTGTATATTGTTATATTAGTTTCTTTGTTTTGTCCAAATGTTGTTCCAGTGATTGACTTAAGGGGGTACGCGACACCTGGGGGGGTGAATTTGGTCAAGATATGGCATTTTTCAAAACTGTGTTCAAAATGTTCGTATACCACTTAGAAATAAATCCCGACAAATAATTTTCCAGCCGCGCGCAATTTAAAGGTCCTGGGTGAGGATTAAAGGGACAGATTTAAAGGCGCAACCCACACTAGAGGGAGGCGTGCCACTTAGGACCTTCAGGTGCAGCGAATAACGTTGAAATTTGATTGAATTTACACTCGCCCAGTGTATCAACGGCCAATACGATTGTGGAGGGGAAGGGAGGAAGGTGGAGGGAGAATATTTCGCCAACTTTGTGCGAAACTAAGCGTTAGTTACCGGCTAGCTCTGAAAAGGGAAGTACGCATGTCTCATGAGCTCTCATTGCAATCTATTACTTTAGCTAGTACATATTACTCTTTAGTACAGTCATCATGGGTAGCAAAAAGAACAAAAGAACATCACAATGACAAAAAACAGCAGTTAAAGATGGCAAGCAGTCAAAGACGACTAAAGATCTCACCACCTCTCACTCCACCACCGCCCTCACCTGCACCTCTGTGACGGTGACAGAGGTAAAGGACAACATTAGACTAAACAATTCAAAGAGGAAGATTAAATCCAAAGAAGAAAGCAAGAGGAAAAAGATCAAGGCTATACAGGAAGAAGAAAGAAGAAGGGACATCATATGATGCTGGAGGGGGTGCCCTACCAACATAGATTGGCGAGGGGAATCTGATGAGGAAAGAGAAGGTGCCCACTACTGGAAAATAAACCTCTTTCCAATGATTTAGATACCCTGAAGACCCCCAGCAGAGAGGTTTCATATGAAGAAACTGCCAAAGGTGCAAAAAAGCAAATTATATGATGTTGTCGTCTGTGCGTCGTCACTACTGTGACATACTTATACTTTAGTTTTTCAGTATTTAAAGTACTTATAATTAAAATATGTTGATAATTTTTACTGTACTTACTTATTATATAATAAGAATTAAGCCATGAAAAAATCAGTCAAATTGGTGAAACTATAAGCAAGTTACAGATATATTCATATTTCAAGTTGCCATATCTCCGTTCGATATTTTTCTACTTTTTTTTAATCATAAAAAATTTAATATACATTAGATTTAAATGAAACTTACAGGGAATATTACTTTTAGTAACTGCTAGGGCCGATCGTTCGAATATTTTGAATAGGGTGAAAGAGTTTGGAGTAATAAGGGAAACAAGAGCAAAAAAATTGTATTTTTCACGATTTTTGCCAGCCATTAAAATTGAAATGCCTGTATGCAAAAGTATAAAGGAAATTGTTCAATTACTCAATGACCGGCCCTAGGTGTGCCTTTTGACTAATCATAGCCAAAATATAAAACAAATTGGTCCACGTATTATGGTGCTGTACACTTTTAAATGTCGCTACTGGTATACGTACATGTGTACATGTGTACATATGTACATGTGTACATACATCATTCTGCTTCACTTAAAATGTAGGCAATATGGATACCTATTTACCTGAGAAGTTTCAGCTCTTTACTCTAAATATTTTAGAAAATGACCTCCAGGTGTCGCGTACCCCCTTAACCACTTCAATACGGGACTTAAATCTCGCGGGCAGCAGCCAATGCCAGCCGTACGACGTAACGAAATAATATTCGCATCATAAAATATAGTCGCCGCTTATATCGATCGTTCTCTCTTTCACCCGCGAATTTTGAAAACCACAGAGAATGGGATTAAGGGCGCATTTGGGAGAATGTAAAAACACAGGGGCGACTACAATAAATATAATCAAGACGCCGATATGGCAGCGTCGCGAATCCACTTGCTCCTCATGACGCCTACGTGTGCGGCACCGTATGGAAGGGGTTAAGTGCGTTAAGTCTGGGTGTGCATTTGTTTTATATGTTTGTGATGTGTTGTTTGAAAGACATGGATGTATCGTATGTTACACCAAGAATTTTCGGTGTGTTTGTGTGTGGTATTAGAGTGTTGTTGATGTAGAGATGAGGTATGTATTTGTGTTCTTTTGTCCAGTTGGTGAGAAGTGTTGCTGTAGATTTGGTTGGAGCTATTTTGAGTCTGTTTGTGATGAACCATGTGTTGAGTGTGTCAAGGTATGGCTGGATTATTTCTGCAGCTTTGTCTGTGATACAATGTGTGCATGTGATTGTTATGGGTCCTGGAGCTGCAGCGTCTACGTCGTGGGACCACCCCCCAACCCCAAGAGTTGGGGGCCAAACGGCAGCAGCTACCCCTGGCCACCGGCTCTACGCAGGTGGCACCGATCCCCAAGAGGAGCTACGCCTACCTTGGGGAGTACCACAATCCTTTTTCCCAACATGGAAAGGGAGTTGGGAGATAGGGTTGATGAAAGAGTATTAGGATGGTTTGGATACATGGAAAGAATAAGTGAAGAAAGACTAGTAAAAGAGGTATAGACGGCAGATGTGGAGGGAGTGAACTTGAGGGGATGTCTTAGGATGAGATGCATGGATGGGGTGAAGGGGGCTTTGGGGAAGAGGGGAATGTCTGTTGAGGAAGGACGAGAGAGGACAGAAGACAGGGGTGAATGGAGAATGGTTGTATATGGATGATGTTGTGATGCATGAGGTGGAATGGGTGGGGGGATGGGGGGTGAGGTAGTATGTGTGAGCAAAATTTGATGCAGCCCGAAGGGGGAAGGAGAGTGGGGGTCACCGATTTAACCCATTCAACTCCGATGACAAGATGTCTTGTCATTTGGTCAAATAAAACAAAAAATCATAAAACACCAAAATGTTTGATCAAACACCAGAAAAATATGACGTCAATCCTCGCTTCGCTCGCAGCGAAGCGAGGACTGACGTCATATTTTTCTGGTGTTTGATCAAACATTTTGGTGTTTTATGATTTTTTGTTTTATTTGACCAAATGACAAGACATCTTGTCATCGGAGTTGAATGGGTTAATGAAGCGGGCTTGCTGTGGATGTGCTGTGACTTGCAACACTGCCTCTGACCCAGAGCAGTGGACAAGATGCAGGGATGACCTGTCATCCAGGAGGTGCTAAGATGGGAGGGAGGGTGGAGGGGAGTGGAGTGTATTTAGGGGGACAAGATGCAGGGATGACCTGTCATCCAGGAGGTGCTAAGATGGGAGGGAGGGTGGAGGGGAGTGGAGTGTATTTAGGGGGAAAAAGCCTTGGTATATGTATGTACATATACCATGATGCTATATGGGGAGTGGGCAAGTCAAAACATACAATCACCCTTTACCCATCCCACACCTATCCGAAACCCATTTGTTGCCCCCTCTACCTTTGCTTCTTATGGATGAAAGGGTCATCCCTGTCCCTCACCCACTGCTCAGATCAAAGGCAATGCATCTCCACTGCAGGTCCCAATAGAACAACAGCATGCAAGGGGTGAAAGTGGCAGTAGACTGGAAGTGAGCATTAAGGGAGAGCGACTGGAGAAAGTGGATAGTCTTAGATACTTGGGTGCAAATGTGGCAGGAAAAGGTGGAGTGAAGGTGGAGGTAGGATGTAGATTGAGAGAAGCGTGTAAATGCCTTGGTGGATTGAAGAGTGTAATGAGGAATAGACATTTGGAAATGGATGCTAAGAGGAGACTGTATGAAGGAGTGATTGTGCCAACAGCACTGTATGGGGCAGAAACATGGAACATAAGTGAGGAAGAGAGAAGGAGTTTGAATGTGTTTGAGATGAGGTGTCTGAGAAGTATGATGGGGGTTACTAGGCTAGATAGAGTGAGAAATGAGGAGGTGAGGAGGAGAACAGGGGTGGAAAAGGAGCTGGGAGATAGGGTTGATGAATGAATATTAGGATGGTTTGGACACATGGAAAGAATGAGTGAAGAAAGACTAGTAAAAGATGTATGGAAGGCAGATGTGGAGGGAGTGAACATGAGGGGATGTCCTAGGGTGAGGTGGATGGATGGGGTGAAGGGGGCTTTGGGGAAGAGGGGAATGTCTGTTGAGGAAGGACGGGAGAGGACAGAAGACAGGGGGAATGGAGAATGGTTGTATATGGATGATGTTGTGATTGCATGAGGTGGAATGGGCGGGGGTGGGGGGTGAGGGATTTCTCCCCGTCCTCTCCTTTTATACAATAGGGGGACGGAGAGGGGGGGTCGCCGATTTAATGAAGCAGCCTTGCTGTGGATGTGCTGTGTCTTGCGACACTGCTTCTGACCCAGGGCAGTGGACAGGGTGCAGGGATGACCCGTCATCCAGGAGGTGCTCAGATAAGAGGGAGGGTGGAGGGGTGTGGAGTGTATTCAGGGATGGGATGGGTGGAAATTATTTTATGCCTTTCCCTTTTTGGCTACCTCCCTTGTAAGGGGGAAAAAGCCTTGGTATATGTATGTATCTTCTTATTTTCAAGTTATTTTATATAATACACTGAATGATAAGCAACATACTGGATAATACAAGTTTTACATCATAAATAAGAATACCTGAAATCAAGCTACATATATTACTAATACATAATTTTACCATTTGTTAGTAGATCGTACATAGGAAACATAAGACCATAAGAATAGCAGACACTGCATAAGACCATAAGGCCTGCACTAGGCAGTTCCACATCCATTATCACCTATCACCCCTATTCATAAAGTTATCTAACCTCTTAAAACAGTACTTATGATGAACCTCTGATCCTTACCTGTGATGTGCATTGCTCTGGCCATGGTCAGCACCAATACCCGATTGAGTTCTTCTGAGTCTGAGCTAATGAGGTTAGGTTTGGCTTCTGGTGAAAGACATCGTGTCAAGCTTGGCATAACTTCTGCATTGCCTAGACCAGTTATCAACCGCAGTGCAACAGTCTCCATGCTATGAAAAATAATAATAATAATAGAATAATAATAATAATAAATGAATATATAAATAAAATAAACTATATTTAGTTTTATAGGAAAAGTTAAGGATGAACATGTGCTAAGGGGAGAGGGTGGGGGAATATCAGATCATTTTTTGGTGGAAATTGGTTGAGAGTGGAGGACAGATGGAGAAGGAGGAAAAGGACAAAAGGTAGGGAGGTGCTTAGAGTGAACTCTTTACATGAAAAGGAAAAGGAGAAGGAGAACAAGAGGAAGCTGAGAGAGGAGTGGGAGGGAGTGAAGGATAGAGAAGAGCTAGGAGTGGAGGAGGAATGGGGATAGTTCAAGGAGGGAGTCACAAAGTGTGCAAAGAAGGTGTGTGGAACAAGAAGGACAGGTGGAAATAGAAGGAAGGGTAGTGAATGGTGGGATGAGGAATCAAAGAAGGTTGTAGAAGAGAAGAAGTGAGCTTTCACAGATTGGTTACAAAATAGGACGAGGGAGTCATATGAGAGGTACATAGAAAAGAAAAGAGAAGTAAAGCACAAGGTAAAGGAGGCAAAGAGGAGAGCAGATGTGAAGTGGGGTAAGAGTATGACAGAAAATTTTGAAAGTAATAAAAAGATGTTTTGGAAAGAAATTAAGAGAGGAACAGGAGGCGAATCAAGTAGAGAAGAAAAGGTGAAAGGTGTAGATGGAGAGATGAGTCAGTATGGGGAAGATGGGCAGAGTATTTTAGGGAGTTGCTAAATGTGAAGGACGATAGGGAGGGAAAGATAGCTGCAGTGGAAAGTGCTAAGAAAATCAGTGCGGAGTGAGGAAAATGGAGAAGAAATAAGGAAAGATGAAGTGAAGGCAGTTGTTAAGATGATGAGAGCAGGTAAGGCACCTGGTCTGGATGGATGCCATGCAGAGTGTCTAAAAACAGGAGGTACAGTGATGGTGGACTGGTTGGTCAGGTTATTTAATGTTTGCTGGAGAGAGGGTGGAGTGTCAGGACTGGAGGAGCACCTGTATAGTTCCACTTTACAAGGGAAAAGGGGACAAGTGTGAGTGTAGTAGTTTCAGAGGGATTAGCTTGTGTGTAGTTGGGAAGGCTTATGTGAGGATCTTGATTAAGAGGATTAAGAGAGGAACAGAGGGAGTGATTGGTGAGGAGCAGTGTGGATTTAAGACAGGTAGAGGTTGCATAGATCAGATTTTTGTGGTAAGACAGATATGTGAGAAAGCTATAGGAAAGGGGAAGGATGTTTTTTGGGCCTTTATGGACCTGGAAAAGGCTTACGACAGGGTAGACAGAAAGGCACTGTGGGAGGTTTTGCGGATATACGGGATAGGAAGAAAGCTTCTAGGAGCTGTCAAGAGTTTTTATGAGAGTAGTAGAGCTTATGTTAGGATTAGAAATGGAGAGAGTGAGTGGTTCGAGGTAAAGGTGGGGCTTCGTCAGGTATGCATTATGTCACCCTGGCTGTTCAACTTATACATGGATGGGGTAGTGCGAGAGGTAAATGCAAGGGTAGTGGGTCAGGGATTGGAGGTGGTTAAAGAAAATGGAGAAAAGTGAGAGGTGAGCCAGCTGTTGTTTGCAGACAACACTGCAATTGTAGCAGGAGAGAGGGTGGAGTGTCAGAGGACTGGAGGAGCACCTGTATAGTTCCACTTTACAAGGGAAAAGGGGACAAGTGTGAGTGTAGTAGTTTCAGAGGGATTAGCTTGTGTGTAGTTGGGAAGGCTTATGTGAGGATCTTGATTAAGAGGATTAAGAGAGGAACAGAGGGAGTGATTGGTGAGGAGCAGTGTGGATTTAAGACAGGTAGAGGTTGCATAGATCAGATTTTTGTGGTAAGACAGATATGTGAGAAAGCTATAGGAAAAGGTAAGGATGTTTTTTTGGCTTTTATGGATCTGGAAAAGGCTTATGACAGGGTAGACAGGAAGGCACTGTGAGAGGTTTTGCAGATATACGGGATAGGAGGAAAGGTTCTAGGAGCTGTCAAGAGTTTTTATGAGAGTAGTAGAGCATGTGTCAGGATTAGAAATGGAGAGAGTGAGTGGTTCGAGGTAAAGGTGGGACTTCATCAGGGATGCGTTATGTCGCCCTGGCTGTTCAACTTATACATGGATGGGGTGGTGCGACAGGTAAATGCAAGGGTGGTGGGTCAGGGATTGGAGGTGGTTAAAGAAAATGGAGAAAAGTGAGAGGTGAGCCAGCTGTTGTTTGCAGACGACACTGCAATTGTAGCAGGATTATAGGAGGGATTGAGGAAGTTGGTGACAGATTTTGGGAGTGTGTGAAAGAAGAAAGCTGAAGATAAATGTGGGTAAATGTAAGGTGATGAGATGTACAAGGGGGGAAAGTGGCAGCAGACTGGAAGTGAGCATTAAGGGAGAGTGACTGGAGGAGGTGGATAGTTTTAGATACTTGGGTGCAAATGTGACAGGAAAGGGTGGAGTGGAGGTGGAGGTAGAATGTACATTGAGAGAAGCGAGTAAATGCCTTGGTGGTTTAAAAAGTGTAATGAGGAATAGACATTTGGGAATGGATGATAAGAGGAGACTATATAAAGGAGTGATTGTGCCAACAGCACTGTATGGGGCAGAAACATGGAACATAAGAGAGGAAAAGAGAGTTTGAATGTGTTTGAGATGAGGTGTCTTAGAAGTATGATAGGGGTTACTAGGCTAGATAGAGTGAGGAATGAGGAGGTGAGGAGAACAGGGGTGGTAAGGGAGTTGGGAGATAGGGAGGATGAAAGAGTATTGGGATGGTTTGGACACAAGGAAAGAATGAGTGGAGAAAGACTAATAAAAGAGGTATGGAAGGCAGATGTGGAGGGAGTGAACTTGAGGGGGGCGACCTAGGATGAGATGGATGGATAGGGTGAAAAAGGCATTGGTGAAGAGATGAATGTCTGTTGAGGAAGGACGGGAGAGGACAGAAGACGGGTGAATGGAGAATGGTTGTATATGGATGATGTTGTGATGCATGAGGTGGAATGGGTGGGGGGAATGGTTTTTATACCTTTTTCTTTTTGGCTACCTCCCTTGTAAGGGGGAAAAAGCCTTTGGTATATGTATGTATGTATATAGATGAGTACACTTTGCATCTGTATAGTTTCAAATTGAACAGATGAAAAATGACAAAGATAAAATGCAAACATTTTCATCTACTGGCAGTCAAATGAGTTGGATGTGTATGAGAACACTCCACAAATTAAGGCTAAATATAACGATTCATCAACGAAACAGAAAAAAAAGATAAAGCGACATATTCTGAGGCGACCAAAAGAAGACTAGACATGAGTACAAATGAAACGCCTTTAGAAGTGTTTAGAAAAAGAATTTGTAATGTTGACAGGCCTAGATAATTATGAAGATGATTTATTCTCTGGATTTAGAACAAAAAAGGTATGGACTACAAAAACATATCAATAAATCAAGATATATCTAAAAGGGAAATTGTTGAATGGAAATGGGCGGAGGGAGGATAAAATTAAAGTTTACTATACAAAGAGCAGAAGTGTAATAAACAAAATTGATTTGCTGCAAGGTAAAGCATGCGTAAAGAACTTCAATATTATAGCTATTACTGAATCCTGGATCAATATGGCAGATAAACATTTCCTTCTGGAAATCAAAATAGAAGGATATAAGTTTTTTTCACAAGGACACGGTTGGCAGGAGTGGGGGAGGAGTAGCACTCTTCATTAAAAATTCAATAAACTGTATTATCAACAATTCAATTAAGGAAGAGGACAGTACAGAATCCATTTGGGTGGAGATTATAGGCAAGAATAAGAAAGTTATTATTGGCGTCGTGTATAGACCTCCTAACCTCAGCATTGAGCAGACTGATCCCCTGATTCATGAAATTCGCAGAGCGTCCCAGTACAAAGACATTGTGATCATGGGAGATTTTAATTATGAAAACTTTGACTGGGAAATTTTAGTAGATCAGGGAGTGAAATAATTCTAAGGTGTGGTGCAGGATAATTTCCTAAAACAAATGATTACCGTTCCTATGCGGGGAGAAAATACTCTGGACTTTTAACTAATAATGAGCACCTAATGAGCAACGTAAAAGTGGGAGATAGTCTAGGCTCTAGCGATCAAGAAATAAGATTTAATATTATTTGGGAAGAATTAAAAAGCATGAATAACGTCCAAATACCAGCCTTCAGGAGAGCCAATTTTGATAAGATAAAAACCTATTTGAAATTGAATATGAAATGTCATACAGATGATTCGTCCATTACCTCTGCGCAGTCAAGAATCGGGACATGACCAGGGTTTGGGTCAAAGAGGATAATATGCATACCTTGGGTGAGGTCACTTGGGAGTGGGGGTAAACAGCCAGAACAGTGATTTGGATGATATGTATAGCAATCTGATTTAATTGTTAATGCACAAAATACATTTATCCTCCTGAAATCAATACAGAAGAATAGTAATACTCCCAAATGGATGACAAACTGAAACATGAGATCAGAATGAAAAAAGGACTTTACATAATAATAAAAAAAAATGAGGAAACACACATTAGATCAAGATATAACAAAATGGCAAAGCTGGTTAAAAAGGAAACATGTACAGCAAAACATAACTATGAAATTAAGGTTGCCGGTCAAGCAAGATTCAACCCTAAGGGTTTCTTTCATCTCTATAGAACAAAAAATAAAGAAAGAATAGGCCCAATTAAAAATTATTAAAATGTCATGAAAGAATGAGAGGAAAAAATGAGTGAGGAGGTTAACAAATATTTTCTCTCGGTGTTTACTAATGAGAGATTAGATAAGGTACCTGACTGCAATCCAATTTTCGGTGGGGATGAAGAAAGTAGACTAATATCAACATCAGTAAAGTAGAAGTAGTCAAGCAGATACATACATATACCAAGGCTTTTTCCCCCCTTAAAAGGGAGGTAGCCAAAAAGAAAAAGGGCATATAATCATTCCCACCCATTCCATCCCTAAATACACTCCACTCCCCTCCACCCTCCAGCCTCCCTCTTATCTTGGCACCTCCTGAATGACGGGTCATCCCTGCACCTTGTCCACTGCCCTAGGTGAGAGGCAGTGTCGCAACTCACAGCACATCCACACCAAGGCCACTTCATTAAATCGGCGACCCCCCCCCATGCATAAAAGGAAATGGGGAAAAATCCCTTCGGGCTGCATCAAATTTTGCTCGCACATACTACCTCATCCCCCATCCCCCCACCCATTCCACCTCATACATCACAGGGCGACATAACACATCCCTGACAAAGTCCCACCTTTATCTTGAACCACTCACTCTTTCCATTTCTAATCCTGACACATGCTGTACTACTCTCGTAAAAACTCTTGACTGCTCCTAGAACCTTTCCTCCTATCCCGTATATCCACAAAACCTCCCACAGTGCCTTCCTGTCAACTCTGTCATAAGCCTTTTCCAGATCCATAGAAGCCCAAAAAACATCCTTCCCCTTTCCTATAGCTTTCTCACATATCTTACCAAAAAAATCTGATCTACACAACCTCTACCTGTCCTAAAACCACACTGTTCCTCACCAATCACTCCCTCTCTTCCTCTCCTAATCCTCTCAATCAAGATCCTCCCATAGGCCTTCCCAACTACACTTAACAAGATAATCCCTCTGAAACTACTACACTCACACTTGTCCCCTTTTCCCTTGTAAAGTGGAACTATACAGGCACTCCTCCAGTCCTCCGGCACTCTACCCTCTCTCCAGCAAACATTAAATAACCTCAGCAACCAGTCCACCATCACTGTACCTCCTGTTTTTAGACATTCTGCATGGCATCCATCCAGACCAGGTGCCTTACCTGCTTTCATCATCTTAACAACTGCCTTCACTTCATCTTTCTTTATTTCTCCTCCATTTTCCTCACTCATCACTCTCATTTTCTTCGCATTTCCCACTGCAACTATCTTTTCCTCCCTATCCTCCTTCACATTTAGCAACTCCCTAAAATATTCTGCCCATCTTTCCCTTACTGCCTTCTCCTCCATTATCATCTCTCCATCTGCACCTTTTACCTTTTCTTCTCTACTTGATTCGCCTCCTCTTCCTCTCTTAATTTCTTACCAAAACATCTTTTTATTACTTTCAAAATTTTCTGTCATACTCTTACCCCATTCATCTGCTCTCCTCTTTGCCTCCTTTACCTTGTGCTTTACTTCTCTTTTCTTTTCTATGTACCTCTCATATGACTCCCTCATCCTATTTTGTAACCAATCTGTGAAAGCTCACTTCTTCTCTTCTACAACCTTCTTTGTTTCCTCATCCCACCATTCACTACCCTTCCTTCTATTTCCTCCTGTCCTTCTTGTTCCACATACCATCTTTGCACACTTTGTGACTCCCTCCTCCACTCCTAGCTCTACTCTATCCTTTACTCCCTCCCACTCCTCCTTCAGCTTCTTCTTGTACTCCTTCTCCTTTTCATTTAAAGAGTTCACTCTAAGCACCTCCCTACTTTTTGTCCTTTACCTCTGTCTCCATCTGTCCTCCACTCTCAACTTACCTTCCACCAGAAAATGATCTGATATTCCCCCACCCTCTCCCCTTAGCACATGTATATCCTCAACTCTTCCTATTATACTCCTATCTACCACTACATAGTCCATTAACGCTCTATCTACCACCCTTCCATCCACAACCCTCTCCCATGTGTACTTATGCTTGAGTTTCTTCCAAAACACTATATTTGCTATCATCAACTCTCTAGACACATCTCCACCATCAAATTTCCACTAAGATTCTTTCATGGAACTCCACATTTCCCAACCACTCCATCAATTGGTTCATTTCCTACCCTAGCATTAAGGTCTCCCAATACTACTACATTGACATTTCTCCCTAATTCCTCCCTTTCTTCTACACTCTTCTCACTACCAGGCCCATATGCACTTACAAAAACCCACATCTCCTTTCCCAGTTTCACCTTCATCCACATTATCCTTGAAGAAACCTCCTTCCACTCCACTATACGTTTACCCATCTCTTCACTTACTAGTATAGCCACCCCTTCTCTCCCTCACCCTCTCTTCACTCCTGATAACCTCCCACTTACACTCGCCCTTCCCTCTCAACTTAGTTTCACTCAAAGCCAACACATCCATCTTTCTTCTCATAAACATACTACCTATGTCTTCCTTTTTACTTTCATCTGTACCACATCCACACACATTAAGACCCAAACATTAGGGTGCTGGTTGGAAAACTCCTAGACCCTCTTACGCCTTTACTTTTTCGTTTAGGAATGTCCCCTGTGGGGCTACAGGGAGAAGGATGCCTGGTCCCAATCCCCGTCCCTTTTTTTCTCGCCTCTTTCGATCCAAGTGGAAATACTTGGTGGCAGTATTCTTTTGCCCCCACCACAGGGTAGGTAGAACAAAGGAAATGAATATTCAGAGAAATTGTACAGAACAGTAACAAGGGGTTGGGGACAGCTTAATGGAGGGATAGTCGTAGTATAAAAGTGTCATAATTTCTCTATGAACAGAGTTTTCCTCTATCACAGACAAAATGATGTGTGGCTCTGGTCAAGCAGATAGAAAGACTTAAAAGCTACAAAATCCCTGGGTCCAGACGAAATTTTTCTGAGAGTGCTTAAGGAGTGTAAATTTGAAATCTGCGACCAGTTAACTGAAATATTTAATAAATTGGTAGACACTGGTTTTGTGCCAACTGCTTAGGGGCAGGCAAATGCTGTTCCTGCTTTTAAGAAGGGAGATAAATCATTTATATGCAAATACAGGCCAATCAGTTTGACATTGGTTTTAGGTAAAATGCTTGAAACAATAATAGTAAATAGACTCAGGGAACACATTGAAAGACATAATTTAATTTGTGATACACAGCATGGTTTCTCCAAGGGTAAGTCATGTGTGACTAATCTTCTATCCTTTTACACTAAAGTATACAAGGCATCAGATAGCAATGATAATTACGATGTGATTTACCTTGACTTTAGCAAAGCGTTTGCAAGGTGCCACACCAGAGACTACTAAATAAAATCAAAGCCCATGGCATAGGAGGAAAATTTTTACTCGTAGAATGGATTAGAGCTTGGATCAGGAACAAAAAACAGCGGGTCACCATAAATGGAGTAAAATCCAGGTGGGGCAATAATACTAGCGGGGTTCCCCAGGGCTCGGTTTTGGGTCCCTTGTTGTTCATTATGTAGAAACGTTCCTAAACTTACGTTTTAGTTACGTTCCGAACGGAATGTGAAAATGAACGTAAGTTGTTACTGTATGTTCCAGTAATGTATGACCGTTCATACTGTACTATACATCCATAAATTCTATTACCGTATCTTATAAAACACCCCTAAATCATTAACTATAAACAAAGCATTGTAAAATAATAACATTAATTTCAAATAAATTAAATTCATACATACATACATATACCAAGGCTTTTTCCTCCTTACAAGGGAAGTAGCCAAAACGGAAGGCACAAAATCACTCCCACCCATTCCATCCCTGAATACACTCCACATCCCTCCACCCTCCCTCTTTTCTTAGCACCTCCTAGATGACGGGTCATCCCTGCACCTTGTCCACTGCCCTGGGTCACGAGCAGTGTCGCAAGACACAGCACATCCACAGCAAGGCCGCTTCATTAAATCGGTGACCCCCCCTCTCCGACCCCCATTGCATAAAAGGAGAAGACGGGGAGAAATCCCTTTGGGCTGCATCAAATTTTGCTCACACATACTACCTCAACCCCCATTCCCCAGCCCATTTCACCTAATGCATCACATCATCCATATACAACCATTCTCCATTCACCCGTCTTCTGTCCTCTCCCGTCCTTCCTCAACAGACATTCCGCTCTTCCCCAAAGCCCCCTTCACCCCATCCATCCATCTCATCCTAGGACGTCCCCTCATGTTCACTCCCTCCACATCTGACTTCCATACCTCTTTTACTAGTCTTTCTTCACTCATTCTTTCCATGTGTCCAAACCATCCTAATACTCTTTCATCAACCCTATCTCCCAACTCCCTTTCCACCCCTGTCCTCCTCCTCACCTCCTCATTTCTCACTCCATCTAGCCTAGTAACCCCCATCATACTTCTCAGACACCTCATCTCAAACACATTCAAACTCCTCTCTTCCTCTCTTATGTTCCATGTTTCTGCTCCATACAGTGCTGTTGGCACAATCACTCCTTCATACAGTCTCCTCTTAGCATCCATTCCCAAATGTCTATTCCTCATTACACTCTTCAATCCATCAAGGCATTTACTCGCTTCTCTCAATCTACATTCTACCTCCACCTTCACTCCACCTTTTCCTGCCACATTTGCACCCAAATATCTAAAACTATCCACTTCCTCCAGTTGCTCTCCCTTAATGCTCACTTCCAGTCTACTGCCACTTTCACCCTTTGTACATCTCATCACCTTACTTTTACCCATATTTATCTTTAGCTATCTTCTATCACATACTCTCCCAAACTCTGTCACCAACTTCCTCAGTCCCTCCTCCGATCCTGCCACAAGCGCAGTGTCGTCCGCAAACAACAGCTGGCTCACCTCCCACTTTTCTCCATTTTCTTTAGTCATCTCCAATCCCTGACCCACTACCCTTGCATTTACCTCTCGCACTACCCCATCCATGTATAAGTTGAACAGCCAGGGCGACATACCGCATCCATGACGAAGTCCCACCTTTACCTCGAACCATTCACTCTCTCCATTTCTAATCCTGACACAAGCTCTACTACTCTCATACAAACTCTTGACAGCTCCTAGAAGCTTTCCTCCTATCCCGTATATTCGCATAACCTCCCACAGTACCTTTCTGTTTATCCTGTCGTAAGCCTTTTCCAGATCCATAGAAGCCCAAAAAACATCCTTCCCCTTTCCTATAGCTTTCTCACATATCTGTCTTACCACAAAGATCTGATCTACACAACCTCTACCCGTCCTAAATCCACACTGTTCCTCACCAATTACTCCCTCTCTTCCTCTCCTAATCCTCTCAATCAAGATCCTCCCATAAGCCTTCCCAACTACACTTAACAAGCTAATCCCTCTGAAAGTACTACATTCACACTTGTCCCCTTTTCCCTTGTAAAGTGGAACTATACAGGCACTCCTCCAGTCCTCCGGCACTCTACCCTCTCTCCAGCAAACATCAAATAACCTCACCAGCCAGTCCACCGTCACTGTACCTTCTTTTTTTAGACATTCTGCATGGCATTTATCCAGGCCAGGTGCCTTACCTGCTTTCATCTTAATAAATGATGACACAAATAAAATGAAACATTGTTGAGGGAAGCTAATGAGAAGATATTAATAGAGGTAGGCAAAGTTGGTGAAACTAAAAAAAAAAAAAAAAAAAAAAAAAAAAACATATATCAAATGAAAAACCAAATGGAAGATGAAGAAAATAAAAAAATACTATTTAAAGAAATAGTCAAATAACAAATGAACGAAAGGACAAAGGACACTGTGATAAAAGTAGTGATGATGATATGGTTTAACGTCACACACTCCCCCCTATTGGGAGGCTGGGACAGTGCCCCTCACAGAGGGCTTTGTAGCATGGAATTTAATGATCCATGCCCTTGGTTCAACTTCGCTGGTGGCAGAATTCGAACCGCCCTCACCTCGACCTTCACCTCAAGTAACGACGCCCTAACCCGCTCAGCCAGCAAGCTGATAATAATAAAAAAGATTGGGTATGTGACACAATAGACAAAAAAAAAAAAAAAAAAAAAAAAAAAAAAAAAAAAAAAAAAAAAAAAAAAAAAAAAAAAAAAAAAAAAAAAGTATTGTAATTACTGTACATACATACATACATATACCAAGGCTTTTTCCCCCTTACCAGGGAGGTAGCCAAAAAGGACAAGGCACAAAATCATTCCCACCCATTCCATCCCCGAGAACACTCCACACCCCTCCACCCTCCCTCCCATCTTAGCACCTCCTAGATGACGGGTCATCCCTGCACCCTGTCCACTGCCCTGGGTCAGAAGCAGTGTCGCAAGACACAGCACATCCACAGCAAGGCCGCTTCATTAAATCGGCTACCCACCCTCTCCGTCCCCCCATATAAAGGAGAGGACGGGGAGAAATCCCTTTGGGCTGCGTCAAAATTTTTGCTCACACACACTACCTCACCCCCCATTCCCCCGTCCATTCCACCTCATGCATCACAACATTTTCCATATACAACCATTCTCCATTCACCCCTGTCTTCTGTCCTCTCCCGTCCTTCCTCAACAGACATTCCACTCTTCCCCAAAGCCCCCTTCACCCCATCCATCCATCTCATCCTAGGACGTCCCCTCATGTTCACTCCCTCCACATCTGCCTTCCATACCTCCTTTACTAGTCTTTCTTCACTCATTCTTTCTATGTGTCCAAACCATCCTAATACTCTTTCATCAACCCTATCTCCCAGCTCCCTTTCCACCCCTGTTCTCCTCCTCACCTCCTCATTTCTCACTCCATCTAGCCTAGTAACCCCCATCATACTTCTCAGACACTTCATCTCAAACACATTCAAGTTCCTTCTCTCCTCCTCTCTTATGTTCCATGTTTCTGCTCCATACAGTGCTGTTGGCACAATCACTCCTTCATACAGTCTCCTCTTAGCATCCATTCCCAAATTTCTATTCCTCATTACACTTTTTAAACCACCATGGCATTTACTCGCTTCTCTCAATCTACATTCTACCTCCACCTTCACTCCACCTTTTCCTGCCACAGTTGCACCCAAATATCTAAAACTATCCACTTCCTCCTGTTGCTCTCCCTTAATGCTCACTTCCAGATTACTGCCACTTTCACCCTTTGTACATCTCATCACCTTACTTTTACGCACATTTATCTTCAGCTTTCTTCTATCACACACTCTCCCAAACTCTGTCACCAGCTTCCTCAATCCCTCCTCCGATCCTGCCACAAGCGCAGTGTCGTCCGCAAACAACAGCTGGCTCACCTCCCACTTTTCTCCATTTTCCTTAACCATCTCCAATCCCTGACCCACTACCCTTACATTCACCTCTCGCACCACCCCATCCATGTATAAGTTGAACAGCCAGGGTGACATAACGCATCCATGACGAAGTCCCACCTTTACCTCAGACCACTCACTCTCTCCATTTCTAATCCTGACACAAGCTCTACTACTCTCATAAAAACTCTTGACAGCTCCTAGAAGCTTTCCTCCTATCCCGTATATCCGCATAACCTCCCACAGTGCCTTTCTGTTTATCCTGTCGTAAGCCTTTTCCAGATCCATAAATGCCCAGAAAACATCCTTCCCCTTTCCTATAGCTTTCTCACATATCTGTCTTACCACAAAAATTTGA
This sequence comes from Oratosquilla oratoria, assembly GCF_046742065.1. Lineage (NCBI taxonomy): Eukaryota > Metazoa > Arthropoda > Malacostraca > Stomatopoda > Squillidae > Oratosquilla > Oratosquilla oratoria. The sequence continues at coordinate 13,378,809 of NC_134803.1, read as the reverse complement.
TCTACACAACCTCTACCTGTCCTAAACCCACACTGTTCCTCTCCTAATCCTCTCAATCAAGATCCTCCCATAAGCCTTCCCAACTACACTTAACAAGCTAATCCCTCTGAAACTACTACATTCACACTTGTCCCCCTTTCCCTTGTAAAGTCGAACTATACAAGCACTCCTCCAGTCCTCTGGCACTCTACCTTCTCTCGAGCAAACATTAAATAACCTCACCAGCCAGTCCACCATCACTATACCTCCTTTATTAAGACATTCTGCATGGCATCCATCCATACCAGGTGCCTTACCTGCTTTCATCATCTTAACTGCTGCCTTCACTTCATCCTTGCTTATTTCTCCTCCATTTTCCTCACTCATCACGGTCATTTTCTTAGCATTTCCCATTGCAGCTACCTTTCCCTCCCTATCCTCCTTCACATTAAGCAACTCCCTAAAATATTCTGCCCATCTTTCCCTTACTGCCTTCTCCTCCATTATCATCTCTCCATCTGCACCTTTTACCTTTTCTTCTCTACTTGATTCACCTCCTCTTCCTCTCTTAATTTCTTTCCAAAACATCTTTTTATTACTTTCAAAATTTTCTGTCATACTCTTACCCCACTTCACATCTGCTCTCCTCTTTGCAACCTTTACCTTTTTCTTAACTTCTCCTTTCTTTTCCCTGTACGTCTTATATGACTCCCTCGTCCTATTTTGTAACCAATCTGTGTAAGCTCGCTTCTTCTCTTCTACAACCTTCTTCATTTCCTCATCCCACCATTCACTACCCTTCCTTCTATTTCCTCCTGACCTTCTTGTTCCACACACCATCTTTGCACACTTTGTGACTCCCTCCTTGAACCATCCCCATTCCTCCTCCACACCTACCTCTACTCTATCCTTCACTCCCTCCCACTCCTCCTTCAGCTTCTTCTTGTACTCCTTCTCCTTTTCCTCTTCGTTTAAAGAGTTCACTCTAAGCACCTCCCTACCTTTTGTCCCTTTCCTCTTCCTCCATCTGTCCTCCACTCTCAACTTACCTTCCACCAGAAAATGATCTGATATTTCCCCACCCTCTCCCCTTAGCACATGTACATCCTAAACTCTTCCTATCATAATCTTATTTATCACTACATAGTCCATTAAAGCTCTATCTACCACCTTTCCCTCCACCACCCTCTCCCATGTGTAGTTATGCTTGACTTTCTTCCGAAACACTGTATTTGCTATCATCAACTCTCTAGACACATTTCCACCATCAACTCTCCACTACCATTCTTTCCTGGAACTCCACATTTCCCAACCACTCCATCAATTGGATTATTTCCTACCCTAGCATTAAGGTCTCCCAGTACTATTACATTTACACTTCTCCCTAAACCCTCTATGCACTCATTTAAATCTATCCAAAAGGCCTCCCTTTCTTCTACATTCTTCTCACTGCCAGGCCCATATGCACTTACAAAAACCTACATCTCCTTTCCCAGTTTCACATTCATCCACATTATCCTTGAGGAAACCTCCTTCCACTCCACGATTACCTATCTCTTCACTTACTAGTATAGCCACCCCTTCGCTCCCTTGCCCTCTCTTCACTCCTGATAACCTCCCACTTACACTCCCAAACTTACAATTGCCCTTCCCTTTCAGCTTAGTTTCACTCAAAGCCAACATATCCATCTTTCTCCTCACAAACATACTACCTATCTCTTCCCTTTTACTCTCATCTGTACCACATCCACGCACATTAAAAGACCCATTGATGGTATTAAAGAAAAACATAGACTAATCAGGTTTCAAAGGGAAAAAGAGGAGAAGAATATAGTGAGGGAAATACTAAAAGGAATACAGGAGGAAGGACAAGAATTTGAAAAAGAAATAGAAGAAATATACAGAACAGGAAAATATTCTGATGACAAGAATAGACCTCTCAAAGTAAAACTAAATTCGCAGAGGATAGTGGAAGAAATATCAACAGATGCAGGAAGACTTACAAAAAGTAATAGCTGCAAAAAATTATGGATAAAAAAGGAACTGAGTGATGAGGAAAAAGAGAAAGAAAAACATTAACCCCTTCCATACGGTGCCGCACACGTAGGCGTCATGGACTTAGATCTCGGTGGCAGCAACCAATGCCAGCCGTACGACGTGTCGTAATAATACTCGCATCATAAAATATAGTCACCGCTTATATCGATCGTTCTCTCTTCACCTGTGAATTTTGATAACCATAGAAAATGCGATTACAAAAGAATTAGAAAGAATGTCATTATGGAGGGGCGACTACAATAAATATAATCAAGACGCCGATATGGCAGCCTCACGAATACACTCGCTCCCCATGACGCCTACGTGTGCGGCACCGTATGGAAGGGGTTAAATGAGGAAACTAAGGGGAAAAAAAAAAAAAAAGAACAGAAAATGAAAGGAGTTTTTTTGGACTTGAGACTGAGGAAATGGTACGTAAGGGAAAAGGAAACGAAGGAGCAGGAAGAAAAGGCAGAAAAGGAAAATAATTAAAGGTAACATATACCAACATAGACTGATATCAGGAATAGATGAGCTAAATGACTATCTAGAACAAGAAAAAAAAAACGTATATAATGGGGATTGTGGAGATGAATTTGAAATGATCATTACCACCAAATAAAATAGGTCAAGGATTATACAATTGTTGGATCAGAAACTGAGAAACAAAGCAGGGTGGAGGACTCATGTTACTAACCAAGAAAAACCTAAATGCGACAAAAATCACATGAGAGAATAATGTGGAGCTGATTATGATAAGAGTTGAGGATAGAGATATGAAAAATAGAAAGTATGAGGTGATTTATGTCCCGCTAAAACTCACACATGGAATGAAAGTGAACACTCCAAAATGCTGGAAGACACAAGACAAACACTAAATGAAACACTAAAGAAAGAAGGAAATCTGGTGATTATGGGCGATTTTAACTTAACCTCTTCACTCTGGGGTACATCGCACGTCTGGCAGCATTAGCTGCCCGACGTGCAATGTTGCGTCATAATAATCGCATTATAAAAAATAAAGTCAGTGCTCAATCGTTCGTTCTCTTTCACATGTGTATTTTGATAACCATAGAAAATTGATGAAGCCAGTTTAGAGAGAAAGGAGATTACGTAGGTACGACTACAATAAATATAATCAAGATGCCGACGTCGGCATCATCGAGTACCCACTTGCTCCTCATGCCGCCTATGTAGGCGCCACCGTATGGAAGTGGTTAAAAAAAATATGTTGGGAAGAAATGACTGTGAATGGTAAGGAAGATCATTGGGGAAACATATTACTAGAAATGACCATTGATTACACATTGACTTGATGGGTTAAGGAAAATACCAGATATAGAAATATTGATGAACCCTCAAGATTGGATTTTATATTCACATCAGAACCCGAAATTATGGATAAAATTGAATACAAGACACCAATTGGAAAAAGTGATCATATACTACTGGAACTAAAATTAAATGAAGAAACAAATATAGAAATAAATGAAAAACACAAAAAAGGAAGACCGATGTAAAACAAAACAGATTTTAGGAAACTTAGAAAACTCTTTCAAGAAGCAAATTGGGAGAAATTTGATAATGAAGAAAGAAAGGTGGAAGAAAAATGGGCAATTTGGGATGAAATCTATAATGAAGGAGTGGACAAGTATATACCTATATAAAAACAAGGGGTATACATAAAATGCTGGTACAATAAAAAGTACAGTGAGGCAAAAGACAAAAGAGATAAAACCTGGAAAAGATGCAAAAATGACAAAATCTAATAAATGGAAAATATTCACCAAACTAAGAAATGAATATCTAAAAATATGTAGGGAAGAAAAAAGAAACTATGAAAAGGACATAATAGACAAATGTAAAGATAAACCCGAAATATTTTATAGATATGTAAATGGCAAACTAAAAAATATACAGGAAATACTTAAATTATGTCAAGGTAATAGAGAACACACAGAGGATATAGAAATGACAGATATTATGAACAAACATTTCAAATCTGTGTTCACCAAAGAAAAAGAAAATCTACAAAATTGTGACCAAAGAAATGAAGTAAGATCTCCCCAGTGAAGGAATTAAATGTCACTCAGAGTGATATATGGAATCAAATACTAGAGCTTTATGTTAACCTCTTCACTCTGGGCCCAAATCTCGCGGGCAGCATTATCTGCCAGACGTACGATGCGTCGTAATAATACTTGCATCATAAAATATAGTCACCGCTTATATCGATCGTTCTATCTTTCACCCGTGAATTTTGATAACCATAGAAAAAGTGATGAAGACAGTTTAGAGAGTATGTCATTACGCAGGGGCAACTACAATAAATATATTCAAGACGCCGATATGGCAGCCTCACATATCCACTTGCTCCTAATGCCACCTACGTATGCGGCACCGTATGGAAGGGGTTAACAAGTCACATGGCCTGGATGGAGTTGCAAACTGGATACTTAAGGAATGTATAGATGAACTAATAGGAAAAATATAATATACAAAATAGTTGAATGCTCACTCAAAGAAGGAAAATTACCAGAAGACTGGAAAAATGCCAATATAGTGCCAATATACAAGGGGGGAAATAAGGAAGACCCAACAAATTATAGACTGGTGTCCCTAACAAGTACAATAGTTAAAATTTGTGAGAATCATCAAAAATTGATGGATAAAATATCTGGAGGAGAATAATATACAGAACCTGAGGCAATTTGGATTCAGACAGGGAAGATCATGTATCAATAAATTGATCTGGTTCTGTTCAAGATTGATAGATATATTGCAAGAAAGGGATGGCTGGGCAGACTGCCTTCCTGGACTTACAAAAAGCATTTAATAAGGTACCACACAGAAAATTGCTAAATAAACTGAAAACAATAGAAGGCATACATGGAGAACTATTGAATTGGATGGAGGATTTCCTACATGGAAAAAGAATGAGAATGGAGCTCAGAGACAAATATTCAAAGCGGGAAGAAATGAGTAGTGGCATCCCACAGGGTTCAGAGCTAGCTCTGATAATGTTTGCTATATATGTAAATGACATGTACCAATAAATTGATCTGGTTCTATTTAAGATCGACAGATATATTGCAAGAAAGGGATAGCTGGGCAGACCGTGCCTTCCTGGACTAACAAAAAATATTTGATAAGGTACCACACAGAAAATTGTTAAATAAACTGAAAACAATAGAAGGCATACATGGAGAACTATTGAATTGGATGGAGGATTTCCTACATGGAAGAAAAATGAGAGTAGTGCTCAGGGACAAATATTCAAAGTGAGAAGAAGTGAGTAGTGGCATTTCACTGGGGTCAGTGCTAGCTCTCATAATGTTTGCTATATATGTAAATGACATGGACAAAAGTCTTGGGTTCAGACAGGGAAGATCATGTACCACTAAATTGATCTGTTTCTATTTAAGATTGACAGATATATTGCAAGAAAGGGATGGCTGAGCAGACTGTGCCTTCCTGGACTTACAAAAAACATTTGATAAGGTACCACACAGAAAATTGCTAAATAAACTGAAAACAATAGAAGGCATACATGGAAAACTATTGAACTGGATGGAGGATTTCCTACATGGAAGAAAAATGAGAGTAGTGCTCAGGGACAAATATTCAAAGTGGGAAAAAGTGAGTAGTGGCATTTCACTGGGGTCAGTGCTAGCTCTGATAATGTTTGCTATATATGTGAATGACATGGACAAAAGTATTGAATGTTATATGAATTTCTTTGCGGATGACACAAAGTTATTAAAGAAATAAGTTCTGAAAAAGACTGTGAGTTGTTACAGAGTGATCTGAACAAAGTCTCAGAATGGACATGAGAAGTAGAATTCAACATCAAGAAATGCAGTATAATTGAATTTGGGAATAGCAAGCATAGAATATCCGGACAATATAAAATTGATGAAAAAGAAGTAAAGAAAGTAAATTCTGAAAAGAACCTAGAAGTAATCATCACCAAAGACATGTCTCCAGATAAACATATAAATAAAATAGTCGGAGAAACATATAATTTGTTGAGATCAATAAAGGTGGCTTTTAAATACCTGGATAAGGAAATGATAAAAAAATATATATATATATATTGCTAACATTGATAAGGCCAAAACTAGAATATGCAGTGCTGATATGGTCACCCAGTACAAAAAAGAAAATAAGAAAATTAGAAAGAGTACAAAGACCAACAACAAAGATGGCCCCAACACTTTCAAACTTAACATATGAACAAAGATTGGCTAAACTGGAATTGCCAACCCTGTTAACAAAGAAAACCAGGGGAACTACTAGACATCTACAGGATTATGAAAGGCAAGGAACTCCTTGATAGAGAGGACTTATCAAAATGGGATAGAGGAAAAACAAGAAGACATGCAAAGAAACTCAAAAAGGACAGCTACAGAAGAGACCTGAAAAAGAAGTTTCCCACACAGAGTGATAGTTATCTGGAACAAACTAGACACAAAAATAGTGTGTGCAAACACCATACAAGAATTTAAGAACAAACTTGGTCTTGCAAGATACAAAAACAGGTCACCATGAGCATAGCTTCCCTTCCAGTAAAATACAACTACATAAATACTGGCAACTGCCTTCCCCAAAACACATGCAAACCACTCACCATAGATGGAGCTGAGTCATGGTGGCAAGAGGCATAGCAGCCATGTGATGAATATGTGACAGAAGTTGGATGCGAAATTGTGGCTGAATATGGTGGATGCGATATATGATCATTTCCAGTAGAGCATGTAAGATGCCCCAAGACTGACTCTTGTACACTGATGGACATAACTGACCTGCAAAGAAAAGGGATATTTTTACCAGAGGCTATAAGGTATTTGGCAGAAGGAAATATTGCCAGCCAGCTTGACATAACTGCCTTAGGAATAACTACTGAGGAGACAGAGGAATGCTTGAAGAAGTTGGCATGTGAAATTGGTAGAGTATGTTTGAAGAAGAAAGTGAAAGTTATGTATCAAAGTGTAAGCTTATGGTGGCAGGTGCAATGTTAATATACAGTTAAACTTCTGCCTCAATTTATGGGAAAATACAGCCCTAACTATACACCTGAATACCCAACCTCATAAGAAACAGATAAATTAAAAATCAAAGTGAAACCTACAGAACATAAGAAAAAACATACATCTCTAAAAAAAAAAAAAAAAAAAAATACCCCTTAACAAGATGGGGTGACCCATCTAGGGGGCAAACACCCACCTTCACCCATCCCACACCCAATCAATACCCATTTGTTGTCCTTTTTATCTTAGTTCCTTGTGGATGGCAGGTAATACCTGTCCTCCACCCACTGCCTGTATCAGAGGCAATGCAGTAACATAACACAGTACCTGTACAGCAAGGCCTGATAATCAAGGCTGGTTTTTGGACTATATCATTTTCTCATCCATTTACAATTAATCTTGCCCTCTCCTTCCTTACTTGGCAGACATATCCCTTATACCCAAGATGCTTTTCACCCCATCCATCCATCCAGAGATGGATGAAGCAAACTTGAGGGGGAAGACTGAAAATGAGATGGATGGATGGGGTGAAGGAGGGCCTTTAGTAAATGGGGAATGTCTGTTGAGCAGGGAAGGGAGAAGGCAAGAGATAGGTGTGAGTGGACAATGGTGGTGAATGGAAAATAAATTGACATTGAACGGATTTCTCCTTGCCTTCTCTATTTACACATGTGGGGAGGAACAGGGAGGGTAGTCATATAAATGAAGCAAATGCCCCTAACGTGGACATGCTGTGTTTTGCTACATTTTTTCTGACCCAGACAATGAGCAGGGGACAGCCCTTCATCCACATATAGCTAAGATAAAAGAAAAATGTATGGGTGATGGATGGGAGTGTTATGGGTTAGGGTGAGTGCATACCTTGGCTGACTACTTCCCTTGTGTGAGGGAAAAAGCCTATTGGCATATAGACAGAAAAACTACAATAAATAATTACCTATAATGGCCAGACCTACTTATCCAGCCACATGTCATATTATGTGAGAATTGCAAAACATGAACAAGTCTACAATATTTTTATCCCCACAAAAATATCTTATTACAAGTATTACTGAATATATTGATATACTGTACAATTTATAACTATCACAGAAAAACCAATGCATTCATTATATTTCTACTCAACACATCAAGTACCTGTGAGGCATTTGATTTCAAAGCTGCAGTTTGACCACTACTGATTTATGCTTATTGCCTTTAAACAAATTCATCCTTACTGATAAAAGTTTTGATCCCAATGCTTTCAATCTCTGTGTAGACAAGAAGGCGTGCATAAGTCTCAACTAGAGCTGGAGCCAGAGCCAAACTTGCCTTATGCTGGGCCTGCTTACTGATGTGCTGTAAACAATATCTTGATTAAATTTTAAACATTATCATCAAAATATTACACAAAAAGATGATAAGTTTGAAAATATGTCTTGGAAAGAATATTATTCCTAGAGATTAAAAAGATTTTATTTTTTATGTATGATGTCAATAAGTTGTATAGAAGGGTGTTCATTAACAGGATTAGGTGAGAAACAGATGGGATAATTAGGGAAAGGCAGCATGGGTTTAGATGAGAAAGATAAATCAAGCTATTACTCCAGAATGCTGGTCTCACATTTGTTCAGAATGGCAAATGATCACTTAAATCAATTAGATATTCAAGAACATACATACATATACCAAGGCTTTTTCCCCTTTACAAGGGGTGTAGCCAAAAAGAAAAAGAGGCATAAAATCACTCCCACCCATCCCCTCCCTGAATACACTCCACACCCCTCCATTCTCCCTCCCATCTTAGCACCTCCTGAATGACGGGTCATCCCTGCACCTTGTCCACTGCCCTGGGTCAGAAGCAGTGTCGCAAGACACAGCACATCCACAGCAAGGCCGCTTCATTAAATCGGCGACCCCCCCTCTCCGTCCCCCCATTGCATAAAATATAGATATTCAAGAAGATTTAGATAAATTACAGTAATGGTCTGAAATGTGGCTAATGAAATTTAACACAAGAAATACAAGGTTACGCACACAGGTACAAATAACAATATGATTACAACTTATTTGGAAATTCATTAATAAAATGGACAGTGACAAGGATCTCGGCGTAATTATCAGTAACGATCTCAAATCATCTAAGCAGTGTATTTCAGTCTCTGAGAATGCAAATAAGATTCTAGGACTGATTGTGCGATCCTTTGACTTCAAAAGTCTATCTCTCATTAACAAGCCATATATATCGTTAGTTCGTCCATATTTGGAATACAGGAGTCCCTCAAATAACGGGGGGGTTAGGTTCCTGAAATTACAGCGTATGACCAAATCCGCGTATGCTGACTTCCCATATTAAATACTGAGAACCGTATGTATATGTGTACGTGTGTGTGTGTGCATGTGTGTGTGTGTGTGTGCACCTGTGTATGTGGTGTATGTATGTAGCGTTTGTGGCGTACGTATGTGTTTGTGCGTATATACATGTGTGTGTATGTGGCGTATATGCATATGTGTATGTGGCGTATATACATATGTGTGTGTATGTGGCGTATACACGTGTGTGTGTGTATGTGGCATATGTATATGTGTGTGTATGTGGCATATGTATGTGTGTGTGGCGTGTGTGTGCGTGTGCGTGCATGCGTGTATGTGTCTGTGTTCACATGTACAAGTAAGCATGTACGTGCGTGTGTCTGTGTTCATATTTGTGTGTACATGTACGCGGATTCACAACATACACTGGTTGTCTAACACGTGTCTACATGTGCGTGTCTACACGTGTGTAAGCGTGTATATGTCCATTTTTGATCTCCCAAACCACCACCACCAGTAACAATAAGAACCTCATAAGAGAAATTAAGACACGACAAGCGCAGTCATTATCAGACTTATTAGTTGTGTTCTAAACAAAAGAAACATTGCACTTCAACAGGTTAGGGAGGTAAAATTTCATGACAGCACGGCGCAGGTGGTGGAAGCGACAAGCTAAAGCTTGTTGGCTACCCCCCTACCACCCCCTACTCCCTCTCTCCTCCCCTCCCTCCCTCCTGCATCAGTACCCGGAGGTTGACACGTAACCGCAGGCAGCCACCCACGGCTATCCCCTCGCCCCACACCCTTGTTTGAGCAGTTCCCAGTGTACATAATGACCACGTTATATGAGGATCAACTGTACAGGTAAACGTCGACTTACGATGGCCGCGACTTACGATTGTTCGACTTTACGATGACGACGACGACGACGACGATATGATAATTTAACCCCTTCCATACGGTGCCGCACACGTAGGCGTCATGAGGAGCAAGTGGATTCGCGACGCGGCCATATCGGCGTCTTGATTATATTTATTGTAGTCGCCCCTGTGTTTTTACATTCTTTCAAATGTGCCATGAATCCCATTCTCTGTGGTTTTCAAAATTCGCGGGTGAAAGAGAGAACGATCGATATAAGCGGTGACTATATTTTATGATGCGAGTATTATTACGTCACGTCGTACGGCTGGCATTGGCTGCTGCCCGCGAGATTTAAGTTCCGTACTAAAAATACATATTATAGTGTTTGAATATGGTAAAAAGGATAAGAATAATTAAATAAACTACTGTACATGTTTAATAGGCTATATTCAGTATCTCTGGTGGTTAATATACAGGTAGGCTAGGTACAGTGACCACGGAACAGTGATACACAAATTGGGGATCGACTTACGATGAAATCGTCTTACGATGGCTCTATCGAAACCTAATGCCATCGTAAGTCGACGTTTACCTGTATATGGTAAAATAGAAAGCAGTCACCACAAATGTTTGCGATGTTGCTGCGTGTGTGTGTATGCGTGCCCGACTTGGCACGAATTTTAAAATGGTTCTCTACATTTGAGATGGTTTTGAAATAAAATCCGCGTATGATTGAATCCGTGTTATTCAAATCCGCGTTATTTGAGGGACTCCTGTATGTTGTTTCTGTATGGTCACTGATTCTCATAGACATTGACAGATTGGAAAAAGTACAAAGGCGAGCCACAAAACTGATTCCAAATATCAAAAATAAATCATATGAAAATCAACTAAAACATATGAATCTGTTTTCCCTAAAAAAGTGTAGACTCAGAGGTGACTTGATACAGGTATTTAGGATTCTAAAGGGAACTGACATCAAAAGTGACAAAATTTTCACATTGAATGAGAATCTGACAAGAAATAATGGTTTCAAACTGTGAGGAAATAGATTTAATTTGGAAGTGGGTAGAAACAACTTTGCCAACCATGTAGTTAATGAATGGAATAAACTTCATGCAGAGGCAGTGCAAAGTAGTTCAGTTCGAAGCTCTAAGATTTGTTTAGATAAAAACCTAAGCAAGATGCTGTAATACCTGCCATTTATTTTATATTATTTGTTTGTTTGTTATTATTTGTTTATTATTTGCTTGATTTTCATTTATTATTGATTTCTCCCCGTCTTCTCCTTTCCTGCATGAGGGGAACGGAGAGGGGGGGTCGCCGAATTTATGAAGCGGACTTGCTGTGGATGTGCTGTGTCTTGCGACACTGCTTCTGACCCAGGGCAGTGGACAGGATGCAGGGATGACCCATCATCCAGGATGTGCTAAGATGGAAGGGGGGGAGGGTGGAGGGGAGTGGAATATGTGGGAGATGAAATGGGTGGGAGTGGTTTCTGTGCCTTTTTCTTTTTGGCTACCCCCCCATGTGAGGGGGAAAAAGCTTTTGGTATATGTATGTATGTATTATTTATCTGTCAATTTATTATTATTTACTATTAACCTGTTTATTATTTAACTATACCTATGCATTTATTTAATTATCATTATCTATATTATTATAATATTTATTTATCATTATTATAACTTTTTTTTTTTGCATCCAACCTAGTTACGGACCAAAAGGTCTCCTGTCGGCATGTTCTGCCTTTGCAATCCTTTTATTTGAATCCCAAACTTCTCTCCAGTTTGTAGCTGTGACTTTTACCACCCCAACTGTCTGAGCACATAGGGGAAAGGTGATGGCTTCAGCTGCAATTACGTGCCTCCTAGCATAGTCTCCTCACCACCACCATGGCTCCCAGGTTACTAGCAACAACCACTGGAATGGCCCATAAGTTACTCAAGGAAGAAACATTGTGTTTTTGTCTGGATTAAGCTAGGGTGGGGGAGTGGAAAATGAGATGGTTTTCTATGATTGTTACACCTGGGGCAGTTTGCTTCTATGGCCAGTCCCATTCTGATAATGTCAAAAGTGAAACATTTTCACACCACATATGAACAGGATGAGAAATAATGGCCTAAAGTTGTCAGGATGTAGATTTAACCTAAAAGCTTGTAAAGCAATTTTACTAATTGTTTTCCAATGTAATAAGCTTTTAGCTAATGCATTTCTATCTAATTTAGTTCCAAGTTTTAAAATTCACTTGGATAATCACCTTGGAAATTTCTTATATCTTTTTTCATCTGACCTTGTTATAAACAAAGATCTTCTACTGGCATGCTTTATCAAGGTAACTCATTGTAACTCATGGAGTAGCATTCTTTAAATCCATGTCAATTTGGAGAGGAAGGTAGTTGAATTTTATTTCTAAGATCAGTTTTCCATCAGTTTGAATATGGCAGAAAGGAGGGAGATGATTCTATACAATGTTGGGTCTACTTGTGGTTTATTTGGTTTTAGGATGGGAATATGTATTCTTCTCCAGATCATTGGGATTTTACTGACTATATAAAAAGCCTTATTTATGTTTATTGCTACCAGTACTATTCTATCAGGTGTTACTTTCTTTTTATCATCTGACCTTGTTATGAACCAAAAGGTCTTTGCTGGCATTCTTTATCAAGGTAACTCATTGCAACTTGTGGAGTAATGTTCTTTAAATCAATGTCAATTTAGATTGGAAGGTAGTTGAATTTTATCTCTAGGATCAGATTTTCCATCAGTTTGAATAAACAGGTAGTCGTCAACTTACGACTGCAATTGGTTATGACTGACCAGTCGTAACTCAATTTGGTTATACTGTATGTCTGACATGTATTAAATTCCCATAGGAACAGTAGACTCTTAAAGTCATAATTTACCAACATTTTCTTATACAGTCAACTCCCCATTAACACGAGGGTTACGTTCCTGGAGATGTTGTGTTAATGAAAATTGTGTTAATGGAACATAATTTCTCCATAAGAAATACGGTGAATAATGGGGGTGTTCATGGACAACGGGAAAGTCCGTCTATTTTGGGATTTTATTACTAAAAATCCTAAACAAACACACTATTAATAAATTTGAAGGTTACAGAAACAATAAAACCACACATTTTTACTATATTGGTAATTATTGTGCGGTAAAATAACATTTTTTATGCATGTAAACATTATGACGCATCACTACCATCAATATCGCTTCTCGTGCTCCCGTCCCCAATCTCACTCCCCTCTCCTTCCTCACCCCGCTCTGCCTCCTCACCTCGCCCTGCCTCCTCACCTCCCTCTCCCTCCTCGCCTCCTCTTTCTTGACTGGCTTTTTTTTTTAAAGAAATGGTAGAGTTTCGTCTGCGTCGTCTTTTTCTTCTTTTGATATAACATCACTTTGTAACAGTTCAGCTCTGACATAACTTTTCTGGCAATGTTGCACTTCTGTTAATATTCGGATCTTTGGCTTCCAAGATATCCAGTCCTTCTCGTATAAACGAGGGTGCTTTTTCAAGATCACTTTTGGTCAAGAATCTCTCAGGCTCTGGGATTTCTGATATAGGCCGAGATGCAGCTGCCTCCAACTCTGCATTCTCTATTGTCTCCATCTCTAACAGTTCTTCATTAGTCAGCTCCACTGTGTGCAATTCTAGCAGTTCATCAATGTCCTTCTGCTCAAGTTGGTCAAACCTGGCTTCCCTGGCCTTGTCAAGACTTTCCTTGTTAGCTTTAGAGACATTTTCTTGGATGTCAAAGCCAACGAAATCGTACACCAACTGAGGACACAGATGTTTCCAAACCCCATTTAGGCATTTCCTTGGCACTTTCTCCCAAAATTCTTTAACCCCTTCCATACGGTGCCGCACACGTAGGCGTCATGGGGAGCGAGTGTATTCGCGAGGCTGCCATATCGGCGTCTTGATTATATTTATTGTAGTCGCCCCTCCATAATGACATTCTTTCTAATTCTTTTGTAATTGCATTTTCTATGGTTATCAAAATTCACGGGTGAAGAGAGAACGATCGATATAAGCGGTGACTATATTTTATGATGCGAGTATTATTACGACACGTCGTACGGCTGGCATTGGCTGCTGCCACCGAGATCTAAGTCCATGACGCCTACGTGTGCGGCACCGTATGGAAGGGGTTAATGAAGCAGAGAGCATCTTTGATGGTAAACTGCTTCCAATATTCCTTCACGGTCATCTTGTCTTTTTGTGTCCTCTCAACCATGTCAGTCAAGGTTGAACGTAGATAATATGACTTGAAGGTTTTAACCCCTTCACTACGGGCCAAAATCTCGCAGGCAGCATTAGCTACCAGACGTACGATGTTTCGTCATAATACTCGCATCATAAAAAATAGTCACCGCTTATATCAATCGTTCTCTCTTTCACCCGTGAATTTTGATAACCATAGAAAATATGATGAAGACAGTTTAGAGAGTATGTCATTATGCAGGGGCAACTACAATAAATATAATCAAGACGCCGATATGGCAGCCTCACGTATCCACTTGCTCCTCATGCCGCCTATGTAGGCAGCACCGTATGGAAGAAGTTAATAATTCCTTGTTCACATGGCTGCAAAATGGAAGTGGTGTTTGGCGGCAAGAAAGCGAGCTGGATGTTGTTGAAGAGATTTTCTATTGACGGGGGATGGCTGGGAGCATTATCCAAGATCAGGAGAATCTTCAATGGAATCTCTTCCTTCTCGCAGTAAAGTTCTAACTCTTTCTCCAATTTCCCAAAGTAGTCCTTGAATATGCTCCCCGTCATCCATCCTTTTTTGTTGGAATACCAGCAGCAGGGTAGGAAGGTTTTCACGTAGTCCTGTGAAGACACAAGAACAAACAAAATTAGTTTAGTGTGCCGTAAATTGTGAGTTGGTGACACGATTTTCTTTTTTGTTTTGGTGCACGAAAAAAATAGTGTTTACAATCTCGGTAAAAAAATTCAAAGCTTTCATGACTAATAATCAATATCCATACATACACACCTTCAATGCTCATGGATTTTCCGAGTGGTAGACAAGGGCAGGTTTCAGCTTGCAGTCTCCCTCTGCATTGACACCAAACAAGAGCATAAGACAATCCTTGGAGGCCTCCTTAAATCCAGGTGCAGTTGTCTCCTCAACTGAGATGTAGGTCCAGTAAGGCAGTTTTTTCCAATATCAACCTGTCTCATCTATATTAAAAATCTGCTTGGAAGTATAGCCACCTTCCTTGATGACGGTCTTGAGGGTAGCCGGGTACGTTTTGGCTGCTTCCATATCAGCAGATGCAGCTTCCCCAGTCATTTTGAGATTGTGGAAGCCATATCGTTTCTTGAACCTGGAGAACCACCCAGAACTGGCATTGAAGGTCTTGGCTTTGTCTTTGTCTTCCTCATTCTTGACTTGCACATCCTGGTAGAGACTTAAAGCTTTAGCTTGTATGATGGCCATACTGATAGGGACATTATGTTTGTTTTGGTTTGTATCCATTGTGCTAATAACTTCTCCATCCTCTCCATCTCCATGGATCTTGCTTGGGAACATTGTGAAGAGGAGGCTGATGTACCAGCAACAGAACTGGCTCTGATCTTGTCAGCAGCCCTGATGGTCCACAAAGTGCTCTCATTCAGTCTGGTAGCATGAACAATAACAGAAGTTCTTTCACCCCGATCATAACGATCCAACACTTCTAACTTCTTTTCTATGGTCACAAGTTTTCTTGGCCTCTTTGTTGCACTCCCCTTTGGGGTACCAGGATGCTTGGGTGCCATAGTACATGAATTTATGTAACACAAAACTTAGATAAAATTGTTTATGAGTTCCACATGCTGTGAGGGCAGGCTTCACACTGAAGACAAGAGGCAGAGAGCGGGAGCGCAGGAGTCAGAGCGTCTCTCCTGTGCTCTGGTGGCGAGATATTCAATTGAGCAATAGTCGTCACTCAGGTCAGGTCATCCGGGTAGGTGCTTCATTTAGTGATATGGTGAGTGGTTGTGTTACCGTGTTCAGCGCCGATGAGGTAAAATCTCTACTTATTAGAATTGAAGCCTTGGAGGATGCTGTAAAGTGCCTTAAAGAGGAGAATCAAGTTCTCTGCTTGAAGGCCCAAAATATGGAGGTCAAAACTACCTATGAGCTTGGATGGAAAACGACGAAAAACAAGATGCGGATCATTGGAAAAAAGTCCTCACCAGCCCCACTCGTTTGCAAGAACTTGTTTCAAGTTCTAGCAAATCTGCAGGAAGAAGAAGCACATGAAACTCAAGAGAAGAAGGGAAGGGCAGACACTGGATCCCTGCCCACAGGTAAGATTTTGGTTGTAAGACAGTCAAGTGAGGTACTTAGACAGGGCTTTCTGCGATAAAGATAGGAAACATAGGACGCAGGTGTGTTTCCCCGGCGCAGGGATAGATGTTAGAGATAGGATTGAAGAGTGTTTAGTAGGGGAAGGTAAGGACCCTGTAGTTTGCTTAAGTGCCGGGGGCAATGATATAGGTAAGTTAACCCCTTCCATACGGTGCCACACACGTAGGCGTCATGAGGAGCAAGTGGATTCGCGACGCTGCCATATCGGCGTCTTGATTATATTTATTGTAGTCGCCCCTGTGTTTTTACATTCTCCCTAATCTGCTCTTAATCCCATTCTCTGTGGTTTTCAAAATTCACAGGTGAAAGAGAGAACGATCGATATAAGCCGTGACTATATTTTATGATGCGAGTATTATTACGACACGTCGTACGGCTGGCATTGGCTGCTGCCCGCAAGATTTAAGTCCCGTAGTGAAGTGGTTAAGGAGTGAGGAATTGTTTGCGCAGTTCTGGGATGCGCTAGACAAGATTAGAAATAGGGAAGGTGTTCCTGTTGTATGTGGAATCCTTCCGAGGCATAGAGTTGGAGGCATATGGCATTCCAGGGCTATTGCAATGAATTGCAGGCTGGCAAAACATTGTAAGGCCAATGGGGGCATTTGTCGACAACTGGGACCGCTTTTACAGTAGAAACCATCTATATACAAGGGACGGGGTGCACTTGTTGCCCAGAGGATTTCATCTCCTTGCTGAATCCCTTGAGCGAGAAGTAGGCATCCTACAGGGTTTTTTCGGGTAGATTACGTGATAGTAGGGGGGGAAGTATCGGAATATAGTTTAGGCAATAGAAACAACTTAGAGAGGGACTGTGAAAAGGAACACCAAAGCAGGTGGAGGGAAGATAAACTTAAAGTTTACGATATAAATAGCAGAAGCATAAACTAAATTGATTTGCTGCAAGGTAAAGCATGCATAGA
Source organism: Oratosquilla oratoria (assembly GCF_046742065.1). Classification (NCBI taxonomy): domain Eukaryota; kingdom Metazoa; phylum Arthropoda; class Malacostraca; order Stomatopoda; family Squillidae; genus Oratosquilla; species Oratosquilla oratoria. Next base: position 13,361,310 of record NC_134803.1, on the reverse strand, counting down.
GAACTTCGATATTATAGCTATTACTGAATCCTGGATCAACATGGCTGATAAACATTTCCTTCTGGAAATCGAAATGGAAGGATATAAGTTTTTTCACAAGGATAGGGTTGGCAGGAGTGGGGGAGGTGTAGCACTTTTCGTTAAAAATACAACTGTATTATCAACAATTCAATTAAGGATGAGGACTATATGGAATCCATTTGGGTGGAGATTATAGGCAAGAATAAGAAAGTTATTATTGGCATCTTGTACAGACCTCCTAACCTCAGCATTGAGCAGACTGATCCCCGATTCATGAAATTCACAGAGCGTCCCAGTACAAAAATGTTGTGATCATGGGAGATTTTAACTATAGAAACATTGACTGGGAAATTTTATGGGAGATCAGGAAACAAAGAAATTCCTAGATGGGGTGCAGGATAATTTCCAAAAACAAGTGATTACCGACCATACAAGAGGAGTAAGTACTCTGGACTTAGTTTTAACTAATAATGAGCACCTAATGAGTAACATAAAAGTGGGAGATAGTCTAGGCTCTAGCGATCATCAAGAAATAAGATTTAATATTATTTGGGAAGAATTGAAAAGTAAGAATAACATCCAAGTACCAGACTTCAGGAGAGCAAACTTTGACAATATAAAAAGCTATTTGAAATTGAATATGAAATGTCATGCAGACATTGTTGAGTCTCGGTGCGTGACCGGGGGTCAGGTCATGACTAGAGGTCGGGTAACAGAGGGTAATATGCATACCTTGGGTCAGGTCATTTGGGGGCGAGGGCTCAACAGACAGGTCAGCGATTTGGATGAAATGTATTGCAATCTGATTTAATTATTAATGCACAAAATACATTTATCCCCCTGAAGTCAATACAGAAAAATAGTAATACTCCCAAATGGATGACGGACAGATTGAAACATGAGATCGGAATGAAAAGAGGACTTTACGTAAAAATAAAAAATGGGGAAACACACCTTAGATCAAGATATAACAAAATGGCAAAGCTGGTTAAAAAGAATACATGTATAGCAAAACGTAATTATGAAATTAAGGTTGCTTATCAAGCAAGATCCAACCCAAAGGGTTTCTTTCATTTCTATAGAACAAAAAATACAGAAAGAATAGGACCAATTAAAAACGATGAAAATGTCATGATAGAATGAGAGGAAAAAATGAGTGAGGAGTTTAACAATTATTTTCTATCGGTGTTTACTAATGAGAGGTTAGATAAAGTACCTGACTGCGATCCGATTTTCAGAGGGGATGAAGAAAGTAGTCTAATATCAGCATTAGTAAAGTAGAAGTAGTCAAGCAGATTGAAAGACTTAAAGCTACAAAATCCCCAGGTCCAGACGAAATTTTTCCGAGAATGCTAAAAGAGTGTAAATTTGAAATCTGCGACCAGTTAACTGAAATATTTAATAAATCAGTAGACACTAGTTTTGTGCCTACTGCTTGGAGACAAGCAAACGTTGTTCTTGTTTTTAAGAAGGGAGATAGATCGTCTATGTGCAAATACAGGCTAATCAGTTTGACATCGGTTATAGGAAAAATGCTTGAATCAATAATAGTAAATAGACTCGGAGAACACATAGAAAGATAACAATGATAATTACGATATTATTTACCTTGACTTTAGCAAAGCGTTCGACAAGGTGCCACACCAGAGACTACTAAATAAAATCAAAGCCCATGGCATAGGAGGAAAAGTGTTAGAATGGATTAGAGCTTGGATTAGTAACAGAAAACAGCGGGTCACCATAAATGGAGTAAAATCTAGGTGGGGCAATGTTACTAGTGGGGTTCCCCTGGGCTCTGTTTTGGGTCCATTGTTGTTCATTATGTACATAAATGACTTAAGACAATGGAATAAATAGTGATGTTAGTAAGTTTGTGGATGACACTAAAATAGGACACCTAATTAGGTCAGGTGACAACGCAGAGATTCTGCAGGATGACCTTAACCACTTCACTCCGGGCCAAAATCTCGCGGGCAGCATTAGCTGCCAGACGTACGATGTTGTGTCATAATACTCGCATAATAAAAAATAGTCACCGCTTATATCGATCATTCTCTCTTTCACCCGTGAATTTTGATAACCACAGAAAATGTGATGAAGCCAGTTTAGAGAGTATGTCAGTTACGCAGGGACAACTACATTAAATATAATCAAGACACCGATATGGCAGCCTCGCGTATCCACTTGCTCCTCATGCCGCCTACGTAGGCGGCACCGTATGGAAGAGGTTAACAAATTGTTCACATGGTCAGTGAAATGGCAAATGAACTTCAATATCTCTAAGTGTAGCGTGTTAAATGTAGGGCTACACAACCCTGAAAATAGATACAGCTTAGATAACATGCTTTTAGAGAAAACTGAGTGCAAGAGAGACTTGGGAGTTCTAGTGTGTCTGGACCTTAATACCAGGAAGCAGTGCATTAGTGCCAGGAATAAAGCTAACAGAGCATTAGGTTTCATTGCTAGGACATTAACGAATAGAAGTGCAGAGGTATTATTAAACTCTATCTAGCAATAGTTAGATCCATCCTTGACTATGCGGTACAGTTTTGGTCTCCGTCCTACAGAATGGACATCAATTCACTAGACTCAGTACAGAAAAGAATTACCAAAATGATACATGGACTCAGAAATTTGCCTTACAAAGAGAGGCTTAGGCACCTTAACTTACACTCTCTGGAAAGACACAGAGTGCAGGGTGATCTAATAGAGGTGTTGGATCAAAGGCTTTAACAAGGGTGATGCAAACAAGGTCATCTTATTAAAACAACAGGGCAGGACTCGCAGTAATGGTTATAAACTGGACAAATTTAGATTTAAAAAGGAAATAGGCAAGAATTGGTTTACTAATAGGGTGGTCGACGAATGGAATAAACTTAGTAACCATGTATTAAGCGCTGAAACTATCAGTTGTTTTAAGAAACGATTAGACAACTTTATGGATGGGGATGACAGGTGATGATGGATACGGAGCTGCCTAGTGTAGGCCTTATGGTCTCTTGCAGTCTCCTTCATTCTTATGTTATGTACAGTAGGCGGGAAATTCAACTCGCGTAACATCAGACATTTCATGTTATCAGAATATATATTAATAAATTTTAAGTCATGTATGATCGAAATTGTGTTAACAGGGAGTTGACTGTATATACATTATATATATATATATCGTCATATTTTAGTCATATTTAGTACTTTGAACACGTGTCTCTACACCACGTTTCTCTAAACATCATACCATTTCATATTGTTCAGTTAGGCTTAAATCAAACACAATTGGTTTCGCCATCTGGGCTATTGGCTGCACCCCGTCTGGGGTATTGGCTGCATGTTGCTATGGCATCGTAGCAGGCAGTTGATACTTTAGGGTCTATATGGGGTGCCCCTATGGACCAGAGCCAAACATAATTTTGTCTGTGATAGAGGAAGACTCTGCTCACAGAGAAATGATGAAAATTTCATTACTGCTACTGTCCCTCCGTTATGCTATCCCCCAACCCCTTGTTGCTGTCCTGTATAATTTCTCTGAATTTCATTTCCTTGCTTCGCCTACCCTGTGGTGGGGGTAAAAGAATACTGCCACCAAATATTTCCACTTGGATCGTAAGAGGTGAGAAAAACGGGACAAGGATTGGGACCAGGCATCCTTCTCCCTGTAGACCCACTGGGGACATTCCTAAAAAAAGTAAAGGCATAAGAAGGTCTAGGAGTTTTTCAACCAGCACCCTAAGGTTTGGGTTTTTTAATGTGCGTGGATGTGGTACAGATGAGAGTAATAGGGAAGAGATAGGTGGTATGTTTGTGAGAAGAAAGATGGATGTGTTGGCTTTGAGTGAAACTAAGTTGAGAGGGAGGGACGAGTGTGAGTTTGGGAGTGTAAGTGGGAGGTTATCAGGAGTGAAGAGAGGGCGAGGGTGAGAAGGGGTGGCTATACTAGTAAGTGATGAGATAGGTAAACATGTAGTGGAGTGGAAGGAGGTTTCCTCAAGGATAATGTGGATGAAGGTAAAACTGGGAAAGATGTGGGTTTTTGTAAGTGCATATGGGACTGGCAGTGAGAAGAGTGTAGAAGAAAGGGAGGCTTTTTGGATTGATTTCAATGAGTGCATAGAGGGATTAGGGAGGAACATCAATGTAGTAGTATTGGGAGACTATAATGCTAGGGTAGGAAATGAACCAATTGACAGAGTGGTTGGGAAATGTGGAGTTCCAGGAAAGAATCGTAGTGGAGAGTTGATGGTGGAGATGTGTCTAGAAAGAGAGTTGATGATAGCAAATACAGTGTTTCAGAAGAAAGTCAAGCATAAGTACACATAGGAGAGGGTGGTGGATGGAAGGGTGGTAGATAGAGCATTAATGGACTATATAGTGGTAGATAGGAGTATAATAGGAAGAGTTAAGGATGTACATGTGCTAAGGGGAGAGAGTGGGGGAATATCAGATCATTTTTTGGTGGAAGGTAAGTTGAGAGTGGAGGATAGATGGAGAAAGAGGAAAAGGACAAAAGGTAGGGAGGTACTTAGAGTGAACTATTTAAATGAAAAGGAAAAGGAGAAAGAGTACAAGAAGAAGCTGAGGAGTGGGAGGGAGTGAAGGATATAGTAGAACTAGGAGTGGAGGAGGAATGGGGATGGTTCAAGGAGGGAGTCACAAAGTGTGCAAGATTGGTGTGTGGAACAAGAAGGACGGGAGGAAATAGAAGGAAGGGTAGTGGGTGGTGGGATGAGGAAACAAAGAAGGTTGTAGAAGAGAAGAAGCGAGCTTTCACAGATTGGTTACAAAATAGAACAAGGGAGTCACATGAGAGGTACAAAGAAAAGAAAAGAGAAGTAAATCACAAGGTAAAGAAGGCACAGAGGAGAGCAGATGTGAAATGGGGTAAGATTATGACAGAAAATTTTGAAAGTAATAAAAAGATGTTTTGTAAAGAAATTAAGAGAGGAAGAGGAGAATCAAGTAGAGAAGAAAAGGTAAAAGGTACAGATGGAGAGATGATAATGGAAGAGAAGGCAGTAAGGGGAAGATGGGCAGAGTATTCAGGGCTGTGGAGTCGGAACACAAACACTCCGACTCCTCTATTTTTGGCACCACCGACTCCAACACTTCATGTAATTATCTGATTATGGCCTACATATTCTATAAAGCCTATAAAACACACATACACTCCAGTCTTGAGTAGACTTACAGTATATCATTATAACTGGTTTATATCAAAGAATAAATATATATGTTATAGTGTGGCTTTCTTATGTTTGACTTCTTCATTAATACTTTATAAGTGAAGTAAAGACAAAAATTTTGAAAGGATATTGAAGAAAATTCAGTAAAAAAAAAAGATTCTATAATGTAAGACATTTGGCCTAATATATATACTACAACTGTCCCTCCGTTATGCTGTCCCCCAACCCTTGTTGCTATACTGTACCATTTCTCTGAGTATTTTCTTTTTCTATGGTGGGGGAATTCCCTGTGGTGGGGGAAAAGAATACTGCCACCAAGTATTCCCACTTGGATCGTAAGAGGCGAGAAAAAAGGGACGGGGATTGGGACTAGGCATCCCTCTCCTTGTAGCCCTACAGGGCACATTCCTAGAAAAGAAGGCAGAGGCATAAGAGGGGCTGGAGGGCCTCGGTCCAGCACCCTAAGGTTTGGGTCTTTTAATGTGCGTGGATGTGGTACAGATGAGAGTAAAAGGGAAGAGATAGGTAGTATGTTTGTGAGAAGAAAGATGGATGTGTTGGCTTTGAGTGAAACTAAGCTGAAAGGGAAGGGCGATTGTAAGTTTGGGAGTGTAAGTGGGAGGTTATCAGGAGTGAAGAGAGGGCGAGGAAGGGAAGGGGTGGTTATACTAGTAAGTGAAGAGATAGGTAAACGTGTAGTGGAGTGGAAGGAGGTTTCCTCAAGGATAATGTGGATGAAGGTGAAACTGGGAAAGGAGATGTGGGTTTTTGTAAGTGCATATGGGCCTGGCAGTGAGAAGAATGTAGAAGAAAGGGAGGCCTTTTGGATAGATTTAAATGAGTGCATAGAGGGTTTAGGGAGAAGTGTAAATGTAATAGTACTGGGAGACCTTAATGCTAGGGTAGGAATGGAGCCAATTGATGGAGTGGTTGGGAAATGTGGAGTTCCAGGAAAGAATGGTAGTGGAGAGTTGATGGTGGAAATGTGTCTAGAAAGAGAGTTGATGATAGCAAATACAGTGTTTCGGAAGAAAGTCAAGCATAAGTACACATGGGAGAGGGTGGTGGAGGGAAAGGTGGTAGAGCTTTAATGGACTATGTAGTGGTAAATAGGATTATGATAGGAAGATGTACATGATAGGAGGATGTACATGTGCTAAGGAGAGAGGGTGGGGGAATATCAGATCATTTTCTGGTGGAAGGTAAGTTGAGAGTGGAGGACAGATGGAGGAGGAGGAGGAAAGGGACAAAAGGTAGGGAGGTGCTTAGAGTGAACTCTCTAAACGAAGACGAAAAGGAGAAGGAGTACAAGAGGAAGCTGAAGGAGGAGTGGGAGGGAGTGAAGGATAGAGTGGAGGTAGGTGTGGAGGAGGAATGGGGATGGTTCAAGGAGGGAGTCACAAAGTGTGCAAGGATGGTGTGTGGAACAAGAAGGTCAGGAGGAAATAGAAGAAAGGGTAGTAAGTGGTGGGATGAGGAAATGAAGAAGGTTGTAGAAAAGAAGCGAGCTTTCACAGATTGGTTACAATGTAGGACGAGGGAGTCATATAAGACGTACAGGGAAAAGAAAAGAGAAGTAAAGAAAAAGGTAAAGGAGGCAAAGAGGAGAGCAGATGTAAAATGGGGTAAGAGCATGACAGAAAATTTTGAAAGTAATAAAAAGATGTTTTGGAAAGAAATTAAGAGAGGAAGAGGAGGCGAATCAAGTGGGGAAGAAATGGTAAAAGGTGCAGATGGAGAGATGATAATGGAGGAGAAGGCAGTAAGGGGAAGATGGGCAGAATATTTTAGGGAGTTGCTTAACCCCTTCCATACGGTGCCGCACACGTAGGCGTCATGGGGAGCGAGTGTATTCGCGAGGCTGCCATATCGGCGTCTTGATTATATTTATTGTAGTCGCCCCTCCATAATGACATTCTTTCTAATTCTTTTGTAATCGCATTTTCTATGGTTATCAAAATTCACGGGTGAAGAGAGAACGATCGATATAAGCGGTGACTATATTTTATGATGCGAGTATTATTACGACACGTTGTACGGCTGGCATTGGCTGCTGCCACCGAGATCTAAGTCCATGACGCCTATGTGTGCGGCACCGTATGGAAGGGGTTAATGTGAAGGAGGATAGGGAGGGAGAGATAGCTGCAGTGGGATGTGCTAAGAAAATGAGAGTGATGAGTGAGGAAAATGGAGGAGAAATAAGGAAGAATGAAGTGAAGGCAGCAGTTAAGATGATGAAAGCAGGTAAGGCACCTGGTCTGGATGGATGCCATGCAGAATGTCTTAAAAAAGGAGGTATAGTGATGGTGGACTGGTTGGTGAGGTTATTTAATGTTTGCTGGAGAGAAGGTAGAGTGCCAGAGGACTGGAGGAGTGTGTGTATAGTTCCACTTTACAAGGGAAAGGGGGACAAGTGTGAATGTAGTAGTTTCAGAGGGATTAGCTTGTTAAGTGTAGTTGGGAAGGCTTATGGGAGGATCTTGATTGAGAGGATTAGGAGAGGAACAGAGGGAGTAATTGGTGAGGAACAGTGTGGGTTTAGGACAGGTAGAGGTTGTGTAGATCAGATTTTTGTGGTAAGACAGATATGTGAGAAAGCTATAGGTAAGGGGAAGGATGTTTTCTGGGCCTTTATGGATCTGGAAAAGGCTTACGACAGGGTAAACAGAAAGGCACTGTGGGAGGTTATGCGGATATACGGGATAGGAGGAAAGCTTCTGGGAGCTGTCAAGAGTTTTTATGAGAGTAGTAGAGCTTGTGTCAGGATTAGAAATGGAGAGAGTGAATGGTTCGAGGTAAAGGTGGGACTTGGTCAGGGATGCGTTATGTCACCCTGGCTGTTCAACTTATACATGGATGGGGTGGTGCGTGAGGTGAATGCAAGGGTAGTGGGTCAGGGATTGGAGATGGTTAAGGAAAATGGAGAAAAGTGGGAGGTGAGCCAGCTGTTGTTTGCGGACGACACTGCGCTTGTGGCAGGATCGGAGGAGGGATTGAGGAAGCTGGTGACAGAGTTTGGGAGAGTGTGTGATAGAAGAAAGCTGAAGATAAATGTGGTTAAAAGTAAGGTGATGAGATGTACATGGGGTGAAAGTGGCAGTAATCTGGAAGTGAGCATTAAGGGAGAGCAACTGGAGGAAGTGGATAGTTTTAGATATTTGGGTGCAAATGTGGCAGGAAAGGGTGGAGTGAAGGTGGAGGTAGAATGTAGATTGAGAGAAGCGAGTAAATGCCTTGGTGGTTTAAAAAGTGTAATGAGGAATAGGAATCTGGGAATGGATGCTAAGAGGAGACTGTATGAAGGAGTGATTGTGCCAACAGCACTGTATGGAGCAGAAACATGGAACATAAGAGAGGAAGAGAGAAGGAACTTGAATGTGTTTGAGATGAAGTGTCTGAGAAGTATGATGGGGGTTACTAGGCTAGATAGAGTGAGAAATGAGGAGGTGAGGAGGAGGACAGGGGTGGAAAGGGAGCTGGGAGATAGGGTGGATGAAAGAGTAAAGGAGGTATGGAAGGCAGATGTGGAGGGAGTGAACATGAGGGGACATCCTAGGATGAGATGGATGGATGGGGTGAAGGGGGCTTTGGGGAAGAGGGGAATGTCGGTTGAGGAAGGACGGGAGAGGACAGAAGATAGGGGTGAATGGAGAATGGTTGTATATGGAAAATGTTGTGATGCATGAGGTGCATTGGACAGGGGAATGGGGGTGAGGTTGTGTGTGTGTGAGCAAAAATTTTTGACGCAGCCCAAAGGGATTTCTCCCCGTCCTCTCCTTTCTATGGGGGGACGGAGAGGGGGGTCGCCAATTTAATGAAGCGGCCTTGCTGTGGATGTGCTGTGTCCTGCGACACTGCTTCTGACCCAGGGCAGTGGACAGGGTGCAGGGATGACCCGTCATCTAGGAGGTGCTAAGATGGGAGGGAGGGTGGAGGGGTGTGGAGTGTTTTCGGGGATGAAATGGGTGGGAATGTTTTTGTGCCTTGTCCTTTTTGGCTACCCCCCTGGTAAGGGGGAAAAAGGCCTTGGTATATGTATGTATGTACATTTCAAAAACAAAAATACTGTACTATATAACAAAGGTTGAAATATAACCTTTGCAAAGGATATACAAACCTAATCATAAAAAATATATAATGGAAGATTTATATATATATATATATATATATATATATAGTTTTACAAATACAAAAAAAAAAAATACTTTATAAAAGAAGTTTAGGCAAATTTCTTGAAAGGAAACAGTAAATATAGAGAAAATAAACCTTACTGATACGAGTATGGTACAAGGTCGTGTGTTACAGCTGAACATGAATGATACTGAAAGGTATATGTATCATACATAATTTTTAGGTATCATTATCCTTCATATGTTTTCATACCTTCTTTTGCCTTAACCACTTCACTACGGGACTTAAATCTCGCGGGCAGCAGCCAATGCCAGCCGTACGACGTGTCGTAATAATACTCGCATCATAAAATATAGTCACGGCTTATATTGATCGTTCTCTCTTTCACCCGTGAATTTTGAAAACCACAGAGAATGGGATTAAGAGCAGATTAGAGAGAATGTAAAAACACAGGGGTGACTACAATAAATATAATCACGACGCCGATATGGCAGCGTCATGAATCCACTTGCTCCTCATGACGCCTACGTGTGCGGCACCGTATGGAAGGGGTTAATGTACTGAAATTACTTACACAAGTTCTTCTTGGTTTAACTACATACTGGTACTGCTATGCAATTATTGCGATGGACATTACTCTGGTTCTGGAACCGATATTATCAATACGAGTACAAAACAAGATACAGAAGCTCCTCAACTTACGTTTTAGTTAGGTTCCGAACGGCCGAACGTAACGTGAAAAGGAACATAAGTTGTTACTGTACTATACATCCACAAATTCTATTACCGTATCTTAGAAAACACCCCTAAATCATTAATTATAAACATAACATTGTAAAATAATAACATTAATTTCAAATTAATTTAATTCAAGCAACATAAATTGAGATGGTGGAGGAGAAGGTGGGGGAGGAGGAGGAGGCAAGGCACGTTCAGTCTGTCGTTTGTGCCATGTAAACAATGGATGCAGCATCATGCGTAAGTATCGTTTGAACTACGGAGAGCGCGCTAAACTAAAAAATTCACTAAAAAAAAAAAAAAAAAAAAAAAATTTTTTTTTTTTACAGTCTGTTCAAACGTAAAATGAATGAAAGTAAATAGAGGAGCGTCTGTACAGCTGAACATGTTTGACACGTGAAACATTCTTTTCAACTTTAAATATCCTTATTTCAATGATTCATTGTTAAAAAGTATAGAGGGGAAAACAAGAAGGGGAAAGGAGAGAAGAGATAGTATTATTGCGTTAGTCTACAGTTGAAATCATAATTATCCTACTGTTTGGCAACACAGCAGTGGGAGAAACCACCAAACTGATGGAGTGATGGAAACGATGCATATGGAGCTTGACAGGAATATTACAGTTCCCGTGACTGTGCGTCAACAGAAGGTATAAAACTGAAGTGTTTAATTTATTTAAGTAATACTTTGGATTTTTATCGGTCTATGTATAAATTTGAAAGCCAGCGTTGCACAAGGACATTGTGGGGGTTTAGTGGAAAGACCACGGAGATAAGACGATGAGATATATTACATTTTATCAAATTATGTTTTTTTTATATAATCTACTTATAAGGAGTGTACACTGCATAACTCTACAGACTAAACAAAGGCCTTATAAAGTGTAAATTTAACTGGAGCCAGAGTCGGTTAAAATATACCGACTCCGGCTCCAGTGACACCATAATTGCTTCTGACTCTGACTCCATGACTCCGACTCCACAGCCCTGAGAGTATTTTAATGGAGTTGCTAAATGTGAAGGAGGATAGGGAGGGAAAGATAGTTGCAGTGGGATGTGCTAAAAAAAATGACTGTTATGAGTGAGGAAAATGGAGGAGAAATAAGGAAGGATGAAATGTAGGCAGTTGTTAAGATGATGAGAGCAGGTAAGGCACCTGGTCTGGATGGATGCCATGCAGAATGTCTAAAAAAAGGAGGTACAGTGATGGTGGACTGGCTGGTGAGGTTATTTAATATTTACAGGAGAGGGTAGAGTGCCAGAGGACTGGAGGAGTGGCTGCATAGTTCCACTTTACAAGGGAAAAGGGGACAAGTGTAAGTGCAGTAGTTTCAGAGGGATTAGTTTGTTAAGTGTAGTTGGGAAGGCTTATGGGAGGATCTTGATTGAGAGGATTAGGGGAGGAACAGAGGGAGTAATTGGTGAGGAACAGTGTGGGTTTAGGATGGGTAGAGGTTGAGTAGATCAGATTTTTGTGGTAAGACAGATATGTGAGAAAGCTTTAGGAAAAGGTAAGGATGTCTTTTGGGCTTTTATGGATCTGGAAAAGGCTTATGACTAGGTAGACAGGAAGGCACTGTGGGAGGTTTTGCAGATATATGGGATAGGAGGAAAGCTTCTAGGAGCTGTCAAGAGTTTTTATGAGAGTAGTACAGCACGTGTCAGAATTAGAAATGGAGAGAGTGAGTGGTTTGAGGTAAAGGTGGGACTTCGTCAGAGATGTGTTATGTTGCCCTGGCTGTTCAACTTATACATGGATGGGGTAGTGCGAGAGGTTGCAAGGGTGGTGGGTCAGGGATTGGAGATGGTTAAAGAAAATGGAGAAAAGTGGGAGGTGAGCCAGATGTTGCTTGTGGACGACTCTACACTTGTAGCAGGATCAGAGGAGGGATTGAGGAAGTTGGTGACAGAGTTTGGGAGAGTGTGTAAAAGAAGAAAGTTGAAGATAAATGTGGGTAAAAGTAAGGTGATGAGATGTACAAGGGGTGAAAGTGGCAATAGACTGGAAGTGAGCATTAACCCCTTCCATACGGTGCCGCATATGTAGGCGGCATGAAGAGCAAGTGGATATGCGAGGCTGCCATATCGGCGTCTTGATTATATTTATTGTAGTTGCCCCTGCGTAATGACATACTCTCTAAACTGTCTTCATCACATTTTCTATGGTTATCAAAATTCACGGATGAGAGAATGATCGATATAAGCGGTGACTATATTTTATGATGCGAGTATTATTACAACACATCGTACGTCTGGCAGCTAATGCTGCCCGCGAGATTTTGGCCCGTACTGAAGAGGTTAAGGGAGAGCGACTGGAGGAAGTGGATAGCTTTAGATACTTGGGTGCAAATGTGGCAGGAAAGGGTGGAGTGGAGATGGAGGTAGAATGTAGAGAATAGACATTTGGGAATAAAGGCTAAGAGGAGACTATGTGATGGAGTGATTGTGCCAACAGCACTGTATGGGGCAGAAACATGGAACATAAGAGAGGAAGAGAGAAGGAGTTTGAATGTACAGTCGAACCTCGAAAGCCTGGACCCCGAATGCCCGGACCCTCGTATGACCGGTCGAAATGAACAAAGGGCGGACTTTTCAAGCAAAGTTCCCTATTTGTCCGGTAGGTGGCAGCAACGGCCATACATGTGTACTCAAACCCGGCCCAGTCAAGCCGCCACCAGGGCTGCCGTTTAGTAGAATTTTGTACCAAAACATAGTAAAATAGCGGCATGTGGCAACTGCACAAGGACATGAGGAAATGTTTTCTACATATCAGCGGGCTGTAAAAACATGAAAATCAAACTTTTGTTAAAAAATCATAGAACTAGTTATCAAATAATAAATGGTACATCAAAATATGACTTATTGGTAATTGTGTTACTTATAAAATATTATACCCCAAAAGATACGTTTTTGCCATGTAGAAAAAATTCTACGCTTAAGTTTCAGATTTCTTTTAGCAATGATAATATAAGAAAATAGTTTTTATATCTTACTGAATATGTTAGGGCATGGGGGCCTTATATACATTCAAGAATGAAAAACTAGAACCAACATTTTGTCAAAGTTTGACAAGTATATCTTGCTATGAAAGTCTGCACACGCCCGAGAAAAATTTATGCCCTGGTATGGCAACACTCCCATTCTACACGGCAGTATAGAAAATGCGGCAACCCTGGCCGCCACCACTGTCCCGCGTGCATACCTTCCGATATTTACAGTGTACGTAATAAAAAATACAGTACAGGTAAACGTCGACTTACGATGGCCGCGACTTACGATTGTTCGACTTTACGATGACGACGACGACGACAACGATATGATAATTTAACCCCTTCCATACGGTGCCGCACACGTAGGCGTCATGAGGAGCAAGTGGATTCGCGACGCTGCCATATCGGCGTCTTGATTATATTTATTGTAGTCGCCCGTGTTTTTACATTCTCTCAAATGTGCCTTGAATCCCATTCTCTGTGGTTTTCAAAATTCGCGGGTGAAAGAGAGAACGATCGATATAAGCGGTGACTATATTTTATGATGCGAGTATTATTACGTCACGTCGTATGGCTGGCATTGGCTGCTGCCCGCGAGATTTAAGTTCCGTACTGAAAATACATATTATAGTGTTTGAATATGGTAAAAAGGATAAAAATAATTAAATAAACTACTGTACATGTTTAATAGGCTATATTCAGTATCTCTGGTGGTTAATATACAGGTAGGCTAGGTACAGTGACCACGGAACAGTGATACACAAATTGGGGATCGACTTACGATGAAATCGTCTTACGATGGCTCTATCGAAACCTAATGCCATCGTAAGTCGACGTTTACCTGTACAGTACATTTACATGCCTGTATTACAGTTATTATTATATAATTATTAGTATTTTAGCATTATTATTACAGTATTGTTATTATTACAGTGTTAGAGTATTATTCTTATGTGTTTCTATGCCATATCATATTTTACCTATACGTATACCGCTACGAAAATCTACGGGTGTTAGGGCGAAATTTTCGATGACCAGACTTTTGGCATGACCGGATCACCCTTCCCCCCAATTAGTCCGGGCTTTCGAGGTTCGACTGTATTTACCTAGTTATATTTTACGGGATGGAAGCTATGCTCATTGTGACCCGTTTTCATCTCTCCACATCCAGTTTATTCTTGAACTCATGTATAGTTCTGGCATTCTCTGTTTCACTGTTTAGTTTGTTCCAGATACCGATCACTCTGTGAAGGAAACTGTTCTTTTTTCAGGTCTCTTCTGTAACTGTCCTTCTTTAGCCTCTCTTGTCCCATTTCAATAGGTCATCTCTATCAAGAACTTCCATCCCTTTCATAATTCTGAAGATGGGCAACAAGTCGCCTCTTTCCCTTCTCTGCTCCAATGTTGACAGCTGTAATTTCTCCAATCTTTGTTCATATGTCAAATTTGATAGTGTGGGTGCCATTTTTGTCGCTGCTCTTTGGAGTATTTCTAATTTCTTTGTGCTTGGTGCCCACATTGATATAGCATATTCTAGTTTCGGTCTTATCAATGTAGTAATTATTTTCTTAACCATCTCTTCATCCATGTAGTTGAAGGCCACTTTCATTGATCTTAATAAGTTGTAAGTCTCTCCGAATAATTTATTTACATGTTTGTCAGGTGTCAAGTCACTTCAGATGATTACTCCTAGATCCCTCTCTGAGTTTACTTTCTTTACTACTTTGTTTCCAATCGTATATTTTCCCGAAACTATTTTTGCCTCTTCCAAATTCCATTATGCTACATTTCTTGATGTTGAAGTTCATCTCGTATTTCTGGCTCCATTCCCATATTTTATCCAGGTCATCTTGTAGCGATCTGCAATCTTCTTCTGTTTTCACTCTCTTGAGTAGTTTGGCATTGTCGGCAAAAAAATTTATGTAACAATTTACTCCTTCGTCCATATCATTTCTGTATATGGCAAACATTAAAGGAGCCCAAACAGAGCCTTGTGGGACACCACTTTTTACATCTTCCCATTTTGAACTTTTGTCCCTAAGTACCACTCTCATTTTTCTCCCAGTTAAGAAGTCCTTCACCCATTCCAATAGTTTACCTTGAATTCCTCCTATTTTTTCAATTTTACAAATTAATTTTTGTGTGGTACCTTGTCAAAAGCTTTCTGCAAATCCAGGAAGGCGCAGTCTGCCCATCCATCTCTTTCTTGTATTATCTCAATTAGCCTCTTCACTCCAGGGCACATGGCACGTCTGGCAGCATTAGCTGCCCGACGTGCGATGTTGCTTCATAATAAAAGCATTATAAAAAATAAAGTCAGTGCTCAATTGTTCGTTCTCTTTCACCCGTCTATTTTGATAACCATAGAAAATTTATGAAGCCAGTTTAGAGAGAATGGAAATTACGTAGGTACGACTACAATAAAGATAATCAAGATGGCGACGTCAGCATCATCGAGTACCCACTTGCTCCTCATGCCGCCTACGTAGGCGTCACCGTACGGAAGTGGTTAGTCTCGAGTAAAAGCAGATTAGATTTGTGGTGCATGATAGGGGTTACCAGGCTGGATAGAGTGAGAAATGAGGAGGTGAGGAGGAGAACAGGGGTGGTAAGGGAGTTGGGAGATAGGGTTGATGAAAGAGTATTAGGTTGGTTTGGACACATGGAAAGAATGAGTGAAGAAAGACTAGTAAGAGAGGTATGGAAGGCAGATGTGGAGGGAGTGAACATGAGGGGGCATCCTAGGATGAGATGGATGGATGGGGTGAAGGGGGCTTTGGGGAAGAGGGGAATGTCTGTTGAGGAAGGACGGGAGAGGACAGAAGACAGGGGTGAATGGAGAATGGTTGTATATGGATGATGTTGTCATGTATGAGGTGGAATGGGTGGGGGGATGGGGGGTGAGGTAGTATGTGTGAGCAAAATTTGATGCAGCCCAAAGGGAGTTCTCCCCGTCTTCTCCTTTTCTGCATGGGGGGACGGTGGGGGGACGGTGAGGGGAGGTCGCCGATTTAATGAAGCGGCCTTGCTGTGGATGTGCTGTACCTTGCAACAATGCCTCTGACCAAGGGCAATGGACAAGATGCAGGGATGAACCGTCATCCAGGAGGTGCCAAGATAAGAGGGAGGGTGGAGGGTGGAGGGTGGAGCGTGGAGGGGGTAGAGTGTGTTTAGGGATGAAATGGGTGGGAATGGTTTTTATGCCATTTTCTTTTTGTCTACCTCCCTTGTACGGGGGAAAAAGCCTTGGTATATGTATGTACAATTGGTTTAATATTGATAACATAAAAATAATACACCAATACTGAAAAATACAACCATGTACACATGTTGAAAGATATAGAAAACATTTGTGGAAATACAAAAACAATTTAAAACAAAGACACAAACAAAACTTAGTTGCTGCTTGGATAGCTGGTGCTGGGCTGTGGATCATCCAAGTCAGCTGCTGGTGTGGTGGGAGGAGTAACGGTCGTTGTTGTAGGGGGTGCGGTAATGGTTGGTAAGGTGGCAGCAGGGCAACAGTAGGAGTGACTGGTGGAGTTGTTCGTTTCAAGAACATCGTATTTTTTCTAATAATAAATTTCACGATATGGATGCACTGCATCATTTATCATCCTTTCAATCCTTGTAAAGCATTTGAAGTTGGGGTCCATTTCTTCCAACTGTTTAAGGAATTTATTCATTGTAGCAAAGCTTTCTGATAATCCCTTAGTGGTGAATTTCCTTACTGGCAACTCTTCTTCTTCTTCCTCTGCCTGTCTTCTCTCCTCTTCAGCCACTCATTCCTCTTCCAATTCGATGAGTTCTTCATTTGTTAGTTCACCGGATTCTTGATCTAATAATTCTTCCACATCTTCTAATTCACATTCCAATGAAAGTTCTTTTGACAATTTCAATATTTTTCATGTATCTCACTGAGTTCTTCACTGTCAAATCCAGCAAAGTCATGCACATAATGTCTGAGACACTTTTTCCAAATTCCATTCATACACTTTTCAGTGACATCCTCCCATGCAACAGATAGATTCTTGATACACACAAGAACATCGTATTGTTTCCAAAATTGACATAGCCTTAGTTCTGGGTCAGCATCTATAGCAGCTATTGCTTGGGAAAAAGTGATTCTCAAATAGTTTGCTTTGAATGTTACAATCAAACCTTGGTCCATAGGTTGAAGAATTGATGTCCTGTTAGGCTGCAAATAAACAAATTTCACATTGGGATGAAGATCACCCAAGTGAGGTGAGTGTCCAGGTGCATTATCCAATAGAAGTAAAACTTGAAAAGCAATTACTTTTTCTAACAAATACTCACACACTTGAGTTATGAAGCAATTCACAAACCAGTCTTCAAAAAGTGGCTGAGTTATCCATGCCTTACGATTTGATCACAAGTAAACAGGCAAAGTGTGTCTGTTTATATATTTGAATGCACGTGGGTTTTCTAAATGGTAAATTAAGAACGGCTTCAGTTGGAATCCTGCTATATTCCCCCCAAGCAGAAAAGTAAGCCTATCCTTGTAAACTTTAAATCCTGGCATTGTTTTAGCTTCTTTATGGATATATGTGCATTCTGGCATTCACTTCCAATACAATCCTGTTTTGTCTACATTAAATATTTGCTGTGGAAAATAGCCATCATCAGCAATAATTTCATCAAGCATTTCCACAAACTTTTTAGGTCTTTCTTCATTTGCACACACTGCTTCTCCAGTCACACAAACACTGAAGCTGAAATATTTTCTTAAATATTTTGAACCATCCAGTACTTGCAACAAAATATCAGACTTTTTGCCTTTATCTGTACAGTAAACATGCTTAACAGTGTCCTTTTCTGATTTTGGTCTTCCATCATTTTCAACATCATATCCTTCATAGGAACTCTAAACCATGTTACATTCCCACATACAGATTAATACACAGCAATCACATGATTGTAGATAACCTTATCCAAGACATGATTGTGCAAGATATTATTGAATCATCCATCAGTGAATGGAACTTCCCCCTCTTTAGTGTCCCTAAATGCAATGGTTCCTTCCACCCTGTAGTAGACTTCAGAGAGTTAAATAAACTAATCAAACCAGATAGACACCCAATTCCTGTCTTACAAGATCACTCCATCAGTGAAAACAACATAGTGTTTACGAACTTAGACCTTATGTCAGGATATTTCCAGATCCCCCTTGCCCCAGAATCTAGGCCTCTGACAGCCTTTAGCACACCCACAGGTCATTATCACTTCAAACGACTTGCCATGGGTCTTGTATCAGTTTACCTCAATGACGTGATCATCACTTCCAAATCCGTTAGCGAACATCAACACAGTGTCTTTTCATGACTAGAACAGGCAAGTCTCAAACTGCAACTTAAGAAGTGTTCTTTCCTTCAGAAAGAAATATGCTTTCTTAGGGCATGTCCTTAATTCACAAGGAATTTTAACTTCACAGGACAAGATTAAGGCAGTCATAGATTTTCCATCCCTACTTCTGTAGAGCACATACATTCATTCCTTAGTCTGTCAGGTTTTTACAGATATTACATTCAAGGTTATGCTAGTATAGCAGCACCTTTAACTTCACTACTTAAGAAGGACACACCATTCATTTGGATATCTGACTAAGAGAAAGCCTTTTATGACTCAAAGAAAACCTTAACCATGCCACTTGTCCTTGCTTTCCCAAACCACAAGCTTCCTTTCACAATTTACACTGATGTGTCCTACACAGGACTTGACACAGTCCTCATGCAACACCATGGCACAAAACTCAGACCAATTGCCTATGCGAGTCGCACACTCAACAAACACAATTTAAATTACTCAGTCACAGACACAGAAGCATTAGCAGTCATTTACACACTCAAACATTTCAAAGAGATCATCCTTGGTTACGAGATACACATATACACGGATCATCAACCAATCTTATACCTCTACAAGGGGTAAAGGGCCCCATTCACGACAACGATTTTCAACCCCAACCCAGATTTCAAACATGGTCGGGGTTGGAGTTGTGGTTGGCGGCTTCGCCACTCACTGCAACAACCAATTGTCCATCCAATCATCATCACCACCAAAACAAGATGCACCCCAGCTGGCCACAGACACACTTACACCAATTACAAGAGAGCTAACTGGGAAGCCTTTACTGAAGAGACAGAACAACATTTTGAAACACTTAACAGTACACCAATCACAAACATAAACAATGCTGTGCACGCTTTTAATACAATCATACAAAACGCAGACAAGAGATACATCCCTAGAGGCAACAGAAAATCACACAACCCCAACTTCACACCAGAAATCCAAGGCCTCATCGGACAACGTGACACACTTAAACACGATACCCCCACACCTATCCCTCAAAACATAGCAGACCAAATACAAACACTAAACACTGTGATTGCCAATAAAATACATGAACAAAAAACACAAAATTGGCAAAACTTTATCAATACACTTGATCACAAAACAAACACCAGCAAATTGTACAAAACACTCAACAGCATCACACTATCCAACACTAACACTACACGCTCTCACGCAGCAATAATCACAACAACAGATAATCTACCCTCAAACAGACAACAAGCAAACGCACTCATACGTCATTTTGCACAGACGAGCCATCTTACATCTCACCCTGACGACCGACGCACCATTCGACGTAAGAAAGACTTCCCCACAGACTCAGACTATACACCCTTCATAGACAGTCAGACAAAACTCATAATGCATAATCTCAAGCACTCATCTGCCTGTGGCCCTGATAACATAAGCAACATCCACCTAAAACACATTGGACCACAAGGTATACACGCACTCACAAACATTGCAAACTACAGCTATTCACACAACACTATACCCGACATCTGGAAGCATGGTAAAATAATCACCATTCCAAAACCGAACAAAGACCCAACAATCCCAACATCGCACCGCCCAATCACACTTCTCTGCACCCCCTCTAAAGTCATTGAACGCCTAATACTTAAACTTGTCACACCATATATTCCCCTTGCTGACTCACAACACGGTTTTAGGCCACTACACTCCACAAACACTCTTCTGACAAACCTCACACAAAGAATTTTAGATGGCATCAATTCAGATAGGCCCCACCACAGAACACTTCTTATAACATTGGACATTAGTAAAGCTTTTGATGCTATCCCCCGCCACAACCTAACAAATAAAATATATAACACAGACATGCACAATAACACCAAAAGATGGCTGGCCAATTATCTGGCAGGCAGGAATGCTCATGTGTCATATAATGGCCAATCATCGCACATAAGAAACATTAAGAACGGAGTACCACAGGGCTCAGTTCTATCCCCCACATTATTTAATCTATACATGCATGACTTACCCACACCAGACACCTCAGAAATACAAATCTCTTCCTACGCAGACGACATAACAATCACATGCACACATTGTAACACAGACAAAGCTGCAGAAATAATCCAGCCTTACCTTGATACACTCAACACATGGTTCATCACAGACTCAAAATAGCTCCAACCAAATCTACAGCAACACTTCTCACCAACTGGACAAAAGAACACAAATACATACCTCATCTCTACATCAACAACACATACCACACACAAACACACCGAAAATTCTTGGTGTAACATACGATACATCCATGTCTTTCAAACAACACCTCACAAACATAAAAAACAAATGCACACCTAGACTTAACGCACTTAAGTCAATCACTGGAACAACATTTGGACAAAACAAAGAAACTAATATAACAATATACAAACAATGCATACGCTCAGTGATGAATTATGCAACACCCTTCAAATCATACAAAACAAAGCCCTAAAAACAATTACAGGCTGCACAAATACAACACCTACAGACCATTTACACCATGAAACAAAAGTCCTCAAAGTCAAGGACCACCTCGACATGAGAGGCACACAAACACTTGCTGCAGCCACCACAAACACATCACACCCGCTACACTACATAGCAGAACACCCACACACACCAAGAAACATTAAAACTACACCCAAAGACCTTTATTACGCACAGATACTCTCTTCTCTTCCTCCACAACCACCAAATACCAGCCTCCGGAAACATATTCATAATCATATCACTCACCGCTCCATTAACACACTGAAAGACAACACACTGCTGCATGCCAGACCCCCTGATATCCACCCTTCTGAATCCTCTCTCCCACGAAAGGACAGAGTCCACTTGGCCAGACTGCGATGCGGTCACCACCCAGCACTTCTAAGCTACCAGAAGAGGCTGGACGACCGTGTTGTGAACAGCTGCCCATACTTCACCCCATACCATACAACACATAATGGAAGACTGCATTATACACATTCATGCACGCAAACAACACAACATACACTCTATAAAGGATTTGTGGGAAAACCCAGTTTCGGCTGTGGCCTTCCTTGGGGAGACGGGACTGCTCGGACAGACAGTCTAGGGAACGACAACAACAACAACCAATTGTCCAATTTTTCGCAGTTGATCCGCAGTTCTATTGTGATAAGATGTCTGATCTCGACTCTGACGATCTTTTTAATATTGCTGTTTTTTTAGAGGCAGATAGAAAGCGCAAAAAAAAGTCAAAGTGGTGTAAGTCTTGGCTTCAAAAAAGAAACAAGCTATCCCATAATCAATTATTAGAGGAACTGAGACTAGAGCCTAAAGACTATATGAACTATTTAAGAATGAATGAATCCACATTTTTAGAGCTTCTGTCCTTGGTAACACCAATCATAAAAAAACAGGATACGATGATGGTACATAAAATTCCTCCGTTCCACTCCCAGATTTTTTTTAACTTTCTACTTTTTTGCACTCCTTCCTCCATACAGTTCTTAACGAGCCAATTTTTCTAACTACATCATCACGCGTAGCTGCGGGGTTTACTTCCTTAAATTTTGAAACAAGTATTTCATAAGCATTGTTTTTTATTATTTTATTCGAGTATTCTTTACTTTTACCTTTCCATAGGCATGGATGTTGACGGTATAATCTCTCTTACGAAATCTTTACTGTACGCTTCCATTTTTTTAGTTAGGCAGCACAACTATAGCTACAAATGCACGGTACAAAATTTTGGGCACAAGTGATAGATTTGGTTGTCCGCACCCATCCACCACTCCAACCCCAACACAGACATAAAGCTCCGCCCACAAAATATCAGGAAAATCTGAACGACTCCAACCCCAACCACGACCTGCAAATCGGGGTTGCGATGTAGGTTGTTGGAGCCCATCCACGAGAAAATTTGGTCTGGGTTGGGGTTGAAAATCGTTGTCGTGAATGGGGCCCTTAAAACCTTTCAGGAAACTTTGCCCACTGGTTCCTTACCATACAGTTCATGCCCACCTTTCATTTTGTTCAAGGAAAACTGAATCTAGTTGTAGACGCTCTCAGTCGCCATATTGCAACTATCAGAATCCTCTTTCAGTAAACCCTATACAAGCGTGCGTTGCTGCAGTGCAGAAATCAGACCCTCTTTGGAAACGTGTCATATAATTCCTTAAATCTGCAGACACAATTGATACAGAAAACTTTCCTCCTAATATCAACAATTACATTTTGGTGGATGACACTCTGTACCACAATACAAACATGAACCCAACAGATCAGTGTTTCAACTTGTAGTCCCAAACTTATACACAATTCACCTATTGCTGCACACCCTGGCAAGGAAAAATATGTTACACAAGCCAGATTGCACTATTTCTGGTTGACCATGAGGAAGGATATACACGCTTACATTGATGCTTGCCACACTTGTGTAATTCACAAAGGTCATATCAGTGGTCATGTTACAATTCTAATTTACTCTACACTTTCTAAACCATTCAACACAGTTGCTCTTGATCTTCTTAACCCCTTCCATACGGTGCCGCATACGTAGGCGGCATGAGGAGCAAGTGGATACGCGAGGCTGCCATATTGGCGTCTTGATTATATTTATTGTAGTTGCCCCTGCGTTTTTACATACTCTCTAAACTGTCTTTAATCACATTTTCTATGGTTATCAAAATTCACAGGTGAAAGAGAGAACGATCGATATAAGAGGTGACTATAT
This sequence comes from Oratosquilla oratoria, assembly GCF_046742065.1. NCBI lineage: Eukaryota > Metazoa > Arthropoda > Malacostraca > Stomatopoda > Squillidae > Oratosquilla > Oratosquilla oratoria. The sequence continues at coordinate 13,338,155 of NC_134803.1, read as the reverse complement.
TTTATGATGCGAGTATTATTACGACACGTCGTACGGCTGGCAGCGGCTGCTGCCCGCGAGATTTAAAGCCCATACTGAAGAGGTTAAGTTACAACTTACACATACCAGAAGCCAATATCTCTGTCTGTGTTGACCATTTTTCACAATTCTGTATTCTTTCACCCCTACCGGACAAAAGTGCACAACACATAGCAAAGACACTCATTGACAAATTCATATGCCCCTTCACTACACCCAAAACTCTGGATTTCTGACAACGGGACCGAATTCAACAATGAGATTCTATTACACATTTGAACATACTTTCAAATCAAGAAATGCAATACTACAGCTTATCACCCTAGTTCAAATGGCTTAGTTGAACACCAAAATAGAAAGATTCTCAATGTTCTATGACATCTTGCTTCTGATCTGCACCTTTCTTGGGATGAACATATCCCCATGATTCAAGCTTGGATAAATAGTTCCATTAATAAGTCAATATTAGAATCTCATTTTGTCCTCTTTGGCTCGGACAAAAGGCTCCCTTATGATCTTCTTTCAGAATTACCTCCCATTTACAACTTCAATAATTACGTAAAGGTCAAAGTAGCAGATTTCAATAATTTGTTCAAAAGAATACATAATACTCCTCATCTAACTAAGGATGAAATGGTCTGTTTATATAACAAATCAGCTAGAGCTTGTACCCTTGAAATTGGACATTGTTTACACCCTTAACCACACCCCCACCTCGAAGCTCTCCCCTAAATTCTCCAGATCCTATCATATCTGTGGACATGAGTCAATAAACAAAGTTAAAGCACTCAACTGCATGACCTTACGGAGACTGTCTTGCATAAAGATCATATCAAAAGAGTTCCCCGTGGCCTTGACATAGAAACCATTCCTTCACAGAATCATACTATCCCTGCAATAGAGGACCAATACTCTCAACCAAAAACTCCAGTTCTTCTTCCCCGCTATGATCTTCAAAATTGAGCAACAATTTGTTAACATCTATATTCTTGCCTAGGTGAATGGAAGCAATACCTACTTTCTGCAGTGTATCTTCATGCCAAGGTCCTGCAACAGGCCTTGCCTGCCTTGTTTTATTTTATTTTCTATCTTCTTAGCACCAATATTACTGGGGTCAGTGATAGTGGACTGAGCCATGTTATCATCTCCCTTCGCTAGTATCATTATCTCCAATATTCACCTTCACTGGTCTCATCATCTTTAATACTCAGCATAGCTGTCATCTCCCTTTGATACCTACCATGCACATGCACAATGAAAGTAGCCTTTGACTACATGGATGAAGAAATGGTAAAAAAAATAATACTTACATGGATAAGACCAAAATTAGAATACGCAGTGTCACTATGGACACCTAGTTAAAAAAATAAATAAATATATAAATAAAAAATAAATAAATGAAAATAAAGAAACTAGAAAGAATTCAAAGAGTAATGACAAAGATGGTACCAACACTTTGCAATTTGACATACGAACAAAGATTGGATAAACTGAATCTACCAACCCGGGAACAAAGAAGAGAACAAGGTGATTTACTAACCATTTACAGGATTATGAAAAGGATGGAAACTCTTGATAGGGATGACCTACTAAAATGGGACAGAAGAAATACAAGAGGACACAAGAAGAAACTTAAGAGGGACAGTTACAGAAGAGGTCTGAAAAAGAATAGCTTTCCACACCTAGTGACAGATATCTGGAACAAACTGAATGAGGAAACAGTGAGTGCTAAAACTATACATGACTGTAAGAAAACTGGATGTAAAAAGATGCAATAGCAGGTCACTATGAGCATAGCTCTTTTCTCCCAAAGGAAGGTTCATTGTTCAAGTGACCCAGCTCACCAACTTTTCCGGGTGATGCCCTTTCAGCGAAGAATAGATTCCAGCATCTCAAGTCAAACCACCTGTATGAACAAAATGCTTTTCTGGCACCTCTCGTCGCATCGCATCCAATACAACCAAACCTTCCAATTATTCTTATAGCTAATATGGCAACAGCCTACTCTTACCATCTTTGGCAACCTCTGTACATGTGTAAATAGAAAATGTTTCTGGCAACCCTCCAAGGTTTCATTGGAGCTTGACTTGCATTTTGTAAACCTCTGTACATGTGTAAATAGAAAATGTTTCTGGCAACCCTCCAAGGTTTCAATGGAGCTTGCCTTGCATTTTGTAAACTGTCAGACTCAGTAATGTCAAGAAGACAAATCGAGTTTATTTCACCATTTAACCCCTTCCATACGGTGCCGCACACGTAGGCGTCATGAGGAGCAAGTGGATTCGCGACGCTGCCATATCGGCGTCTTGATTATATTTATTGTAGTCGCCCCTGTGTTTTTACATTCTCCCAAATGTGCCCTGAAATTCTCTGTGGTTTTCAAAATTCGTGGGTGAAAGAGAGAACGATCGATATAAGCGGTGACTATATTTTATGATGCGAGTATTATTACGACACGTCGTACGGATGGCATTGGCTGCTGCCCATGAGATTTAAGTCCCGTAGTGAAGTGGTTAACCTACAACCTATATTTCCTAAATGCTGTATTTGCTGTCATCAACTCTTTCATCCGCATTAACCTTGAAAAAGCTTCCTTCCACTCCACTACATGCTTACCTATCTCTTCACTTACTAGTATACCCACCCCTTCTCTCCCTCATCTTCACTTCTGAGATCCTCTCAACTACACTTCCAAACTCAAACTTGCCCCTCCCTTTCAATTTAGTTTCACTCAATGCCAACACATCTATCTTCTCACAAACATACTGCCTATCTCTTCCCTTTTAATGGTAAAAGACAGTAAGTTGATTGGAGAGACAGCATACTGGAGGGACAGTCGCAGTATAATAAAGTATCATCATTTCTCTATGAACAGAGATTTCCTCTACCACAGACAAAATGATGTATGGCTATAGTCTGTAGGGGCGCCCAATATAGTATCAGCTGCATGCTACTTAGCAGCTTTCAACCCCACAATAACATGCAGAATACCCCAGATGGGGTACATTTAAAATATATACCAATGGTTGATATCAATGCCACTAAAATTTTGAGTTGGTAATAATTTCCTGTTGATTCGTTATTACAAAAAGCAACCTTTTTGACAACCTACACAGTATGCAAGAAAGTGTGACAAAAAGCTTACAATAAACTGCAAGCCTCTCTTGACATCTCTACATACCTGTGTAATATGGTGTATGAGACTCATCTTTACATGAACAGTGAGTGAGTCAAGAAGAGTCATGCTAAGTGGAGTTGTGCTCCCTAGTGCCACACAGTTGGTACCTGGCATGGGTGTAGTAGACTTGGTATTGGTACCCTGAATACTTTCCAGAAGTGCAAAACTTGGGCGCTGGAAATAGTCCTGCAAGGTATAAAGACATGTTTGTTGTATGCATTTGGGTGGTTGCACTGATGACACAACTTTGATGTGAATCTCATTATTTTACTGAAAATATTGACACATTTCAATGAGTAATAAAGTTATTTTACAGGTAAATTAATCATCAACACATCTGGTGTTTATGTATATATATATACATACATATACTAAGGGCTTTTCCCCCCTTACAAGTGAGGTAACCAAAGTCAAAAGCATAAATCAAATCCCATCCATTTCATCTCCACATATTCCACTCCCATTCACCACCCCTCCCTACCTCTACTTGATTCCCCCTGGATGATGGATCATTTCTGCATCTCGCCCACTGCCCTGGGTCAGAAGCAATGCAGCAAGACATAGCGCATTCACAGCAAAGGTGCTACATTTAATCGGCAATCCCGCCTCTCCATCATCTCATGAAGAAAAAGAGAAGACTGGGAATAATTCCCTTTGGGGTGCATCAAAATATCATTCACACATACTCTTTAATTACCACCACCCCCACTCCCATGCATCACAGCATCATCCATACACAACCATTCTCCACTCCTCACTCCTATCTTCTGTCATTTCTTTCCCTTCCTCAACAGACATCTCCCTCTTTTCCAATGCCCCTTTCACCCCATCCATCCATCTCATCCTTTGTCGCCCCCTCACGTTCATTTCATCTACCTCTGCCTTCCACACTTGTTTTACTAATCTTTCTCCACTCATTCTTTCCATGTGTCCAAACCACCCCAACATAATTTCATCAACCCTATCTCCCAACTCCTTTTGTAACCCTGCTTTCCTCTTTACCTCCTCATTTCTCACTACCTACCAACTTCTCAGACATTTCATCTCAAACACATTTAAACTCTTTCTCTCTTCCTCTCTTATGTCCCAGGTTTCTCTCCCATACAGTACTATCAGCACAATGCAGTATAATTGAATTTGGGAAAAGCATGAATAGGGTATCAGGACAGTATAAAATTGACGGAAAAGAAGTAAGGGAAGTAAATTCTGAGAGGGACCTAGGAGTAATCATCACCAAAGACATGTCACCAGATAAATATATATAAATAAAATAGTCAGAGAAACATACAATTTGTTGAGAAAAATAAAGGTGGCCTTTAAATATCTGGATAAGGAAATGATAAAAAAAAAATTACAAACACTGATAAAGCCAAAACTGGAATATGCAGTACTGATATGGTCACCCAGTACAAAAAAAAGAACATAAGAAAATTAGAAAGAATACAAAGAGCAATGACAAAGATGGCCCCAACACTTTCAAACCTGACATATGAACAAAGACTGGCCGAACTGGAATTGCTGACCCTGGAACAAAGAGAATGAGAGGACCTACTAACCATCTGCAGAATTATGAAAGGAAAAGAATGCCTTGCTAGAGAGGACTTATTAAAGTGAGACAGAGGAAAAACAAGAGGACATGTAATGAAACTCAAAAAGGACAACTTCAGAAGTGACCTGAAAAAGAACAGCTTCCCACACAGAATGATAGATATCTGGAACAAATTGGATGAAATTAGTGTGTGCAAACACAATACAAGAATTTAAGAACAAACTTGATCTTGCAAGATACAAAAACAGGTCACCACGAGCATAGCTCCCCTTCCGTAAAATACAACTAGGTAAATATAATCTCTTAGTATCCATCCCCAAATGTCTATTTCTCATTACACTTTTTAATCCCCCAAGGCATTACCGTATTTTTCGGACCATAAGGCGCACCCGTAATTTGCTATTCCCGTCCTTACATAAGACGCACCTGACTATAAGGCGCACCTGGTCTTGTCATTGGATAATCATGCATATACGAGTGCATTCAGAACTGAACATTTTCGTTGTTGAATGAGAAAAATCGGTTGGGATTTAGCAAAATTACAAAAATGAATTATATATCTTTTCTATTTTGGTCAGTGAAATCAGACCACCTCCATGGACAGTCTGCCCTGCCAATACCCCTCAAAAACAACATAAATACGTTACGGGAATTATGGGGAATAAAACCAACATTAGCAGTTTTATTCCCGTAATTCTCTATTCACTTAAAAACACATGATTTATTACAAATGACAATAAATTTTTAGTTTCGACCATGGGCGCAATATAGCAATAGAAATTTAATTATTAATTTTGTGAATTATAATGTATCAACGTAATATGCAATTTTATGAGCGGAAATAAAAATCAAAAGGTACTAAAACAGAATTCGTAAGTAACGAAGTCGTGTCGGACGATGGTACGCCATGCTTGTTATGATAGATGCCGACGTCGAAGAAATGAAAGGATAAATTCGTCTAACCTAACCTGTGTTTAATACATCATTACCTGCAAATTAAATGTCATCCGGCTTGCCCTCGTCGTCGTCGTGAGAGATGTTGGCAGGCTTAACCACTTAATCAGCTTGCAGGGTATACAAAGTTTTTGCAGCTTGAAGGAATGCATGTATCTCCGCTCCATAACATTCCTTCAAGAAAATGTACCTGGCGAGGTACTGTCGTTAGTACCGAGGCCGTCAATTGACAGACGACAAGACGGTGTCCCGATCCTATGCTACCGACTTCGTTCATTAGCATATTTGCTTGTATCAAGGTATGTTATATTTTCATTTCCACCCACAAAATTGCATATTGCGTTGGTACATTTTAATTTTCTATTGCTATATTGCGCCCATGGTCGAAACTTAAAAAATAAACAAATGACTACAGTCGGAGTGGAGCGAGACTAGACCAAAGCAAAATAGCTGTCTGTTGTGAACACTATCATGTTATAGCCATGATAGTGTGAATGAATCCGGTGGCAAGGACTTGAAAACTGTCGAAGTTTTCGCAATTTTCTTGTCAAGATACATGCATCTTGGTTATAACTTTTGCTAGGCCTATGCCCTGTCACCGTCGGCAGGCTAGCTACGAAACGTGTCAAAATAGTACATCACTGTCCGAGGCATTTATTGCACTGAAGCCACACATAAGGCGCACCTCATGATAAGGCGCACCACTCGATTTTGGCCGATTTTAAGGATTTTGCCCGCGCCTTATGGTCCGAAAAATACGGTACTTACTTCTCTCAATCTACTTTCTGCCTTTACCTCCACTCCTCCCTTTCCCACCACATTCGCCTCCAAGCCTCTCTCCCTTAATACTCACTTCCATTTTGTTGCCATCCTTTCCCCTTGTACATCTCATCACCTTACTTTTACCACATTTATCTTTAACTTCCTTTTTTCACACACCTTCCCAAATTCTGTCACTAACTTCCTTAATACGTTCTCTGATCCTGCTACAGGCACAGTGTCATCAGCAAATAACAACTGTATTATTTTCCATTTTTCTCCATTTCTTTAACCATCTCCAATCCCCAGCCCATTACCCTTTTGTTTACCTCTCACACCATCCCATTCATGTAAACATTGAACAGCCATGGTGACATGACACATCCCTGGCAAACTCCCACCTTTACTTCAAACCACTCGCTCTCTGTTTTTAATTCTAACACAGGCTAGTAAAAACTTTTGACTGTTCTTAACAGCTTCCCTCATATCCCATATATCTGCAATATCACCCACACTACCTTCCTGTCTACACTTTCATAAACCTTTTCCAAATCCATAAAGGCCAAAAAACATCCTTACATCCCAAAGCTTTCTCCCATATCTGCTTTACCACAAAAATCTGATCCACACAACCCCTACTTGTCCTAAATCCACACTGTTCCTCTCCTAATCCTCTCACTCAAAGCCCTCCCACAAGTCTTTACAACTACACTCAATAAACTGATCCCTCTGAAACTACTACACTAATACTTGTCGCCTTTTCCCTTGTAAAGTGGAATTATACAAGCACTCTTCAAGTCCTCCAGCACTCTACCCTCTTTTAGACAAACATTAAACAACCTCAACAGCCAGTCCACCTTCAGTGTACCTCCCTTTTCCAGATACTCCACATGAATCAATCTTACCCAGGTGCCATACCTACTCTCATCATTTTAATAATTGCTTTCACCTATTTTTTGCTTAAAAGTGGCAGTCTGCCGACAAGATTGACTAGATAAACACCATATGAGGACGGAGCCTTTATTTGTACGACGTTTCGCTTATTACAGCTTTTTCAAGTACAAGTTGAGATACAAATGCTTGAGATTAAATAAGGGGAAAGGAGGGAACGGGGAGAGAAAAAGAGGGGGAGGAGGAGGAGGAGGAGGAGGAGGAGGAGGGTGGGTGTCCTTTCCCAGTGTCCAATCCCCCCACCCTCCTCCTCCTCCTCCTCTTCCTTCCCCCCCCCCTTTTTTTCTCCCCGTTCCCTCCTTTCCCCTTATTTAATCTCAAGCATTTGTATCTCAACTTGTACTTGAAAAAGCTGTAATAAGCGAAACGTCGTACAAATAAAGGCTCCGTCCTCATATGGTGTTTATCTAGTCAACCTATTTTTTTCTTATTTCTCTTCCATTTTCTTCATTCATCACTGGTATTTTCTTAACGTCTCCCATTGCAACTATCTTTCCTTCCATATCCTCCTTCACATTAAGAAACTCCCTAAAATACTCTGTTCATCACCTCTTACTGACATCTCTTCCACTATCATCTCTCCATCTGCACCTTTTACCTTTTCTTCTCTAGGTCGATAACTTGGTCTAATGAAAAAAAAAAAAAAGAGAGAAAAAAAAAAGTGAGTTATAAATTATTAATGTACAAAGAAGTAGCTCTACTAAGGAAAGCCAATGAGGAGAATTATAGGGAGATAGATGACTTAAAAAAGGAATTAAATAAATTAAAGGGAGAAAATGAAGATATAAATTGGAATGAAGCATTAAAAAAGGAGATAAAAGATCAAATGCAGGCAGTGACTGAAAAGGTGGAGGAAAAAAATCAAAGAAAATTACTTACAGGAAATAAAGAAACAGTGGAAAGTAGAACAGGAATGTCAAAAAGTATCCTTTAAAGAAATGGTGGAGTAACAGGTCAAGGAGAATGAAAAGGAAACGGTGATCCAAGTGATTAAGGAGAAAGGCAACTTAGTTAGGGACACAGTGGATAAAAAAGATGCATTGTAATCTTTGGCATTAAAGAGAAGCATGATGTTCCTAGATATCAGAGGGAAAAGGAGGAGAAAGAGATCCCTAAGGAAATTCTAAAAGAATTACAAGCAGAAAAACAGGGTTTAGATAGGGAAATTGAGGAGACTTATAGAATAGGTATATACTCTAAAGAAAAACAATACAGGCCACTGAAAGTAAAGCTTAGATCACAAACAATTGTAGAGGAAGTACTATCCAGAACAATGAAATTAGCAAACAGTGAACAACACAACATGAAATAGTATGTACAAAAACCATTCATGAGTTTAAAAGTAAACTAGACACTGCGAGATACAAAGGCGGGACACCACAAGCATAGCTCCCCTTCCCGCAAAATACAACTAGGTAAATACAAAAATATACATACATACATACATATACCAAGGCTTTTTCCCCCTTCCAAGGGAGGTAGCCAAAAAGGGAAAGGCATAAAAACACTCCCACCCATTTCATCCCTAAATACCCTCCACACCCCTCCCACCCTTCCTCTCATCTGAGCACCTCCTGGATGACGGGTCATCCCTGCACCCTGCCCACCGCCCTGGGTCAGAAGCAGTGTCGCAAGACACAGTACATCCACAGCAAGGCCGCTTCATTTAATTGGCGACCCCCCCTCTCCGTCCCCCTTTGCATAAAAGGCGAGGACGGGGAGAAATCCCTTCGGGCTGCGTCAAAAATTTACTCATACATACTACCCCACCCATTCCTCCTCATGCAGTCACAACATCATCCATATACAACCATTCTCCACTCACCTCTGTCTTCCGTCCTCTCCCTTCCTTCCTCAACAGACATTCCCCTCTTCCCCAAAGCCCCCTTCACCCCATCCATATACAAAAATATATGGATAAAAAAAGAAACGAGTGAAGAAAAAGAAAAAGAACTTAGAAACAAAGCGAATGAAAAAAACAAAATAAATAAATAAATAACTGAAACTGAGAGGAATGATTTTTTTTGGAGAGTGGTGGACCTGAGACTGAGAAAATGGTGCATAAGGAAAAAGGAAACAAAGCAGGCAGAAAAAGATGAGAAAGGAAATTAAAAATAGCTTATACCAACATAGATGGAATAACTTCAGGAATGAATGAATTAAATGATTATCTGGCCTTAGAAAAACCAGACATAATGGGAATAGTAGAAACTAAATTAAAGTGTACTCTACCACCCACACTGTGGACAAGGTTTATACAATTGTTGGACGTAGAATAGAAAGGATAAGCAGGGTGGCGGAGTATTAATTTTGACTAATAAAGGTTTAAATGTAACAAAAATAACTGAAGGAGAAAATAATGTAGAATCAATTACGAAGCAAGTTGAAAGAAAATATATGAAGAGGAGAAAATTTGTAGTGGTGTATGCGCCCCCCAAAACACAGTCCTGGACAGAAAGTGATCATTCCAAAATATTAGAATATACAAAATACAAATTAACTAATATACTGAAGGACAGAGGAAAGATAGGGTAGTGGGTCAGGGATTGGAGATGGTTAAAGAAAATGGAGAAAAGTGGGAGGTGAGCCAGCTGTTGTTTGCGGACAACACTGCGCTTGAGGCAGGATCAGAGGAGGGATTGAGGAAGTTGGTGACAGAGTTTGGGAGAGTGTGTGATAGAAGAAAGCTGAAGATAAATGTGCGTAAATGTAAGGTGATGAGATGTACAAGGGGTGAAAGTGGCAGTAGACTGGAAGTGAGCATTAAGGGAGAGCGACTGGAGGAAGTGGATAGTTTTAGATACTTGGGTGCAAATGTGGCAGGAAAAGGTGGAGTGAAGGTGGAGGTAGAATGTAGATTGAGAGAAGCAAGTAGATGCCTTGGTGGATTAAAAAGTGTAATGAGGAATAGACATTTGGGAATGGATGCTGAGAGGAGACTGTATGAAGGAGTGATTGTGCCAACAGCACTGTATGGGGCAGAAACATGGAACATAAGAGAGGAAGAGAGAAGAAGTTTGAATGTGTTTGAGATGAGGTGTCTGAGAAGTATGATGGGGGTTACTAGGCTAGATAGAGGGAGAAATGAGGAGGTGAGGAGGAGAACAGGGGTGGAAAGGGAGTTGGGAGATAGGGTTGATGAAAGAGTATTAGAATGGTTTGGACACATGGAAAGAATGAGTGAAGAAAGACTAGTAAAAGAGGTATGGAAGGCAGATGTGGAGGGAGTAAACATGAGGGGACGTCCTAGGATGAGCTGGATGGATGGGGTGAAGGGGGCTTTGGGGAAGAGGGGAATGTCTGTTGAGGAAGGACAGGAGAGGGCAGAAGACAGGGGTGAATGGAGAATGGTTGTATATGGATGATGTTGTGATGCATGAGGTGGAATGGGGGGTAAGGTAGTATGTGTGAGCAAAATTTGACGCAGCCCGAAGGGATTTCTCCTCGTCTTCTCCTTTTATGCATGGGGGGACGGAGAAGGGGGTCGCTGATTTAATGAAGCGGCCTTGCTGTGGATGTGCTGTGTCTTGTGACACTGCTTCTGACCCAGGGCAGTGGACAAGGTGCAGGGATGACCCGTCATCCAGGAGGTGCTAAGATAAGAGGGAGGGTGGAGGGATGTGGAGTGTATTCAGGGATAGAATGGGTGGGAATGATTTTATGCCTTTTCCTTTTTGGCTACCTCCTTGGTATATGTATGTATGTATGTATGGGTGACTTTAATTCAAAAGAAATATGTTGAGAGGAAATGACAGTGACAGGTGGAGAGGAATTCTGGGGCAACGTCCTGCTCGACATGACCATCGAATACACAATGATTCAGTGGATAAGGGAAAACACCAAATACAGAGGTAGTGAAGAACCATCAAGGCTGGATTTAATACTTATGACAGAGCCTGAAATTGTCGACAAAATTGATTATAAAACTCTGATAGGAAAGAGTGACCATGTGCTAATAGAATTTCTGTTGAAAGAGCAAATGGATCAAAGTAGAAATGAAAAACATAGAATAGGAAGACTAATGTACAACAAATCAAGTTTTGAGAAACTCAAAAAATTCTTTCGCAACATGAACCTAAATGAAGAAACAGGGATGGAAGAGAAATGGAGTATACTAAAAGAAATTTATAATGAGGGAGTGAATAAATATGTACCACAACAAAAAAAGGAAAGAACACACATAAAAACCTGGTACAACAAAATATGTAGTGAGGCTAAGGATAAAAGAGACAAAGCTTGAAAGAAATGGAAAAAATACAAGAAAACAAGCAAATGGCTAACATACATCAAACTAAGAAATGATTATGTAAAAATACACAGAGATGAAAAGAGAAACTACAAAAAAAAAAAAAAAAAATAGAAAAATGCAAGGAAGCACCCAAACTATTTCATAGGTATATAAATGGCAAACTGAAGAATAAACAAGAAATAGAAAAGCTGTGGCAGGGTAAATACGAATATACAGAAGAACTGGAAATGGCTGAAATTATGAACAACCACTTCAAATCAGTATTCACAATATAAAACTCACCTAACTGTGAGGAAATAGATATCTCCCTCAATGAAAGAAATAATTGTAAAACAGAAGGAAATCAGCGGCCAAATCAAAACCCTTGATGTCAGAAAATCACATGGTCCAGATGGAATTGCAAATTGGATACTGAAAAAATGCATGGAGGAATTAACAGATAAAATATACAATATAATTAAATTCTCACTTCAAGAAGGAAAGGTGCCACAGGACTGGAAGAATGCAAAAATTGTACCGATTTATAAGGGAGGAAACAAGGAAGATCCATCAAATTACAGACCGTTATCCCTAACAAGCACAGTAGCAAAAATTTGTGAAAAGGTCATCAAAAATAGATGGGTTAAAACATTTGAAAGCAAAAACTATACTGAATCCAAATCAATTTAGATTCAGACAAGGAAGATCATGTACAACAAACTTGATCTGCTTCTACTCGAGATTAATATAATACATGAGAGATGGTTGGGCAGACTGTGCCTTTATGAACCTATAAAAGGCATATGATAAGGTACCACACAAGAAACTAATAAGGAAAATAGAGTCAATAGGTGGCATCAGAGGAAAATTATTGGAATGGATGAAAGAATTCTTGACTGGGAGGAAAATGAGAGTAGTAATTAGAGATAAATTCTCAAATTGGGAAGAAATGATAAGTGGTGTCCTGCAGGGTTCAGTACTGGCCCTGATCATGTTTGCCATATACATAAATGACATGGATGAAGGAGTAGAGTGTTATATGGATTTCTTTGCAGACGACGCAAAAATACTAAAGAAAGTAAGAATGGAGGATTGCAACTCATTACAACAAGACTTGGAAATGGACTCAAAAGTAGGAAGTGAAATTCAATATCAAGAAATGTAGTATAATGTAATTTGGAAAAATTAATAACAGAATATTGAAAGATTATAAAATTGGTGAGGACAAGGTCAAAAAAGTAAACTTGGAAAAATACCTTGGAGTGATGATCAGCAAAGACATGGCACCGGACATATTAATAAAATGGTCAGAGAAACCTACAATTTATTCAGGTCAATAAAAGTGGCATTTGTCTATTTGGATGAGGAAATTATATATATATATAATAAAAAAAAAAAAAAAAAAAAAAAAAAAAAAAAAAAAAAAAAAAAAAAAAAAAAAAAAAAAAAAAAAAAAAAAAAAACTACACTAATAAAACCAAAACTCAAGTACACAGCAACACTATGGACACCCAGTACCAAAAAGAATATAAAAAGATTAGAAAGAATACAAAGAGCAGGAGGTGCTAAGATAGGAGGGAGGGAGGAGGGTGGAAGAGAGTGGAATATATGGGAAATGAAATGGGTGGGAGTGATTTCTATGCCTTTTTCTTTTTGGCTACCCACCATGTAAGGGGGAAAAAGCCTTTGGTATATGTATGTATATGTATGTACAAAGAGCAACAACAAAACTGGCATTAACTCTTTCCAAAATGACATATGAACAAAGATTGTCCAAATTAGAATGATCAACTCTGGAACAAAGAAAGGAAAGAGACCTACTATCTATAGAATTACGAAAGGAATGGAAATCTTACATAAGAATGATTTATTGAAATGGGACTATGGAAAAACAAGAGGACACGGAAATAAATTAAAAAAAGACAATTACATAAGAGATCTGGAAAAAAATAAAAATAAAAAAAAAGCTTCCCACACAGAGTGATACATACCTGGAACAAATTAGACAAAGAAACAGTGTGTGCAAACACTATTAAAGATTTTAAGAAAAAACTTGATGCTGAAAGATACAAAGAGGGGTCACCACAAGCATAGCTCCTTTCCCTTTAATACAACTAGGTAAATACACAAGTCCACACTCTGCTCCTTATGAATATAATTACATGGTATGAGTCAGTGAGATTATGTAAGGCCTGACCTACCTGATTTGTAGAGTATGCATTAAGAAGAAGGGCAATTCGATAGTCAGGTGTTGCTGGAGGAATAGGTGGCATGTGTGTGACCTGAGGGTTGTGGGCCAAAGTCTGCAGGAACCTGGTGGTCATTAATACAATAGTTATACATGGCAAGGTGAGAAATAAATACATAATATATAATACTTACTAAAAATCTTTTTACCACTTACAAGGAGGTTACCTGATTCAAAGAAAATTCATATACAATAAAACCCATTCAATGCCCTACTCATTTCAGATCTCATGAAATATTATCCTTGTTTCCTACCACACTGCTTGGGTCAAGAGCACACTGTAATACACCACAATGCTTCCACATACTTATATAGTTAGTTTAAGAACATAAGAACACATAAGAGTAAACGAGACTGCAAGAGACCATAAAGCCTACACTAGGCAGCTCCATATCCATCACCACCTGTCATCCCCATCCATAAAGTTATCTAATCGTTTTTTAAAACAACTGATAGTTTCAACGCTTACTACATGGTTACTAAGTTTATTCCATTCATCAACCACCCTATTAGTAAACCAATTCTTGCCTATTTCCTTTTTAAATCTAAATTTGTCCAGTTTATACCCATTACTGCGAGTCCTGCCCTGTTGTTTTATTATGATGACCTTGTTTGCATCACCTTTGATCCACTTGAACACTTCTATTAGACCACCCCACACTCTGCATCTTTCAAGAGAGTGTAAGTTAAGGTACTTAAGCCTTTCTTCATAAGGCAAATTTCTGAGTCCATGTATCATTTTGGTCATTCTTCTCTGTACTGATTCTAGTGAATTTATGTCCATTCTGTAGGACGGAGATCAAAACTGTACCGCATAGTCAAGGATGGGTCTAACTATCGCTAGATAGAGTTTAATACTTACCTCTGCACTTCTATTCGTTACCATACTAGCAATGAAACCTGATGATTGTTAGCTTTATTTCTGGTGCTAATGCACTGCTTCCTGGTTTTAAGGTCCGGACTCACCAGAGCTCCCAAGTCCCTCTCGCACTCAGATGTTTTTAAAAAGGTCTTATCTAGGCTGTATGTATTTTTGGGGTTGTGTAGCTCTACGTTTAACACGCTACACTTAGAGATATTGAAGTTCATTTGCCATTTCACCGACCATGTTAACAATTTATTAAGATCATCCTGCAGAATCTCTGCATCGTCTCATGACCTAATTAGGCGTCCTATTTTAGTGTCGTCCGCAAACTTACTAACATCACTATTTATCCCATTGTCTAAGTCGTTTATGTACATAATGAACAACAAGGGACCCAAAACCGAGCCCTGGGGGGACCCCGCTAGTAACATTGCCCCACCTAGATTTTACTCCATTTATGGTGACCCGCTGTTTTCTGTTACTAATCCAAGCTCTAATCCATTCTAACACTTTTCCTCTTATGCCATGGGCTTTGATTTTATTTAGCAGTCTCTGGTGTGGCACCTTGTCGAACACTTTGCTAAAGTCAAGGTAAATAACATCGTAATTATCATTGTATTATATATTTTAGTGTAAAAAGATAGAAGATTAGTCACACATGACTTACCCTTGGAGAAACCATGCTGTGAATCACGAATTAAATTATGTCCTTTGATGTGTCCTCTGAGTCTATTTACTATTACAGGTAAACGTCGACTTACGATGGCCGCGACTTACGATTGTTCGACTTTACGATGACGACGACGATATGATAATTTAACCCCTTCCATACGGTGCCGCACACGTAGGCGTCATGAGGAGCAAGTGGATTCGCGACGCTGCCATATCGGCGTCTTGATTATATTTATTGTAGTCGCCCCTGTGTTTTTACATTCTCTCAAATGTGCCTTGAATCCCATTCTCTGTGGTTTTCAAAATTCGCGGGTGAAAGAGAGAACGATCGATATAAGCGGTGACTATATTTTATGATGCGAGTATTATTACGTCACGTCGTACGGCTGGCATTGGCTGCTGCCCGCGAGATTTAAGTCCGTACTGAAAATACATATTATAGTGTTTGAATATGGTAAAAAGGATAAAAATAATTAAATAAACTACTGTACATGTTTAATAGGCTATATTCAGTATCTCTGGTGGTTAATATACAGGTAGGCTAGGTACAGTGACCACGGAACAGTGATACACAAATTGGGGATCGACTTACGATGAAATCGTCTTACGATGGCTCTATCGAAACCTAATGCCATCGTAAGTCGACGTTTACCTGTATTGATTCTAGCATTTTCCTATAACCGATGTCAAACTGATTGGCCTGTAGTTGCATATAGATGATCTATCTCCCTTCTTAAAAACAGGAACAACGTTTGCCTGACTCCAAGCACTTGGCACAAAACCAGTGTCTACCGATTTATTGAATATTTCAGTTAACTGGTCGCAGATTTCAAATTTACACTCCTTAAGCATTCTTGGAAAAATTTCGTCTGGACCCAGAGATTTTGTAGCTTTAAGTCTTTCAATCTGCTTGACTACTTCTTTACTAATGCTGATATTAGATAGACTACTTTCTTCATCCCCTCTGAAAATCGGATCACAGTCAGGTACTTTATCTAACCTCTCATTAGTAAACACCAATAGAAAATAATTGTTAAACTCCTCATTCATTTTTTCCTCCGATTCTACCATGACATTTTCATCATTTTTAATTGGTCCTATTCTTTCTTTATTTTTTGTTCTATAGAAATGAAAGAAACCCTTTGGGTTGGATTTTGCCTGACTGGCCCTGTTTCATCATATAGGAGAAATACCTAATAGTAACTTCAAAAACACAAAGAAATTAATTGGGTCATCACAGATCTTTTTCCAATATAAGCAATTTCCCCATTGGCAAACTAGAGACTCTATAGAATAAAAAGCTTCTTCCCCCTTATAAGAGATAGCCAGCCAAGGCATGCACCCACTCCTGCTGATACCACTACCAAAGACTATATAGGAAAGATGGGAAAGCTCACAGAGAGCCGCGTCCACATACATTTTAGTGTGCGGCTCTCTCACGTCAATCACCAGTTTTAACTGCATCGTCTGTTTGTTTACAATTAAGCGGGACATTCAATCATGAATGGGCGGAACTATCACCCATGTGTGGTGTGCAAAAAGAAGAAAAATTACTCCCCATCTGATTTTTCACGTTTTTCCTAAAGATAAAGAAAGGTAAGAGATTCAACATCCACAGTACATGGAAACTTTAACAGAAAATGGAGGAATAACATAGAACATAGTTAAAATCTTCTTTATGTCAGTGCATTGTCACTTAGCTTGGAAATGAAAATTATAGATGAATACCTTGAAAATATCTAGAAATATGATTTGATCATGTCAAATTCATACCATATCTTTATGGCAGTCCCAGGCAGGCACAGCAATGGATGGAGGGGGTGGGAGTGGTTTTGTGCATTCTTTTTGGCTACCCCCCTTGTAAGGGGGAGGAGGCCTTGGTATATGTATGTTTCTTCTTTTTTTTTTAGCAGGCTGTGACTGCTTCTTTGGTAGTTTTAAAATTTAACTGTTTTAGTTGAATGATTTCTCTGTGTTATGCTTGTTATTTTACGTATGATTGCAAATCTTGTTTGTTTAATTTTGTGACTTGTTTCTTGCATGTTCATCCTTTTATTTTTGTCTATGTTGTTTACAATACAGTACCTATCTTGCTACATATGTATATATTTTTGTTTGTTTGCTTTTGTGGTTTTCCTTTGTTCTGTTAACATTTTTTGCTTTATTTTTGCTTAATCAATATGCATGTTATGTCTGCTTCTTTGTTTATTTTTGTTTCATATTATTGTTTTTGATTACTGATTTTCCTATGTTTTGTTTGGTATTTAATATCTGATTGCATGTTTTGCTTGCCTGATGTATGTTTAATTTTTGAAGTTGAATAATGTTATTTCTTTTAGTTTGTTTTGTATATGTTCTTTACAAGACAGTATTGCTTTGTTGCAACTAAAAGAATCTCATGTACACCTAACTTTTACTATCCTTGTTTGTATAATTTGTGTACAGACACTTGAATAAGTATACAAAGTTCAAACATAAGCACAAGCACAAACAAGAAAAACATATTACAGAAATAATGAAATAAATATAACTAAAATAACCTTTTAAATTTTAACCGTTTACTCAATTTCAAATATTTAGTAATGAATGATGCATTGTGCAGAAGTATTTTACCAACTTTTGATTTTATAAATATGATCATGTGTGTAAAGCATATATTAAATAGTCTTATTTGCATGCAAGTCATAAAATTACTACCCATTATTTTATAAAGAGAAAGTAAAACGTTTTCGAAATGTTGATTATTTTAGCAAAAGGATCAGTTTTAAAATTTCCAAAAACACTATATATAATACAAGTTTAGTATGATTTGAAAGCCACGCTACGCCACTTCCGATTTATAGTTTGCAGCTCTGTCGATAGATGGCGCGCATTCATGCTGGATGGATGACGTTTTCTTATTAGTAGAAATAGAAGCTTTCCCATCTTTCCTATATAGTCTTTGCCACTACCATCCATCACCCATTTGTTTCCTTTTCATATCATCTCCTTGTGGATGAAGGACCATCTCTGTCTCATGCCCACTACCCAGGTCAGAGGCAATGCAGCAAGACAGAGCACGTCCATAGCAGGGTCCCACCACATCATTTACTTGGCAACCCTCCCTCCTTGTCCACTTATGCAAAAATAGGGAAAATGAAGAGAAATTCCTTAAGGCCACATTAATTCATTGTCCATTCACAACCATTCCCTACTCACCCCTATCCCCTGCCTTCTCCTTTCACTGCTCAACACATTTCCCTCTTACTTAAAGCCCCCTTCATCCCATCCATCCATCTCATTCTTGGTCTTCCCCTCAAGTTCACTGCATCCACCTTTGCCTTGCATACTTTTTGCTAGTCTTTTTGCAATCATTATATGTGCCCAATCCTTTCCAATATTCTTTCATTAGCCCTATATACAAGCTCTCTTTCCACCCCCACTCTCATCACTTTCTCATTTTTCATTCTATTCATCCTCATAACCCCCACCATACTTCTCAAACACATTTAAGTTTCTCCTTTCCACCTCCCTTGCATTCCAAGTCTCTGCCCCATACATTGTCATAGGAGGCACAATCAGGCACATTCACTCTTTCATACAGTCGTCTCTTTGCATCTCAGGACACTTTTCGTCCCCATAAGACATTTACTTGCTTCCCTTACTCTACAGTTTACTTCCACCCTCACTCCTACATCCCCTGCTACATGTCACACTAAATACTTAAAACTATCCACTTCTTTTAACCTCTCTCTTTTAAAACTTACCTCCAACCCCATCATTATCTCCCTTTCTGCATCTCATCACTGTTTTTATCCACATTTACTTTCAACTTCCTCCACTATAACTGTGCCACCCTTCCCAAACTCCATCACCAACTGCATTAGACTCTCCTCTGACCCAGCCACAAGCACAGTGTCATCAGCAAATAGCAACTGGCTCACTTTCCACTTAGCTCCAATCTCACTACCTGTCTTCAATCATCTGCCCTTGCATTTACCTCCTGCACCACTCCATCTGCATAAATATTGAACAGCCATGGTGACATAATACAATCATGACCCCAAGACCTTTCACTTTCACCATTCCCAACCCTAATACATAGCTTGTGACTATATTTAACAGCTTTACCCCTATCCCATACATCTGCAACACCTACCACAGTGCCTTCCTGTCTACTGTACCTTATCATAAGCCTTTTCCAAATCCATGAAAGCCCCCCCCCCATAA
This sequence comes from Oratosquilla oratoria, assembly GCF_046742065.1. NCBI lineage: Eukaryota > Metazoa > Arthropoda > Malacostraca > Stomatopoda > Squillidae > Oratosquilla > Oratosquilla oratoria. Next base: position 13,318,524 of record NC_134803.1, on the reverse strand, counting down.
AAGAAATCTTTACCCTTTTCCACAAACTTCCCACAAAGCTGCCTTACCACAAATATTTGCAGAGCTGAGCTCATTACCACTGGACAAGTAGTGCGTTAGTAATGTAGTAACACAGTAACATTATAACCTAGTTTTATTATATGGGAAGGGGAGCTATGCTCGTAATGACCCGTCTTTGTATCTCTCAGCATCTAGTTTGTTCTTTAATTCTTGTATGGTTTTTGCACACCCTTGTTTCATCCAATTTCTTCCAGACATCCACCATTCTGTGTGGAAAACTATTTTTTTCAGATCTCTTCTATTACTATCCTTTTTGAGTTTCTTTTCATGTCCTCTTGTTTTTCTTTTATCCCACTTTAATAAATCTTCTCTGTCAAGGACTTCCATCCTTTTCATGATTCTGTAAATGGCCAATAGATCTCCTCTTTCTCTTCTTTGTTCCAGGGTTGGTAGTTCCAGTTTTGACAATCTTTGTTCGCATGTCAACTTTGAAAGTGTTGGAGCCATCTTTGTCATTGCTCTTTGGAGTCTTTCTACTTTTTTTTTATTCTTTTTTGTGCTGGTTGCCCATAGTGTCGCAGCATACTCCAATCTTGGTCTTATCAGTGTGACTAATATTTTTTTTCAACATTACTTTTTCCAAGTAATTAAAAGCCACCTTTATTGATATTAGTAAATTGTATGTTTCTCTGGTTATTTGTTTATATGCTTGTCTGGTAATATGTCTTTATTAATAGTTACTCCTAGGTCCTTTTAAGAGCTATATTTTTTTACTGCCTTTGTACCAATTTCATATTGTCCTGATATTATTTTTTCCAAACTCCATTATACAGGTACTACATTTCTTGATGCGGTAACGCAAATGCTCAGCTCTGGTCATTTCATGTTTTAGAATAGGGAATATCAATGTTGTAGTTTAGGTACTATTTTATTGAGAATATTCATAAGAAATAAATACTTCTCAATTTTTTTTTTTATCAAAATCAGTCTAATGGAAATTGAAATCAGTAATGCATTGACACTAGTGCACCTCCACATTCAACAACTCCATGAAATACCCTACCAATCTTCCCCTTATACCTTCACTTCCATTAAGAGCTGTCCATCTAAACCTTTCCATTTTCCTCTCTAACTGACCCCTTCCTAATTCTATTCACTTCCTTCTAAAATATCATTTAATATATACAAGCACCCGGCTGACGCCGGCCATGGCTCCGCCATGGGTGCTTGGCCTGCGGTACTGCTCGCTTCGCTCGCGGCCAGGGCTCCGCCCTCATTGTTTTAATGTATGATTTGTTCGGTTTGGTTTAGATAATAAAAGAGAGGAACCCATACAGGTATATATATATATATATATATATATATATATATATATACACATATATGTATATACAGGTAGTCGTTGACTTACGACATATGCGACTTACGACTGATCGACTTTACGACCACGAGATAGTGCAATAATATTTAACATTTGATAGAGTAATAGAATTGCAATGTTATGTCTGGCAGCGTAGACACAATTACTCTGCATGTCGCGAGACGCTAGTGCGATAGTTTTGGCAGGCTGCCGACAGCGTCAGCATCCCAGCCAGCTAAATATTCTTTCAATTTTTTGTTTGAAGTAAAATCTTTCCTAATTTTGCAATGCATTTTGTATTTTTGTATTTCTATATGTTTTGCAATTAATAAAATGTAACAATATTTTTTTTATGCCTAGGCAAGTTTGTCGATAACAGTATGTTCGGTACAGTACGTAAACGGAAAGAATGTGTTTTGAAATAAAAAAAATCCTAATTTTGCCTTGCATTTTGTATTTCTATATGTTTTGCAATTAATAAAATGTATCAGTAAAACTTTTTTATACCTAGTCTGTTGTCGATAACAATATGTTCGGTACAGCATTTTGTATTTTTATGTTTTGATTAATAAAATGTAACAGTAAACTTTGTTTATGCCTAGTCTATTGTCGATAACAATATTTTCGGTACAGTACGTAAACGAAAAGAATGTGTTTTGAAATTTAAAAAAAAATTCCTAATTTTGCCTTGTAATGATTTTAATGTAACCAACAAAAATGTATTTGTAGGTCAGAGATGACAGGACTTTATTCAGTATGCGTATGCCTAGGCTACGTTTCCTAACGAAAATTATAAAAAAGTTAATGAATATTAAACAACGTAGCTCAAAGATAATAAGATTTTATTCAGTATGCATACGTTTCTTAAAGTCTGATGATAAAATAATAAAAAGGTTAGAAATTACTCGTACAATATTAGATATCATAGGTTAAAGATGATAGGATTTTATTCAGTATGCTTAGGCCTAGGCTACATTTCCCAAAGAAAATCAGATAAAATTATAAAAAGGTTAAGAAATACTATACAACATAGTTCTAAGATGCTAAGATTATTTCAGTATGCTAAATATAATATACAATATATATATACAGTAACAAAAAATATTTAAAGGGTAATATATGCTGTATATATATATAAAGACCGACTTGCGTCCAGATCGACTTACGACCTGTCTGTCGGAACCGAACTCTGTCGTAAGTCGACGACTACCTGTATATACACATATATATATACAGATATATACATACATATATATACACACATATATATACACATATACATATATATACATATATACATATATATACATATATATATATATATATATATATATATATATATATATCATGACACCCAATATTGAACATATCTGGGTTGCGTATACAGATGGAAATGGATATACGTTGTTAGTTTCTTCGATCACTACTTTTGGGGCCAGAAGAATTTCCCTCACTTGAGGGTCCGTTGTTAGCTGGCGGGTTTCTCGCCTGAGCCAATATCAATGGCCGATGCAACAACTTGAGGAGCCTTGGAGACCTTGTTACCTTGGAGGACTTGTTACCTTGGAGGACTTATTACCTTGGAGGACTTATTACCTTGGAGGACTTACTGTATTACCTTGGAGGATTTATTACCCTGGAGGATTTACAACCTCGTAGGACTTGCAACTTCAGAGGACTTGCACCCTCGTAGGACTTTCGACCTCGGAGGACTTGCAGCCTCGAAGGGCTTACAACTTCTGAGGACTTGCACCCTCGGAGGACTTGCACCCTCGGAGGACTGGCACCCTCGGAGGACTTGCACGTAACTGGGCATGCAGGTTCTTGTCATTCTGCAGTTCTGTTTTTTATTTTTTCCGGTTAACCGTAATCCATTTCCAAAAGTGGCGAAGACGCCTTTTCTTGCTAGCGTCGGGTTCCCTGGCGGGCATGGTGCCTAAGATACAAAAAAACAAAAACAAAAAAAAAACCACCACTATCTTAAACAACGTGACGTGGCCCAAAAACGCCGGACCCCTTTCCGTTTTCGCTCAAGCTCACTATGGTTTTGTGAAAACTGACAATTTGAGAAAACTCCGCGCTTTATAGTAAGTAGATTTTGTCACACTCCTACTACATTTTACATATGCTCTCCTTTGTGCTTACCTCACCTTATTTTACTTCTCTCTTCTTTTCGTATCTTTTACATGCTTCCCTAGTCCTAACTTTCAACAAACCTACATACGAGTATGCTCACATTTTCTATTCTACTGTTACCTACACTCCTTCATCCCGCCAATCAGTACCCTTTATTCTACTCCCTCCCATCCCCCTTATTCCATCTACCATCTTTGCACACCTTGTTACTTCCTCCTTAAGACAAACCCATTTGCCTTCTACTCCTACTTCTACTTTCTTCCTCACCACCTTCCATATATTTCTCAGCTTCTCCTGGTATTCCTTCTCCTTTTCCTTTCCATTCAATTTGTTAATTCTCAGCACCTCTCTACCTACCATCCTTTTCCTCTTCCTGAACTTTTCCTACACTATCAATATCCCTTCTACCAACAAATAATCTGACACACCCAAACTCTCTCCCCTGAAAACATGAACATCCATAACTCTTTCCACTCTTCCTTTGGATACCACTACACAGTCTATTAATGCCATATCAACCATCCTTCCCTCCAACACCCTTTCCCATGTATATTTATACTTAGCTCTCTTCTTAAACATTGTTTTCTATAATCAACTTTCTAATCACATCAACACCATCTCTCAACTAAGATTCTTACCTTACACCCCAAACTACCCTAACACTCCATCTATTGACTCATCCCCTACTCTAGCATTGGGATCCCCTAACACTACTATATTGAGATTCCTATCAAAATTTTCTATACAGTTACTTATATCTATCCAAAAAGCCTCCTTTTCCTCTTTAATTTTCTCACTACAAGGACTATGCACTCTCAAAAACCAACATCTCCCATCTCAGTTTCACCTTCAACCACATTAACCATAAAGACACTTCCTACCACTCCACTACACATTTTCCAATTTCATTACTTGCTGGTAGAGCCACTCCTTCCTTCCCTCACCCCCTCAACACTCCCAACACTCTTCCAACCACTCTCCCAAACTCACTCAAATCACTCCTCCCTTTCAACTTGGTTTCACTTACCACTAACACATCCATCTTCCTTCTCACAAACATACTAGCAATCTCTTACCTTTTACTCTTACCTGTGCCACAATTACACATTTATTGACCCAATATGGTACTGGTTAGAAATCTCTCATTCATATGCCTTGACTCCTCATAGAATGAATACGTAGTTTGTTGCCTTTTCAGACTTGCATGAGAATCACAGTGGCAGAATTCTTTCCTCTCCTACCACAGGGTATATTGAGAAAATGAAAACAAATACTCAAGGAAAGAAGTGGTAAAGGTCAGTTTCAAGGGAACAGCATAATGGAAGGATAGAGTGTATTGGGGAAAACAGAGTAGGGTATAGTAATAATGTAGAGCAATATGTCAGTGTACGAAAAAAAAATATAATTTTAGGATATAATGTCAGTAGAGGACTAAATATTAAACTAGGATGTAATGTCAAAGGACAAAATATCACTATGGGATATATTAATAGTGGACAAAATATCACAATGGGATATAATGATAGTGGAGGAAAAAATATTACAATGGTATGCAATGATAGTAGAGGACAAAATATCATGGTAGGGTATAATGTCAGTGGGGGACAGAATATAATTTTAGGAAGGGATACCAGACAGAATGTCAACGAACGACGGGTGGCCAGTGTGGAATGCGGTGACATAGTGGGGCAAAGTGTACATAAGAGATCAAATGACCGTGAGGGACCAGATGTCCATGAGGCATTGAATGTCAATGAAGTACCAAATGTCATTATAGTTTCATGTGTCAATAATGAACAAAATTATAATGTAAGGCATCACATTGAAATACAAAACATGTCAAAAAGAAATAATCATGAGTTTCTTAATTCCATGTACTTTAATGCTCGTAGTATTTGGAATAAATTCCAAGAAATACAGGCATATATCAAAAGTGAAAATCTCGATATGATAGGAATAACTGAGACATGATTAAATGGTAAAGAGTTTGAAGCCGAGTTTAATATTGCAGGATTTAAACACTTTCATCAGGATAGAAACCACAAGAAAGGTGGGGGTGTTCTGTTATACGTTAAAAGCAATGTGTTTTAGAGAAAGTAAAACAGGATGCATATGATAGTTTTTGGGTAGAATCAACCCAAACGAATGGACAAAAAATTAATATAGGTGTAATATATAGGCCAAAAACATTATCATTAGCAGACAAAAAACTGTTGTTTCAAGAATTGTCTAGTTTCTGCAACTGTAACTTATTGATAATGGGTGATTTCAATTTTACTGACATTGATTGGATGACCCTTGAACATGTCCATATATGTAGTTGCTTGATAGATTTTCTCAGTGACAATTACTTAGTTCAGCATGTAAAAGAGCCCACAAGACATGGAAACTTACTCAATCTATTGATCACTAGCCATGAAAGCATGATAGCTGATGTGGAGGTTGGTGAAACTATTGTAAATAGCGACCACAACTTAGACTCAAACTGCTAAAAAAATTTAGAATAGATACATGTGCATCTAAAATAGCCGATTTTAGTAAAGCTCAGTTCATAGGACTACGTCAGAAGCTTCTGCTTACAGATTGGGAGGCAAAATTAAGCAAAAGACCTGTAGATCAGATGTGGGAAATATTTCAAAATATGCTTACTAAGATGATTCATACTTACATCCCTTTTAAGAACAGATGCCCCCCAAATCAGGCTCGCCCAAAATGGCTCGACAAAGAAACTGAAAAAAGTATTGCTAAAAAGAGACAGGCTTATAAGAAATACAAGTGCACCTAACAACTATCAAAGTTATGTGATAATAAGAAATACAAGTGCACCTAACAACTATCAAAGTTATGTGATAATATAGAGATTTAAAAATGACAATAAAACAATGAAAACGACAATACAATATGAATATTGCTGATAAATCCAAAGAGAATCCCAAAGAATTCTAAAGTTACATTAGGGATAAAAAGGTTATTAGGAATCACATTGGCCCACTATTATCTGCTGACGGTCAACTTGAGTATTCAAACGAAGGAATGTGTAATTTTTTAAATATTTTAAAATATTTTAAAATATTTTAAAATATCTTAGTTCAGTATTCGTCAATGAAACACCTCAAAGTGAACTCCATACTGAAACCTATGAAAACTCTAGGGTAAACTTACTATGGTAAATATAACAAAAGAAAAAATTAAAAAGTTTATAGAGAAACTCAAAATTAATAAAACACCAGGGCCTGACAGTTGGCATCCAAGAACTCTTAAAGGAAATGAAAAATGAGATTGTTGTTCCATTAGAAATTATTTTCAAGAAATCCATTATATCCGGCGATGCAAGAGAATGGAAGCTAGCTAACTTCACTCCAATATTCAAAAAAGGTGACAAAAAGAAACCAAATAACTACAGGCCTATAAGTTTGACTTCAATCATAAGAAGAATTATGGAAACCATCATCAGAGATGCTATCAAACATCATTCAGAAAGTAACTGTTTGATAAATGATAGCCACATGGATTCAGACAGACACATTCTTGCGTGACTAATTTACTCAAATTCTACAACACAGTCATCTTGAGTTATGACAAAAGGAACAATATAGATTTAATATATCTAGACTTTGCAAAAACTTTTGATACTGTCCCCCATGAAAGACTACTTACTAAATTAGCTTCAAACAGAGTAAGTGGCAGCCTATTAAGTTGGACTAGAAATTGGTTGAATGATTGAAAACAGAGAATTGATATAAATGGCAAAACTTCAAGATGGAAAAATGCTACGAGTGGAGTTCCTCAGGGTTCCGTTCTTGGGCCACTTCTATTCATAGTATATTTAATGATATAGACCACAGACTAAAATCTATTGTCTCCAAATTTGCTGATACTAAATTGTGCGGAATGGCAAACGATCACTTATATCAATTAGATATTCAAGAAGCCAAATAACTATAGGCCTATAAGTTTGACTTCAATCATAGGAAAAATAATGGAAACTATCATCAGAGATGCTATCGAACATCATTTAGAAAGTAACCGTTTGATAAATGATAGCCAGCATGGTTTCAGATGGAAACATTCTTGCGTGACTAACTTACTCGAATTCTACAACACAGTTATCTCGAATTATGACAAAAGAAACAATATAGATTTAATATATCCAGTAGTGGGATTCAGCCGGTTTTTACCTATTCGCTAGAACCGGCTCACGCAAATTTGTCAGTTCGGCGAACCGGCTAACTGGCACTGGCGAACCGACTAGTTGCTCAGCTGGTCAGTGGTCTTCTGCATCTCATCCGATAAGTACCGGGACGGTATGTTTCGTAACTTTCGTTAGTGATTTATTGCATAGTTTATTTACACAAGTGGTTACCATTTTTTTTCATGTATATAGTGCTTGGTTTCTCTGTATATTTGTGTTATTAAACTATATCTTATTATAATTATGGACATACATACATACACGCACTCTCATACACACTCCTTAGGCCTACCCACACAAACATGTTTGTTTATAAATAACACAAATGCATTGCACACATGCACACACATACTCATGTACATGTACCATATGCACACGTGTAAGCACATACATAGCCTACACATGCACACACTACCCCCACACAAACATGCGTCCGTAAAAAAATAAATACACCTGCACTAGGTTGCCCAAATCAAATTTTTTGATCACGAGACTAACTATAGGTTGGCACCCAGGTCTATACCCCATTTCTTTTTCCACCTGACAATTTTTCAGGTTTTTCGTATGTAAATATTTGAATATTTTTTACGTTTGGCAGCCAGAGATGCATTTTAAATATAATATTGTTAGTTTTCCATATTTCTAGTTAGAATATTTAATTGATAACAATAATATAAAGAAAATGTGGCTAAGAAGTGGTTGCAAATTAGTGTCAGATGGAAATACACCGACTATAACAGAACCGGCTGACGAAAAATTTGAATCCCACTACTGAATATATCTACACTTTGCAAAAGCTTTTGATACCGTCCCACACAAAAGACTACTTACTAAATTAACTTTACACGGAATAAGTGGTAGCCTATTAGGTTGGACTAGTAATTGGTTGAATGGTCAAAAACAGAGAGTTGTTTTAAATGGAAAAACTTCTAGATGGAAAAATGTTACAAGTGGAGTTCCTCAGGGTTCCGTTCTTGGGCCACTTCTATTCATAGTATATATAAATGATATAGACCATGGACTAAAATCTATTGTCTCCAAATTTGCTGATGATACAAAACTGTGCGGAGTGGCAAATGATCACTTAAACCAATTAGATATTCAAGAAGATTTACATAAATTACAGCAATGGTCTGAAAAGTGCCTAATGAAATTTAACACAAGTAAATGCAAGGTAATGCACATAGGTAAAAATAACAGTAAGTACGATTACAAGTTATTTGGAAATTCGTTAACAAAAGTGGATAGTGACACAGATCTCGGCGTAATTATCAGTAACGACCTCAAATCATCTAAGCAGTGTATTTCAGCCTCTGAGAAAGCAAATAAGATTCTAGGACCGATTGCACGATCTTTTGATTTCAAAAGTCCATCACTCATTAACAAGCTATATAAATCGTTAGTTCGTCCACATTTGGAATATGCTGTTTCTGTATGGTCACCGAATCTCATTAAAGACATTGACAGACTGGAAAAAGTACAACGGCGAGCCACAAAACTGATTCCAAATATCAAAAATAAATCATATGAAAATCGACTAAACCATATGAATCTGTTTTCCCTAATAAAGCGTAGAGTCAGAGGTGACTTGATACAGGTCTTTAAGATTTTAAAGGGAATTGACATCAAAAGTGACAAAATTTTCACATTGAATGAGAATCAGACAAGAAACAATGGTCTCAAACTGTCCGGAAATAAATTCAATTTGGAAGTAGGTAGAAACAACTTTGCCAACCGTGTAGTTAATGAATGGAATAAACTTCCTGCACAGGTAGTGCAATGTAGTTCAGTTCGAAGCTTTAAGAATCATTTAGATAAATACCTAAGTAAGATGCTGTAATGATTATAATTTATCTTATATTATTTGTTTTTGTTTTGTTATTTGTCTGTCTGATTTTCATTTATTATTAGTTATATGACAATTTATTATTATTTACTATTTACCTGTTTGTTTATTATTTAACTATAACTATGCATTTATTTATGTATTTTATTTGTTATTTACATTATTATAGTTTTTATTTATTGTTTTATTATTATGATTTTTTTTTCGCATCTGACCTAGATATGGATCAAAAGGTCTCCTGTCGGCATGCTCCGCCTTTGTAATCCTTTGTAATTTGCTGACTATTTACAGAATTATGAGAGGGATGGAAATTCTTGATAGAGATGACTTATCATAATGGGACAGAAGAGAAACAAGAGGACATGAGAAGAAGCTAAAGAAGGTCAGTTACAGAAGAGATTTGAAAAAGAATAGCTTCCCACACAGTGATTGATGTCTGGAACAATCTAAGCGGGGAAAGAGTGAGTGCCAAAAGTATACAAGATTTTAACCTCTTCACTCCGGGGCACATCACACGTCTGGCAGCATTAGCTGCCCGTTGTGCGATGTTGTGTCATAATAATCGCATTATAAAAAATAAAGTCAGTGCTCAATCGTTCGTTCTCTTTCACCCGTGAATTTTGATAACCATAGAAAATATGATGAAGCCAGTTTAGAGAGAATGGAGGTTACGTAGGTACGACTACAATAAATATAATCAAGACGCCGACGTCGGCATCATCGCGTACCCACTTGCTCCTCATGACGCCTACGTAGGCGTCACCATATGGAAGTGGTTAAGAACAAACTGGATGCGGAGAGATACAAAAAAGGTCACTATGAGCATAGTTCTCGTCCCATAAAATAGAACTAGATAAATAAATACAAGCACAGCTCCTCTTCCCATAATATACAAGTAACAATCCCTAAACCACAAAACCAATATCTCCTCCCTGTGTGAGTGACTTGTGCACCCAGACAGAGGCTGTTGGCAGTTACCTAAAGGCAATAGGTCTTTAGCAAGAGAGACCTGGAGCAATGAATTGATAAACTATAAGCTTTTACATGTTCATTCATCTCATCCATCCATCTTTTACCCAGACTTATTCCGTGCTCTCACTCCTGTTATTACATATTCATTAAAACTTATAGAATATATACTCTCATCCTTCCTTATATGACCAAAACACTTCAGGATGGCCTGTTGTTCCTCCCATTCCCACCTGTCCACTATCCTCTCAGAAATATCATCATTCTGTACATTATATTATTTTCTAATTCAACACATGGCCCTTAAGAAGCTCAATTCCATTGCTTCCATATGACCTCTCTTTTGCATTCATCACTCAGACTACACCATATTCTATATATACTACATGACCAATACTTTACCACTAAACATACTCATTCTGGTTTTTGAAGACATGAGGAATGGTTCTGGGCAACTTGAGGTTTTCTGTTTGTGGAACTTTCTTCAGGATATGCATGAGGATACACATAGCAGCCATCTTGAGGGCACACTCTGGGACAGTGTAGTCAGGAGCTGGTAAAGGCTCCCGCTCAGGGTATAGTAGCTCTGGAACAAATATGAGAGACAAAACATTAGCATAACTTTAGCAATACACATTTATTCTACTATAATTTCTTTATACAAAATCATCAAATATGCTAAGGGTTCAACATGTATATACCGTATTTTCCGGCGTATAGTGCGCGACTTTTTTCCCTTGGAAGGGCCAAAAAATTAGGGTGCGCGTTATCCGGTGGTGCACATTATCTACGGCCTACGATAAAAATTCTGCGGCTGTGTGTGTAATTTTTTTCACAACAACGTGACGATGTTGGCCGTCACAAAGTCGGGACGGCACACTTCTCCGTGACGTTCCGTGAGAACAAGAAGAACAGCCATGGTGGCATGAAAGAATACGCCAGCATGGGCCATATAAATATTTGGTATAGGTAGGTATCTATCGAATCTTATTTTTCATGTTTAGATAGGCCTAAACACTATGAAACATGATCAATATTCATGATATTTGCCCATGTTCACAGCATCCTAGTTTGAATTTTTATGTTGGCTTTGTTGCTTCACTTTAGGTATGGTACAAATTCCGTTGCGGCCGTTCATAAACTCGTGTCAAACACCTGACTACAACACCCTCTTTCGGGAGTTATATTAACTAAATGTCACCTCGATGAGAGACTGTCCTATTTCACCACTGTCATTGCAGGTTCAGAGCTAAAACGAAACTGTCTGTAGTTTGTTTCAGTATTTAAAAGAAAAAAAAAATGGTAAAGACGAATTATTTCCTTAAGATATAAAATGAACATTTTTTGTAAAAATCCCGAAATTTTTCTGTATATTTTACTTTTAATAAACTTTTTTTTAGATCATATTTCCTACAAACTATTTAAGCTACAAAGTAATAAGGGACCAACGCACAACATGAGTCATATACCGGTACATGTAGTTCCGACTTTTTCTTAGTTGTGTCCTGATTGATGCCTAAACTGACACTTAGTTTAGTGACAAATCAACAGATTTCCCAGCGGTGGCTCTAGCCAATGAAAAATACTTCTCCATGTAACCTCGTTCACATGATACTAAGTAATTAATCGCCGTTATTTCATTGGTTTATTTTTACTAACATTAATTATCGTAGTCTATGCAAATATTTGGGATCCGTAAAACAGCACTGGTACCAACATCCTGAACGTTGGCCGTTTTAGCTCACCCGGAATATGCTAGATCAGGGCCGAGATTGACAGTTCTATTGCCAATCTAGCCTAAACTAAACACCCTCTTGCGAGAGTTTGTTAAACTAAACGTCACTCAGTAAAGACACTTATGAACCGAAACATAGTTTGTTGCTGCATGGCGATAAAAACTTGTACACGGTGATAAAAACTTGTACACGGTGATAAAGACTTGTAAGATGAATTATTCCCTCAGGATAGTGAATTACAATTTTTCTGTAAAAATCCGAAATTTTTCATGTACATTTTGTATTCAATAAACTTTTCATGGCTCAAATTTCCCACAAAACAATGGACCAACGCAAGCAGGAGTCGCATACATGCAGTTCACGAGCTTTAGCCACCAGCGACTTTTCCTGTCATGCGCGTTATACGCCGGTGCGCGCTATCTGTGTACTGAGATAACGAAGTGCATGGGTGCACATTATAACCCGATGTGCATTTTAAGCCGGAAAATACGGTAGTGAAACCTCTATATTTGAACTTAATTCATTCTACAAAGCCATTCAAATATGGAATTGTTCAAATATCGAGTAAAAGTTTCCCACAAGAAATCATAAAAAAAAAAAAATCATTCTGAAACTAACAGAAAAACAGTCCACAAGAACAAATCAGACTAAATCTGGAAGAAAATTACTGAATTTAAGATTAAGAATAATGAAATCAAATACAGAATATCTTGTTTTCTACTATTTGGTAAATATTTCACTTATGATACAAAATCAGCATACTAATTTCACAAAAACTTTCAATGAGTATGGGAATGAAATGGGTGGGAGTGGATATATACCTTTTGACTTAGCTACCTCCCTTGTAAAGGGGAAAAGGCCCTTGGTATATAGATAGACTCTAATTTAGCAGTGCAGTGGTTTGAGCCCTCTTGAAAACTATGCACCTGAATAACTGGGTGTTATTCAAATTACTTTGGGTTTAATATAAACTTTGTAAAGGCTGTTCATTACTTCACCAGATTCCTAGTTCCTTTATTTTCATTCAATTTTTTTCAAAACTTTAAGATTCATCAAAAGGATTCTAATCCTCTAATTAGCATACTGCTGTGATTACATTTTATAAGTTCCCAATCTCATTGATAGGCTTCAGTAACTCAACTGTTAGTTTCCAAGATGGTGTTGCAGTGGTGCTAATAAATCAGAATAATGTGAAAGAAATTATCAATCTTCAACAAAAATTTTGTACATACAAATCCTCCCCATACAAGGGAGGTAGCTTTAAAAGTCAAAAGCATAAATCCACTCCCACCCATTTTGTCCCCACATGTTCCACTCCCATTCACCACCTCTCCCTCCCTCTTTTCTTGGCTCCTCCTGGATGATGGGTCATCCCTGAATCTCATCCACTGCCCTGGGTCAGAAACAATGTAGCAAGACACAGCACATCCACAGTAAGCCCACTTTGTTTAATCAGCAACCCCCTATCTGTCCCCTCATGAAGAAAACGAAAAGACAAGAAGAAATCACTTTGGGCTGCATCAAAATATCATTCACACATCCCCCATCCCCCACCCATACCCTTCCATGCATCATAGCATCATCCATACAAACCATTCTCCACTCACCCCTATTTTCTATTTTCTCCCATCCTTCATCAACAGACAATTCCCTATTTCCCATTGCCCCTTTGGCCCCATCCATCCACCTCATCTTTGGTCGCCCCCTCATATTCACTCCTTCCACCTCTGCCTTCCACACCTCTTTTAATAATCTTTCTTCACTCATTCTTTCCATGTGTCCAAACCATCCCAACAGTTTTTCATCAACCCTGTCTCTAAACTCTCTATCACTGGTCTCCTCCTCACCTTGTTTCTCACCCTATCCAACCTAGTAACTCCTCCTCTTATGTTCCATCTTTCTCCCCCATACAGTGCTGTCAGCACAATCACTCCTTCATGTAATCATCTCTTAGCATCCATTCCCAAATGTCTATTTTTCATTACAATATTTAATCCAAGGCATTTACTTGTTTCTCTCAATCTACATTCTAACTCCACTCCTCCGTTTCCCACCACATCCGCACTGAACTATCTAAAGCTATCCACTTCCTCCAGTCTTTCTCCCTTAATGCTCACTTCCAATCTGCTGCCATCCTCTCCCCTTGTACATCTCATCACCTTACTTTTACCCACATTTACCTTCATTCTCCTTCTTTCACACAGGAAACAAAAAATGAGGAAAAAGAAAAAAATTAAAAGTCACGTATACCAACATAGATGGCATGGTTTCAGGATTAAATTAATTAAATGATTATTTGGCAGAGGAGAAAACAGATATAATGGGAATTGTGGAGACGAAATTAAAAGGTCCACTACCGCCAAATACTGTTGGACAAGGATATATAATCACTGGATTAAAAATAGAGAGGAGAAACAGGGTGGAGGAGTCATGTTTTTGACTAAGAAAGGCTGAAATGTGACAAAGATTACAGAAGGAAATAATAATGTGGAATTGATTATGATAAAAGTTGAAAATAGTGACATGAAAAGTAGAAAATATGTAGTGATAAATGTGTCCCCGAAAACACATTCTTAGAGAGTGACCATTCCAAAATGTTGGAAGACACAAGGCATGCATTAAATGAAATACTGAAAGGAGAAAACTTAGTAATTACGGGTGACTTTAATGTTGGGAGATTACAGTGAAAGGTGGAGAGGACCTTTGGGAAAATATACTACTGGACATGACCACTGAATACATAATGACTCAATGGGTAAAAGAGAATACCTGATAAGAAATAATGAAGAACCATCAAGACTAGATTTAATATTTATATCAAGAGGCTGCTATTCTGGATAAAATGGAATAAAAGACACCAATTGGGAAGTGTGACCATATACTACTTTAGCTAGAACTAAACAAGGAAATTTATTTGGGAAGAAATGAGAAACTAAAGGAAGACTAATGTATAACAAAACGGATTTTGGGAAAATCGGAAAATTCTTTCACAAAGCAAGTTGGAAAACTTCTTTAATGAAGAAACACATATGGAAGAGAAATGGACAATATTAAAAGAAACCTGTAATGAAGGAGTGGATAAATACGTACCAAAACAAAAATAGGAAAAGATGTACATTAAGTGCTGATACAACAAAAAATGTAGAGAGGCAGAAGATAGAAGAGACAAAGCTTAGAAAAGATGGAAAAAAAGGGTATGTGGCAAATATATCAAACTAAGAAATTAACATGTAAAAATATGCAGGGAAGAAAAGAGAAACTAAGAAAGACATAATAGACACATGTAAGGATCAACCTAAATTATTCTACACATATGTGAATGGTAAATTAAAAAATAAACAGGATATATATAGAAGATATAGAAATGGCTGAAATTATGAACAAACATTTCAAATGTGTATTCACAAATGAAAATATACAAATGACATGTATGAAGGTGTGGAATGTCATATGAACTTCTTTCCAGACAATACAAAACTACTAAAGAGAGTAAGTACAGAGGAATATTGCAAATCATTACAAGAAGACCTGGACAAAATGAAGTCAAAAGAGTGAAGTGAATTTCAACATCAAGAAATGTAGTATAATGGAATTTGGAAAAAGCAAAAACAGAATGTCAGGACAATACAAAATTGGTACAAAGAAAATTAAAAAAGTCAACTCGGAAAGGGACCTAGGAGTAACTATTACCAATGATATAACACCAGACAAACATATCAACAAATAAGTTGGAGAAACTTTCAATTTATAAAAGATCAATGAAAGTGGCTTTTGACTACATGGATGAAGAAATGGTAAAGAAAAAATTAGTTACATTGATACGACCAAATCTGGAGTACACTTTGACACTATGGATACCTAATGCTAAAAAGAACATAAAGAAATTAGAAAGAATTCAAAGAGCAACAACTAAGATGGCACCAACACTTCAAATTCACATAAGAACAAAGATTGGACAAACTCAAACTACCAATCCTGGAACAAAGAGAAGACTTGCTAACCATATAAAGAATTATGAAAGGGATGGAAATCCTTGACAGAGATGACTTATTAACCACTTCCATACGGTGACGCCTATGTAGGCGGCATGAGGAGCAAGTGGGTACTCGATGATGCCGACTTTGCCATCTTGATTATATTTATTGTAGTTGCACCTACGTAATTTCCATTCTCTCTAAACTGGCTTCATCAATTTTCTATGGTTATCAAAATACACGGGTGAAAGAGAACAAACGATTGAGCACTGACTTTATTTTTTATAATGCGATTATTATGATGCAACATCGCACGTCAGGCAGCTAATGCTGCCAGACGTGCGATGTGCCCCGGAGTGAAGAGGTTAAAGTGGGATAGAAGAAAAACCAGAGTACATGAAAAGAATCTTAAAAAGGATAGTTACAGAAGAGATTTGAAAAAGAATAGCTTCCCACACAGAGTGATAGATATCTGGAACAAACTGAATGAAGAAACAGTGAGTGCAAAAACTATACAAGAATTTAAGATCAAATTGGATCATAGCCTTCTTCCTGTAAAATACAACTAAGTAAATACAATTGGAATGAAGGAAAGGGAGAAACATCCCCCGAATGAAAGAAATAATTGTGACACAGAAAGAAATAAGGGACCAAATAATAAACTTTGATGTCAGAAACCACACGGACCAGATGCAATTGCAAATTGGATACTAAAACAATGTATCAATGAACTAACAGATAAACTATATAAGATAATAGATTGCTCAAAAAAGGAAAGTTACCTCAAGATTGGAAAAATGCAAATATTGTGCCAATATATAAATGGAGAGATAAGGAAGACCCAACAAATTATAGACTGGTCTCCCTTACAAGCACAATAGCTAAAATATGTGAAAAAGTCATCAAAAGTGGATAGACTAAACATTTGGAAGAAAACAATATACTGAATCCAAAACAATTTTGTTTTAGACAAGGAAGATCATGTGCCATAAACCTGATTTGTTTTTATTTAAGATTAATAGATATAATGCAAGAAAGGAACAGATGGGCAGATTGTGCTTTCCTGGATTTGCAAAAGGTATTTGATAAAGTACCACACAAAAAGTTACTAAGAAAACTCAAAACAACAGCAGGTATACAAGGAAAATTATTTAAATGGATAGAAGATTTCTTGCATGGGAGAAAAATGAGGGTGGTACTTAGAGATAAAATCTTGACCTGGGAAGAAATAAGTGAAGTCCCACAAGGTTCAGTATTAGCTCCGATAATGTTTGCTATACACTCACTATCCGAGTTACAACCGGTGCGACTTACGTCCACCCGTACTTACGACCACATTCAGCAGATGCCTACATGCACATATTATGAGTTTACTGGTTTACTGTACGTTTGCACGTGGCGTCCAGCATCCCGTACGACAGTTATGGCAGTACAGCACAGCATCTCACCATGGTTGCGCTGTCTGCCATAATTATGGTCTTTCTACCATAATTTAGTGTGTATCTACCATCTACCATACGATGTCTACCATATACCATAATTTTACTGGAATTGATGTTATACCATATTTCGATTCCCAGTTCCCACCGATAATCAGGGCAGGTGGGAATGGTCAGAAAGGGCAGTTTTGCCAGATCGGTGATACACGCTTCCCCGAAAGCCAAGACAGAGAGTCGGTTTACAGTAGTCCTACATTCGTACTTTTCATTCTGGTTCGAGTTCTCTATTGGTCGAAAGTCGAAAGCTGTAGTGTACGAACATGGATACAAATAGCTTTCACCCAAGTCTATGATATTCCTGGAGTTCTGAAGTATAACATCTTATATTCAATAAGACAATATATCTCACTGTACTATTCCATGCATAAAATATTTATTTGATGAAATAACGTTATGCTATGATTATCATTCTTTTCTTACGAAGAGAGACCGAACGTTTTTGCATGGGAGGCGACGATTGAGCCCAGTGCATAGAAGCGAATCTTGTACTTGTTTTCATGTACATTTGAGGGAATTATTTTAAATGTTATTAAACCTTTATTACTTCAACCTCTTTTTATCAATTATGCCTCGACCAGCGGATACCAACAGATCCCCATGGTGCCTCGCCAGACCTACTGCCTGATCTTTCCCTCGACCGTATGCACAAAGAAAGTGTAGATGACGTGCAACCAAAAAGTGGATTTTAATTTTTTTGTTTTTTACATGCATATTTTCTATTATTTATATTTTGTATCTTTGTGTTAATTTGTATTTTCGGTCTCTAATAAGAATCCTGTGTAATATATTTTCTTTCTTTACCCTATCCTATTAATTTATTATTATTAATTTATTATTTAGTATAACAATCAACGAGTATTGGATATTTTGCATACACTGAGAATGTTCTACTATGAGGCCACAAACGAAACATTTGAGCTGGATTTACGCTCTGCATCATATGTCCTTGAGTATACACCTCGAATGTATACGGTCCGAGTTACGACCGTTTCGACTTACGACCGGTTGGTGGGAACTGATCTAAGTTGTAACTCGGATAGTGAGTGTATATATAAATGACATGGATGAAGGCGTAGAATGTTATATGAACTTCTTTGGAGATGATGCAAAACTACTAAAGAAAGTAAGTACAGAAAAAGACTGAGTCACTACAGAGAGACCTGGACAAAGTCTGCAAATGGAGCGAAAGAAGGAAAGTGAACTTCAACATCAAGAAATGTAGTATGATAGAGTTTGGAAAACGTAAAAAAAAGAATATCAGGAACAATATAAAATTGGTACACAGGAAGTAAAGAAAATTAGTGCTGAAAAGGACCTAGGAGTAATTATCACCAAAAATATGTCCCCAGATAAGCATACAAATAAAAATAGTCAGAGAAACCTACAATTTACTAAGATCAATAAAAGTGGCTTTTAATTACTTGGATAAAGTAATATAAAAAAAAAAAATATTTGTCACACTGAAAAGACCAAGATTGGAGTGCGCTGTGACACTATGGACACCCAGTACAAAAAAGAATATGAAGAAATTAGAAAGAATCCAAAGAGCAATGACAAAGATGGCATCAACACTTTCAAAATTGACATATGAACAAAGACTGTCTAAACTGGAACTACCAACCCTAGAACAAGGAAAAGAAAGAGGAGATCTATTGGCCATTTACAGAATCATGAAGGGCATGGAAGTCCTTGCCAGAGAAGACCTATTAAAGTGGGATAAAAGAAAAACAAGAGGACATGAAAAGAAACTCAAAAAGGATAGTTATAGAAGACAGCTAAAAAAATATATACATATATATATATATATATATATATATATATATATATATATATATAGTTTTTAACAGTGGTGGATGTCTGGAACAAATTAGACAAAACAATAGTGTGTGCAAACACCACACAAGAATTTAAAAACAAATTTGATGCTGAGAGATACAAAGACGGGTCACTGCAAGCATAGCTCCCCTTCCCATATGATACAACTAGGTAAATACACACCTTCCCAAACTCTGTCACTATCTTCCTCTTACTACCAACTCTTCCACTATTTTGTCTCTATCTGCACCTTTTCCTTTTCCTTCTCTACTTGATTCACCTCCTCTTCCTCTTTTAATTTCTTTCCAAAACATCTTTTTACTGTTTTCAAAATTTTCTGTCATACCCTTACTCATTTTACATCTGCTCTCCTCTTTGCCTCCTTTATCTTATGCTTTGCTTATCTCCTCTTTTCTTTGTACCTCTCATATAATTCTCTCATCCTATTTTGTAACCAATCTGTGAATTCTTGTTTCTTCTCTTCTACAACCTTCTTTGTTTCATCATCCCACCACTCACTACCCTTCCTTCTATTTCCTACTGTTCTTGTCCCATACACCATCTTTGCACACCTTCTGATTCCCTCCTTGAAACATACCCATTCCTCTGCCACTCCTAGTTCTACTCTCTCCTTCACTTCCTCCCACTCTTCTCCCAGCTTCTTGTACTCCTTCTCCTTTTCTTTCTCATTTAAGCATGTACCTCCCTACCTTCTATTCTTTTCTTCTTTATCCATCTATCCTCCACTCTCAACTTACCTTCCACCAAAGAATTGATCTGATATTCCCCCACTCTCTTCCCTTAGAACATGTACATTCAAAACTCTTCCTATTCTTCACCTGGTTACCACTATATAGTCCATTAAAGCCCTATCTACCACCCCTCCATCCACCACCCTCTCCAATATATACTTATGTTTGACTTTCTTCCTTTAGGGGGTACGCGACACCTGGGGGGGGGGGGGTGAATTTGGTCAAGATATAGCATTTTTCAAAACTGTGTTCAAAATGTTTGTATACCATTTAGAAATAAATCCCGACAAATCATTTTCCAGCCGAGCGCAATTTAAATGTCTTGGGCGGGGGTTTAAATGGACGGAGTTAAAGGCGCAACCCACACTAGAGGGAGGCGTGCCACTTAGGACCTTCAGGCGCATCGAATAACGTTGAAATTCGATTGAATTTACGCTCGCCCAATGCTTCAACGGCCAGTATGAGGGTGGAGGGGAAGGGAGGAAGGTGGAGGGATAGCTTTTGCCAACTTAGAGCTCAGCTGGACGTCAGTTACCTACTAGCTTCGAAAGAAAAAGTACGCATGTCTCATGAGCTCTCCTGGCAATATATTACCTTAGCTAGTACATATTACTCATTAGTACAGTCATCATGGGTAGCAAAAAGAACATCTACAATGACAAAAAAACAACAGTTAAAGATGGCAAACAGTCAAAGACGACTAGCCTAGACCTCACCACCTCTCACTCCACCACTGCCCTCACTTCCACCTCTCTCAACATATGTAGCCAGGTTCTACACCATGAAGTACTTTATTCATCTCGAATACAGCAAGAAAATTAAATATTAGTTATGAAATTGTACAGAGGGGAGATAAGAATGAATGTGAATTTATGATTGTGGAGAAGAGCAGTTTTTTGTGGAGTAAGAGAGGATTCACTTCCAAAGGCACCCACTGCTGGTTAAAATAAACCTCTTTCCAATGATTTAGATACCCCGAAGACCCCCAGCAGTGAGGTTTCATATGAAGAAACTGATAAATGTGCAAAAAAGCAAATTATATGATGGTGTCGTCTGTGCGTTGCAACTACTGTGATATACATTAGTTTTTCATTATTCAAAGTACTTATAATTAAAATATGTTGATGATTTTTACTGTACTTATCCATTATATAATAAGAATTAAGCCATGAAAAAATCAGTCAAATTGGTGAAACTATAAGCAAATTACAGATACATTTATATTTCAAGTCGTCATATCTCCGTTCGATATTTTTTTTACTTTTTTTAATCATAAAAAATCTAAAATACATCAGATTTAGATGAAACTTACAGGAAATATTAGATTTAGTTACTGCTGCTAGGGCTGGTCATTCAAATATTTTGAATAAGATGAAAGAGTTGGGAGTAATAATGGAAACAAGACCAAAAAAATGTCATTTTTCATGATTTTTGCCGGACATTAAAATTGAAATGCCTGTATGCAAAAGTATAAAGGAAATTGTTCAATTACTCAATGACCGGCCCTAGGTGTGCCTACTGACTAATCATAGCCAAAATATAAAACAAATTGGTCCACGTATTATGATGCTGTGCACTTTTAAATGTCACTACTGGTATATGTACATGTGTACATGTGTACATACATCATTCTGTTTCACCTAAAATGTAGGCAACATGGATACCTATTTACCTGAGAAGTTTCAGCTCTTTACTCTAAATAGTTTAGAAAATGACCCCTAGGTGTCGCGTACCCCCTTAACACTGTGTTTGTTATCACCAACTCTCTAGACACATGTCCACTATCATCTCTTCACTATGATTTTTTCCTGGAGCTCCACACTTCCCAACCACTCCATTTATTGGTTCGTCTCCTACCCCAGCATTGAGACCCCCAATAGCACTACATTGATAATTACATCCATAAAATTACACTACCATTAGCCCATTATTTTTCATTAATAAACCCAATTTTCCACATCATCAAATGTTTGTAATCCTTTAGTAGCAAGCATTTTAATTCATTCTACTGCATTAACCCCTTTGATTACCTCTTTATCTCTAGAGATATTTGCCATACCACATTAAGTGACCAGGTCCAAAACATGCATTCCACTTCCCAATTTAATTTTTTTTTTCAACTCAGCCACTGCTTTCACTGCTTCACTTTTAGTTTGTGATTTCTTCAAAAAGCTATCAATCTATATACCAAAGGCTTCTTCCCCCTTAAAAGATAGATGGTGATCCAAGGCATGCACCCATCCCACTTCCATTCATCACACATCATTTCCCTTTCATCCTAGCTCCTTGTGGATGAAAGGTCACCCTTATCTCCTGCCCACTCCTTGCATCATAAACAATGCAACAATGTATGACAAATCCACAGCAGGGTCAACTGCTTCATTTACACAACACTCCCTCCTTGTCCCCTTATGCAAAAAATAGAGAAAATGAGACCTTTCAGGCTGCTGAATCAATATATCATCCATTTACAACCATTCTCCAATCACACTTACCCCCTTCCTTCCCCTTTACTTTCTCAACAGACATTTCTCTATTACTCAAGGCCTCCTTCATCCCATTCATCTATCTCATTCTTGATTTTCCCCTCAAGGTCACTCACCCCACCTCTACTTTCTTCACTACTTCTGTTAACCACTTCCATACGGTGACGCCTACGTAGGCGGCATGAGGAGCAAGCGGGTACTCAATGATGCCGACGTCAGCATCTTGATTATATTTATGGTAGTCATACCTATGTAATTTTCATTCTCTCTAAACTGGCTTCATCAACTTTCTATGGTTATCAAAATACATGGGTGAAAGAGAATGAACGATTGAGCACTGACTTTATTTTTTATAATGTGATTATTATGACGCAACATCGCATGTTGGGCAGCTAATGCTGCCAGACGTGCGATGTGCCCTGGAGTGAAGAGGTTAATCTTTCCTCACTCTTTCCATATGCCCAAACCATTCCAATGTTCTTTCATCAACCATATCTTCCAGCTCCCTTTTCCATCCCTGTTCTCTTCCTCATTTCTTACCCTGTCCATCCTCAAAACACCCACCATACTTCTCAAACTCATTTAAAGTTCTCCTTTCTGCAACCTTTAAATTCCATATATTTGCCCCATACAGTGTCATAGGCACAATCATCCCTTCATATAATCTTCCCTTTGCATCCATTTCCAAATACCTACTTCTCATGACATTTTTCATTCCCCCAAGACATTTACTTGTTTCCCTCACTCTACAGTTTACTTCTACCCCTACTCCTCCATTCCCTGTTACATGTGACCCTAAATACTTAAAACTAAGTACTTCCTCTAACCTTTCTCCTTTCAGATTTATCTCCAACTTACTGCCACCCTCTCCTTTTGAATACCCATATTTACCTTCAATTTTCTCCCAATGCATACCTTCCTAAACTCCATCACTAACTGCCTCAGACCCTCCTCTGACCCAGCCACATATGTAGTGCCATCTGCAAACAACAGCTGGCTCATCTCCCACTTCCTTGCACTATCTCTAACCATCTCCAATCCTCTGCCCAACACCCTTAAATTTACCTCTAGTACTATCCCATCCATGTACACATTGAACAGCCATGGTGACATGACACAGCCCTGATACGGCCCCCCTTCACATCAAACCACTTACTCTCACTATTTTCAACCCTAACACATGCTCTACTACTCATGTAAAAGTTTCTGACTGCCATTAACAGCTTTCCCCCTATTCCATACATATGCAATACCTCCCAGTGTCTTCCTGTCAACCCTGTTGTAAGCTTTCTCCAAATCCATAAAGACCTTAAAAACATCCTTACCTTTTGCCAAATATTTCTTGCAAATCTGCCTTACCACAAAAATTTGATCCATGCACCCTCTACCTTTCCTAGACCCACATTGTTTCTCATCAATTACTCCCTTTCTTCCTCTCCTAATCCTCTCAAATCAAACCCTCCCATGTGCCTTTCCAACTGCATTCAACAAACTGATCCCTAAAAAACTACCACATTCACATTGGAAATATACAATCACTCTTAGTCCTCCAACATACTCCTCTCCCTATGACACACATTAAACAAGTCTGCTAGCCATTCCACAATAACTATTCCTCCCTCTAAGGGATGCATATGTATAAACACCAATAGCTTTTTCCCCTTTACAAGGGAGGTAGCCAAAAAAACAAAGGCATAAAATCCACTCCCACCCATTTCATCCCCACATACTCCACCCACATTCACCATCCCTCCCTCCCTCTTTTCTTAGCTCCTCCTGGATGGGTCATCCCTGCATCTTGCCCACTACCCTAGGTCAGATGCAATGTAGCAAGACAAAGCACATCCACACCAAGGGCACTTCATTTAATTGACCCCCTCCCTCCATCCCCTCATATAGAAAATAGAAGACGGAGAAATCCCATCAGGCTGCATCAAAATATCATTTACACATACTTCCTAACCCCCTATCCCGTACCCAATCCCATCCATGTATCACAGCATCATCCATACACAACCATTCTCCATTCACCCTTATCTTCCATCTTCACCCTTCCTTCCTCAACAGACATTCCCCTCTTTCCCGATGCCCCTTTTACCCCCATCCATCTCATCCTTGGTTGTCCCCTCATGTTCACTCCATCCACTTCTGCTTTCCACACTTCTTTTGCTAGCTTTACTTTACTCTTTCTTTCCATGTGTTCAAACCTTCCCAATACTCTTTCATCAATCCTATCTCCCAACTTCCTTTCCACCCCACTCTCCACCACACCTCATTTATCACTCTATTGAGCCTAGTAACCCCTATCATACTTCTTAGACATTTCATCTCAAACACATTTAAACTTTCTTATGTTCCATTTTCTTCCTCATACAGTGCTGTCTGCACAATTGATAAGAACAAGGAAATGCCTATGTTGTGCTATAGTATAATAAGTATCCAGTTTGATATAGTGTATTACCATACAAAATGGAAGAAAGAAAAGAAGAAAAAAGGAGCAATGAACCAACAAAGAGAGGATTGGACATGAGCAGAATCGAATCACCACTGGGAGTAATACTGAAGAGAACTTCTTTGAATGATACCCCAAAGTCAATTCAAACATGGGACAACTATGTTTTCTCAGGGTTTCAAAGAGAATGAGGACTATTGGGTAAAGGTTTAGATGTAGAAAGAGAAACTAGGTATCACAATGTACTAAGGAATTGAGACATTAACAACGTGATGGAAGAGCTATTGATTATAGAGCAATGCACAGAGAGATAACCAATCTACAAAAAGCTAATGAAGAAATGAACAGAGAGCCTAATGATCTAAAAAGTGAATTAACTATGATCAGAAGTGATAACAAAAGAAAGGAAAATTAAGACAGAAACAAAAATGAGGAACTGAAAAAAAGAGGTCAAACAACAAATACAAGCAGTGACTGAAAAAGTGGGAGAATCAATTAAGGGGATGGATCTCCTAGAAATAAAAAATCTATGGAAACAAGAGCAAAAAAATCAGAAAATAACATTTAAAGAAATAGTACAACAGCAGGTAGAGGAAAATGCTAAAGAAACAGTAATTGAATTATAGAAAAAGAAAAGTGGGTAAGAGACACAGTGGATAAAAAAAAGTGCATTGTAGTTTATGGTATTAAAGAAAACATATTGTATACAAATACCAAAGAGAAAAAGAAGAAAAAGAAATTGCAAAGGAAATTCTGAAAGATGTTCAAGAAGAGGGACAAGAATTAGACGAAGATATTGAGGAGGTGCATAGGATGGGACAATACTCTAGAGAAAAGCACTATAGGCCACTATAAATCAAACTAAGAACTCAAGTGATAGCTGAGGTACTATCAAAAGCAGCAAAGCTAGCAAATTGTGAAAATTATAAAAATGTATGGATATAAAAGGAAATGAGCCCTTTGGGCTGCATCAGGTTATTTCTCATACATAATTCCTCACCCCCCCATACCCCACACACTCCCCTCATGCATCACAGCATCATCCATACACCCTTCTCCATTCACCCCTATCTTCTGTCCTCTCCCATCCTTCCTCAACAGACATTCCTCTCTTTTGTAATGCCCCTTTTACCCCATCCATCCATCTCATCCTAGGACGCCCCCTCATATTCACTCCTTCCACCTCTGCCTTCCATACCTCTTTTACTAATCTTTCTTCACTCATTCTTTCCATGTGTCCGAACCATCCCAATAATCTTTCATCTACCCTACCTCCCAACTCCCTTTCCACCCCTGTTCTCCTCACCTTATTTCTCACTCTATCTAGCCTAGTAACCCCTATCATGCTTCTCAGACATTTCATCTCAAACACATTCAAACTCCTCTCTTCCTCTCTTATGTTCCATCTTTCTGCCCTGTACAGTGCTGTTGGCACAATCACTTCTTCATATAACCTCCTCTTAGCATCCATTCCCAAATGCCTATTTCTCATTACATTTTAATCCACCAAGACATTTACTTGCTTCTCTTTATATTTTACCTCCACCCCCACTCCTCCCTTTCATGCCACATTCGCACCCAAGTATCTAAAACTATCCACTTCCTCCAGTCTCTCTCCATTAATGCTCACTTCCAGCCTGTTGTCACTCTTTCCCTTGTACATCTCATCACCTTAATTTTGCCCACATTTATCTTCAGCTTCCTTTCACACACTCTCCCAAACTCTGTCACCAGCTTCCTCAATCCCTCCTCTGATCCTGCTACAAGTGCAGTGTCATCAGCAAACAACAACTGGCTTATTTCCCACTTTTCTCCATTTTCTTTAATCATCTCCAACCCCCGACCCACCACCCTTGCATTTACCTCTCGCACCACCCCATCCATGTATAGATTGAACAGCTAGGGCGACAAAACACATCCCTGACGAAGTCCCACCTTTACCTCAAACCATTCACTCTCTCCATTTCTAATCCTAACACAAGCTCTATTACTCTCATAAAAACTCTTGACTGCTCTTAACAGCTTTCCTCCTATCCCATATATCTGCAGTACCTCCCACAGTGCCTTCCTGTCTACCCTGTCGTAAGCCTTTCCCAAATCAATAAAAGCCCAAAAAACATCCTTACCTTTTCCTATAGCTTTCTCACATATCTATCTTACCACAAAAATCTGATTTTCACAACCCCTACCTGTCCTAAACCCACACTGTTCCTCACTAATTACTCCCTCTCTTCCTCTCCTAATCCTCTTAATCAAGATCCTCCCATAAGCCTTCCCAACTACACTCAACAAGCTGATCCCTCTGAAACTACTACACTCACACTTGTCCCCCTTTCCCTTGTAAAGTGGAATGATACAGTCACTCCTTCAGTCCTCCAGCACTCTACCCTCTCTTAAACAAACATCAAATAACCTCACCAGCCAGTCCATCATCACTGTACCTCCTTTCTTCAGACATTCTGCATGGTATCCATCCAAACCAGGTGCCTTACCTGCTCTCATCATCTAAACTGCTGCTTTCACTTCATCTCTCCCTATTTCTCCTCCATTTTCCTCACTAATCACTCTCATTTTCTTAGCACTTCCCACTGCAACTACCTTTCCCTCCCTATCCTCCTTTACATTTAGCAACTCCCTAAAATACTCTGCCCACCTTCCTCTCACTGCCTTCTCTTCCATTATCATCTCTTCATCTGCATCTTTTATCTTTTCTTCTCTACTTGATTTGCCTCCTCTTCCTCTTTTAATTTCTCTCCAAAACATCTTTTTATTACTTTCAAAATTTTCTGTCATACTCTTACCCCATTTCACAACTGCTCTCCTCTTTGCTTCCTTTATCTTATGCTTAACTTCCCTTCTCTTTACTTTGTACCTCTTATACGATTCCCTAGTCCTAATTTGTAGCCGATCTATGAATGCCTGCTCCTTCTCTTCTACACTTTTCTTTGCTTCCTCATTCCACCACTCACTATCCTTCCTTCTATTTCCTCCCACCCTCCTTGTTCCATACACCATCTTTGCACACCTTATGACTCCATCCTTGAACCATCCCCATTCCTCCTCCACTCCTAGTTCTACTCTATCCTTCACTCCCTCCCACTCCTCTCTCAGCTTCTTATACTCATTCTCCTTTTCTTTCTCATTTAAGCATTACACTCTAAGTTCCTCCCTACCTTCTCCCCTTTTTCTCTTTCTCCACTCTCAATTTACCTTTAACCAGAAAATGATCTGATATTCCCCCACTCTCTCCCCTTAGAACATGTACATCTTTAACTCTTCCTACCATACTCCTGGTTACCACTGTATAGTCTATTAATGCTCTATCTGTCACCCTTCCATCCACCACCCTCTCCCATGTGTACTCATGCTTGACTTTCTTCCTAAACACTGTATTTGCTATCATCAACTCTCTTTCAAGACACATCTCCACCATCAATTCCCCACTATGATTTTTACCTGGAACTCCATACTTTCCAATCACTCTGTTTATTTTCTACTCTAGCATTAAGGTCTCCCAATACAACAACATTGACATTTCTCCCTAATCCTTTTATGCACTCATTTAAATCTACCCGAAAAACCTCCCTTCCCAGCTTCACCTTCATCCACATCAACCTTGATGACACCTTCTTCCACTCCACTACATGCTTACCTCTCTCTTCACTTACTAGTATAGCCACCTCTTCTCCCCCCTCGTCCCCTCTTCGCTCCTGAGAACCTCCCAACTACACTCCCAATTTCACACTCGCCCCTCACTTTCATTTTAGTTTCATTCAAAGCCAGCACATCCATCTTTCTTCTCACAAACATACTATCTATCTCTTCCCTTTTATTCTCATTTGTACCACATCCATGCACATTAAAAGACCCAAACCTTAGAGTACTGGTTGGAAAACTCCCAGACCCTCTTATGCCTTTACTTTTTTTAGGAATGTCACCTTTGGCGCCACAGGTAGTAGGACTCCTATTCCCATCCCCCGTCCCATTTTTTGTCACCTCTTATGACTCAAGTGGAAACACTTGGTGGTAGCATTCTTTTCCCCCACCACAGGGTAGGCAAAAAGAGGAAATGAATATTCAGAGAAAATGGTACAGGACAGTAACAAGGAGTTGGGGGACAGCATAACGGAATGACAGTCATAGTATGTCATTATTTCTCTATGAACAGAGTTTTCCTCTATCACAGACAAAATGATGTGTGGCTCTGGTCCGTAGGGGCGCCCCATATAGACCCTAAAGTATCAACTGCATGCTACTTTGCCACAATAACATGCAGCCAATACCCCAGCATAAAATAAAATATTGGCAACCTCTGGCAACCCCACTGCATAAAAAACATTCTGTATATTGAAATAGTGTCAACATTTCTATATCTATTTCGTTTTTTGCTACAGAATTGTGTTTATGGAGATACTTGGCAACTCCTCCCACCAGCATACCCCACAAAGACAGTGGATGGGGCACCAATACTGGCGCTCTCACTGTATGCAATTTTGATTCCTCACCCCGTATTGTTGCTGTGATCATGGAAAAATTAACAAGAAATAAGAGAGTGAAGTGGCAGAATATAGAGAGGGCCTGCGAGTGCCTCAAACAGAAACAAGAGGAAAAAGAAAGAGGAGAAAAGCAGCACAGCTGCACCCAGCACTCCGCAACCATTCACTAGCCACGCCCACCTTACACCTCTTCCACCAACGCCACACCACTCATCCTCACCTCACACCTCATCAGCAAAGAAAAGGAAATTGGAGATTTGCTATATATATCACAACCATCAAACAAATGGTTGAGAAAATTTAAATCCCCATCCTGTAAAAATCATGTTTTTATTCTTTCTGTTATAATATCTTTGGTTGTTCTTTGTGGATTTTTGTCATTTTTGTTTTATTAGAAAGAAAACATCATGCTCTTTATTTTCTACAGTAAAAAATAAAAGAAATTTGAATTAAAAATATATATATTTATGAAACCTGAATTTTGCAGCATTTTTTAATAAATCAATAAAAAATTAGTGGTTTTAGTTTGAAAAAATTTATTCAATAAGATTTGTTCCCCAGACTCTAAGCTTTCATTTCATACCAAGCTGAATGATGTGGAAGGATTTTCCATTGAGTACTGTATTTTACGGCTTGCAAGACGCTGCATCTTGGAAGACGCACCCTAATATTTTAAAGAAATTTCTGAGAAAAAAAAAAAATCACTCTCATACAAGAACACATTCACCATATACCCGACCAATGAACACAAAAACATAAGAAGCAAGGAGTCTGCAAGACACTATTGTCTCAGCACTCATTACAAATTTGGTGGGCGGGCGACGACACGTATTGGACGTATTGTTTACATTACGAAATCACTTGTCTGATTTTGTTTGTATGGCAATGATACTAGTTGGTGATTAGTAAATATACTATACATATTTCATTGTCCAAGGGTGGTTTTATTTTCATAAAAATAAACTAAAAATCTCAAAAATATGTATGTAGAAATATAAAACTTGAAAGAAATTTATTCATCCTCAAATCCCAAGAACTCGACACCACTTGATTCGTGTAAAAGTTCTGAACTCTCATCTGCAGAGTTATCATTACTGTCAGTCATGTACAATAAATGATCCTCACTACCATCCATGACATTACTTATACCACACTTTTTGAAAGACTTTACAACAACTTCAGTATTAATAGCATTCCAAGATTTCAACACCCATTCACACACTTGAGCTATTGATGGGTGATTCATTCTTCCACACAGTGTCATTTCATGCCTTCCTTCTGCCATCCATTTAGACCATTCTTCATGCATGTTATTCTTGAATGGTTTGTTGATGCTCAACATACAAATCCAGGTCGCTATCAGTCAAGTGTCCAAGCTCACTTGAGCCTGGGTGTTGCCTTATAATACAACATTCATCTTGGAAGACTCACTAGTATTTTTCAGGGTATTTTTTAGGAAAAAAGTGTGTCTTGTAAGCCGTAAAATACGGTAATTAGAGCTTCACTAGAGCTCACTATATCTTCATTAAATATTCACTATGCCTTATATATACATGGGAGGAACACAATACCCTGAGGAATTACACACTAATGTAAGGGGTATTTATACCTATATTCTTTAACACATATTTGAAGAAAAAAAAATTCACCTACTCTATAAAGCGATGCGACACTCCCTTAAGAAGAAATGAGAAACATAGAAAAGGAAGACTAATGTACAACAAAACAAATTTTGAGAAACTCAAAAAATTCTTTCAAAATGTAAACTTGGATAAATTCCTAAATGAAGAAACAAAATTGGAAGAGAAATGGGATATACTAAAAGAAATTTATAAGGGAGTGAACAAACATGTACCACAACAAAAGTAAGAAAGAGTATACATAAAAAGCTGGTACAACAAAAAATGTAGTGAGGCTAAGGATAGAAGAGACAAAATGTAGTGAGGCTAAGGATAGAAGAGATAAAGCTTGGAATAGATAGAAAAAAAAGAGTAAATGGCAAACATACATCAAACTAAGAGAATATCATGTAAAAATATGCAGAGATGAAAAGAGAAACTATGAAAGAGACATAATAGAAAAATGCAAGGAACAACCTAAACTATTTTACAGGCATGTAAATAATAAACTAAAAAATAAACAAGAAATGGAAAAGCTGCACCAGGGAAATTATTAATATACAGAAGAACCAGAAATGGCTGAAATTATAAGCAATCATTTCAAATTGGTATTCACAATTGAAAGTTCACAGAACTGTGAGGGATTAAAGAGAGAGATCCCACCCAATGAAGGAAATACCTGTAACACAAAAGGAAATCAGAGACCAAATAAAAAAACTTGATGTCAGAAAATCACATGGTCTGGATGGAATTGCAAATTGGATACTGAAAGAATGCATAGAGTTGACATACAAAATATACAATATAATTAAATACTCACTCAAGGAAGGAAAGGTCCCACAGGACTGGAAAAATGCAAATATTGTACCAATATATAAAGGAGGAAACAAAGATATTCCAACCAACTACAAACAGTTCTCCCTGATAAGCACAGTAGCAAAAATATGTGAAAAAGTTATCAAAAGTAGATGGGTAAAAGATCTGGAAGAAAAAAACTATACTGAATCCAAATCAATTTGGATTTAGACAAGGAAGATCATGTACAACAAACCTGATCTGCTTCTATTCAAGACTAATAGAAACAATACAAGAAGGGGATGGATGGGAAGACAGTGCCTTTCTAGACCTACAAAAAGCATTTGATAAGGTACCACACAAGAAACTAATAAGAAAAATGGAATCAATAGGAGGAAAATTATTGGAATGGATGGAAGACCTCCTGACTGGGAGAAAAATGAGGGTAGTAATTAGAGATAAATACTTGAATTAGGAAGGATTGATAAGTGGTGTCCCGCAAGGTTCGGGTACTGGCTCCAATCATGTTTGCCATATATATAAATGACATGGATGAAGGCCTGGAGTAGTATATAAATTTCTTCGCAGATGACGCAAAAATACTAAAGAAAGTAAGAACATAGGAGGATTGTGAATGATTACAGTTAACCTGGACAAAATCTGGAAATAGACTCAAAAGTGGGTGGGAAGTGAACTTCAATATCAAGAAGTCTAGTATAATGGAGTTTGGAAAAAGTAAAAACCGAATATCAAAAAATTATAAAATTGGTAAAGAAAAAGTAAACTCTGAAAGAGACCTTGGAGTAATAATCAGCAAAGACATGACATCGGCCAAACATATCAATAAAATAGTCATAGAAACCCTCAACCTATTAAGGTCAATGAAAGTGGCATTTGACTACTTGAATGAGGAAATGATTAAAAAAATATTAGTTACACTAATAAGACCAAAATTGGAGTACTCAGCAACACTATGGACACCCAGTATTAAAAGGAATATAAAGAAATTAGAAAGAATACAAAGAGCAATTGAACACCATGTGAGGATGGAGCCTTTATTTGTATGACATTTCGCTTATTACAGTTTTTTCAAGTGCAGTCATCCCTCGTTATTCACAAGTTTTTTATCTGCGGTTTTGACTATTCATGGATTTCAATTGAAAAAAAATTATAGGAAAAATAAATTTTGACCCATTGGAAAGCCACTAATGCATCTCGTGGCCCATGCGGGCAGCATGACCTGCCACTCAGTTCACACATGTTCTTCAAGGTAAATAATTATAAGGTGAATAATCTCAGAATAATTATTTTTTTCTATAGCTGTTCATTCATCAGTTTCCTGTTGATCAGTACCAAATTTTCCCCAATATCAGCAATAGCTTGTCTGAAAATAGAAAAAAACTAGACCTATGTTCAATTGTATCATTCAGAGCGCTAGTGTGTCGACGCAGTGGGCATAGCCTATTGACCAATCGTTGGCTGTGGTTGACTGTCGACTGCGCGCGCCGGGCCAGGAGTCACTGCTGACGATTGTGTGTGTATGATACTTTAGAATAGTATATTGAGTCTGTTTCATTGCCTGCATATTTTAGTGGTTGAATATGATTGTATTTCTTCACTTTGGCTCCAGATTTACAATATATTTCACAATATCAGGAGATGTTATCAGCTGCTCGCCGAAGCACGAAAGTGTGATTTTTGGCAGTGATATTCTGTAATTTTATTTTTTTCTCTCAAAAAGAGTATTCACGGTTTTAGCCATTCACAGGGGTTTTGAGAATGTATCCCCTGCGAATAATGAGGGATGACTGTACTTGAAAAAGCTGTAATAAGTGAAATGTTGTACAAATAAAACTTCCGTCCTCACATGGTGTTTAACTCGTCAGTCTTGTTGGCAACTGCCACTTTCATGAAAACAAAGAGCAATGACAAAGTTGGCACCAACTCTCTCCAAATTAACTTACGAACAAAGATTGTCCAAATTGGAATTACCAATTCTGGAACAAAGAAGAGAAAGAGGAGGTCTGCTGACTATTCATAGAATCATGAAAGGAATGGAAATCCTAGATAGGAATGATTTATTAAAATGGGACAATGGAAAAACAAGAGGACACAAAAAGAAACTCAAAAAGGATAACTATAGAAGAGATCTGAAAAAAATAGCTTCCCACATAGAGTACTGGATACCTGGAATAATTTAGATAAAGAAACAGTGTGTGCAAACACTATTTTAAGAAAAAACTTGATGTTGAAAAATACAAAGACAGGTCACCACAAGCATAGCTCCCTTCCTGTATAATACAATTAGGTAAATATACTACATAGGACATGCCAAGAAACACCCAAATACCTATATCACACACAAATACTCTCTTCTCTCTCCACAACCACCAGACACCAAACTCCAGAAGCATATCACTCACTGCTTCAACATCCTGAAAGACAAGACATTGCTACATGCCAGACCACTGATATCTGTCCCACTGAATCCTCTCTCCCCCAGAAGGACAGAGTACATCTGGCCAGGCTATGAGTTTGGGTTTGGGAGTGTGGTGGTAAAGACATCAGAATTGGTAAAAGGGGTACAGAAAAGAAGGCCTCATACTAATAGTAAGTGATCCCTTCATTCACAAGGAGCTAAGGCAGAAAGGATAACAAATGGGTGTTGGATGAGTGCGGGATGGGTGAAAAGTGGGTGTATGCCTTGATTATGCCAACCCCCTTTATAAGGGGAAAGGGCCTTTTGGTTTATATGATTTTTTTTATTCAGTGTGAAAAAAAGAGAACAATATATTATTTCTTATGGAAAAATAAATCATCAGAATTATTACTCCCCTAATTTACGAGGCATATGTGTGTGGCTGAATCT
This sequence comes from Oratosquilla oratoria, assembly GCF_046742065.1. NCBI lineage: Eukaryota > Metazoa > Arthropoda > Malacostraca > Stomatopoda > Squillidae > Oratosquilla > Oratosquilla oratoria. The sequence goes on along the minus strand of NC_134803.1, from coordinate 13,283,528 downwards.
GTCATCTTTGCCCCATGTATTTGGTATAATTAGAACTGACAAGGTAAAAATTACTCACCAATAAGGTGAAGCACAGGTGGGAAATCTGAGGAACTGAGGGGAACTGATAGGAACTGCAACAATACCCACATAAGATGGTCTCTTCCCTTCTTGGATCCTTTACTCTTCAGCTGGGGGTAGAGAAAATATACAAATACATAAATACATAAATACATATACCTAAGGCTTTTTCCCTGCACAAAGGAGGTAGAAGAGGGGAAAAAAAAAAAAAAAAAAAAAAAAAAAAAAAAAAAAAATCCCCAATACACTCCCCTCCCCTCCACCCTCTACCCTCCCTCTCACCTTGGCACCTCCTAGATGAGAGGACATCCCTGTATCTTGTCCACTGCCCTGGGTCAGAAGCAGTGTTGCAAGACACAGCACATCCACAGCAAGGCCGCTTCATTAAATCGGCGACCCCCCTCTCCGTCCCCTCATGTAGAAAAGGAGAAGACGGGGAGAAATCCCCTTGGGCTGTGTCAAATAATTTCTCACACATACTACCTCACCCCCCCATCCCCCCACCCATTCCACCTCATGCAATCACAACATCATCCATATACAACCATTCTCCATTCACCCGTCTTCTGTCCTCTCCCGTCCTCCCTCAACAGACATTCCCCTCTTCCCCAAAGCCCTTTTCACCCCATCCATCCATTTCATCCTAGGTCATCCCCTCATGTTCACTCCTTCCACATCTGCCTTTCTTCACTCATTCTTTCCATGTGTCCAAACCATCCCAATAATCTTTTATCTACCTTATCTCCCAACTTCCTTACCACCCCTTTCTCCTCCTCACCTCCTCATTTCTCACTCTATCCAGCCTAGTAACCCCCATTATATTTCTCAGACACCTCATCTCAAACACATTCAAACTCCTTCTCTCTTCCTCTCTTATGTTCCATGTTTCTGCCCTGTACAGTCCTGTTGGCACAATCACTCCTTCATACAATCTCCCCTTAGCATCCATTCCCAAATGCCTATTTCTCATTACCCTTTTTAATCCACCAAGGCATTTACTCGCTTCTCTCAATCTACATTCTACCTCCACCTCCACCTCCACTCCTCCCTTTCCTGCCACATTCACATCCAAGTATCTAAAACTATCCACTTCCTACAGTCACTCTCCCTTAATGCTTACTTCCAGTCTGCTGCCACTTTCGCCCCTTGTACATCTCATCACCTTACTTTTATGCACATTTATCTTCAACTTTCTTCTTTCACACACTCTGTTACCAACTTCCTCAATCCCTCCTCTGATCCTGCTATAAGTGCAGTTTCATCCGCAAACAACAGCTAGCTCACCTCCCACTTTTCTCCATTTTCTTTAACCATCTCCAATCCCTGACCCACCACCCTTGCATTTACCTCTCGCACCACCCCATCCATATACGAGTTGAACAGCCAGGGTGACATAACACATCCCTGATGAAGTCCCACCTTTACCTCAAACAACTCACTCTCTCCATTTCTAATCCTGACACATGCTCTACTACTCTTGTAAAAACTCCTGACAGCTCCTAGAAGCTTTCCTCCTATCCTGTATATCTGCAGTACCTCCCACAGTGCCTTCCTGTCTACCCTGTCATAAGCCTTTTCCAGATTCATAAAAGCCCAAAAAACATTCTTACCTTTCCCTATAGCTTTCTCACATGTCTTACCACAAAAATCTGATCTACGCAAACTCTACCTGTCCTAAATCCAAACAGTTCCTCACTAATTACTCCCTCTGTTCCTCTCCTAATCCTCTCAATCAAGATCCTCCCATAAGCCTTCCCAACTACACTTTTCAAGCTAATCCCTCTGAAACCACTACACTCACACTTATCCCCTTTTCCCATGTAGAGTGGAACTATACAGGCACTCCTCCAGTCCTCCGGCACTCTACCCTCTCTACAACAAACATTGAGTAACCTCACCAGCCAGTCCACCATAACTGTACCTCCTTTTTTTTAGACATTCTGCATGGCATCCATCCAGACCAGGTGCCTTACCTGCTCTCATCATCTTAACAACTGCCTTCACTTCATCCTTCCTTATTTTTCCTCCATTTTCCTCACTCATCACTCTCATTATCTTGGCACTTCCCACTGCAACTATACTTCCTTCCTATCCTCCTTCACATGTAGCAACTCCTTAAAATACTTTGCCAATCTTCCTTTTACTGCCTTCTCTTCCATTATCATCTCTCCATCTGCACCTTTTACCTTTTCTTCTCTACTTGATTTGCCTCCTCTTCCTCTCTTAATTTCTTTCCAAAACATCTTTTTATTACTTTCAAAATTTTGTCATACTCTTACCCCATTTCACATCTACTCTCCTCTTTGCCTCCTTTACCTTGTGCTTTACTTCTCTTTTCTTTGTACCTCTCATATGACTCCCTCATACTATTTTGTAACCAATCTGTGAGCTTGCTTCTTTTCTTCTACAACCTTGTTTCCTCATTCCACCACTCATTACCCTTCCTTCTATTTCCTCCCACCCTCCTTGTTTCCTCATTCCACCACTCATTACCCTTCCTTCTATTTCCTCCCACCCTCCTTGTTCCACAAACCATCTTTGCACACTTTGTGACTCCCTCCTTGAAACCATTCCCATTCCTCCTCCACTTCTAGTTCTACTCTATCCTTCACTCCCTCCCACTCCTCTCTCAGCTTCTTCTTGTACTCCTTCTCCTTTTCCTTCTCAATTAAAGAGTTCACTCTAAGCACCTCCCTACCTTTTGTCCTTTTCCTCCACTCTCAACTTACCTTCCACCAGAAAATGATCTGATATTCCCCCCACTCTCTCCCCTTAGAACGTGTACATTCTTAACTCTTCCTACCATACTCCTATCTACCACTACATAGTCCATTAATTCTCTGTCCACCACCCTTCCATCCACCACCCTCTCCCATGTGTATATGTTTGACTTTCTTCCTAAACACTGTATTTGCTATCACCAACTCTCTAGAGACATCTCCATCATTAGCTCTCCACTACGATTCTTTCCTGGAACTCCACATTTCCCAACCAATCCATCCATTGGTTCATTTCCTACCCTAGCATTAAGGTCTCCCAATACTACTACATTGACATTTCTCCCTAATCCCTCTATGCACTCATTTAAATCTATCCAAAAAGGCTCCCTTTCTTCTACACTATTCTCACTACCAGGTCCATATGCACTTACAAAAACCCACATCTCCTTTCCCAGTTTCACCTTTATCCACATCAACCCTGAAGAAACCTCCTTCCACTACACTACATGCTTACCTATCTCTTCACTTACTAGTATAGCCACCCCTTCTCTCCCTCACCCCCTCTTCACTCCTGAGAACTTCCCAACTACACTCCCAAACTCACACTCGCCCTTCCCTCTCAACTTAGATTCACTCAAAGCCAACACATCCATCTTTCTTCTCACAAACATACTATCTATCTCTTCCCTTTTACTCTCATCTGTACCACATCCATGCACATAAAGACCCAAACCTTAGGGTGCTGGTTGGAAAACTCCTAGACCCTCTCATGCCTTTACTATTTTTAGGAATGTTCCCTGTGGGGATACAGGTAGAAGGATGCCTGGTCCCAATCCCCGTCCCGTTTTTCTCACCTCTTACGATCCAAGTGGGAATACTTGGTGGTAGCATTCTTTTCCCCCACCACAGGGTAGGCAAAACAAGGAAATGAAATTCAGAGAAATGGTACAGGACAGCAACAAGGGGTTGGGGGACAGCATAATGGAGGGACAGTAGCAGTATAATAAAAGTTTCATCATTTCTCTGTGAGCAGAGTCCTCCTCTATCACAGACAAAATGATGTGTGGCTCTGGTCCATAGGGGCACCCCATATAGACCCTAAAGTATCAACTGCATGCTACTTAACCATAACATGCAGGCAATACCCCAAATGGGGAAATATATATATATATATATATATATATATATATATATATATATATATATATATATATATATTGCAGTAATTCACAAGGCACACGTGAAAATAATATGCAGAAAAAACCACTGGGAAATAAGAAGCTTAGTCTGAATTTTTTCGTCTATTTAAGACATTATCAAGGAATACACAGTTACAGAGACAAAGGTGGATATATATACATAAAGTAGAAGACAAGCTAGGAACATGGGAAGGACACACAAGATGCTTCACAATCAGGTAGAGCCGATGTTTACATATAAGCTAGGAACATGGGAAGGACATGGGAAGGACCAAACATCCACATATGTAAACATCGGCTCTACCTGATTGTGAAGCATCTTGTGTGTCCTTCCCATGTTCCTAGCTTGTCTTCTACTTTATGTATATATATCCACCTTTGTCTCTGTAACTGTGTATTCCTTGATAATGTCTTAAATAGACAAAAACGTTCGGACTAAGCTTCTTATTTCCCAGTGGTTTTTTCTGCATATATATATATATATATATACATATATGCATATATATACATACATATAAATATATATATATATATACATATATATACATACATATACATATATATACATATATATACATATATATATATATATACATATATATATATATATATATATATACATATATATACATATATATATATATAAATATATATATATATATATATATATAATACCTTTTTACCCCTTATAAGGAGGTGTCTGAATCAAGGAATACACTACCATTTACAAATTCGAAACACCTGGAGAGTACAAATCTCCACCAGGTTCAAGATCTGGATCACCACTGAAATCTAATGGTATGTTACTTGGGCCATACTCCAGCAATCAAAAAATAAATAAATGAAAAATAAACAAATAAATAAATAATAATAATAATAATTCTTATTGTGGAAGTGTTTGAGCAGGATGTGGCACAACTAGTGATCCCTGACTTTCTAGTTCCTGTTGTTCTATCCCTTGCTCATGATGTCCCTCAGGCTGGTCACCCAGGTTGTGACAAAACTCTGGCTATGGCACATAAGAAGTATTATTGGCCAAAAATGTGACTAGACATTACCTCTCATGTAGCCCAGTGTAGCTCTTGTGCCCAGAACACTGTTCCTATCTTAGAGTACCCTACTCCTTCTTGCCCTTTTCATACTATGGCTATAGACCTTTTAGAACTGCCTCATAGTACTCAAGGTTCTGTGTATGTCGTTATGTATTTACCTAGTTGTATTTTATGGGACGAGAGCTACGCTCATAGTGACCCATTTTCGTATCTCTCCACATCCAGTTTGTTTTTAAAATCTTGTATAGTTATGGCACTAACTGTTTCCCCATTTAGTTTGTTCCAGACATCAATCACTCTGTGTGGGAAGCTAGTCTTTTTCAAATCTCTTCTGTAACTGTCATTCTTTATCTTCTTCTCGTGGCCTCTTGTTTCTCTTCTGTCCCATTTTAATAAGTCATCTCTATCAAGAGCTTCCATCCCATTCATAATTCTGTAAATGGTCAGCATATCACCTCTTTCTCTTCGCTGTTCCAGTGTTGATAGATGTAATTTATCCAATCTTTGCATGTCAAATTTGAGAGTGTAGGTGCCTTCTTTGTCACTGCTCTCTGAATTCTTTCTAATTTCCTTATGTGTGTATTTACCTAGTTGTATTTTACGAAAAGGGAACTATGCTCGTAGTGACCCATCTTTGTATCTTTCAGCATCAAGTTTGTTCTTAAATTCCTGAATGGTGTTTGCACACATTGCCTTATCTAATTTATTACAGTTATCCACCACTCTGTTTAGGAAGCTATTCTTTTTCGGATCTCTTCTATAATTACCCTTTTTGAATTTCTTTTCATGTCCTCTTGTTTTTCTGCTGTCCCACTTTAATTAATCATCTCTATCTAGGATTTCCTTTCCTTTCATGATTCTATAGATAGTAGATCTCCTCTTTCTCTTCTTTGTTCCAGGGTTGGTAGTTCCAATTTTGACAGTCTTTGTTTGTATGTCAATTAAGAGAGTGTTGGTACCATCTTTGTTGTGGCTCTTTGTATTTTTTCTAGAAAAAATTATATTCTTTTTAATACTGGGTGTCTATAGTGTTTTAGCATACTCCAATTTTGGTCTTATCAGTGTAACTAAAATTTTCTTGATCATTCCCTCATCCAAATAGTCAAATGCCACTTTCATTGACCTTAGTAAGTTGAATGTTTCTCCAATTATTTTATTGATATGTTTGTCCAGTGATATGTCTTTGCTGATTATTACTTCTAGGTCCCTTTCCAAGCTTACTTTTTTGACTTCTTCACCAATTTTATAATTTCTTGCTATTCCATTTTTACTTTTTCCAAATTCCATTATACAGTAAAAGCCCTGGTATCCGGCCTTCTTGTATCCGGCCTTTCAAATAACCGGCATATTTTTCACGAAAATCGAAAAATTGTGATAAAGATAGACGTAAAAAAATCCCTGCGCGTGGTTGTAGTTGCTCTCGTCCATGGATGGACTCAGAAACATTCATGAACTGGCTCAAGCATGTGTTTGTCCCATCAGTGAAAGAAAATGAAAAGACTTCTAGAGGACAGCAAATTTATTCTCCTACTCGACAACAGTAAAGCTGAGGAACTGAGCAATGGAAACATTTCTATTGTGTATTTATCGCCGAACATAACAAGTGTGATCCAGCCCACGGATCAAGGAGTGATTCAAAAATTTAAAAAGAATTATCGGAAAAGTTCTATGCGCAAACTAGTTTATTTTGAGGTCGGTAGCATTTCCGAATTCCAACCTAGGCTTAATGTTAAAGATGCTATTTTTATGGAATCGCTAGCTTGGGGGGATGAAAAACAACAAACTCTAATGCGATGTTAGAGAAAATCATATCCGCAAATAATGTTTGAAGATCAGGAAGGGAATAAGAAATTTGAGGGTTTTCCGTCGGCAAGAAAGAATCGGTGGTGAAAAAATTTAAATATGGGTTATCGCGCTAAACTTTGCATTAGTGACAAAGCGATACAATTTTGTGTAGATATGGACAGTGACCGAGCAGCAACATTCTCACTTAGTGATGAAATTTTACAATCACTTCCCGATGAACACGCAAAAACGACAGAGGCAGATAGTGAAGAAGACGACCCTGAGATGAAAGTGTCGTGGAAGGATGCAGCGAAGGGTCTGGCAGTGTTTGTGAAATTTGCAGAACAGTGCACAAACAAAGAGGAAAAAATTCTAAGCAGAGATATCATATATTTTATGAAAGTTGGTACAAAAAGTTTAGTGAAAGAAAACTCGAGTGGAGAGGTGAATGCACCCTTTCAGACACCAACACTGAACGCGGCCATTCACAACTCCGTCGTAAAATTATCAGATGATGAATTAGATAGCTGGTAATGCTGTGATGATTATAACTGATGTATATTGATTGGATTTACTCTATACTGATAGAATTTACAATATATAGATATGTGGATGTGTTTATTATTAAAGCGAATTAATATCTATTACTAAGTAAAAGAACAATGTAAATAAATGTATTTTTTTAATATCCCTTCCCGTATCCGGCATTTTCTCGTATCCGGTACGTCTTCGGCCCCATTGGTGCCGGATACACATATAACATTCTATGCCTTCATCCATGTCATTTATATATATGGCAAACATGGTTGGAGCTAATACTGAACTTTGCAGGACACCACTTATCATTTCTTCCCAATTCAATATCTATCTCTAATTACTACCCTCATTTTTCTTCCAGTCAAGAAGTCTTCCATCCATTCTAATAGTTTTCCTTTGATGCCACCTATTGATTCTATTTTTCTTATTAGTTTCTTATGTGGTACTTTATCAAATGCTTTTTGTAGATCTAGAAAACCACAGTCTGCCCATCCATCCCTTTCTTGTATTATTTCTATCAGTCTCAAGTAGAAGCAGATCAAGTTTGTTGTACATGATCTTCCTTTTCTAAATCTAAATTGTTTTGGATTCAGTATACAGTCGTACCTCGGTACTCGACCATAATCCGTTCTGAGGTGGTGGTCGAGCACCGATTTGTTCAAACACCGAAACCAATTTTCCCCTTATCACTGTCTTTCTTTGGACCCATTATTAAGGGCTAGAGCAACACGAAAAAGTTTAAATCTGGGAAGAAATACTCGAACAAACTGCGTACGTCTTACTCCGCTGGCGGTCTGAGTCGAACTGACGCTTACCCGCTGTTCGAGCTAGTCGAGTACCGAAAATCTGTTCGAGGTCCGATGCATTTTCTACTCGAATTTTTTGGTCGAGCACCGATTTGGTCGAGTATAGAGGCGGTCGAGTACCGAGGTACGACTGTATTTTTTCTTCCAAATGTTCCCATCTACTTTTGATAACTTTTTCACATAATTTTGCTATTGTGCTTGTAAGGGAGACTAGTCTGTAGTTGGTTGGAATTTCCTTGTTCCCTCCTTTATATATTGGTGCAATACTTGCATTTCTCCAGTCCTGTGTTACCTTTCCTTCTTTGAGTATTCAATTATCTTGTATATTTTGTCTGTCAGATCATCTATGCATTCCTTTAATATCCAGTTTGCAATTCCACCCAGACCATGAGATTTACTGACATCAAGGTTTTTTATTTGGACTCTGATTTCCTTCTGTGTAACAATTATTTCCTTCATTGGGGTGTATCTTTCTCTCTCTATTTCCTCACAGTTTTGTGAACTTTCAATTGTGAATACTGATTTGAAATGTTTGTTCATAATTTCAGTCATTTGTACTTCTTTATATTCATAATTCCCTTGGCGCAAACTTACTTTTTCTTGTCTTTTAGTTTACCATTTACATACCTGTAAAATAGTTTAGGTTGTTCCTTGTATTTTTCTATTATGTCTCTTTCATAGTTTCTCTTTTCATCTATGTATATTTTTACATAATCATTTCTTAGTTTGATGTATGTTTCCCACATTCTCATTTTTTTTACTTTTTTTCCATCTTTTACAAGTTTGTCTCTTCAATCCTTAGCCTCACTACATTTTTTGTTGTACAAACATTTTATGTATACCTTTTTCATATTTGTTTATTCCCTCATTGTAAATTTCTTTTAGTATATTTCATTTCTCCATCGTTTCTTCATGTAGGAAGTTATCCCAATTTGTGTCTTGAATTTTTTTTCTGAGTTCTTAAAATCCATTTTGTTGTACATTAGTCTTCCTTTTCTATGTTTCTCATTTCTTCTCAAATCCATTTGCTCTTTTAGGTCAATTTCTATTAGTATGTGGTCACTCTTCCCAATTCGGGTTTTGTAATCAATTCTGTCCACAATTTCAGGTTCTGACGTAAGTATTAAATCTAGTCTCGATGGTTCTTCATTGTCTCTGTATCTGGTGTTTTCCTTTACCCACTGAGTTATTGTGTATTTAATGGTCATATCCAGTAGTATGTTTCCCCAGAGGTCTTCTCCATGTCTTCACTGTCATTTCTTCCCAACATATTTTTGAGTTAAAATCACCCATAACTACTATATTTCTTCCTTTCAATAAATCAGTTAGTTCTTTCTTTGTGTCTTCCAAAAAGTTTGGAATGATTTTTCTATATCCAAGACTGTTTTGGGGGATACATACATTACTACAAATTTTCTACTTTTCATGTCACTGTTTTTAATTTTTATCATAATCAATTCCACATTGCTTTTTCCTTCTGTTATCTTGGTCACATTTAAGCCTTTCTTAGTCAAAAATATTACTTCTGTGCCCTGTTTTTCCTTTCTATTTTCATCCAATGGTTATGCAGACCTTGTCCCACAGCGTTTGGTGGTAGAAGACTTTTTAATTTTGTTTCCACAATTCCCATTATGTCTGGTTTTTCTAATGCCAGATAATCATTTAATTCATTCAATCCTGAAATCATTCCATCTATGTTGGTACAGTGGTACCTCTACACGTGCCCTCATGTATGTGAAATTCTATTTATGCAATCAAATTATGGGGAAAATCTTGTTGCTATTAACCACTTCAATACGGGACTTAAATCTCGCGGGCAGCAGCCAATGCCAGCCGTACGACGTAACGAAATAATATTCGCATCATAAAATATAGTCGCCGCTTATATCGATCGTTCTCTCTTTCACCCGCGAATTTTGAAAACCACAGAGAATGGGATTAAGGGCGCATTTGGGAGAATGTAAAAACACAGGGGCGACTACAATAAATATAATCAAGACGCCGATATGGCAGCGTCGCGAATCCACTTGCTCCTCATGACGCCTACGTGTGCGGCACCGTATGGAAGGGGTTAACATGGAAAATTTCTATTTGTGCAGGCACACTGGTGTCCATTACTGCGTGGAAAATCAAATCCCGAGCCGCCATCTTGCTGACGTCACCATTCATGCTCTATGTTGTGTCTCCTCCCACTATCTTTGTTGTGTGCACGACTGGTCCTTCTTTCTGTGCCTACCCCTTGGTATTGTACTGTTTGTGACTTTAAAAATGCCTCCAAAACAGGTGAGAAGTCCTACTGAAGCTGGTGCTTGTAAGAAAACCAGCATCACGATTGAGGAAAAGAGGGAAGTGATTACTAAAGCTGCTCAAGGTCTACGGGTGTGTATGCTGGTGAGAGAGTTTGGTATGCCTGAATCAACAATAAGAACCATTCTTTTAAATAACGATAAAATTCTGTCAGCTAATGTGTCTAAGGTTATAAGGTATGAGTACACATAAGAGGCCAGCATTGTTGGACGAGATGGAAAGGTTATTGCTTGTGTGGATACAGGAGAAGCAGCGTAAGAGTGACAGAGGGAAAAAAGTAGACTTTTTCGAGGTTGGGAATGGATTAATTAACATTGATTTCAATAGGAAATAGCATTTCTATTTATGCAAATTTCTATTTATGTGGAGGCATACAGGATGGATTAATTGCACAGAGGTACCACTATATAAGCTATTTTTCATTTTTTCCTTTCACGTCCTTTTCTGTCTATTTTGTATACTTTTTTTTTTCTAATAAATTATTTTCTCAGCCTCAGGTCCACCACTCTCTCTCTCTCTCTCTCTCTCTAAAAAAAATAAAAAATAAAAATAAAAAAAATTCAGTCGTTCTCTTTTCATTTGTTTCATTTTAAAGTTCCTTTTCTTTCTCTTTTTCTTCATCGCTTATTTCTTTTTTTATCCATACATTTTTGTGATGTTCACTATTTGCTAGTTTTGTTGCTCTAGATCAGGGGTTCCCAAACTTTTCAGCTCATCGACCCCCTAGTAAAGTTTAAGATTTTCTATAGACCCCCAAACTATCAATTCATGAATTATGTCTGTTTATTATTATTGTTGTTATTGTTATTAATGCTAATAATATTATTATAGTTGTTATTATCCTTATTATTATTGTTATTATTTCTATTATTGTTATTATCATAGTTCTAGTTATCAATAGTGTTATTATCATCATTTTGATTCATTATAAAAGGTCTAAATGACAACATTCATCAAGGCGATGGCATTTCAATAATGATACAGACACTTTCACATATACATAAACATAAGTGTTTTAGAATAAATATTTATGTTATATATTCTTTATTATATTACTATAAGTAATATTCAAGCCAATAATATTACACAAGCTCGTCATCTTGATGTTCACTCACGATGTGGTTGTGTGTATGTGAGATTCTCCCTACATAAACAGAATGGGGAGGATTTTCGACTCAGAGTGAACTGATATGGTTTTTCTTTAAGTTTAGATATTGGTTGAATATTCTCACTCTTTCAGTACGGGAAGAGAACAGGATCATTTCATGCTAACCATTTAATTTTAAAGACTGCCTTTCAACCCCATAGCAATCTAATGACCCCCCTTCAACCCCTTGGATTGTTTCATCAACCCCTGGGGGTCGATATTGAACCCCTAGAAATCTACTGACCCCTTTTGACCCCTTGGCTATTTGTCAACCCCTTGGATGGTCTCATTGACCCCTGGGGGTCGATGTCGACCACTTTGGGAACCCCTGCTCTAGATAGTACTTCTGCTATCATTTGAGACCTAAGTTTTATTTCTATTGGCCTATATTGTTTTTCTTTTGAGTATTTTCCTATTCTATGAAATTTCTCAATTTCTTTACCCATATCCTGTCCCTCCTCTTGAATCTCTTTCAGAATTACTTTAGCAATCTCTTTCTCCTCTTTTTCTCTCTGATATCTAGGTACATCATGTTTCTCTTTAATACCATAAACTACAATGCACTTTTTTCTATTCACTTTAGTCATTTTGTAATACTGGCTTCCTTACGTAGCAAGTTTGCTCCAGAATTAGCCCATGCTTTAGTTTCTCACGTTTTTTGCCCATACACTACTCCTTTAGTGTTCCTTAGTAACAATGGGTTGGAATTTAGGAATGAGGTGTTAGTGAGCATTTGTGAGCATTACAGCATCTCACAAACATTTGTGACTGCTTACCACCCTGTATCCAATGGTCTTGTGGAGAGGACGAATAGGAGGATTTTAGATACACTCAGGCACATTGCTGGTAGACTTCATGAATCTTGGGAGGATTGCCTTCCACATGTCAGTGCTTGTATTAACAGCACCATTAATGTCTCTGCAGGCAAGATGCCTCATCATGTTATCTATGGAGTGGAAAAATTACTCCCTTATGATGTGCTTGATAGTCCTGCTCGTCCTCTCTACAATATTGAGGACTATAATCAACTCCAGTATCACACATTGCATAATATCTATAGTTCTGTAAGAGATCAACTTGATGTCTCCAAAACCAAGATGTTGAAACACCAGCATCTAAGGCCTGTTAACATCAGTATTGGTGATCATGTACATAAAAGCATGCCTGACCACCAATCTAAACTCAATTGTAAATTTGCAGGTCCCTTTATGGTGACTGAAAAGTTGCATCCCAATAACTTTGATCTTTCCCAGGGTCTGAGCGAAGTGTTACATGTTGATAGGCTTAAGATAACAAGAGTGCCCATCCCTGCATTTGCGCGGCCTCCCTCAAGGCCCATTGTACAAACTATTCCTTCTGTATCTACCCCTTATAATTACAATCTCCATTCAAGGGGACCTTTGTCTTCCTGTTTATGTGCATTGTTGATGTTGTTATTAATGCTTGTCTTGATCTGTACTTTGTATCTAGTTTATCTATTTTGTGTATTGATTTGTATAATGTCTAACTTTGGGTTAGCTATTAAGTATCATGTACTGGATGTCTGGCAATTGCTGCCTTTATCTCTTGTTTAACTGGTGCCAGTTCTTATGTTTATATGTTTGTATGCAGTTCATATGTATCTTTAATGTTGTATTGTTTTGTGTATATATATATATAAACTTTCTCGCTTTATTGCAGATCGTAATTTTGTTAATAACTTAAATGATATCAACAATAAAAGTTTAAAATTTTGCACACTGTGAGAGTACTCCTAAAAAGGTAAGCCACCAAAATATTTTTCAAATGTATACAATATTTTCTAAGTTATAGGCATTTATGTATTTTGGAGTCATATTCACTGTTTCTCGCTTTATTGCAGGTTTGTGAAAATGCCCAGAAATGTACGATTGACTGCTACTGAAAAGCAAAGGATTGTAGCAGGCCTTGCAGAAGGACTGACTCTTCTGGATTAAGCCAAGGAACTGGGAAGGGACAAGAGAACCTTGGCTTCTTTTGTGGAGAAGCCCAGCACCACACCAAGGAAAGATAAGGGCACCAGAAGAAGCATTTCTCCTCGTGATATGCGAAAAATATGCAAGCAGGTCAATAGGGAACCCAATGGCACCAGCGCCTCCATTTTTGCAAAAGCTGGCGTTGATCCGATGTCCAGAAAGACCAGATGCAGTGTCTTGAATGAGATGGCCAGGAACGTGAAGCCCATTTCCAGACCTCCCTTGAACAGAACTCACAAGGAAAAACGTATTGCGTGGGCAGAAAAATACATGAAAACAAACTTCCAACAGGTCTTATTCACAGATGAAGCCAGAGCCACACTTGATGGTCCGGATGGATGGGCTAAAGTTTGGAGTCCTACTGGAGCTGCTATCCCACATCGGGTTCGTCGCCAACAAGGAGGTGGGGGAGTTATGTTTTGGGCGGGTATCATAGGAGATACATTGGTTGGACCTTTCCGAGTGCCAGAAGGTGTGAAGCTCACAAGCCAAGCATACATATCGTTTTTGGATGAGCATTTGTCCCCTTGGTTGTACGACCTGCCTTTACTTCGTCGACGTCAGCTAATTTCTATGCACGACAGTGCTCCATCTCATGCAGCAAAGGCCACGACTTCCTTCCTCGCATCTCTGGGCATCAAGGGAGAGACTCTCATGACTTGGCCGCCTTGTTCTCCTGACTTAAACCCGATTGAGCAGCTTTGGTCAATTTTGAAGAGGGAGGTTTATGAGGGAGGACAACAGTTTACCTCAAAAGATGCCCTCTGGAATAAAATTGTTGCCGTTGCTAGTACCATAAAACCTTCTCAAATCAAGAGATTGACTTCATCTGTTTATAGCAGACTGCTGAGGGTAATTTCAAGGAATGGGAGTTATGTTGATAAATGATTTGATGTTGTGGAATATATCTAGTGAATTCTTCCTTACATGTCATTAATTTTGTTACTTATGATTTTATTTATTGTATTAAATAAACCTGTTAAGCTAAATTGGGATTTCAATACCTTTATATTGTATTTTTACAAACCTGCAATAAAGCGAGAAACAGTGAATATGACTCCAAAATACATAAATGCCTATAACTTAGAAAATATTGTATAGATTTGAAAAATATTTTGGTGGCTTACCTTTTTAGGAGTACTCTCACAGTGTGCAAAATTTCAAACTTTTATTGTTGATATCATTTAAGTTATTAACAAAATTACGATCTGTAATAAAGCGAGAAACACAGTTTATATATATATATATATATATATATATCTATTCCTTGTGTCAAGTGGCTATGATTGTTCCTGTAAAAAAAAATTCCATAGAGTATGTGTATTATATAATGTGGTGTGTGTGGAGTATGTTATCTTGTATGTTATTTCTATTTATAGTGTGTGCTGATGTCCAAATTTCTTTCCCACACTTTTGTCATTACACTGTTGTGTGTGTATTTACCTAATTGTATTTATCTAGTTGTATTATACGGGAAGGGAGCTATGCTCATGGTGACCCGTCTTTGTATCTTTCAGCATCAAATTTATTCTTAAAATCGTGAATAGTATTTGCATACACTGTTTTTTCATCTAAGTTATTCCATATATCCAGCATTCTGTGTGGGAAGCTATTCTTTTTCCTATCTCTTCTATAGCTGTCCTTTTTTAGTTTCTTTTCATGACCTCTTCATGACTCGTCTTTGTATCTTTCAGCATCAAGTTTATTCTTAAAATCGTGAATAGTATTTGCACACACTGTTTTTTTATCTAAGTTATTCCATATATCCAGCATTTTGTGTGGGAAGCTATTCTTTTTCCTATCTCTTCTATAGTTGTCCTTTTTGAGTTTCTTTTCATGACCTCTTGTTTTTCCATTGTCATTTTTTAGTAAATCTTTTCTGTCATGGGTTTCCATTCCTTTCATGATTCTATATATAGTCAGTAGATCACCTCTTTCTCTTCTTTGCTCTAGTGTTGGTAGTTCTAGCTTCGATAATCTTTGTTCGTATGTTAATTTGGAAAGAGCTGGTGCCAACTTTGATGTTGCTCTCTGTATTCTTTCTAGTTTCCTTATATTCTTTTTAGTACTGGGTGCCCATAGGGTCGCTGCATATTGTTTTGGTCTAATCAATGTGACTAATATTTTTTTTATCATTTCTTCATCCAAGTATTCAAATGCCACTTTCATTGACCTTAGCAGGTTGTATGTTTCACCTACTATTTTGTTTATATGTCTGTCCGGTGTCATGTCATTGCTGATTATCACTCCAAGCACCCTCTCCGAGTGCACTTTTTTTTTTTCTTTTTCACCAATTTTGTAATTTTTTGAAATTCTGTTTTTGCTTTTACCAAACTCCATTATGCTACACTTCTTGATATTAAAGTTCACCTCACACTTTTGAGTCCATTTCCAGACTGTGGCCAGGTCTGATTGTAATGAGTCACAGTCCTCATTTGTTGATACTTTCTTTAATATTTTTGCATCATCTGCGAAGAAATTCATATAACATTCAACTCCTTTGTCCATGTCGTTTACGTATATGGCAAACATGATTGGAGCCAGTACTGACCCTTGTGGAACACCACTTATCATTTCTTCCCATTTCGAGTATTTGTCTCTAATTACTACCCTCATTTTTCTCCCAGTCAGGAAGTCTTCCATCCATTTTAATAAATTACCTGCAATGCCACCTATTGATTCTAATTTTCCTATTAATTTTTTGTGTGGTACTTTGTCAAATGCCTTTTGTAGATCTAGATAGGCACAGTCTGCCCATCCATCTCTCATCTATTATATCTATTCTTCTCGAATAGAAGCAGATTAGATTTGTTGTACATGATCTTCCTTGTCTGAATCCAAATTAGCTTGGGTTTAGTATAGATTTTTCTTCCAAATGTTTAATCCATCTACTTTTAATCACTTTTTCAAATATTTTAGCTACTGTGCTTGTTTGGGAGACCGGTCTGTAGTTAGTTGGATCTTCCTTACTTCCTCCTTTATATATTGGTACAATGTTTGCATTTTTCCAGTCTTGTGGTACTTTTCCTTCTTTGAGCAAGTATTTTATCATAGTGTGTATTTTATCTGTTAGTTCCTCCACACATTCCTTCAGTACAGACGCTCCTCTACTTACGTTCATTTGTTTTACGTTTTTTCGATTTTACGTTTGAACTGACTGTAAAAAAAAGTTGTAATTTTTTTTTTGTGAATTTTTGAGTTTAGCGTGCTCTCCGTAGTACAAGACTTTCAAACGTTAGTTATGCATGACGTTGCGTCCATTGTTTACATAGCACAAACGACAGACTGAATGTGCTTTGCCTCCTCCTCCTCCCCCTTCTCCATCATCTCACTTTATGTTGCTTGAATTTAATTTATTTGAAATGAATGTTATTATTTTACAATGTTATGTTTATAATTAATGATTTAGGGGTGTTTTATAAGATACGGTAATAGAATTTATGGATGTATAGTACAGTATGAATGGTCATACATTACTGAAATGTACAGTAACAACTTATGTTCATTTTCACATTACGTTCGGCCGTTCGGAATGTAACTAAAGCATAAGTTGAGGAGCGTCTGTATCCAATTTGCAATTCCATCCGGATCATGCGAATTTCTAACATCTAGGTTTTTTATTTGGTCACTGATTTCCTTTTTTGTTATGGTTATTTCCTTCATTTGGGGGGAATTCTGTTTTTCTATTCCTTCACAGTTAGGTGAGTTCTCAATTGTGAAAACCGATTTGAAGTGGTTACTCATAATTTCTGCCATTTCTTGTTTGTTTTTCAGTTTACATTCACATATCTGTAAAATAGCTTCGGCTGATCCTTACATTTTTCTATAATTTCCTTTTCATAATTTCTCTTTTACTCCCTGCGTATTTTTACATAATCGTTTCTTAGTTTGATGTATGTTTGCCATTTGCTCTTTTTTTTCCATTTTTTCCAGGCTTTGTTTCTTATCCTTGGCTTCACTACATATTTTGTTGCACCAGTTTTTTATGTATATTCTTTCTTGCTTTTGTTGTGGAACATATTTGATCACACAATAAAATACAAGAAATGACGGAAAAAATTGATGAGAACCTAGGTGAGGAAAGTATTCAGAAAATTAACCTCTTCACTCTGGGGCACATCGCATGTCTGGCAGCATTAGCTGCCCGACGTGCGATGTTGCGTCATAATAATCGCATTATAAAAAATAAAGTCAATGCTCAATTGTTCGTTCTCTTTCACCCGTGTATTTTGATAACCATAGAAAATATGATGAAGCCAGTTTAGAGAGAATGGAGGTTACGTAGGTAGGACTAAAATAAATATAATCAAGATGCCGACGTCAGCATCATCGAGTACCCACTTGCTCCTCATTCCGCCTACGTAGGTGTCACCGTATGGAAGTGGTTAAGTGGAAGGAAAACATTGAAAATAAGGAAATTGCTTTCAAAGAAAAAGTTCCAACAGCAAATGCAGGATAATGCAAAAGACACAATTATCCGAGTGATTAATGAAAAAGCTAATTGGGTCAGAGATACAGTAGATAGGAAAAAATGTATTGTGGTATATGGACTAAAAGAAAAACAGGGATTGGCGAGGTACATGAGAGAAAAAGAAGAAAAAGAGACAGCAGTAGAAATCCTAAATGAAATTCAGGGGGGAGACCAAGATGCAAGCAAAGACCTGGACAAGACATATAGAATCGGTCGCTATTCTAAGGATAGAAATCGACCTCTAAAGATAAAATTAAGGTCACAGATGGTAGTAGAAGACATATTTGAAAAAGTAGGCAACTTGGCAAGGAGTGAAAAGTACAATAAGATATGGATAAAAAGAGAAATGAATACTGAGGAATTAGAAAAAGAAAAGTCACTAAGAGAAGAAGCAAAGGAAAAAACTTAATGAGAACGGAGTCAGAAAGCAAGGAATTCCATTGGAGAGTAATCGACATGAGATTGAGGAAATGGCACCTCAAAGCGAACAACCCAAAGACAGAAAAAAAATGGAGAAAGAAGAAAATTAAAAGTGGCCTATACTAACATTGACGGATTAATTTCAGGTCTGAACGAACTCAATGATTACCTGCTAGAAGAAAAACCAGACATAATGGGAATTGTAGACTAAACTAAGAGGTGAAATACCATCCATCGATATTCGACAAGGACTATATAATTACTAGATAAAAAACAGGGACAAGAAACAGGGAGGAGGAATCAAGTTCTTGGCAAAGAAAGACTTAAAAGTGACAAAAATTGCGGAGGGCAAAGGTAATGTTGAACTGATCATGATAAAAGTTGAAGACAAGAATATGAAAAGTAGAAAGCTTGTGGTGACCTATGTGCCCCCAAAAACGAATGCTTGGAAAGAGAACGAACATGCAAAAATGCTAGAAGATACACGGAAATCACTAAATGAGATACTATTGGGCAGGGTAATTACTCTGGTAATCATGGGGGACTTTAATTGCAAAGAAATTTGTTGGGAAAACATGACAGTGCGAGGAGGAGACGACTTGTGGGGTAATGTACTGCTGGACATGACCATGGAATACACAATGACCCAATGGGTCAGTGAAAACACCAGATACAGAAGCAATGAAGAGCCGTCGAAACTAGATTTAATATTTACAACAGAACCTGAAATTGTGGACAAAATCCATTACAAGACACCAATTGGAAAGAGTGACCATATACTCATCGAAACTGTACTAAAGGAAGAAATAGACATGGAGAGAAATGAAAAGCATAGGAAAGGAAGATTGATGTACAACAAAACGGACTTTGCAAAACTAAAGATATTCTTCCGGAATGCAAACTGGGAAAAATTCTACATGGAAGAGACAAAAGTGGAAGAGAAATGGAATATCTTGATGGAAAATTACAATGAAGGGGTAAACAGGCATGTACCAAGACAAAAGCGAGAGTGTACATTAAATGTTGGTTCAACAAAAGATGCAGTGAGGCAAAAGACAGAAGGGACAAAGCTTGGAAAAGGTGGAGAAAAGATAAAAACCTAGTAAATGGCAAATTTATATAAACTATAGAAATGAGTATGTTAAAGTGAGAAGAGAGGAGAAAAGGAACCATGAAAAGAATATTATAGATAAATGCAAAGAGTAACCCAAACTATTCTATCGATATGTGAATGGTAAACAGGAAATGGTGAAACTATGCCAAGGGAATATAGAATACACAGAAAAATTAGAAATGGCCAAAGTCATGAACAATCTGTCTTCACCAGAGAGAAAGTACAAAATTGGGACGAAGATAATAACAAGCGATCTCCCCCCACGAGTGAGTTTACAACAACACAAAAAGAAATATCAGAACACCTATCAAACCTTGATGTCAGAAAATCACATGGCCCGGATGGAATTGCAAATTGGATTCTAAAGGAATGCAAAGAAGAACTAACGGACAAAATACACAACATAATAAATAGCTCACTCAAAGAAGGAAAGATACCTAAAGACTGGAAAAATGCTAACATTGTACCAATATATAAAGGAAGAAACAAGGAAGAATCTAACAACTATAGGCCAGTATCACTAACAAGCACTATAGCCAAAATTTGTGAGAAAATCATCAAGAATAGATGGGTAAAACATCTGGAAGACAACATAATAAACCCAAGACAATTTGGGTTCAGACAAGGAAGATCATGAACCACAAACTTAATATGCTTCTACTCAAGACTAATAGACATAGTGCAAGAAAGAAATGGATGGGCTGATTGTGCTTTCCTAGACTTGCAAAAAAACTGGAACACATACGAGGAATACAAGGGAACCTACTAAAATGGATGGAGGACTTCCTGACTGGTAGAAAGATGAGAGCAGTGCTCAGAGAAAAATATTCAGATTGAAAAGAGGTGATCAGTGGAGTACTGCAAGAATCTGTATTGGCACCAATAATGTTTGCTATTTATGTGAATGATATGGATGAGGATGTGAAATGTTACATGAGCTTCTTTGCAGACGACGCCAAACTGTTAAGGAAAGTAGAAACTGATAAGGACTGTGAAGCACTGCAGGAAGACCTGAATAAGGTATGGAACTGGAGTCAGAAATGGGAAGTGGACTTTAATACTAAGTGTAGCATAATGGAGTTTGGAAAAAGCAAAAACAGAATATCAGGCAAATATACAATTGGAACCAAGGAGGTAAAGAAGGAAGGATCCGAAAAAGATTTGGGGGTACTTATCACAAATGACTTGTCCTATGACAAACAGATTAACAAAACTGTCAGGGAGGCATACAACTTGCTAAGATCAATAAAAGTGGCATTTGCATACTTGGATGAAGACATGATAAAAAAAATATTGGTTACATTGATAAGGCCTAGACTAGAATATGCAGCGACATTGTGGTCCCCCAGTACCAAAAAGAATATAAAGAAAATAGAAAGAATCCAGAGAGCAGCAACAAAAATGGCACCTGCACTTGCAAACCTATCATATGAGGAGAGATTGGCTAAACTGGAGTTACCGACGCTGGAGCAAAGAAGAGAGAGAGAGGTGACCTACTGACCATCTATAGAATCATAAAAGGCACAGAGATACTTGATAGAGGGGACTTACTAAACTGGGACGAGATAAACACAAGAGGACATGGAAAGAAAATAAAAAAACATAGCTACAGAAGAGAACTGAAGAAAAACAGTTTTCCACATAGAGTAGTGGACATTTGGAACAAACTGGACAAAGAAATAGTATGCGCAAAAACCATTCATGAGTTTAAAATTAAACTAGACACTGCGAGATACAAAGGCGGGACACCACAAGCATAGCTCCCCTTCCCGCAAAACACAACTAGGTAAACAACTAGGTAGGTAAACACCCTTATTATAAATTTCCTTTAGTATATTCCATTTCTCTTCCATCCTTGTTTCCTCACTAAGGAAATTTTCCCAGTTTGCATTTTGAAAAAATTCTTTAAGTTTCTCAAAATTCATTTTGCTATACATTGGTCTTCCTCTTCTATGTTTCTCATTTCTTCTTAGGTCCATTTGCTCTTTTAATTCGAATTCTATTAGTACATGGTCACTCTTTCCTAATGGTGTTTTGTATTCTATTCTGTCTACAATTTCGGGTTCCATTGTGAGTACTAAATCCAGTCTCGACGGTACCTCATTGTTTCTGTATCTGGTATTTTCCTTTATCCATTTAATCAATGTGTATTCAATGGTCATATCGAGTAGCATGCTGCCCCATATGTCCTCTCCACCCCTCACTATCAATTCTTCCCAACATATTTCTTTAGAATTAACCTCTTCACTCCGGGGCACATCACACGTCTGGCAGCATTAGCTGCCCGACGTGCGATGATGCATCCTAATAATCGCATTATAAAAAATAAAGTCAGTGCTCAATCGTTCGCTCTCTTTCACCCATGTATTTTGATAACCATAGAAAATTGATGAAGCCAGTTTAGAGAGAATGGAGATTACGTAGGTACGACTACAATAAATATAATCAAGATGCCGACATCGGCATCATTGAGTACCCACTTGCTCCTCATGCCGCCTACGTAGGCGTCACCGTATGGAAGTGGTTAAAATCACCCATAACTATTGTATTTCCTCTTTCTTTCAGTATATCAGTTAGTTCATGTTTCGTATCTTCTAACAATTTGGAATGATCATGTTCTGTCCAGGCCTGTGTTTTAGGGGGCACATACACTACTACAAATTTTCTACTTTTCATGTGATTGTTTTCTATCTTTATCATGATTGGCTCTACATTATTTCTTGCTTCTGTTATCTTTTTCATATTTAAGTCTTTCTAGGTCACAATTAGTACTCCCCCTCCTTGTTTTTCCTTTCTATTCTTCATCCAGCAGTTATATAGACCTTGTCCCACTGTGTTAGGTGGCAGATTCCCTTTCAATTTCGTTTCCACTATTCCCATTATGTCTGGCTTTTCTGATGCCAGGTAATCATTAAGTTCATTCATTCCTGAGATCATTCCGTCAATGTTGGTATATGCTAATTTTATTTTATTTTTTTTTTCTTTCCCTTCTTCTGTCTGTTTTGTTTCCTTCTTTGTGATATACCATTTTCTCAACTTCAGGTCCACTACTTTCCAAAAAAAATCATTCTTTTCATTCTTGGTTCTTTTTTTGTTCCTTTCTTTCACTTCACTTCTAAGTTCTTTTTCTTTTTTCCTTTTCTTCTTCACTCATTTCTTTCTTTATCCATAGATATTTTAGATTTTCACTATTTGCTAGTTTTGTTGTTTTGGATAGTACTTCCTCTGCTATCAATTGTGACCTAAATTTTACCTTTAGAGGCCTAAATTACTTTTCTTTTGAGTATCTCCCCATTCTGTAAGTTTCCTCGATTTCTTTATCCAAGGTTTGATTTTCCTCTTGAATCTCCTTTAGAATCTCTTTTACGATCTCTTTTTCTTCCCTTTCTCTCTGGTAGACTCTAGACACATCATGCATTTCCTTAATACTGTAAATCACAATGCATCTTTTCCTATCCACTGCATCCCTAACTAAATATCCTTTTTCTTTAATCACTTGGATTACCGTTTTTTCCTTAACTTGTTGTTCCATTATTTCATTGAAGGATATTTTTTTACTTTCCTGTTCCTCCTTCCTCTGTTTTTTAATTTCTTGAGTCATTTTCTTTAATTTTTTCTTCCACTTTCTCATAACCACCTGTATTTGTTCCTTCATCTCTTTTTCAATGCTTCATTCCTATTCAAGTTTTTGTTTTTCAAACTTATATTTTCTCTCTTTATTCTATTTAGTTCCATTTTTAGATCATCTATTTCCCTATTGTTTTCTTCATTAGCTTTCCTTAATATAGCTACTTCCTTGTATATATTTTTGCATTTACTTCTCAGTTCAATTATTTCGTCCAACTCATTTATTTCTCTATTTCTTATAATATTTTTAAACCTAGGTTCTCTGTCCATGTCGAGCCCTCTATATATGTTACTATTTTCTCTATTAAATCCTGAAAAGAGACCTCTATCCAACATTTGGTATGATTTTGGGGTCTCATTCAGACACATTCTTTTTTTAATTACACCAAGTGGGGACTCTATTTTACTTACTTTCAGTCGTCTCTTTGCCTTTGCAGTTTCTTTATCACTGAATTCATTGTTTAATTCATCCATTGTTGTCACTGGTTCTTCTTTTACAGTAATTGAACAAAGATACAAAGACTACATTTTGGTCACCTTAGTTTCGATACTCCCTCCCTGTTTGTACAAACCAGGTGGAACAGGCTGTGTGTATTGTCGATTTTGATTTGTTTCGGTCATTTATTTTTCTTGTTTGCTTGGTTGGGTCACCGAGTGGTGATGGCCAAGCACTGTAATGGTATGGTACCATTGTGTACATATTATAATTACATACAATATTGTACAAGTATTATATATAGTACTTGTGAAGTTTTTTTTTGTTTTTTTTTGCATCCGACCTAGATATGGATCAAAAGGTCTCCTGTCGGCATGCTCCGCCTTTGTAATCCTTTGTAATTGTGATTGTATTTTTCCATTGCATAATTGTCATAGATGTTATTGTATATTTATTTTGTTATTGTTATATTTCTGCCTTTTTGTAAGGTGAATCAAGGCAAATCACCTATGTTTTCCCACACTATAGCAGGGGTTTGGCATCCCACAAGTGGGCAGTCTTGATTTTGCCTTCTAATTGAGTGCACGATTTGTCTCTATAGTGCTGAATAATATATGTATTCAATTCAATATAGCCTCATTAGCCACCCAATAGATCTCCCAATACCACTACATTGACATTTCTCCCTAAACCCTCTATGCACTCATTTAAATCTATTCAAAAAGCCTCCCTTTCCTCTACAAAGTCAAAATGTTCTCAAATTGTGAAGAAATGAAAAGTGGTGTCCCGCAGGGATCAGTACTGGCCCAGATCATGTTTGCCATATACATAAATGACATGGATGAAGGAGTGGAGTGTTATATGAATTTCTTTGCAGACAATGCAAAAATACTAAAGAAAGTAAAAACTGAGGAGGATTGCAACTCATTACAACAAGACTTGGACAAGATCTGGAAATGGACTCAAAAGTGGGAAGTGAAATACGATATCAAGAAATGTAGTATAATGGAATTTGGAAAAAGTAAAAACAGAATATCGAGAGATTATAAAATTGGTGAAGAAGAGGTCAAAAAAGTAAACTTGGAAAAAGACCTTAGAGTGATGATCAGCAAAGACTTGACACTGGAAGCATATTAATAAAATAGTCGGAGAAACCTACAATTTATTCAGGTCAATAAAAGTGGCATTTGCCTATTTGGACGAGTTTCTGATAAAAAAAAAAAAAAAAAAAAAAAAAAAAAAATTAACTACACTAATAAGACCAAAACTCGAATATGCAGCAACACTATGGACACCCAATACCAAAAAGAATATAAGAAAATTAGAAAGAATACAAAGAGCAACAACAAAACTGGCACCAACTCTTTCCAAAATGACATATGAACAAAGACTGTCCAAATTAGAATTACCAACTCTGGAACAAAGAAAAGAAAGAGGAGACCTACTAACTATCTATAGAATTATGAAGGGAATGGAAATCTTAGATAAGAATGATTTATTAAAATAGGACAATGGAAAAACAAGAGGACATGAAAAGAAACCAAAAAAAGATAATTACAGAAGAGATCTAAAAAAAAATAGCTTTCCACACAGAGTGATAGATACTTGGAACAAATTAGACAAAGAGAGTGTGTGCAAACACTATTCAAGATTTTAAGAAAAAACTTGATGCTGAGAGATACAAAGACGGGTCACCACGAGCATAGCTCCCTTCCCGTATAATACAACTAGGTAAATACAACTAGGTAAAGAGGGACGGTGCCAGACCTTTTGTCGTTTTTTGGTTACAACCCTCTAGTATCATTCCAAATCTACAAAATTGTTTGGTGTGCAAGCTGTGGGTATATGAACATAAAGACTTCACATCAGAATACATCAGAAACCATTAGTTGCTCTGGAGCATTCAGAGTGAGCACATGTGTACTGCGCATATTGCATGCTGGCTTCAGAATTTTACCCATGTTCCATGGTAGTTTGTGGTGACTGATGGGTAAAATTAAAGAGCTGACTTGTGAACAGGTTGCTGCTGTTACATCACTGTAAGGCAGGAAAATCTAATAAGCAAATAGCATCCGCAACTGGTGTTTCGCTATGCAGTGTACAGCAGTGGACAAAGAAATTCCTTGACTGTGGAAACACTGACCCACCACTACAGAAAAAGTAGGTACAACTACCCCCATGTATTCAAAGGTGCTCAGGAGGCAGGTGGGTAGTAAACCATATATAACAGCACCAGAATTAATGGAAAAGAACCCTGTGTTACTGGCTCATGTGTCTGTAACAACAGTGCAGCGCCATCTCCACTACAATCTGGAGTTCTCACACCACACCGCTCGTAACAAACCGATTGTCACCCTTAAACAGAGGAAAAATAGGATTGCTTTTAGCAAGGAATATCTGCAGTGGGATAAGGAGAAGTGACAATGAGTGTTATGGAGTGATGAGGCTGTATTCAGTGTTACTGGGAACTGAGGAGGGAAAGTGTTTCAGTGGCTGGGAACTGATCCATTAGACACAAAATTCATCCAAGGGACTGTGAAATATCCAGATTAATTAATAGTCTGGGGTGCTTTTGCTTACCATGGTGTGGGGAAATTGATGATCCTACCAAGGTATGTTTTGATGAATGCAGACCAATACTTGGAACTACTGAGTGATCATTTGGAAGACTGTTTTGAGAAGTGCCAAACAAACCTGTTCATGCAGGACGGTGAGCCTTGCTGCACTGCTAAGCTTAAGAACTGGTTTGATTTTGTGCAAGTGGATTATATTTAAGACTGGTGCTCATGAAAAACAAGTTATGTGACTATGCCACACCACCAATCCCTAAGCTTGAGGCAGCCATCCAAGAAATTTGGAACAATACTGAACCTCAGTGGCTCCAACACCCTGCAGAGTCTGTCCCTCAGTGCCTTGACAAGTGTGTCAAGTGAGAAGGGTGTCCAACAAAGTACTAGAGAGGGGGTAAGTACCTGTATTTGGTTTACTATGGATTTTTTATTGCCACAACCCTCCTGTGCCAAACATTTTGATTTAAACTGTACACTCTTCCCACTACCAGGCCCATATGCATTTACAAAACCTCCTCATCTATGCAGTCGAAGGCCACTTTCATTGATCTTAGTAAGTTAAAGTCTTTCCAAATAATTCATTGACATGTTTATCATGTGTCAAGTAGCTTGAGATGATTACTCCCAGGTCCCTTTCTGAAATGACTTTTTTTACTTCTGTTTCCAATTTTACATTGACCCAATACTCTATTTTTGCTTTTTCCAAATTCTATTATGCTACATTTCTTAATGTTTAAGTTCATCTCACATTTCTGACTCCATTCCCATATTGAAACAATAGGAGGAATACAAGGTAAGCTGCTGGAATGGATGAAGGATTCCTTAATTGGAAGAAAAATGAGAGTGGTACTTAGACAAAAATTTGAACTAGGAAGATGTGAAAAGTGGTGTCCTGCAAGGTTCTGTATTGGCTCCTTTAATGTTTGCCATATATATAAATGATATGGATGAGGGAGTAAATTGTTACATGAACTTCTTTGCTGACGATGCCAAAATACTCAAGAGTAAAAACGGAAGATGATTGTAGATCGCTACAAGAAGACCTAAACAAAATATGGGAATGGAGTCAGAAATGTGAGATGAACTTCAACATTAAGAAATGTAGCATAATAGAATTTGGAAAAAGCAAAAATAGAGTATCAGGTCAATATAAAATTGGAAAAAAAAAGTAAAAAAAGTCAATTCAGAAGGGGACCTGGAAGTAATCATCTCAAGTGACT
Source organism: Oratosquilla oratoria (assembly GCF_046742065.1). NCBI lineage: Eukaryota > Metazoa > Arthropoda > Malacostraca > Stomatopoda > Squillidae > Oratosquilla > Oratosquilla oratoria. The sequence goes on along the minus strand of NC_134803.1, from coordinate 13,256,063 downwards.
TGACACCTGATAAACGTGTCAATAAATTATTTGGAGAGACTTTTAACTTACTAAGCTCAATGAAAGTGGCCTTCGACTACATAGATAAGGAGATGGTTAAAAAAATAGTGGTTAAATTGATAAGACCTAAACTAGAATATGCTGCAACATTGTGGGCACCCAGCACAAGGAGAACATAAGAAAATTAGAAAGAATCCAAAGACCAGCGACAAAAATGCCACGTACACTGTCAAATTTGACATATGAACAAAGATTGGAGAAATTACATCTGTCAACACTGGAACAGAGAAGAGAAAGAGGTGATCTATTGACCATTTACAGATTTATGAAAGGGATGGTAATTCTCTATAGAGATGACTTATTAAAGTGGGACAGAAGAGAAACAAGAGGACACGTAAAGAAACTAAAGAAGGACACTTATAGAAGAGGCCTGAAAAAGAATAGCTTCCCACATAGAGTGATTGATGTCTGGAACAAACTAAACGGAAAAACAGTGAATGCCAAAACTATACATGATTTTAAGAATAAACTGGATGCGGAGAGATACGAAAACAGGTCACTATGAGCATAGCTCTTGTCCCGTGAAATGCAACTAGGTAAATACACATCACTTCCCATTTTCACCATCATCCAAATTAACACCTTGAATAAACCTCCTTCCACTCCACCACACATTTACCTATCTCAACACTTATTAGAATAGCCACACCTTTTCTCCCTTATCCTCTCTTCACTCATGAGACCCTTCTAACTATCCCAAGCTCAAACTCACCCCTCCTTTTCAACTTCGTTTCACTCAATGCCAACACATCCATCTTCTCACAAACATACTGCCTATTTTCCCTTTTACTCTCATCTGTACCATATCCATGCACATTACAAGACCCAAACCTTAGGGTTTTGGCTGGAAAACTCCTCCCAGACCCTCTTATGCCTTTGCTCCCCCCCTTTTTTTGGGGAGGGGAGGGATGTCCCCTTTAGGGCTATAGAGTAGGATGCCTCATCCTATCCATGTCCCATTTCTGTCACCTTTTATGACTTAAGTGAGAACACTCAGTGGCAGAATTCTTCTCCCCTACCACTGGGTTTGGCAAAAAAAGGAAATGAACATTGAGAGAAGTGGTACAAGACAGTATTCAGAGTAGGGGGAAAGCATAACAGAGGAACAGTTGCATTATAATAAAGTAGCATCATTACTCTATGGATAGATATTTCCTCTACCACAGACAAAATTATGTGTGGCTCTTGTCTGTAGGGGTGCCCCATATAGACCCTAAGGTATCAGCTGCATGATACTGTGTAGCTTGTAACCCCACAGTAACATGTAGCCAACAACAATAATAAAAAGTACCTTCTTCATCCTCCCCACCTCTGGCTGGATTTATGAAACGTACCTTGTCACTGAGAGCTCTAACAAGATGTGGGAAGGAGATGAGCTGGACAAGAACAAAGTAGATCAAGAGGGAAGACAAATGTGCACAACTGCAAGTATTATCTACTGTGTTGCTACTGCTGCCATTGGTGCCACCTGGCTGGACAAGACTTGAATTGCCACAACCTTCCATAGCTGACACCATCAGTTCAACAAGTTGGTCTTCTAAAGGCGGACACCGGACTTTATTCTGCAGAAGTAAACAATGATTCTGGTTAGAAAAATAATGTTCTATTCCCAGGTGTTCTTAAAGTAGTGCCTCAATACCTCCAGGAAGTATCAAAACCAGTTTTTGGGGGTATCCATAAAAACATCCTGGAAAATATTAAATTAATAATTTTATTTTGGATAATACTTTATTCATTTTACAGGAAAACGTCCCTAGAATTCAACTTTTTGTTCAGAGCCCACCAGTTCTCTCTCTCTCTCTCTCTTTTAAGAGTATATTAAAAATTAAAAGTCAGGAGCAATAGGCTAATATTGGAGAGGGGGTATCAGGTTGACTTGCAACTGAACTTTGGGGTATTGGAGCTGAAAAAACACTTTCTATTCTCATGACTTAAGATTTTTATGTGGCGAATCCAAAGTAATTCTTCCTTATTACAGATCTCCACTATATAATCAAATCAACTTATTTTCACTAGGTAAAGACTATAATATTGTCATTGTTGCCTAGTTTCACTGACTGGAAACCTGCTGTCCTACAGTGGTTATTAATGGTCCTTGGGCCTGTCTACAGATCTCTGGGAAGGAAGGGTAGTGAATGGTGGGATGAGGAAACAAGGAAGGTTCTAGAAGAGAAGAAGCAAGCTTTCACAGATTGGTTACAAAATAGGAAGAGGGAGTCATATGAGAGGTACAAAGAAAAGAAAAGAGAAGTAAAGCAAAAGGTAAAGGAGGTAAAGAGGAGAGCAAATGTGAAATGGGATAAGAGTATGACAGAAAATTTTGAAAGTATTAAAAAGATGTTTTGGAAATAAATTAAGAGAGGAAGAGGAGGCGAATGAAGTAGAGAAGAAAAGGTGCAGATGGAGAGATGATAATGGAAGAGGCAGTAAGGGGAAGATGGGCAGGGTATTTTAGGGAGTTGCTAAATGTGAAGGAGAATAGTGAGGGAAAGATACTTGCAGTGGAAAGTGCTAAGAAAATGACCATGATGAGTGAGGAAAATGGAGGAGAAATAAGGAAGGATGAAGTGAAGGCAGTTGTTAAGATGATGAAAGCAGGTAAGGCACCTGGTCTGGATGGATGTCATGCAGAATGTCTGAAAAAAGGAGGTACAATGATGGTGGACTGGCTGGTGAGGTTATTTAATGTTTGCTGGAGAGAGGATAGAGTGCCGGAGGACTGGAGGAGTGCCTCTATAGTTCCACTTTACAAGGGAAAAGGAGAGAAGTGTGAGTGTAGTAGTTTCAGAGGGATTAGTTTGTTAAGTGTAGTTGGGAAGGCTTATGGGAGGATCTTGATTGAGAGGATTAGGAGAGGAACAGAGGGAGTAATTGGCGAGGAACAGTGTGGATTTAGGACAGGTAGAGGTTGCGTAGATCAGATTTTTGTGGTAAGACAGATATGTGAGAAAGCTTTAGGAAAAGGTAAGGATGTTTTTTGGGCTTTTAAGGATCTGGAAAAGGCTAATGACAGGGTAGACAGGAAGGCACTGTGGGAGGTTTTGCAGATATACGGGATAGGAGGAACGCTTGTAGGAGCTGTCAAGAGTTTTTATGAGAGTAGTAGAGCATGTGTCAGGATTAGAAATGGAGAGAGTGGTTTGAGGTAAAGGTGGGACTTCATCAGGGATGTGTTATGTCGCCCAGGCTGTTCAACTTAAACATGGATGGGGTGGTGCGAGAGGTAAATGCAAGGGTGGTGGGTCAGGGATTGGAGATGTTTAAAGAAAATGGAGAAAAAAGGGAGGTGAGCTAGCTGTTGTTTGATGATGACACTGCACTTGTAACAGGATCAGAGGAGGGATTGAGGAAGTTGGTGACAGTTTGGGAGAGTGTGTGAAAGAAGTTGAAAATAAATGTGGGTAAAAGTAAGGTGATGAGATGTACAAAGGGGGAAAGTGGTAGCAGACTGGAAGTAAGCATTAAGGGAGAGCGACTGGAGGAGGTGGATAGTTTTAGATACTTGGGTGCATATGTGGCAGGAAAGAGTGGAGTGGAGGTGGAGGTTGAATGTAGATTGAGAGAAGCAAGTAAATGCCTTGGTGGATTAAAATGTGTAATGAGAGATAGACATTTGGGAATGGAGGCTAAGAGGAGATTGTATGAAGGAGTGATTGTCCCAACAGTACTGTATGGAGTAGAAACATGGAACATAAGAGAGGAAAAGAGAAGGAGTTTGAATGTGTTTGAGATGAGGTGTCTGAGAAGTATGATGGGGGTTACTAGGCTGGACAGAGTGAGAAACGAGGAGGTGAGGAGGAGAACAGGGGTGGTAAAGGAGTTGGGAGATAGGGTGGATGAAAGAGTATTGGGATAATTTGGACACATTGAAAGAATGAGTGAAGAAAGACTAGTAAAAGAGGTATGGAAGGGAGATATGGAGGAAGTGAACATGAGGGGGCGACCTAGGATGAGATGGATGGATGGGGTGAAAGGGGCTTTGGGGAAGAGGGGAATGTCTGTTGAGGAAGGACGGGAGAGGACAGAAGACAGGGGTGAATGGAGAACGGTTGTATATGGATGATGTTGTGATGCATGAGGTGGAATGGGTGGGGGATGAAGTAGTATGTGTGAGAAAAATTTGATGCACCTCAAAGGGATTTCTCCCCGTCTTCTCCTTTTCTGCATGAGGGGATGGAGGGGGGGTCGTCGATTTAATGAAGCGGCCTTGCTGTGGATGTGCTGTGTCTTGCGACACTGCTTCTGACCCAGGGTAGTGGAAACAATGCAGGGATGACCCATCATCCAGGAGGTGCCAAGATAAGAGGGAGGGTAGAGGGTGAAGGGGAGTGGAGTGTATTAGGGATGGAATGGGTGGGAATGGTTTTTATGCCTTTTTCTTTTTGGCTACTTCCCTTTTAATGGGGAAAAAGCCTTTGGTATATGTATGTATGTACGTCTTTGTTGTAATACAATGGAATAATTTTTCTCTCATGGGGAAGTGGCTACAAGATACAGTTTCAAGGAGATACAAGGATGAATGAGACAGAGAGAGTTATAATGGTTTGAACATGTAAAAAGAGAGAGGAAGGGGAAGTGCTGAGAATTGTAGAGGAAATGGAGATACTAAGAAGGAGGCCAGGTGGAAGACATAAAGAGAACATAAAGAAAACAGTGCAGCAGGTTATGAAAATGTTTTGAATAGATGGAGGATTAGCATTGAACTGAGCAAGTTGGAGGAGGTTCTTGGCAATGTATCTGACTCCATGTACAGAAGATAAGACTATGAATGAAGAAGAAGAATTCACCAGTTATCAGCTCTGCTTATTGTGAAAAGATAGAAGAAATACAACTGAAGTTAGCAGCGAGATCTTAGGGCCAAGCCCTGAGACTGTGTCCCTTGGGATTGCACCTCCAGTTGTAAGGGTGCTGATGGGTTCTAAAGATGGGTAGCAGGGAGATGATTATCTTTGGTATCCATCTTGTAGGACCTCTACTACCAGGTACCTGACATCTGTCCCAAGGAAAATCTATCAAATTCAAATGTAACTTTAGTGGTAACTTTCTGAAATTTTTTAGTAAAGTATGTGGCAAATCATAGTGCCAAAGATAATGGATGAAAAAGATGACATAATTGGAGAGAAACAATGAAGTTTTCATAAAGGGAAGTGTCATACAGACCAGATATCCACTCAGTGAGGAAACATGTTGGAAAGAGAAGTCTTCATCTATCTATTTACCAAGAACTTTTTTTCCCTTACAAGGATAGTAGCCAAGTCAAATGCACATACCTACTCCACCCATTCCATTCCCCTCCACCACCCCTTCCCCCCTCTCATCTTAGCTCCTTATGGATGATGGGTCCTCCTTGTATCCCGCCCACTTCATACCTGCATGTTATGGCTCTGGAGAATGCATATCATAAAAAAGATATAAAGAAGAATATGGGAAACTATGAGTGTATGGAGTTGGGGAAGAAATTCTGAAGCAATATAGAGTTTATAAGACAGATGCAAAGTATGGTTGAGAGAAAAAAATAAGATTAGCAAGATGTTTGAGGTACAGTGTACAAACTCACCACAGCTGTTTGTATATGGATGAAGTAATGCGAGAAGTCAACACATTCAAATACATGAGTGTGGCTGGAGGAAAATGGACAAGAATGGGTGACAAACAGCTTAACCTCTTCCATACAATGATGCTTTATGTAGGCGTCATGAGGTGTGAGTGGATATATGAGGATGTTGGTGTTGGTGTCCTGATTATATTTATTTTGTAGCTATACCTAATTGACCCCCAAATTCTGTGAACTGGCTTGATCATGTTTTCTGTGTTTATCATTATTCAAGAGTGAAAGTATTGTGATGCATCACTGAATCATTGTACATCAGGCATTCAATGCCGTATGCAAGAATATGACTCATATTGAAGAGGTTAATATATGCAGGTGACACTGTTTTACAAGCAGACACAGTGTCTTTAGAGAGGATGATGAATGAGTTTCATAAAGTTTATTGCATTGAGCTGAAAGTTAATATATCAAAAAGTAAGACAATGGTGGTATCAAAGAGTAGATGGCATAAAATTGATGACCAGTTAATGAGGATATGCAGCAGGTCAAATGTTACAGATTTTTGGGAGCTACATACATATATCAAAGGCTTTTTCCACTTTACACGGGGGGGTAGCCAAAAAGAAAAAGGCATAGAAACCACTCCCACCCATTCCGTTCCCTACATATTCCACTCCCCTCCACCCTTCTCCATCCCTCTTATCTTGGCACCTCCTGGATGACGGGTCATCCCTGCATCCTGTCCAATGCCCTGGGTCAAAAGCAGAGTCGCAAGACACAGCACATCCACAGCAAGGCCGTTTCATAAATTCAGCAAACCCCCCTCTCCGTCCCCTCATGCAGAAAAGGAGAAGATGGGGAGAAATCCCTTCGGGCTGTGTCAAATCTTTTCTTATACATACTTCCTCACCCCCCATCCCCCACACACTCCCCTCATGCATCACAGCATCATCCATACAAAACCCTTCTCCATTCACCCCTATCTTCTGTCCTCTCCCGTCCTCAACAGACATTCCTCTCTTTTGTAATGCCCCTTTTACCCCATCCATCCATCTCATCCTAGGATGCCCCCTCATATTCACTCCTTCCACCTCTGCTTTCCACATCTCTTACTAATCTTTTTTCACTCATTCTTTCCATGTGTCCAAACCGTCCTAATACTCTTTCATCAACCCTATCTCCCAGCTCCCTTTCCACCCCTGTTCTCCTCCTCACCTCCTCATTTCTCACTCTATCTAGCCTAGTAAACCCTATCATACTTCTCAGGCATTTCATCTCAAACACATTCAAACTCCTTCTCTCTTCCTCTCTTATGTTCCATGTTTCTGCCCTGTACAGTGCTGTTGGCACAATCACTCCTTCATATAACCTCCTCTTAACATCCATTCCCAGATGTCTATTTCTCATTACACTTTTTAATCCACCAAGGCATTTACTCACTTCTCTCAATCTACATTCTACCTCCACCCCCACTCCTCCCTTTCATGCCACATTCGCAACCAAGTATCTAAAACTATCCACTTCCTCCAGTCTCTCACCCTTAATGCTCACTTCCAGCCTGCTGTCACTCTGTCCCTTGTACATCTCATCACCTTACTTTTGCCCACATTTATCTTCAGCTTCCTTCTTTGACACACCTTCTCAAACTCTGTCACTTACTTCCTAAATCCCTCCTCCGATGCTGCTACAAGTGCAGTGTCATCAGCAAACAACAACTGGCTTATTTCCAACTTTTCTCCATTTTTTTAATCATCTCCAACCCCTGACCCACCACCATTGCATTCACCTCTTGCACCACCTCATCCATGTATAAACTGAACACCCAAGGTGACATAACACATTCCTGATGAAGTCCCACCTTTAGCTCAAACCACTCACTCTCTCCATTTCTAATTCTAACACAAGCTCTTCTACTCTTGTAACAAATCATGACTGCTCTTAAAAGCTTTCCTCCTATCCCATATATTTACAATATCTCCCACAGTGCCTTACTGTCTACCATGTCATAAACCTATTCCAAATCTATAAAAGCCCAAAAAACATCCTTAACTTTTCCTAAAGCTTTCTTACATATCTGTCTTGCCACAAAAATCTGATCCACAGAACCCCTACCTGCCCTAAACCTATACATATACCAAGGTTTTCCCTTTAAAGAGAGGTAGCCAAAGTGAGAGGCATAAATCCACTCCCACCCACTTCATCCCCATCTACTCCATTCCCATTCACTACCCCATCAGTCCCTCTTTTCTTGACTCCTCAGGTATGACGGGTCATCCCTGCATCTTGCCCACTGCCCTGGGTCAGAAGTAATGTAGCAAGACAGCACATCAACAACAAGGCCTCTTCATTTAATTGGTGACCACCCCCTCCATTCCCTCATGCAAAAAAAAAAGAAAAGACGGGCAAAAATACCTTTAGGCCACATCAGAATATCATTCACACATACTCCCTAACATCCCTCATCCCACACCCACCCCATTCCATGCATCAAACCATCATCCATATACAACCACTCTCCACTCACCCCTATCTTATGTCTTCTCTCTTCCTCAACAGACATTCCCCTCTTTCCCAACACCCCTTTTACCCCATCCATCCATCTCATCCTTGGATGCCCACCTCATGTTCACTCCATTCACCTCTGCCTTCCACACCTCTTTTACTAATTTTTTCCATGTGTCCAAGCCATCCCAATACTCTTTCATCAACCCTATCTCCCAACTCCCTTTCCACCCCTGCTCTCTTCCTTACCTCCTCGTTTCTCACTCTATCCAGACTAGTAACCCCTATTTTACTTCTCAGGCATTTCATCTCAAACACATTTAAACTCTTCCTTTCTCATGTTCCATCTTTCTACCCCATACAGTGCAGTCGGCACAATCACCCATTCATACAATCTCCACTTAGCATCCATTCCCAAATGTCTTTTTCTCATTAATTTTTTTAATCCACCAAAGCATTTACTTGCTCCTCTCAATCTACATTCTACCTCCACCTCCACTCCTCCATTTCCTGCCACATTTGCCCCCAAGTATCTAAAGCCATCCACTTCCAGCCTCTCTCCCTTAATATTTCCAATGCCATCCTCTCCCTTTGTAATCTCATCATCTTTTACCCACATTCATTTTCTACTTCCTTCTTTCACACACCTTCTCAAACTCTGTCACTAACTTCCTTCATCCTTTCTCTGATCCTTCTATAAGTGCAGTGTTGTCAGCAAACAACAACTGGCTTATCTCCCATTTTTCTTAATTTTCTTTAACCATCTCCAATCCCACGCCCATTACTGTTGTATTTACCTCTCACAGCACCCAGTCCATGTATAAACTGAACAGCCATGGCGAAATGACACATCCCTAGCAAACTCCCACCTTTACCTCAAACCACTTGCTCTCTCCATTTCTAATTCTGACATATGCTCTAATACTCCCATAAAAACTCCTGACTCCTCTTAATACATTTCCTCCTATCCCATATCTGCAACACCTCCCACAGTGCCTTCCTGTCTACCCTAAGCCTTTTGAAAATCCATAAATGCCCAATAAACATCCTTACCTTTTCCTACAGATTTCTCACATATCTGCCATACCACAAAAATCTGATCCATGCAACCCCTATCTTTCCTAAACCCACACTGTTCCTCACCAATTACTCCCTCTGTTCCCCTCCTAATCCTCTTAATCAAGGCTCTCCCATAAGCCTTCCCAACTACACTCAACAAACTGATCACTCTGAAACTACTACACTCACACTTGTCCCCTTTTCCCTTATAAAGCAGAACCATACAGACATTCCTCCAGTCCTGCAGCACTCTACCCTCTTTTCATCTTTCTACATACATATACATATACCAAGGCTTTTTCCCCCTTACAAGGGAGGTAGCCAAAAGGGGAAAGGCATAAAAACACTCCCACCCATTTCATCCCTAAATACACTCCACACCCCTCCCACCCTCCCTCTCATCTGAGCACCTCCTGGATGACGGGTCATCCCTGCACCTTGCCCACCGCCCTGGGTCAGAAGCAGTGTCGCAAGACACAGCACATCCACAGCAAGGCCGCTTCATTCAATCGGCGACCCCCCCCCCTCTCCGTCCCCCCTTGCATTTAAGGAGAGGACGGGGAGAAATCCCTTCGGGCTGCGTCAAAATTTACTCACACATACTACCCCCCACCCCCCACCCCGCCCATTCCTCCTCATGCAATCACAACATCATCCATATACAACCATTCTCCACTCACCTCTGTCTTCCGTCCTCTCCCTTCCTTCCTCAACAGACATTCCCCTCTTCCCCAAAGCCCCCTTCACCCCATCCATCGACCTCATCCTAGGACGTCCCCTCATGTTCACTCCCTCCACATCTGCCTTCCATACCTCTTTTACTAGTCTTTCTTCACTCATTCTTTCCATGTGTCCAAACCATCCTAATATTCTTTCATCAACCCTATCTCCCAGCTCCTTTTTCACCCCTGTTCTCCTCCTCACCTCCTCATTTCTCACTCTATCCAGCCTAGTAACCCCCACCATACTTCTCAGACACCTCATCTCAAACACATTCAAACTCCTTCTCTCTTCTTCTCTTATGTTCCACGTTTCTGCCCCATACAGTGCTGTTGGCACAATCACTCCTTCATACAGTCTCCTCTTCGCATCCATTCCCAAATGTCTATTCCTCATTACACTCTTTAATCCACCAAGGCATTTACTCGCTTCTCTCAATCTACATTCTACCTCCCACCTTCACTCCACCTTTTCCTGCTACACTTGCACCCAAGTATCTAAAACTATCCACTTCCTCCAGTCGCTCTCCCTTAATGTTCACTTCCAGTCTACTGCCGCTTTCACCCCTTGTACATCTCATCACCTTACTTTTACCTACATTTATCTTTAGCTTTCTTCTATCACATACTCTCCCAAACTCTGCCACCAGCTTCCTCAATCCCTCCTCCGACCCTGCCACAAGCGCAGTGTCGTCCGCAAACAACAGCTGGCTCACCTCCCACTTTTCTCCATATTCTTTAACCATCTTTAATCCCTGACTCACTACCCTAGCATTCACCTCTCGCACCACCCCATCCATGTATAAGTTGAACAGCCAGGGCGACATAACGCATCCTTGACGAAGTCCCACCTTTACTTCAAACCACTCACTCTCTCCATTTCTAATCCTGACACAAGCTCTACTACTCTCATAAAAACTCTTGACAGCTCCCAAAAGCTTTCCTCCTATCCCATATATCTGCATAACCTCCCACAGTGCCTTTCTGTCTACCCTATCATAAGCCTTTTCCAGATCCATAAAAACCCAAAAAACATCCTTCCCCTTTCCTATAGCTTTCTCACATATCTGTCTTACCACAAAGATCTGATCTACACAACCTCTACCTGTCCTAAATCCACACTGTTCCTCACCAATTACTCCTGTTCCTCTCCTAATCCTCTCAATTAAGATCCTCCCATAAGCCTTCCCTACTACACTTAACAGGCTAATCCCTCTGAAACTACTACATTCACACTTGTCCCCTTTTCCCTTGTAAAGAGGAACTATACAGGCACTTCTCCAGTCCTCCGGTACTCTACCCTCTCTCCAGCAAACATTAAATAACCTCACCAGCCAGTCCACCATCACTGAACCTCCCTTTTTCAGACATTCTGCATGGCATCCATCCAGACTAGGTGCCTTACCTGCTTTCATCATCTTAACAACTGCCTTCACCTCATCCTTCCTTATTTCTCCTCCATTCTCCTCACTCATCACTCTTATTTTCTTCGCATTTCCCACTGCAGCTATCTTTCCTTCCCTATCCTCCTTCACATTTAGCAACTCCCTAAAATATTCTGCCCATCTTCCCCTTACTGCCTTCTCTTCCATTATCATCTCTCCATCTACACCTTTTACCTTTTCTTCCCTACTTGATTCGCCTCCTCTTCCTCTCTTAATTTCTTTCCAAAACATCTTTTTATTACTTTCAAAATTTTCTGTCATACTCTTACCTCATTTCACATCTGCTCTCCTCTTTGCCTCCTTTACCTTTTGCTTTACTTCTCTTTTCTTTTCTTTGTACATCTCATATGACTCCCCCGTCCTCTTTTGTAACCAATCTGTGAATGCTCGCTTCTTCTCTTCTACAACCTTCTTTGTTTCCTCATTCCACCATTCACTACCCTTTCTTCTATTTCCCCCTGTCCTTCTTGTTCCACACACCATCTTTGCACACTTTAAGACTCCCTCCTTGAACCATCCCCATTCCTCCTCCACACCCATCTCTGCTCCATCCTTTACTCCCTCCCACTCCTCCTTCAGCTTCTTTTCGTACTCCTTCTCCTTTTCCTTTTCATTCAGGGAGTTCACTCTAAGAACCTCCCTACCTTTTGTCCCTTTCCTCTTTCTCCATCTATCCTCCACTCTCAGCTTACCTTCCACCAAAAAATGATCTGATATTCCCCCACCCTCTCCCCTTAGCACATGTACATCCTTAACTCTTCCTATCATAATCCTATTTACCACTACATAATCCATTAGCGCTCTATCTACCACCCTCTCCCATGTGTACTTATGCTTGACTTTCTTCCGAAACACTGTATTTGCTATCATCAACTCTCTTTCTAGACACATTTCCACCATCAACTCTCCACTACGATTCTTTCCTGGAACTCCACACTTTCCAACCACTCCATCGATTGTACCATTTCCCACCCTAGCATTAAGGTCTCCCAGTACTATTACATTGACATTTCTTCCTAAACCCTCTATGCACTCATTTAAATCTATCCAAAAGGCCTCCCTTTCTTCCACGCTCTTCTCACTGCCAGGCCCATATGCACTTACAAAGACCCACATCTCCTTTCCCAGTTTCACCTTCATCCACATTATCCTTGAGGAAACCTCCTTCCACTCCACTACCTGTTTACCTATCTCCTCACTTACTAGAATAGCCACCCCTTCCCTCCCTCGCCCTCTCTTCACTCCTGATAATCTCCCACTTACACTCCCAAACTTACACTCACCCTTCCCTTTCAACTTAGTTTCACTCAAAGCCAACACATCCATCTTTCTTCTCACAAACATACTACCTATCTCTTCCCTTTTACTCTCATCTGTACCACATCCACGCACATTAAATCAATTAAAGGAGGTGCAATATTGAACAAGCATTCTACTTCTATGTTGCTGGGTTTGAGTGTTTGGGCAAGGGTTGTGGTGGTATTGTTGGTCAGAATGATGATTCTTGTAGCTGGTTCATTCTATTGTTCCTGGTTGTTCATTATCTATGCTGCTTTATCTTTGCACTCTTTGATGATGATTTCAAGGAAATTTAGTTGGGTGAATGTTTCATGGATATACTGGCACTCTTCTTCAAGGTACATCCACTCTGGAGATGTACTTGAAAAATCTTCTACAAGCAAAATTTTATACTTTTGATCAAAGTTTTAACCTCACATAGTGTCTATTCTGACCAAATCATAAGAGCTCATGGTCAAGATGTCAAACAAGTAAAACTGTGCATGGCTGACAAAGTGAGTTGGAAAAGAGTATTCAGACCAAGGCAACCTGTTCCATGAGAGGTATGAACAATGGAGTAATTGGCACTATTGTTGGGGAAGAAACATGGTGCAATTTTCACATTTTAAGAATGGAGTGTCCCTCTCCTAATCCTAAGGATTAGGAGAGGAGCAGAGGGAGTAATTCATGAGGAACAGTGTGGGTTTAGGAAAGGAAGGGGTTGCACGAATCAGATTTTTGTGGTAAGACAAAGGGTAAGAATGTTTTTTGGGCCTTTATGGATTTGTAAAAGGCTTATGACAGGGTAGACAAGAAGACACTGTGGGTGGTTTTACTGATATATGGGATAGGAGGAAAGCTGTTAAGAGCAGTCAAGATTTTTTACAAGAGTAGTGGAGCCTGTGTTAGAATTAGAAATGGAGAGAGTGAGTGGTTTGAGGTAAAGGTGGGAATTTGCCAGGGATGTGCTATGCACCATGGCTGTTCAACATATACATGAATGGGGTGCTGTGTGAGGTAAATGTAGAGGTAATAGGCAGAGGATTGGAGACTGGAGATGGTTAAAGAAAATGAAGAAAAATGGGAGATAAGCCAGTTATTGTTTGCTGATGACACTTTACCCTTAGCAGGATCTGAGAAGGGATGAAGGAAGTTAGTGGAGTTTGGGAAGGAGTGCAAAAGGAGGGAGTTGAAGGTAAATATGGGTAAAAGTAAGGTAATGAGATGTACAAGGGGAGAGGATAGCAGCAAACTGGAAGTGAGTACTAAGGGAGAGAGGCTGGAAGAAGTGGATTGCTTTAGATACTTGGGAGCACATGTAGGAAGAAAGGGATGAGTGGAGGTGGAGGGAGAATGTAGACTGAGAGAAGCAAATAAATACCTTCTGGGAGTAAAAAGTGTAATGAGGAACAAATATTTGGGAATGGATGCTAAAAGGAGATAGTATGATAGGATGATTGTGACACCACTTTATGGGGAAAAACATGGAACATAGGGGAAGAGAGGAAGAGTTTAAATGTGTTTGAGATGAAATGCCTGAAGTATGGTAGGGGTTACAAAGCTGGATAGAGTGAGAAATGAGGGGGTGAGGAAGAGAGTGAAGTTGGAAAAGGAGTTGGAAGATAGGATTAATGAAAGAGTATTGGGATGGTTTGGACACATGGAAAGAATGAATCAAGAAAGATTAGTAAAAGAGGTGTGGAAGGCAGAAGTGAATGGAGTGAACAGAAGGGGGTGACCAAGGAAGAGATGGATGGATGGGGTAAAAGGAGCATTGAGAAAAAGGGGGTGTCTGTTGAGGAAGAAAGGGAGAAGACAGACAATAGGGGTGAGTGGAGAATGGTTGTATAAGGATGATGCTTTGATGCATGGAAGGGAGTGGGTGGGGGATTGGGTGTTAGGGAGAGTTTATGTGTGAATGACATTTTGATCCAACCCAAAGAGATTTCTCCCCCATCTTCTCTTTTTCTGCATGTAGGGATGGAGGGGGGGGGGTCACTGATTAAATGAAGCAGCCTTGCTGTAGATGTGTTGTGTTTTGCTGCATTGCTTCTGACTCAGGGAAATGGGCGAGATGCAGGGATGACCCATCATTCAGGAGCCAAGAAAAGAGGGAGGGAGGGAGGGAGGGGTGGTGAATGGATAGGAGTGGAATTATGCCTTTTTACTTTGGCTACCTCTCTTGTATGGGGGGAAAATCTCCTGGTATAGAGAGAAAGGGATGAATGTAATGTGAGTGAAAAGGGTGAGAATGTTTCTCTCCTATGCTAAACAACCTCAGTTAGGAGATAATGGGATATGAGGTGAACAAAAAACAACTCTAAAGACTCTCCTACATTAATATAACTTACCTTCTTCTGGATGTCAATGATAAAACACACCATTTCACGAGAATATTTCTGCTTAAGGACATAGCGTAAAAGTTCTGGCTGGGGCTCTGTTAATTTTGGATCATATGGTAAGGAGCCCTTTAACTGGAATCTAAGACTTGTGTTGTCCAATTTCCATGTGTGCATGGAAGGGTTACTGTGACCTGGCAGAGGCAAGAATTGGAAAAACATTAATTTAAAGAATTTCACTGTTTATTGTCTATGTTTACTTCCTGAAATGGAGTAATGACTGTATATCAACATGCAATCAGTTCATGAAAAAATGTTTTGAAGCATCCCTATGGACCAGAGTCACACACCATTCATCCATGTTCGAATAAAATCTCTACTAACAAAGGAATAATGAGATGACTTTCCACAACTGCTGTCCTTCCCTTATGCAGACCTCTTGAACCTATTTTTTACCACTTCTATAACTACTTTGTAAGTCTTTGAGGGTCTTTGTAAGTGCATATGGGCCTGGTAGTAAGAAGAGTATAAAGGAAAGTGAGGCTTTTTGGATAGATTTAAATGAGTGCATGGAGGATTTGGGGAGAAATATTATTGTAGTGGTACTTTGTAAGTCTTTGAGGGTCTTTGTAAGTGCATATGGGCCTGGTAGTAAGAAGACTGTAGAGGAAAGGGAGGCTTTTTGGATAGATTTAAATGAGTGCATGGAGGATTTAGGGAGAAATATTATTGTAGTGGTATTGGAAAATCTCAATGCTAGAGTATATGAACCAATACAGTGGTTGGGAAGTGTTGAGTACCAGGAAAAATGTAGTGGAGAGTTGATGTTTAGAATTGATGATAGTTCACACACTGTTTAGGAAGAAAGTCAAGTATAAGTACACATGGAAAAAGGTGGTGGATGGGTGGTAGACAGGACTTTAATGGCCTATATAGTGGTAACCAGGAGTTGGGGAAGAGTTTTGGATGTATATGTTCCTAGGGGAGTGAGTGGGGCAATATCATATCATTTTTTGGAAGGTAAATTGAGAGTGGAGGATAGATGGAGAAAGAAGAAAAAGACAGAAGGTAGGGAGATGCTTTAGGTAAACTCCTTGAATGAGAAGGAAAAGAACTACAAAAAGTTGAGAGAAGAGTGGGAGGAAGTGAAGGATATGGTATATCTATGAGTGGAGGAGGAATGGGGATGTTTCAAGGAGTCACAAGGTGTACAAAGATGGTGTGTGAAACAAGAAGAATGAGAGGAAATAGAAGGAATGGTTGGGAGTGGTGAGATGATGAAGCAAAGAAAGTTGTAGAAGAGAAGAAATGAGCATTCACAGGGTGGTTGCAAAATGGGACAAGGAAAAAAAAATGTAAAACATAAGATAAAGGAGGTAAAAAAGGTGAGCAGATGTAAAATAAGGGAAGAGTATGACATTCTGGAGGGAAATTAAGAGAAGAAGGGGAGACGAATCAAGTAAGGAAAAGGTAAAAGGTCCAGATGGAGGGATGATAACGCAAGACGTGGCAGCAAGAGGAAGACGGGCATAGTATTTTAGGGAGTTGCTAAATGTGAAGGAGGATAGGGAGGGGAAGGTGGTTGCAGTGGGAGGCACTTTGGAAATGACAGTGATGGATGAGGAAAATAGGAAATAAGGAAAGATGAGGTGAAAGCCGTTATTAAAATGATAAGAGCAAGCAAAGCACCTTGGTTAGATGAGTGCCATGAGTGTCTAAAAAAGGGAGGTACAATGATGGTGGACTAGCTGGTGAGGTTGTTTAACATTTGTCTAAAAGAGGGTAGAGTGCCAGAGGACTGGAGGAGTGCCTATGTGGTTGCACTTTGCAGGGGAGTGGGGAAACAAATGTGAGTGTAGTAGTTTTAAAGGGATCAGTGTGTTGAGTGTGATTGGGAGGGCT
The DNA here is from genome assembly GCF_046742065.1 of Oratosquilla oratoria. Taxonomy (NCBI): domain Eukaryota; kingdom Metazoa; phylum Arthropoda; class Malacostraca; order Stomatopoda; family Squillidae; genus Oratosquilla; species Oratosquilla oratoria. The sequence goes on along the minus strand of NC_134803.1, from coordinate 13,239,208 downwards.
TATGAGAGGGTTTTGATTGAAAGGACTGGGAGAGAGGGTAATTGGTGGGAAATGGAGTGGGTTTGGGGGGAGGGGGTTGCGTGGGTCAGATCTTTGTGGTAAGACAGATTTGTGTTTTTTGGGTCTTTGTGGATTTGGATGGGGCTTGTGAAAGGATTGACAGGGGGAGGCATTGAGGAGGGTTTTGCAGATGTGTGGGATGGGGGAGGGCTATTGGGAGCTATCACAAGTTTCTATGTAAGTGGAGCCTGTGTTGGCGTTAAAGATGGAGAGAGTGAGTGGTTTGTGGTAAAGGTGGAACTTTAATTAGGATGTGCCATGTCACCATGGCTGTTCAATGTGTACATGGATGGGGTGGTGGAGGAGGTAAATACATGGGTAATGGCAAGGGACTGGAGATGGTTAAAGAAAATTAAGAAAATGTGAGATAAACCAGTTGCTGTTTGCTGATGACACTGCATACTCAGAGGAGGGATTAAGGAAGTAACACAGTTTGGGAAGGTGTGTGTAATGGTACCCTGTAGTGAATCACTTATGTCTATATATTTGATAATGTAAATCACTTATATATTTATTTGATAATGTAAATCACTTAAGCATATTTATTTGATAATGTAGGTATGTATATATAAAGCCACCTGGTGGGTTCTGTTACTATGTTCATATTCCCCACCATATGGACTGATGTTTCCCGCACATTCTGGGAATGGGACGTGATATCACCAGTCTCTTGTCAGCCATGAACAAGTGAGCACAGTTTTCTTTTGGTGTGTATAGTGATTTATTTCTCATTTATGCATTTCACAGTGAATTTCATTTAAACCACCATTATATGATGCCGACATATGATGGTGGCAGTGGAAAAACTTTAATGTATAACTTTTAAGTGACATTTACAGTGAAAAAAAAAAAAATCTAAATCTAGTACTAGTGAACTACTGGTTTACATGGGTGTTTCAGCGCATATGTTTTCTTTTTCTCTCCCTCATTTTTACAGCTAGGTCAATTTAACTAGCTAGCTACCTACGTAAGCCCAGACTGTATTATCAGAGTTCTACAAGATTCCTCAACATACAAAACAAACAATATAGATTTAATATATCTAGACTTTGCAAAAGCTTTTGATACCGTCCCCCACGAAAGACTACTTACTAAATTAGCTATGCATGGAATAAGTGGTAGCCTATTAAGGGGGTACGCGACACCTGGGGCGATATAGATAAGATATAGCATTTTTCAAAACGGTGTTCAAAATGTTTGTATATCATTTAGAAATAAATCCCAACAAATCATTTTCCAGCCGCGCGCAATTTAAATGTCTTGGGCGGGGTTTAAATGGACCAAGTTAAAGACGCAACCCAAACTAGAGGGAGGCGTGCCACTTAGGACCTTCAGGCGTATCGAATAACATTGAAATTCGATTGAATTTATGCTTGCCCAATGCTTCAACGGCTAGTATGAGGGTGGAGGGGAAGGGAGGAAGGTGGAGGGATAGCTCTTGCCAACTTTGAGCTCAGCTAGATGTCAGTTACCTACTAGCTTTGAAAGAAAATGTACGTATGTCTCATGAGCTCTCCTGGCAATATATTACCTTAGCTAGTACATATTACTCATTAGTACAGTCATCATGGATAGCAAAAAGAACATCTACAATGACAAAAAAACAACAGTTAAAGATGGCAAACAGTCAAAGACGACTAGCCTAGACCTCACCACCTCTCACTCCACCACTGCCCTCACTTCCACCTCTCTCAACATCTGTAGCCAGGTTCTACACCATGAAGTACTTTATTCATCTCGAATACAGCGAGAAAATTAGATATTAGTTATGGAATTGTACAGAGGGGAGATAAGAATGAATGTGAATTTATGATTGTGAAAAAGAGCCGTTTTTTGCCGTGGATAAATTCACTTGTTAGATGCCAGTGTGGTGAGATGTATGTTGAAGTGATAGGAGAATGTGGAATGGTGAAGACATTTCAGGCAGAATGAAAGTTGTGCTCTGAAAAGAGCAAATGGTGTACTTCACCAGGCAGTAGAAATGAAAGTTATGAAGTACATAACAGAGTTGTGGAGGCCGGCTTACTCTGTCGGGATGTTGCAGTACAGAAAATGTGCATGGCAATGAACATGAAAATGATACATCACGAGGTTGAGGGAGTCATATGAGACGTACAGGGAAAAGAAAAGAGAAGTAAAGAAAAAGGTAAAGGAGGCAAAGAGGAGAGCAGATGTAAAATGGGGTAAAAGTATGACAGAAAATTTTGAAAGTAATAAAAAGATGTTTTGGAAAGAAATTAGGAGAGGAAGAGGAGGCGAATCAAGTAGAGAAGAAAAGGTAAAAGGTGCAGATGGAGAGATGATAATGGAGGAGAAGGCAGTAAGGGGAAGATGGGCAGAATATTTTAGGGAGTTGCTTAATGTGAAGGAGGATAGGGAGGGAAAGATAGCTGCAGTGGGAAATGCTAAGAAAATGAGAGTGATGAGTGAGGAAAATGGAGGAGAAATAAGGAAGGATGTGAAGGCAGCAGTTAAGATGATGAAAGCAGGTAAGGCACCTGGTATGGATGGATGCCATGCAGAATGTCTTAAAAAAGGAGGTATAGTGATGGTGGACTGGCTGGTGAGGTTATTTAATGTTTGCTGGAGAGAAGGTAGAGTGCCAGAGGACTGGAGGAGTGCTTGTATAGTTCCACTTTACAAGAGAAAGGGGACAAGTGTGAATGTAGTAGTTTCAGAGGGATTAGCTTGTTAAGTGTAGTTGGGAAGTCTTATGGGAGGATCTTGATTGAGAGGATTAGGAGAGGAACAGAGGGAGTAATTGGTGAGGAACAGTGTGGGTTTAGGACAGGTAGAGGTTGTGTAGATCAGATTTTTGTGGTAAGACAGATATGTGAGAAAGCTATAGGAAAGGGGAAGGATGTTTTCTAGGGCTTTATGGATCTGGAAAAGGCTTACGACAGGGTAAACAGAAAGGCACTGTGGGAGGTTATGCGGATATATGGGATAGGAGGAAAGCTTCTAGGAGCTGTCAAGAGATTTTATGAGAGTAGTAGAGCTTGTGTCAGGATTAGAAATGGAGAGAGTGAGTGGTTTGAGGTAAAGGTGGGACTTTGTCAGGGATGCGTTATGTCACCCTGGCTGTTCAACTTATACATGGATGGGGTGGTGCGAGAGGTGAATGCAAGGGTAGTGGGCAAGGGATTGGAGATGGTTAAGGAAAATGGAGAAAAGTGGGAGGTGAGCCAGCTGTTGTTTGCGGACGACACTGTGCTTGTGGCAGGTTCGGAGGAGGGATTGAGGAAGTTGGTGACAGTTTGGGAGAGTGTGTGATAGAAGAAAGCTGAAGATAAATGTGGTTAAAAGTAAGGTGATGAGATGTACAAGGGGTGAAAGTGGCAGTAATCTGGAAGTGAGCATTAAGGGAGAGCAACTGGAGGAAGTGGATAGTTTTAGATATTTGGGTGCAAATGTGGCAGGAAAGGGTGGAGTGAAGGTGGAGGTAGAATGTAGATTGAGAGAAGCGAGTAAATGCCTTGGTGGTTTAAAAAGTGTAATGAGGAATAGAAATTTGGGAATGGATGCTAAGAGGAGACTGTATGAAGGAGTGATTGTGCCAACAGCACTGTATGGAGCAGAAACATGGAACATAAGAGAGGAAGAGAGAACGAACTTGAATGTGTTTGAGATGAAGTGTCTGAGAAGTATGATGGGGGTTACTAGGCTTGATAGAGTGAGAAATGAGGAGGTGAGGAGGAGAAAGGGGTGGTAAGGGAGCTGGGAGATAGGGTGGATGAAAGAGTATTAGGATGGTTTGGACACATGGAAAGAATGAGTGAAGAAAGACTAGTAAAGGAGGTATGGAAGGCAGATGTGGAGGGAGTGAACATGAGGGGACGTCCTAGGATGAGATGGATGGATGGGGTGAGGGGGGCTTTGGGGAGGAGGGGAATGTCTGTTGAGGAAGGACGGGAGAGGACAGAAGACAGGGGTGAATGGAGAATGGTTGTATATGGAAAATGTTGTGATGCATGAGGTGGAATGGACGGGGGAATGGGGGGTGAGGTAGTGTGTGTGAGCAAAAGTTTTGACGCAGCCCGAAGGGTTTTCTCCCCGTCCTCTCCTTTATATGGGGGGACGGAGAGGGGAGGTCGCCGATTTAATGAAGCGGCCTTGCTGTGGATGTGCTGTGTCTTGCGACACTGCTTCTGACCCAGGGCAGTGGACAAGGTGCATGGATGACCCGTCATCTAGGAGGTGCTAAGGTGGGAGGGAGGGTGGAGGGGTGTGGAGTGTTTTTGGGGATGAAATGGGTGGGAATGATTTTATGCCTTGTCCTTTTTGGCTACCTCCCTGGTAAGGGGGAAATGCCTTGGTATATATATGTATGTATGTACAAGATGTTTAGTAAACTTAGCCATCATATTATAGAGACCAGCATAAAGAAGTATGAGGAACTCTTGGAAAAAACAAGGGAACATGTACATGCAGCATTAGAAAAGGAAGACCCAACTTTACCGGAAGTAAAAAAAGTAAAAGTTACTATCGATGGTTCGTGGAGTAAGAGAGGATTCACTTCCAAAGGCACCCACTGCTGGTTAAAATAAACCTCTTTCCAATGATTTAGATACCCCGAAGACCCCCAGCAGTGGGGTTTCATATGAAGAAACCGACAAAGGTGCAAAAAAGCAAATTATATGATGGTGTCGTCTGTGCATCGCCACTACTGTGATATACTTATACTTTAGTTTTTCATTATTTAAAGTACTTATAATTAAAATATGTTGATGATTTTTACTGTACTTATCCATTATATAATAAGAATTAAGCCATGATAAAATCAGTCACATTGGTGAAACTATAAGCAAGTTACAGATATATTTATATTTCAATTCGTCATATCTCCGTTCGATATTTTTTTACTTTTTTTTAATAATAAAAAATCTAAAATACATCAGATTTAGATGAAACTTACAGAGAATATTACATTTAGTAACTGCTAGGGCCGGTCATTTGAATATTTTGAATAAGATGAAAGGGTTAGGAGTAATAATGGAAACAAGACAAAAAAAAAAAATTATTTTTCACTATTTTTGCCGGACATTAAAATTGAAATGCCTGTATGCAAAAGTATAAAGGAAATTGTTCAATTACTCAATGACTGGCCCTAGGTGTGCCTACTGACTAATAGCCAAAATATAAAATAAATTGGTCCACGTATTATGATGCTGTGCACTTTTAAATGTCGCTACTGGTATATGTACATGTGTACATACATCATTCTGTTTTACCTAAAATGTAGGCAACATGGATACCTATTTACCTGAGAAGTTTCAGCTCTTTACTCTTAGTTTAGAAAATGACCCCTAGGTGTCGTGTACCCCCTAAAGTTGGACTAGTAATGGGTTGAATAATCGAAAACAGAGAGTTGTTTTAAATGGAAAAACTTCTAGATGGAAAAATGTTACAAGTGGAGTTCCTCAGGGTTCCGTTCTTGGGCCACTTCTATTCACAGTATATATAAACGATATAGACCATGGACTAAAATCTACTGTTTCCAAATTTGCTGATGATACAAAACTGTGCGGAATGGCAAATGATCACTTAAACCAATTAGATATTCAAGAAGATTTAGATAAATTACAGCAATGATCTGAAAAATGGCTAATGAAATTTAACACAAGTAAATGCAAGGTAATGCACATAGGTAAAAATAACAGTAAGTACGATTACAAGTTATTTGGAAATTCGTTAACAAAAATGGATAGTGAAAAAGATCTCAGCGTAATTATCAGTAACGATCTCAAATCAACCAAGCAGTGTACTTCAGCCTCTGAGAAAGCAAATAAGATTCTAGGACTGATTGCACGATCTTTTGATTTCAAAAGTCCATCACTCATTAACAAGCTATATAAATCATTAGTTCGTCCACATTTGGAATATGCTGTTTCCGTATGGTCACCGAATCTCATTAAAGACATTGACAGACTGGAAAAAGTACAATGGCAAGCCACAAAACTGATTCCAAATATCAAAAATAAATCATACGAGAATCAACTAAAACATATGAATCTGTTTTCCCTAAAAAAGCATAGACTCAGAGGTGACTTGATACAGGTCTTTAAAATTCTAAAGGGAATTGACATCAAAAGTGACCAAATTTTCACAATGAATGAGAATCAGACAAGAAACAATGGTCTCAAACTGTCCGGAAATAGATTCAATTTGGAAGTAGGTAGAAACAACTTCGCCAACTGTGTAGTTAATGAATGGAATAAACTTCCTGCACAGGTAGTGCAATGAAGTTCAGTTCAAAGCTTTAAGAATCATTTAGATAAACACCTAAGCAAGATGCTGTAATGATTATAATTTATTTTATATTATTTGTTTTTGTTTTGTCATCATTTGTCTGTTTGATTTTCATTTATTATTAGTTATATGTTAATCTATTATTATTTACTATTTACCTGTTTGTTTATTATCTAACTATAACTATGCATTTATTTATGTGATTTATTTGTTATTTACATTATTATAGTTTTTATTTATTATTTTATTATTATGATTTTTTTTCTGCATCCGATCTAGATATGGACCAAAAGGTCTCCTGTTGGCATGCTCCGCCATTGTAATCCTTTGTAGTATAGCCACCCCTTCTCTCCCTCGTCCCCTCTTCACTCCTGAGTACCTCCCAGCTACACTCCCAAACTCACACTCGCCCTTCCCTTTCATTTTAGTTTCACTCAAAGCCAGCACATCCATCTTTCTTCTTGCAAACATACTGCCTATCTCTTCCCTTTTACTCTCACCTGTACCACATCCATGCACATTAAAAGACCCAAACCTTAGGGTACTGGTTGGAAAGCTCCCAGACCCTCTTATGCCTTCACTTTTTTTAGGAATGTCCCCTTTGGGGCTACAGGTAGTTGGACTCCTAATCCCATCCCCCATCCCGTTTTTTGTTGCCTCTTACAACTCAAATGGAAAGACTTGGTAGCATTCTCTTCCCCCACCACAGGGTAGGCAAAAAGAGGAAATGAATATTCAGAGAAATGGTACAGGACAGTAACGAGGGGTTGGGGGACAGCATAACGGAGGGACAGTTGTAGTATAAAAGTGTCATAATTTCTCTATGAACAGAGTTTTCCTCTATCACAGACAAAATGATGTGTGGCTCTGGTCCATAGGGGCACCCCATATAGACCCTAAAGTATCAACTGCATGCTACTCTGCCACAATAACATGCAGCCAATACCCCAGATGGGGTATTTTATACTGTCCTGATATTCTTTTTTTTTTTTTTTACTTTTTCCAAATTCCATTATGCATTTCTTAATATTTAAGTCCACTTTCCATTTCTGACTCCATTCCCAAACCCTGTTCAGATCTCTCTGCAACTCACAATACATTTCAGTACTCACTTTCCTCAGCAATTTTGTGTCATCTGCAAGAAGCTCATGTAACATTCCACACCCTCATTCCATAATCCACCATTCTGTGTGGAAAGCTGTTCTTTTTTCAGGTCGCTTCTATAAATGTCCTTTTTGAGCTTCTTTTCATGTCCCCTTGTATTTCTCTTATCCCAATTTAGTAAGTCTTCTCTCTCAAGGACTTCCATGCCTCTCATGATTCTATAGATGGTCAACAAGTCATTTCTTTCTCTTCTTTGTTCCAGTCAGTAATTCCAGTTTTGACAATCTCTTCTCACATGACATTTTGAAACGTGTTGGGGTCATCTTCTAAGTTGCTCTTTGGATTCTTTCAATTTTCCTTATATTCTTTTTAGTGCTGGGTGACCATAGTGTTGCTGCATATGTCTTGGCCTTATTAGTGTGACTAGTATTTTCTTCATCATTTCTTCATCCAAATGGGTAAAAGCCACCTTTATTGATCTTAGTAAGTTGTAGGTTTCTCAAAAAATTTTTTTTATCTGTTTATCAGGGGTCATGTTCTTTGTGTTAATTACTCCCAGGTCTTTTTCTGATCCCACTTTCTGTACTTCCTTTGTACCAATTTTGTGTTATCCTGATATTCTTTTTCTTACTTTTCCCAAATTCCATTATGCTACATTTCTTAATATTCAAGTCCGATTCCCACTTCTGACTCCATTCCCAAACCATGTTCAGATCTCTCTGCAGCAACTCACAATCTGTTTCAGTATCCACTTTCCTCTGTAATTTAGTGTCATCTGCAAGAGGCTTATGTAACATTCCACACCCTCATCCATGTATTTATCTTTATTTACCTAGTTGTATCTTACGGGAGGACGAGAGCTATGCTCATAGTGACCTGTTTTCGTATCTCTCCGCATCCAGGTTATTCTTAAAATCATGTATAGTTTTGGCATTCACTGTTTCTCCATTCAGTTTGTTCCAGACATCAATCACTCTATGTGGGAAGCTATTTTTTTTCAGGTCTCTTCTATAAGTGTCCTTTAGTTTCTTTTCGTGTCCTCTTGTTTCTCTTCTGTCCCACTTTAATATGTCATCTCTATCGAGGATTTCCATCCCTTTCATAATTCTGTAATGGTCAATAAATCACCTCTTTCTCTTCTCTGTTCCAGTGTTGACAGATGTAGTTTCTCCAATCTTTGTTCATATGTCAGATTTCCCAGTGTACGTGGCATTTTTGTCGCTGGTCTTTGGATTCTTTCTAATCTTCTTATGTTCTTCTTTGTGCTGGGTGCCCACAATGTTGCGGCATATTCTAGTTTAGGTCATCAGTGTAACCACTATTTTTTTAACCATCTCCTCATTTATGTAGTCGAAGGCCACTTTCATTAATCTTAGTAAGTTAAAAGTCTCTCCAAATAATTTGTTGACGTGTTTGTCAGGTGTCAAGTTGCTTGAGATGATTACTCCTAGGTCCCTTTCTGAATTGACTTTTTTTGACTTCTTTGTTTCCAATTTTGGAAGAAACACAAGAGGCCATGGAAAGAAGCTCAAAAAAGACAATTATAGAAGAGATCTGAAAAAGAATGGCTTTCCCCACAGAGTGGTATATGTATGGAACATATTAGATGAAAGAACAGCGAGTGCAAAAACATATACATACATTACATATACCAAAGGCTTTTTTCCCCTTACAAGGGAGGTAGCCAAAAAGAAAAAGTTACAAAAACCATTCCCACCTATTCCATCCCTAATACACTCCACTCCCCTCCACCCTCCCTCTTATCTTGGTACCTCCTGGATGACGGGTCATCCCTGCATCCTGTCCACTACCCTGGGTCAGAGGCAGTGTCGCAAGACACAGCACATCCACAGCAAGGCCGCTTCATTACATCAGCAACCCCCCCCCTCTCCGTCCCCTCATAAAGAAAAGGAGAAGACGGGGAGAAATCCCTTCAGGCTTCGTCAAATTTTTCTCACACATACTACCTCACCCCCCATCCCCTCAACGATTCCACCTCATGCATCACAACATCATCCATATACAACCATTCTCCATTCACCCCTGTCTTCTGTCCTCTCCCGTCCTTCCTCTACAGACATTCCCCTCTTCCCCAAAGCCCCTTTCACCCCATCCATCTCATCTTAGGTCGCCCCCTCATGTTCACTCCCTTCACATCTGCCTTCCACACCTCTTTTACTAGTCTTTCTTCACTCGTTCTTTCTATGTGTCCAAACCATCCTAATACTCTTTCATCCACCCTATCTCCCAACTCCCATACCACCCCTGTTCTCCTCCTCACCTCCTCATTTCTCACTCTATCTAGCCTAGTAACCCCTATCATACTTCTCAGACACCTCATCTCAAACACATTCAAACTCCTTTTCTCTTCCTCTCTTATGCTCCATGTTTCTGCCCCGTACAGTCCTGTTGGCACAATCACTCTTTCATTCAATCTCCTCTTAGCATCCATTCCCAAATGTCTATTTCTCATTACAGTTTTTAATCCACCAAGGCATTTACTTGCTTCTCTCAATCTACATTCTACCTCCACCTCCACTCCACCCTTTCCTGCCACATTCGCACCCAAGTCTCTAAAACTATCCACTTCCTCCAGTCACTCTCCCTTAACCCCTTCCATACAGTGCCGCATACGTAGGCGGCATGAGGAGCAAGTGGATACGCGAGGCTGCCATATCGGCGTCTTGATTATATTTATTGTAGTTGCCCCTGCGTAATGACATACTCTCTAAACTGTCTTCATCACATTTTCTATGGTTATCAAAATTCATGGGTGAAAGAGAGAACGATTGATATAAGCAGTGACTATATTTTATGATGCGAGTATTATTACGACACATCGTATGTCTGGCAGCTAATGCTGCCTGCGAGATTTAGAACCATACTGAAGAGGTTAATGCTCACTTCTAGTCTGCTGCCACTTTCACCCCTTGTACATCTCATCACCTTACTCTTACCCACATTTATCTTTAGCTTTCTTTTTTCACACACTCTCCCAAACTCTGTCACCAACTTCCTCAGTCCCTCCTCTGATCCTGCTACAAGTGCAGTGTTGTCCGCAAACAGCAACTGGCTCACCTCCCACTTTTCTCCATTTTCTTTAACCATCTCCAATCCCTGACCCACCACCCTTGCATTTACCTCTCGCACCACCCCATCCATTTAGAAGTTGAACAGCCAGGGCGACATAACACATCCCTGACGAAGTCCCACCTTTACCTCAAACCACTCACTCTCTCCATTTCTAATCCTGACACATGCTCTACTACTCTCATAAAAACTCTTGACAGCTCCTAGAAGCTTTCCTCCTATCCTGTATATCAGCAAAACCTCCCACAGTGCCTTCCTTACAACCCTGTCATACGCCTTTTCCAGATCCATAAAAGACCAAAAAAACGTCCTTACCTTTTCCTATAGCTTTCTCACATATCTGTCTTACCACCACAAAAATCTGATCTACGCAACCTCTACCTGTCCTAAACCTACACTGTTCCTCGCCAATCACTCCCTCTGTTCCTCTCCTAATTCTCTCAATCAAGATCCTCCCATAAGCCTTCCCAACTACACTTAACAAGCTAATCCCTCTGAAACTACTACAATCACACTTGTCCCCTTTTCCCTTGTAAAGTGGAAGTATACAGGCACTCCTCCAGTCTGGCACTCTACCCTCTCTCCAGCAAACATTAAATAACCTCACCAGCCAGTCCACCATCACTGTACCTCCTTTTTCTAGACATTCTGCATGGCATCCGTCCAGACCAGGTGTCTTACCTGCTCTAATCATCTTAACAACTGCCTTCACTTCATCCTTCCTTATTTCTCCTCCATTTTCCTCACTCATCATGGTCATTTTCTTAGCACTTCCCACTGCAACTATCTTTCCCTCCTTATCCTCCTTCACATTTAGCAACTCCCTAAAATATTCTGCCCATCTTCCCCTTACTACCTTCTCTTCCATTATCATCTCTCCATCTACACCTTTTACCTTTTCTTCTCTACTTGATTCACCTCCTTTTCCGACATGGAAGGAAACTCAAAAAGGACAGTTATATAAGAGATCTAAAAAAAAGTGTGTGCAAAAACAATACAAGAATTTAAGAGCAAACTTGATATGAAGAGATACAAAGTCAAGACACCACGAGCATAGCTCCCCTTCCTGTAAGATACAACTACGTAAATACACGTAGTAGGTAGTTGTATCTTATGGGAAGGGGAGCTATGCTTGTGACATCCTGTCTCTGTATCTCACCATATCTAATTTGCTCTTAAATTCTTGTATTATTTTTGCACACACTATTGTTTTGTCTAGTTTGTTCCATACCCCCTGTTTTTTTCATGTCTCTTCTATAACTGTCCTTTTCGAGTTTCTTTCCATGTCCTTTTGTGTTTCTCTTATTCCAATTTAGTAAGTTGTCTCTATCAAGGACTTCTACATACACACATATACCAAGGCTTTTTCCCCCTTACAAGGGAGGTAGCCAAAAAGGAAAAGGCATAAAATCATTCCCACCCATTCCATCCCTGAATACACTCCACACCCCTCCACCCTCCCTCTTATCTTAGCACCTCCTGGATGACGGGTCATCCCTGCACCTTGTCCACTGGACTTCTACACCTTTCATAATGCTGTAGATGGTCAACAAATCACTTCTTTCTCTTCTTTGTTCCAGAGTTAGTAGTTCTAGTTTTCACAATCTTTCTTCATATGACATTTTTGATAATGTTGGGGCCATCTTCATAATTGCTCTCTGGATTCTCTCAATTTTCTTTATAATTTTTTTAATACTGGGTGACCATAGTTGCTGCATACACCAATTTGGGCCTTTCAGTGTGACTAATATTTTCTTTACTATTTCTTCATTCATGTAGTAAAAGCCACTTTTATTGATCTTGGCAAGTTATAGATTTCACCAACAAATTTGTTTATATGCTTATCAGGGGACATATCTTTTGTGATGATCACTCCCAGTTCTTTTTCAGATCCCACTTTCATTACTTCTTTTTCGCCAATTTCATATTGTCTTGACATCCGTTTTTTTACTTTTTCCAAATTCCATTATGCTACATTTCTTTACATTGGAGTCTACTTCCCACTTCTGACTCCATTTCCAGACCCTATTCAGATCTCTGTAGTAAGTCACAGTCCATTTCAGTACTCACTTTCTTTAACAATTTTGCATCATCTGCAAAGTTCATGTAACATTCCACACCTTTGTCCATGTCATTCACATAACAAACATTATTGGGGCCAATACTGATCCTTGTGGAACTCCACTAGTTACCTCCTCCCAAGAAGAACTCTTATCTCTGAGTACTACTCTCATTTTTCTTCCATGTAAAAAATCCTCCATCCATTTCAGTAGTTTTCAAACTTTGTATCCCTCCTATGGTTTCAAATCTTCTTAATAGTTTCTTGTGAAGGACTTTATCAAAAGCTTTTTGTAGATCTAGGATGGTATTTGCTAAGATGGGAGGGAGGGTGGAGGGGTGTGGAGTGTTTTTGGGGATGGAATGGGTGGGAGTGATTTTGTGCCTTGCCCTTTTTGGCTACCTCCCTGGTAAGGGGGAAAAAGCCTTGGTATATGTGTGTGATGTGAGGATGGTATTTGCATTGTGAGTGGGGGGGGGGCATGGGCATGTCAAGAAAATTTTCCCTGTCGGCTATGTTGGGAGGAGGAATGGGGTTTCATTTCTCATGAGGGGGGGGGGTGATTTTTTCCTTCCCCACACATAAGGTCCTGATGGGGCTGGAATGAAACCTTCCCATTTCTTGACCCTCTCCCTGCAGTATGAAGCCTTGACCCTCCTGACCGAGCATGCCACATTCCAAGCATGCTTGATGGGGTGTATGTATAGCCCTGACCAGCAAGGCAGGGGTGCAAGTTAGTCGTCTTAGCTGATAGCCTTTCATTACATGTTATCATTACTTATTGTAATAAATTATTTGTTTATATACATATACCAAGAGCTTTTTCCTCTTTATAAGGGAGGTAGCCAAAGTCAAAGGCACAAATTCACTCCCAACCATTTCATCCCCACCTACTCCACTCCCATTCACCATACCTCTATCCCCCTTAGCAACTCCTGGATGATGGGTCATCCCTGCATCTCTCCCAATGGCCTAGGTCAGAAGCAATGCAGCAAGACACAGCACATCCATAATGAGGCTGCTTTATCTAATTGGCAAACTCCCCTCTCTGTCCCCTTGTGCAGAAAAGATAAGACAAGGAGAAATCCATTCGGGCTGCATCAAAATATCATTCACACATGCTCCCTTCCCCCCCATCCCCCACCCACTCCTTTCCATGCATCACAGCATCATCCATACACAACCCTTCTCCATTCATCCTTATCATCTGTCTTCTCAATTCCTTCCTCAACAGACATCCCCCTCATTCCCAAAGCCCCTTATACCCCATCCATCCATCTCATCCTTGGTCACCCCCTCATGTTCACTCCCTCCACCACTGCCTTCCACACTTCTTTTACTAATCTTTCTTCACTTACTTTCCATGTGTTCAAAACATCCCAATACTCTTTCATCAACCCCATCTTTCAACTCCATTTCCACCCCCGCTCTCCTCCTCACCTCCTTGTTTCTCACTCTATCCAGACTAGTAACCCCTACCATACTTCTCAGGCATTTCATCTCAAACACATTTAAACTCTTCCTCTCTTATGTTCCATCTTTCTGCCCCACACAGTGCTGTCAGCACTATCACTCCTCCTAACCAGATGGAATTGCAAACTGGATACTAAAGGAGTGTTAAGAAAAATTGGTAGATAAGATATACATTATAGTAAATTGCTTGCTTAAAGAAGAAAAATAACGGAAGACTAGAAAAAGGCCAACACCGTACCAATGTATACAGAAGATAACAAGGAAGGCCCCCAAAATTACAGACTGATTTCCCTTACAAGTACTATAGCCAAAATGTGTGAAAAAATTATCATAAATAGATGGACAAAACATCTGGAAGATAACAACATAATAAACCCGAGACAGGTTGGATTCAGATACAGAAGATCATGTGCCACAAATTTTATCTGCTTTTACTCAAGACTAATAGATATAATACAGGAAAAGGATGGATGGGCTGACTGTGCTTTCCTAAATCTACAAAAAGCTTTTGATAAAGTGCCACATAGAAAACTATTAGGAAAACTGAAAACCATATGAGGAGTACAAGGTAAACTATTGGCATGGATGGAGGATTTCCTGCATGGAAGAAAAATGAGAGTAGTGCTCAGAGATAAAGGTTCTACTGACTCCAATAATGTTTGCTATTTATGTCAATGACATGGATGAGGGTGCAGACATCTATATGAACTTCTTTGCTGATGATGCAAAATTATTAAAAAAAAAAGTGAGTACTGAAATAGACTTAGTTGCTGCAGAGAGATCTGAACAAAATTTGGGAATGGAGTCAGAAGTGGGATGTGGACTTCAACATCAAGAATCGTAGTATATTGAAATTTGGAAAAAGTAAAAAGAGGATATCAGGACAATATAAAATTGGTGAAAAGGATGTAAAGAAAGTGGGACAAGAAAAAGACCTGGGAGTAATCATCACAAAGGACATGTCCTATGATAAACAGATCAACAAAATTGTCGGAGAAACCTACAACTTGCAAATCTAAGTGGCATTTACAAAGATGGCCCCAACACTTTCAGAACTATCATACAAAGTGAGACTGCCAAAACTAGAGTTATCAACCCTGGAACAAAGAAGAGAAAGAGGAGACTTGTTGACTATAGAATCATGAGAGGAACAGTCCTGGATAGAAAAGACTTACTAAAATGAGATACGAGAAATACAAGAGGACATGGAAAGAAACTTATATAGGACAGTTATAGAAGAGACCTAAAGAACAGCTTTCCCCAAAGAATGGTGGATGTATGGAACAAACTGGATGAAATGATATGTGCAAAAACCATACATGAAGTTAAGAACAATTAAGATACTGCGAGATACGGAGACAGGACACCACAAGCATAGCTCCCTTTCTTGTAAGATCTAACTAGGTCAATACAATCTCCTCTTAGTATCCATTCCGAGATGTCTATTTCTCATTACACTTTTTAATCCACAATGGCATTTACTCACTTCTCTCAATCTACATTCTACCTCCACCTCCACTCCTCCCTTTCCTGCCACATTCACATCCAAGTATCTAAAACTATCCACTTCCTCCAGTCTCTCTCCCTTAATACTCACTTATGGCCTGCTGTCACTCTCTCCCCTTGTATATCTCATCACCTTACTTTTACCCACATTTATCTTCAACTTCTTTCTTTCACACACCTTCCCAAACTCTGTCACTAACTTCCTCAATCGCTCCTCTGATCCTGCTACAAGTGCAGTGTCATCAGCAAACAACAACTGGCTTATCTCACACTTTTTTCCATTTTCTTTAACCTTCTCCAACCTATCCACTACCCTTGCACTCACCTCTTGCACCAGCCCATCAATGTATAGATTGATCTGAGTTGATGCCATCTAATATTCTTTGCATGAAGTTTATTAGAAGAGTGTTTGTGGAGTGTAGTGGCCTAAAACTGTGTTGCGATTCAGCAAGGGGAATATGTGGTTAGATAAGTTGAAGTATGAGGCGTTCAATGACTTTGGAGGGGGTCCAGACCACCTACAGAATGAAACAAAAGTCCTCAAATTCAAAGATCACCTTGACATGAGAGGCACACAAACACTTGCTGCAGCCTCCACAAACACAACACACCCACTACACTACATAGCAGAACACACACACACACCAAGAAATATATATATATAAAAAAAAAATCTATATCACACAGAAAATACTCTCTTCTCTTCCTCCAAAACCACCAAATACCAGCCTCCGAAACATATTCATAATCACATCACTCACTGCTCCATTAACACACTAAAAGACAACACATTGCTGCATGCCTGACCCCCTGATATCCATCCCTCTGAATCCTCTCTCCCACGAAAGGACAGAGTCCACTTGGCCAGACTGCAATGCGGCCACCACCCAGCCCTTCTAAGCTACCAGAAGAGACTGGATGACCGCATAGGATGTAACACTTCACCCCATACTATTCAAAACGTCATGGAAGACTGCATTATACACAATCACACACACAAACAACACAGCATACACTCTATAAAGGATTTATGGGAAAACCCTGTTTCGGCCGTGGCATTCCTTGGGGAGACAGGACTGCTCAGACAGACTGTCTAGGGAACAACAGCAACAGCCTCTACCACAGTAACAAAATAATACAGATTTAGTAGTGGCAGGTATCAAACAATTATATTCACCAGAGGTGTATGCTTCAACAGCCAAACCAGCCCTGGCCACCGGCTCTACGCAGGTGGCACCGATCCCCAAGAGGAGCTACGCCTGCCTTGGGGAGTACCACAATCCTTTTTCTCAACATGCAATGTTATGTTTTTTCTGCACCGAGGGGTGATTTTCCGGCGATCACCCCTCTTCTTCTACTTTTAGCCGGAGACGTAGAGAGCAATCCTGGGCCCACCACAAAATACACATGCCCAACATGCTCTAAACCCATTACTTCGAGCAGACAGACAAAGGGCTCAGTTCAGTGCAATATGTGCAAAAACTGGGCCCACCTCACTTGTACAACACTTGCTGACACAAACCAATACACAAACACTTGGACATGTTCTACCTGCCCTCCAGTAACCCCACTCCAACCTCCCCAACCACAGCCAGCACCCTTACCCACTCCCAATTTCCCTTTGCCCTTATCCCCAATCAGTACTCCCCTTCCTTTGTCCCCAATCTCTCCTTTCCCCCCCCCCTCTAACCCAGATCCTATACCTTCCCCATTAAAACCCTAACCTCAACCACAAACAGCAACATACAACACATAAAGAACACACAACATCAACATATTACAACACAACATTGACGGTATTAACACGAAAAAACATGAACTCGAACACTCTTAAACAACACAACATACACATTGCAATTATACAAGAAACAAAACTAAGACACTCACACAAAACACCATCATTTCATAATTACACCACCATCAGACAAGACTGGACCGACAGCAATGGCGGTGGACTCATCACTCTGATCCACCACTCCATCTGTTTTGTGGACACAAGTGCCACAACCAAAATTCTCCTCCCTACCACAGATAACACTACAGAAATCCAATCCATTCGAATCCACACAGGCAACAAATCAACACTGACAATAGTTAACATGTACATTCCTCCCCCAATCATCCCCCACAGTTCCAAACACCTTCAGGCCTCAATTTAGCCAACTAACCTCAATCCCCAACCTGATCATGGGTGGTGACTTCAACGCCAAGTCATCTGTCTGGTATGTCGACAACCCTGACACAGAGGGCTTGATATACAGACTCAGTTTGACTCATTGACTATCATGAACAACACACATAATCATACACATATCCCACACCAAGCCCTATACACTCCCTCCTCTCCTGATATCACCTTTTGCTCCCCCTGCCTAACCCCAACAACATCATGGAGAGTGGTCGGAACCCTTGGTTCTGACCACCTTCCAATCATCATCACCACCAAAACAAGATGCACCCCAGTTGGCCACAGACACACATACACCAATTACAAGAGAGCTAACTGGGAAGCTTTTACTGAAGAGACAGAACAACATTTTGAAACACTTAACAGTACACCAATCACAAACATAAACAATGCTGTGCACACTTTTCATACAATCATACAAAATGCAAACAAGAGATACATCCCTAGAGCCAACAGAAAATCACACAACCCCAACTTCACACCAGAAATCCAAGGCCTCATCAGACAACGAGACACACTTAAACACAATACCCCCACACCTATCCCTCAAAACATAGCAGACCAAATACAAACACTAAATACTGTGATTGCCAATAAAATACACGAACAAAAAACACAAAATTGGAAAAACTTTATCAATACACTTGATCACAAAACAAACACCAGCAAATTGTTCAAAACACTCAACAGCATTACACTATCCAACAGTAACACAACACGCTCTCACGCAGCAATAATCACAACAACAGACAATCTACCCTCAAACAGACAACAAGCAAACACACTCATAAATCATTTTGCACAGACAAGCCATCTCACTTCTCACCCTGATGACCGACGCACTATTCGACGTAAGAAAGACTTTCCCACAGACTCAGACTATACACCCTTCATAGACAGTCAGACAAAACACATAATACATAATCTCAAGCACTCATCTGCCTGTGGCCCTGATAACATAAGTAACATCCACCTAAAACACATTGGACCACAAGGTATACATGCACTCACAAACATTGCAAACTACAGCTATTCACACAACACTATACCCGACATCTGGAAGCATGGTAAAATAATCACCATTCCAAAACCGAACAAAGACCCAACAATCCCAACATCGCACCGCCCAATCACACTTCTCTGCACCCCCTCTAAAGTCATTGAACGCCTAATACTTAACCTCTTCACTCCGGGGCACATCGCACGTCTGGCAGCATTAGCTGCCCGACGTGCGATGTTGCGTCATAATAATCGCATTATAAAAAATAAAGTCAGTGCTCAATCGTTCGTTCTCTTTCACCCATGTATTTTGATAACCATAGAAAATTGATGAAGCCAGTTTAGAGAGAATGGAAATTACGTAGGTACGACTACAATAAATATAATCAAGATGGCGATGTCGGCATCATCGAGTACCCACTTGTTCCTCATGCCGCCTATGTAGGCGTCACCGTATGGAAGTGGTTAAACTTGTCACACCACATATTCCCCTTGCTGACTCACAACACGGTTTTAGGCCACTACACTCCACAAACACTCTTCTGATAAACCTCACACAAAGAATTTTAGATGGCATCAATTCAGATAGGCCCCACCACACAACACTTCTTATAACATTAGACATTAGTAAAGCTTTTGATGCTATCCCCCGCCACAACCTAACAAATAAAATATATAACACTGACATGCACAATAACACCAAAAGATGGCTGGCCAATTATCTGGCAGGTAGGAATGCTTACGTGTCATATAATGGCCAATCATCGCACATCAGAAACATTAAGAATGGAGTACCACAGGGTTCTGTTCTATCCCCCACGCTCTTTAATCTATACATGCATGACTTACCCACACCAGACACCTCAGAAATACAAATCTCTTCCTACACAGACGACATAACAATCACATGCACACATCGTAACACAGACAAAGCTGCAGAAATAATCCAGCCATACCTTGATACACTCAATACATGGTTCATCACAAACAGACTCAAAATAGCTCCAACCAAATCTACAGCAACACTTCTCACCAACTGGACAAAAGAACACAAATACATACCTCATCTCTACATCAAGACAAAAGAACACAAATACATACCTCATCTCTACATCAACAACACTCTAATACCACACACAAACACACCAAAAATTCTTGGTGTAACATACGATACATCCATGTCTTTCAAACAACACATCACAAACATAAAAAACAAATGCACACCTAGACTTAACGCACTTAAGTCAATCGCTGGAACAACATTTGGACAAAACAAAGAAACTAATACAACAATATACAAACAATGCATACACTCAGTGATGAATTATGTGAGTCCTGCATGGGCTCCTAATCTCAGTGAGACACACCACAACACCCTTCAAATCATACAAAACAAAGCCCTAAAAACAATTACAGGCTGCACAAATACAACACCTACAGACCATTTACACCATGAAACAAAAGTCCTCAAAGTCAAGGACCACATCGACATGAGAGGCACACAAACACTTGCTGCAGCCACCACAAACACATCACACCCGCTACACTACATAGCAGAACACCCACACACACCAAGAAACATTAAAACAATACCCAAAGACCTGTATCACACACAGATACTCTCTTCTCTTCCTCCACAACCACCAAATACCAGCCTCTGGAAACATATTCATAATCATATCACTCACCACTCCATTAACACACTGAAAGACAACACACTGCTGCATGCCAGACCCCCTGATATCCACCCTTCTGAATCCTCTCTCCCACGAAAGGACAGAGTCCACTTGGCCAGACTGCGGTGTGGTCACCACCCAGCACTTCTAAGCTACCACAAGAGGCTGGATGACCGCATTGTGAACAGCTGCCCAGGATGTAACACTTCACCCCATACCATACAACACATAATGGAAGACTGCATTATACACAATCATGCACGCAAAGAACACAACATACACTCTATAAAGGATTTGTGGGAAAACCCAGTTTTGGCTGTGGCATTCCTTGGGGAGATGGGACTGCTCGGACAGACAGTCTAGGGAACGACAACAACAACAACAACAACAACAACAGCTTCAATCAATCAAGTTCCCATTAGTGTTAAAGGTCAGATATCAACAGATATACCATTCGCTAAAAATCATCGTATTGCTCGAAAAAGTACTTTTTAAAAGCATACAAATAAAATTTTTACCTATTACAGAAGAATTTATTCAGAAAATTCACTTTTAATTGCGCCTCGCATACCACTTTTCCGAAGTCTAGTTGTTCAGAATAACAATATTGTTTGTTTGGCAACTGTGACGTCACGAACGCGGAATTCCCCGAACCTTTCCCGAAGCGCACGGGCGGAATGTTTAAAGGTCAGATATCAAGACTTCAATAACTTTTTGTATTTACAGTTTAATTTACATAGAAAAACATACTGACAGTATTCTATATAATTCCACCATCTACATCTTATCAAATTTGGCAAAAATCAGTTTTGTCTTCATTTCATTGCGTCGTCTGCTATTCGAAACATTCCGCCCGTGCGCTTCGGGAAAGGTTCGGGGAATTCCGCGTTCGTGACGTCACAGTTGCCAAACAAACAATATTGTTATTCTGAATATCTAGACTTCGGAAAAGTGGTATGCGAGGCGCAATTAAAAGTGAATTTTCTGAATAAATTCTTCTGTAATAGGTAAAAACTTTATTTGTATGCTTTTAAAAAGTACTTTTTCGATGATTTTTAGTGAATGGTATATCTGTTGATATCTGACCTTTAAGGTCAACCAATTCTATCTATATAGAATATGGAGGAAGTAAACTGTCAAGGCATGCACCTACTCCCACCCATTCCACTCCCATCCACCACCCTTGTTAACTTCTCATCTGGGTCAGAATCATTGCAAAAAGACACAGTTCTTCCACAGCAGGGCCGCTTCATTTACACAGCAACCCTCCCTTCTCGTCCCCTCATGCAGAAAATAGAGAAGTTTGGAGAAATTCCTTTGGGCTATGACAAAATGATATCCATACACAACTATCACCAATATGGTGGGGGTCAATCAATAAAATGAATAACACTGTCTAATATGTGTAATAATAAAATGAGGATAGTGTACTGCAAAATTAAGTTGATTAAAAAAATTCCATTGGTTATATATCTGACAAAATGAAAACATATCATACTCCTTGGCTATTACATGTGAAGGGTGGCAATTTGCTACAGTAAAGTAAAATAAAGAAATCTGCTTCAAATGAAAAATAACAGAATTATTTCTGCTCCTAATAACATTTTAAAACTTGGCTCTATCTATTTATCTACACA
Source organism: Oratosquilla oratoria (assembly GCF_046742065.1). Lineage (NCBI taxonomy): Eukaryota > Metazoa > Arthropoda > Malacostraca > Stomatopoda > Squillidae > Oratosquilla > Oratosquilla oratoria. The sequence continues at coordinate 13,217,167 of NC_134803.1, read as the reverse complement.
AGGGCTTCTTCCCCCTTATATGAGAGGTAGCCATTCAAGGCACTCCCACCCATTCCACTCCCATCCACCACCCTTTCCCCCTTATCATCTTAGCTCCTCATGGATGAAGGGGCATCCCTGTCTCCTGCCAACTAGGAATGATTTATAGAAAACAAGAGATAGGACCCCATGAATGCAAGTCTTTTCCTGTATCCTAGAATCAAGCAAATAGTGGAATTTCATCTAGTCTACCATTATTACTAGCCTCACCTGAATGTTCCACAATGGGCCTAAGCTTTGGTCTACCTACAATGGTAAGCATTTGTGCGGCTCGACGGAACTTGTCCACAAAATCTGTCAGTAAACCTCCAAGTCTCTGGAAAGCAATGAATATCAATCAATCATAATCCTGAACATCTCAAAAATCTAATTTTTCAATGTAACAAAACCTACACTAGAAAAGAAGAGAGAGAGAGAGAGAGAGAGAGAGAGAGAGAGAGAGAGAGAGAGAGAGAGAGAGAGATTGATGAGAGAGAGAGAGAGAGAGAGAGAGAGAGAGAGAGAGAGAGAGAGAGAGAGAGAGAGAGAGAGAGAGAGAGAGAGAGAGAGAGAGAGAGAGAGAGAGAGAGAGAGAGAGAGAGAGAGAGAGAGAGTCCTTACCCAATGTGGCCAGCTCTTGTAGTCTGGATACAGTTTGAGAATTTCATTCACAATGAAGTAGCCCGGCAGAAGAGAAGCATTGCGGTCAAAGATGAGTTCAAGTACTTCACACAATGCATTGATCAATGGAATTTGAGAGCACTTTATATTTGGGGGTAAAAATTTTGCTTTTTCCAAGCACATCTGTGGGGAGAAATAAAAATAACAGTTGTTGCTCTGAGTTTCACTAATTGGTAACCCATGGATCCCCAGCAGCCAGCAGATTCTAACAGATTCCTCTGATAAAAAAAATTGTACTATTGTCTGCATTGTTTAGAATAGATATTTTTCTGTATCAAGGAAGAGGAGGAAGAGGAGGAGGGATGGAGGAGAAGGAGGGTGAAAATGAAGATAAGGATGAAACTGAGGATGAAGAGCAATGACAATGGGCAATGACAAGGTAGGATGATGAGGAGGAAGAGAAGGAGATGGAAGAGAGGGTATAGAGGGAGAAGAGGGAGGAAGAGAGGGAGGAGAAGGAGGAGAAGGAGGAGGAGCAGGAGAAGATGGGAAAGAGAAGTAATAGAAGGAAGCGGAGGAAGAGGAGCAGGAGGAGAGAGAAGATGGTGATGATGATGAGAACAATGAGGAGGAGGAGAACAACGACGAGGAATATAATGATGACAAGGAGGAGAAGCACAGCAGTAACCAGTTCATGTTTCTCCTTATGGGAGTAAGTGGTGGTGGTGGTGGTGTGTGGGGGTGGGGGGGATTTGATAATTGGGGGAAAAATAATACATACATATACCAAAGGCTTTTTCCCTCTACACAGGGGGTAGCCAAAAAGAAAAAGGCATAGAAACCACTCCCCCCTATTCCATTTCCTATATATTCCACTCCCCTCCACCCTCCTCCCTCCCTTTTATCTTGGCATCTCCTGGATGATGGCTCATCCCTGGATCCTGTCCACTGCCCTGGGTCAGAAGCTATGTCACAAGACAGCACATCCACAGCAAAGCTGCTTCATAAATTCAGCGACCCCCCCTCTCTGTCCCCCCCCATGCAGAAAAGGAGAAGACAGGAAGAAATCCCTTTGGGCTGCGTCAATTTTTTTTCTTATACATAGTTCCTCAGCCCCCATCCCCCACTCACCCCCTCATGCATCACAGCATCATCCATACACAAACCTTCTCCATTCACCCCTATCTTCTGTCCTCTCCCGTCCTTCCTCCACAGACATTCCTCTTTTGTAGTGCCCCTTTCACCCCATCCATCCATCTCATCCTAGGATGCCCCCTCATATTCACTCCTTCCACCTCTGCCTTCCACACCTCTTTTACTAATCTTTCTTCACTCATTCTTTCCATGTGTCCAAACCATCCTAATACTCTTTCATCAACCCTATCTCCCAACTCCCTTTCCACCCCCGTTCTTCTCCTCACCTCCTCATTTCTCACTCTATCTAGCCTAGTAACCCCTATCATACTTCTCAGGCATTTCATCTCAAACACATTCAAACTCCTCTCTTCCTCTTTCATGTTCCATGTTTCTGCCCCATACAATGCTGTTGGCACAATCACTCCTTCATACAATCTCCTCTTAGCATCCATTCCCAAATGTCTATTCCTCATTACACTTTTTAATCCACCAAGACATTTACTCACTTCTCTCAATCTACATTCTACCTCCACCCCCATCCTCCCTTTCCTACCCCATTCATACCCAAGTATCTAAAACTATCCACTTCCTTCACTCTTTCACCCTTAATGCTCACTTCCAGCCTGCTGTCACTCTCTCCCCTTGTACATCTCATCACCTTACTTTTGCCCACATTTATCTTCACCTTCCTTCTTTCACACACCTCAAACTCTGTCACTAACTTCCTAAATCCCTCCTCTGATCTTGCTACAAGCGTAGTGTCTCCAGCAAAAAACAACTGGCTTATTTCCCACTTTTCTCCATTTTCTTTAAACATCTCCATCCCCTAACCTACTACCCTTGCATTCACCTCTCACACCACCCCATCCATGTAAAGATTGAACAGCCAGGGTGACATAACACATCCCTTATGAAGTCCCACCTTTACCTCAAACCATTCACTCTCTCCATTTCTAATCCTAACACAAGCTCTACTACTCTCGTAAAAACTCTTGACTGCTCTTAACAGCTTTCCTCCTATCCCATATATCTGCAGTACCTCCCACAGTGCCTTCCTGTCTACCCTGTCATAAGCCTTTTCCAGATCCATAAAACTCCAAAAAACATCCTTACCTTTTCCTATAGCTTTCTCACATATCTGTCTTACCACAAAAATCTGATCTGATCTTTAACCACTTCAGTACGGGACTTAAATCTCGCGGGCAGCAGCCAATGCCAGCCGTATGACGTAACGTAATAATATTCGCATCATAAAATATAGTCGCCGCTTATATCGATCGTTCTCTCTTTCACCCGTGAATTTTGAAAACCACAGAGAATGGGATTCAGGGCGCATTTGGGAGAATGTAAAAACACAGGGGCGACTACAATAAATATAATCAAGACGCCGATATGGCAGCGTCGCGAATCCACTTGCTCCTCATGACACCTACGTGTGCGGCACCGTATGGAAGGGGTTAAACATCTCCATCCCCTAACCTACTACCCTTGCATTCACCTCTCACACCACCCCATCCATGTAAAGATTGAACAGCCAGGGTGACATAACACATCCCTTATGAAGTCCCACCTTTACCTCAAACCATTCACTCTCTCCATTTCTAATCCTAACACAAGCTCTACTACTCTCGTAAAAACTCTTGACTGCTCTTAACAGCTTTCCTCCTATCCCATATATCTGCAGTACCTCCCACAGTGCCTTCCTGTCTACCCTGTCATAAGCCTTTTCCAGATCCATAAAAGACCAAAAAACATCCTTACCTTTTCCTATAGCTTTCTCACATATCTGTCTTACCACAAAAATCTGATCTACACAACCCCTACCTGTCCTAAACCTACACTGTTCCTCACCAATTACTCCCTCTCTTCCTCTCCTAATCCTCTCAATCAAGACCCTCCCATAAGCCTTCCCAACTACACTCAACAAGCTGATCCCTCTGAAACTACTACACTCACACTTGTCCCCCTTTTCCTTGTAAAGTGGAACTATACAGGCACTCCTCCAGCACTCTAACCTCTCTTAAATAAACATTAAATAACCTCACCAGCCAGTCCACCATAACTGTACCTCCTTTCTTCAGACATTCTGCATGGCATCCATCCAGACCAGGTGCCTTACCAGCTCTCATCATCTTAACAGCTGCTTTCACTTTCATCCTTCCCTATTTCTCCTCCATTTTCCTCACTCATCATTCTCATTTTCTTAGAGCTTCCCACTGCAACTACCTTTCCCTCCCTATCCTCCTTCACATTTAGCACCTCCCTAAAATACTCTGCCCACCTTCATTTCACTGCCTTCTCTTCCACTATCATCTCTCCATCTGCACCTTTTACCTTTTCTTCTCTACTTGATTCACCTCCTCTTTCCCTTTTAATTTCCTTCCAAAACATCTTTTTATTGCTTTCAAAATTTTCTGTCATAATTTTACCCCATTTCACATCTGCTCTCCTCTTTGCTTCCTTTATCTTATGCTCCAATTTACCTTCTCTTTACTTTGTACCTTTCATACAATTCCCTAGTCCCAATTTGTAGCCAATCTATGAATGCCTGCTTCTTTTCTTCTACACCTTTCTTTGCTTCCTCATCCCACCACTCACTACTCTTCCTTCTATTTCTTCCCACCCTCCTTGTTCCACACACCATCTTTGCACACCTTACGACTCCCTCCTTGAACCATCCCCATTCCTCCTCCACTCCTAGTTCTATTCTATTCTTTACTCCCTCCCACTCCTCTTTCAGCTTCTTCTTATACTCATACTCCTTTTTTTCCTCATTTAAGCAGTTTACTCTAAGTACCTCCCTACTTTCTGCCCTTTTCCTCTTTCTCCACCTATTCTCCACTCTCAATTTACCTTCCACCAGGAAATGATATGATATTCCCCCACTCTCTCCCCTTAGAACATGTTCATCCTTAACTCTTCCTACCATACTCCTGGTCACCACTATATAATCCATTAATGCTCTATCTGCCACCCTTCCATCCACCACCCTCTCCCATATGTACTTATGCTTGACTTTCTTCCTAAACACTGTATTTGCTATCATCAACTCTTTCTTCTCACAAATATAGTGCCTATCTCTTCCCTTTTACTCTCATCTGTACCACATCCACGCACATTAAAAGACCCAAACCTTAGAGTACTGGTTGGAAAACTCCCAGACCCTCTTATGCCTTTACTTCTTTTATTACGAATGTCCCCTTTTGGGGCTACAGGTAGTAGGACTCCTAATCCCATCCCCCATCCCATTTTTTGTTGCCTTTTACGACTGAAGTGGAAAGACTTGGTGGTAGCATTCTCTTTCCCAACCACAGGGTCGGCAAAAAAAGGAAATGAATATTCAGAGAAATGGTACAGGACAGTAACAAGGAGTTGGGGGACAGCATAACGGAGGGATAGTCATAGTATAAAAGTGTCATAATTTCTCTATGAACAGAGTTTTCCTCTATCACAGACAAAATGTGTGGCTCTGGTCCGTAGGGGCCCCCATATAGACCCTAAAGTATCAACTGCATGCTACTTTGCCACAATAACATGCAGCCAATACCCCAGACGGGGAAAAATAATAATTGAGCAATATCTTTTGCTTTGTACACAGACTGAGTGCCATTCCCTCCTGGAACACAACTCCAGATGGAGGTAAGGGTATCTGATAGACACTGAAGATGGGCATCAGGGAGATGACTCTCTCTGACATCCACCTCACAGGATCACCACTAGCTGGTCCTGGTAATATATAAGTACGACTGAAACAAATCCCAAAAGATACTCATTACAAATGATCCTCCTTTCAAATACAATACTATTATTTTCAAATTATAAAAATAGAAACCATTATCATTTCACTATATAATCCTACATGTTCATACCTTACAAACACAACACCCCACTTGCCTGAAGTGCTTTAAAAGATCCCATATGACAAAAGAAAAGCCTGGACATATAAAATAGGTTGAAAAACCCTCATGTTGATCTTTCACACAAAGAAAAAATAATCAACTGAAGAAATCTAACACAAAACTGCAGGATACTTGCCTTCATAATTTCCCTTACACCTTTATAATCAACTCCAGATATGACCTTCTTGATGAGTACAAAAGATGTCATCCAAAATACATCATAGTCATGTGTTAGGTGTTCATTGGCGAGGAGTGCAACACACACTTGTCTAAAATCATGAAAGATTCATATGATAAGCAACACCATTACACTTTAAGAAATGGGTATAATTTTTACACAAGTTCTCACTGACTAAAGTTTTGTGAAAAAATCTGCTCAAATATGCAAATGTATATTTAAAGTAATGGGTTCATGAAAGAATACTGGAGTGGTTTGGGCTCATGGAAAAACTGAGTGAGGAAAGACTAGCAAATGTGTGGAAACCAGAGTTGGACGGAGTGAACTTGAGGGGAAGACCAAGAGATGGATAGATAGGGTAAAGGGGGGCCTTGAATAAAAGATGAATGTCTGTTGAGCCGAGAAAGGAGAATGCAAGATGGGTATGAGTGGAAAATGGTTGTGAGTGGTCTATAAATTGACACAGTCCAAAGGGATTTCTCCTCATCTTTTCTATTTTCTCATGATGGGACAAGGAGAGAGGGTCACCATATAAATGAAATGGAGTCCTGCTATGGATGTGCTGTATCTTGTAGCACTGCTTTTAACCCAGGCAGTGGGCAGAGATGACCCTTCCTCCACAAGGAGCTATGATAGAAGGGAGACAAATGGGTGATAGATGGAGTGGGATGGGTGGGGATGGGTACATGCCTTAGCCGGCTACCTTCCTTATAAGAGGGGAGAGGACTTTTGGTACAGAGATACATCAATCTTAAATCAAGACACAGGGAAGAAATAGCCAAACTAATAGTGGGTGGTGAGGTCATTAAGAAGGGTTCAGCTCAGGCAGAAATAATGAAAGTTTTCAATTTGTCTTCACAAAAAGTAATTTTTCACAGGAAGTTAAGGTATACAAAAATTGAAGAAATTAGTCTAATATCAGCATCAGTAAAGTAGAAGTAGTCAAGCAGATTGAAAGACTTAAAGCTAAATCCCCAGGTCCAGACAAAAAATTTCCAAGAATGCTAAAGGAGTGTAAATTTGAAATCTGCAACTAGTTGACTGAAATATTTAATAAATCAGTAGACACTGGTTTTGTGCCTACTGCTTGGAGGCAAGCAAATGTTGTTCCTATTTTTAAGAAGGGAGTTAGATCGTCTATATGCAACTACAGGCCAATCAGTTTCACATCGGTTATAGGAAAAATGCTTGAATTAGTAATAGTAAATAGATTCAGAGAACACATCGAAAGACATAATTTAATTCGTGATTCACAGCATGGTTTCTCCAAGGGTGAGTCATGTGTGACTAATCTTCTATCATTTTACACTAAAGTATATAAGGTGTCAGATAACAACGATAATTACTATATTATTTACCTTGACTTTAGCAAAGCGTTCAATAAGGTGCCACACCACAGACTACTTAACAAAACAAAACCCCATGGCATAGGAGGAAAAGTGTTAGAATGGATTAGAGTTTGGATTAGTAACAGAAAACAGCGGGTCACCATAAATGGAATAAAATCTAAGTGGGGCAATGTTACTAACAGGGTCCCCCAGGGCTCGGTTTTGGGTCCCTTATTGTTCATTATGTACATGAATGACTTAGACGACTGGATAAATAGTGATGTTAGTAAGTTTGCAGACGACACTAAAATAGGACATCTAATTAGGTCAGGAGATGACACAGAGATTCTGCAGGATGATCTTAACCCCTTCCATACGGTGCCGCACACGTAGGCGTCATGGGGAGCGAGTGTATTCGCGAGGCTGCCATATCGGCGTCTTGATTATATTTATTGTAGTCGCCCCTCCATAATGACATTCTTTCTAATTCTTTTGTAATCGCATTTTCTATGGTTATCAAAATTCACGGGTGAAGAGAGAACGATCGATATAAGCGGTGACTATATTTTATGATGCGAGTATTATTACGACACGTCGTACGGCTGGCATTGGCTGCTGCCACCGAGATCTAAGTCCATGACGCCTACGTGTGCGGCACCGTATGGAAGGGGTTAACAAATTGTTCACATGGTAAGTGAAATGGTAAATGGACTTCAATATCTCTAAGTGTAGCGTGTTAAATGTAGGGCTACACAACCCAAAAATAGATACAGCTTAGATAACACACTGTTAGAGAAAACTGAGTGCGAGAGACTTGGGAGTTCTAGTGCGTCTGGACCTTAAAACCAGGAAGCAGTGCATTAGCACCAGGAATAAAGCTAACAGAGCATTAGGTTTCATTGATAGGACCGTAACAAATAGAAGTACAGAGGTAATTATTAAACTCTAGCAATAGTTAGACCCATCCTTGACTATGAAGTACAGTTTTGGTTTCCGTCCTACAGAATGGACATAAATTCACTAGAATCAGTACAGAGAAGAATGACCAAAATGATACATGGACTCAGAAATTTGCCTTACGAAGAGAGGCTTAGGCACCTTAACTTACACTCTCTGGAAAGACACAGAGTGCGGGGTGATCTAATAGAGGTGTTCAAGTGGATCAAAGGCTTTAACAAGGGTGATACAATCAAGGTCATCATATTAAATCAACAGGGCAGGACTCGCAGTAATGGGTATAAACTGGACAAATTTAGATTTAAAAAGGAAATTGGAAAGAATTGGTTTACTAATAGGGTGGTCAACGAATGGAATAAACTTAGTAACCATGTAGTAAGCGCTGAAACTATCAGTTGTTTTAAGAAACGATTAGACAACTTTATGGATGGGGATGACAGGTGGTGATGGATACGGAGCTGCCTAGTGTAGGCCTTATGGTCTCTTGCAGTCTCCTTCATTCTTATGTTCTTATGTTAATAATATGAGGGAAATTACAAGCTATACTAATATGTTTGCTGATGATGCAAAAATTATGGGAAGAGTGAAAAATGAGGACTGCAGGCTATTGCAAAAAGGTCTAGGCACTATATTTGCATGAAACCAGGAATGGAAACTCAATTTCAATGCCAAAAAAATGCAAAGTATTAGAAATGGGTGATATCTCTAAAAGACAACCTTTAAAATATTCCTTGGGAATAAAATCTGTGATAAAAGCAAATGGGGAGAAAGATTTGAGTGTTAACTAAAGACAGCCTGTCACTTGACATACATATCAGTAGGGTTGTGGAAGAGGCCTAGGGAATGATGAAGAACATTAAACTGGTTTTCCACTATATGGATGATAAGATGATGGAGGAAAAAAAAAAAAAAAAAAAAAATGACCTGTCTAAGGTTAGAATATGCATCTGAGGTATGGTCCTCACACAGAGTGAAGGATATAAGCAAGACTGATAGAATACCAAGGATAGCAACCTATCTGGTCCCCAGCCTCACAGATAAACCTTATCAGGAGAGACTTGAAACACAGGATCTGCCCATATTGAGAGATTAAAGAAAGAGATGATTTGATTACAGTATTCAGATTGATAACGGGGACATACTGCACTGACAGAAGATATCTCTTGTTTAGGGCTGGAAGAGCTTTAAAAGGTCATGAGAAGAAACTGAAAAAGAATAAATATTTGAAGGAAATGAAGAAATATATCTTTCCATACTGATGTATAAATACTTGAAACAGCTTAGAAGGTAATATAGTCCAAGCTGGAATACATGAATTTAAATGTAAGTATAAGGGAAATAAGAATGTAACCCCACCCACTGCAAGGATCAATTTCAATATAGCAAAACAGAACACCTGCACATTAGGGCCGCCAAAGCTGGTTTACCCTCATCAATTATTTTACACAGTGACCCTCCCTCCTTGTCCCTTCACACATAAATAGAAGAGGAAAAATCCCTTCAGGCAGCATCAATTTATTATCCATTCACAACTATTCTCCACTCACAGCTATCTCTTGCTTTCTCCCTTCCCTCCTCAAGGTCCCCTTCACCCCATCCATCCATCTCATGCTTGTTATTTCTATCAAGCTCACTCCATCTACTTATGCTTTAAACATTCTTTTTTCTAGTCTTTCCTGGTTTTTTTTTCATGTGCCACAAACCAAATCAGCATTCTATATGTAACTACAGGCCAATCAGTTATAGGTAAAATATTTGAATCAATAATAGTTGATAGATTTAGAGATCACATTGAGAGACATAATTTGATTCGTGACTCACAAAATGGTTTCTCCAAGGGTAAGTCATGTGTGACTATCTTCTTTTTACACTAAAGTACAGTAAGTCCTCGTTATATGGTACACATGCGTTCCTGAAAACCTTACTGCAAATTGAAATTACCATATACCGAACCCATTATAACATGTAATAATAGGATATGACAGACGTACGTTCTCCCTGCTCTTTCCACTTCAAAACACGAGCGGATACAGTATCTGTGAATTTTTCTTACCGTAAATAGAATCGAGTGTAGTAATTACCAAATACTGTAACTGTGAATTTACTGGATAAAGAATTACTGTATAAGGAAGACTCACTGTATATAAGGTGTCAGATAACAATGATAGTCATGATGTTATTTACCTTGACTTTAGCAAAGTGTTCAACAAGGTGCCCCACTAGAAACTATTAAATAAAGTAAAAGCACATGGCATATGAGGAAGTGTTACAATGAAATAGAGTTTGGATCACTGACAGAAAACAGGTCACGATAAATGGTGTAAAATCCAAATGGGGGAGTGTTTCTAGTGGAGTTCCCCAGGACTTAGTTTTGGGTCCCTTATTGTTCATTATGTACATAAATGACTTGGACAATGGGATTAATAATGATGTTAGTAAGCTTGCAGACGACATTGAAATAGGACATCTAATTAGGTCAGGAGACGCTGCCGAGATTCTGTATGATGATCTTAACAAATTGTTCACATGGTCAGTGAAGTGGCAAATGGACTTCAATATCTAAGTGTAGTATGTTAAATGTAGGGCTACACAACCCTGAAAGCAGATATAGCTTAGATAATACGTTTTTAGAGAAAACTGAGTGCGTGAGAGACTTAGGAGTTCTAGTGAGTCCGAACCTTAAATCCAGGAAACAGTGCATTAGCACCAGGAATAAAGCTAACAGCATTAGGTTTCATTGCTAGGATGGTTACAAATTGAAGTGCAAAGGTAATCATCAAACTCAATCTAGCATTAGTTGGACCCATCCTTGACTATGCAGTACAGTTTTGGTCTCTGTCCTGTAGAATGGACATCAATTCACTAGAATCAGTATAGAGGAGAATGACCAAAATGATACATGGACTCAGAAATTTTCCTTATGAGGAAAGGCTTAGTCACCTTAACTTACACTCTCTGGAAAGACATAGTGTGTGGGAGTGATCTAATAGAGGTGTTCAAGTGGATCGAAGGCTTTAACAAGGGTGATGCAAATGAGGTCATCATATTAAGACAGCAGGCAGGACTTACAGTAATGGATTTAAATTAGACAAATTTAGATTTAAGGAAATAGACAATAAGTTTACTAATAGGGTGGTCAACAAACTGAATACATTTAATGACCATGTACTGAGCGCTGAAACTATTGGTTGTTTTAAGAAATGGTTAGACAACATTATGGATGAGGATGACAGGTGGTAATGGACATGAAACTGCCTAGCATAGGCCTTATGATCTCTTGTAGTCTCCTTCAATCGTATGTTCTTATTTTCTGATCTACCCTATCCAACAACTGTTTCTACCCTTTCTTCTGCCCCACATCCAAATTTCTCACTTCATACAATTCTTGTAACAACAACTCTCAAACACTTCATCTCAAATGCATTTAAACTCTTACTTTCTGTCTCACTCATGGTCAAATTCTCTCTCTACTGCATACAGTGTTCATGGTATAATCCACCTCCAAAAACCTGTTTCTCACAACACCTTTCCATCCACCCCAATATTCACTTATTTCCTTTACTCTAAAATTCACCTACACAGGTGCTGTGTCAAGCCTGCATGAGGCTGCACCACTGGAGTCCTTAGACAGCTAGAACAGAAAGATGTCCCCCTTGGAGAGATCTTACACAGGAGCTGTCCAAGAAGTCCACAAACAGACACAAAATATCCCCACCTCTCCATGGAGGTCTCTAGAGTGGGCCAGTCACTTTTTACACACTCACACATTACTCCCAACAGCCTCCCTTTCCTATATCCCTATTTTTTCATACAAGGAGGTCAGTGCTATCCCATTTCCCTTCTTATTAGCCAGTGACACAGAAACCAACCCAGGCCCCTACACTTGCCCCACCTATATCAAACAATTTAACTATGCACACATATCCATCAAATGCAATACATCTCAAATTGTTCCATGTTAAATGTACACTTATGAATACAAACCAATATACAAAAAGCTGGAGCTGTACCCAACATGAGACAACATTCACATGCACAAATATATTAAAACATTCAACAGATCCTAAATATACTACAGATAAACATACTTGAACACACAAACAGGTAGAACTGCTCCACTTCCTACATGAACTCAAAATACACACACTCCACTCATACAAGAAACAAACCTACATACATACATACATAAACCAAAGGCTTTTTCTCCCTTACAAGGGAGGTAGCCAAAAAGAAAAAGGCATAAAAACCATTCCCACCCATTCCATCCCTAATACACTCCACTCCCCTCCACTCTCTACCCTCCCTCTTATCTTGGCACCTCCTGGATGACAGGTCATCCCTGCATCTTGTCCACTGCCCTGGGTCAGAGGCAGTGTCGCAAGACATAGCACATCCGCAGCGAGGCCGCTTCATTAAATCGGCGACCACCCCTCTCCATCCCCTTATGCAGAAAAGGAGAAGACAGGGAGAATTCCCTTCAGGCTGTGTCAAATTTTTCTCACACATACTACCTCCCCCCACCCATTCCACCTCATGCATCTCATCATCCATATACAACCATTCTCCATTCACCCGTCTTCTGTCCTCTCCCGTCCTTCCACAACAGACATTCCTCTCTTCCCCAAAGCCCCTTTCACCCCATCCATTCATCTCATCCTAGGTTGTCCCCTCATGTTCACACCCTCCACATCTGCCTTCCATACCTCTTTTACTAGTCTTTCTTCACTCATTCTTTCCATGTGTCCAAACCATCCCAATATTCTTTCATCAACCCTATCTCCCAACTCCCTTACCACCCCTGTTCTCCTCCTCACCTCCTCATTTCTCACTCTATCCAGCCTAGTAACCCTCATCATACTTCTCAGACACCTCATCTCAAACACATTCAAACTCCTCTCTTATGTTCCATGTTTCTGCTCCATACAGTGCTGCTGGCACAATCACTCCTTCATACAGTCTCCTCTTAGCATCCATACATATAAACAGATTCATATGCTTTAGTCGATTTGTGTATGATTTATTTTTGATATTTGGAATCAGTTTTGTGGCTCGCCGTTGTACTTTTTCCAGTCTGTCAATGTCTTTAATGAGATCCAGTAACCATACGGAAACAGCATATTCCAAATGTGGACGAACTAATGATTTATATATCTCGTTAATGAGTGACGGACTTCTGAAGTCAAAAGATCATGCAATCAGTCCTAGAATCTTATTTGCTTTCTCAGAGGCTGAAATACACTGCTCGGATGATTTGAGATCGTTACTGATAATTACGCTGAGATCTTTTTCACTATTCACTTTTGTTAACTTATTTCCAAATAACTCTTAATTGTACTTACTGTTATTTTTACCTATGTGCATTACCTTGCATTTACTTGTGTTAAATTTCATTAGCCACTTTTCAGACCATTGCTGTAATTTATGTAAATCTTCTTGAATATCTAATTGGTTTAAGTGTTCATTTGCCATTCCACACAGTTTTGTATCATCAGCAAATTTGGAAACAGTAGATTTTAGTCCATGGTCTATATCATTTATATATACTATGAATAGAAGTGGCCCAAGAATGAACCCTGAGGAACTCCACTTGTAACATTTTTCCATCTGGAAGTTTTTCCATTTAAAACAACTCTCTGTTTTTGATCATTCAATCAATTACTAGTCCAATTTACTAGGCTACCACTTATTCCGTGTGAAGCTAATTTAGTAGTCTTTCGTGGGGGATGGTATCAAAAGCTTTTGCAAAGTCTAGATATATTAAATCTATATTGTTTCTTTTGTCATAATTCAAGATAACTGTGTTGTAGAATTTGAGTAAGTCACACAAGGATGTTTCCGTCTGAAACCATGCTGGCTATCATTTATCAAACGGTTACTTTCTAAATGATGTTTGATAGCATCTCTGATGATAGTTTCCATTATTTTTCCTGATTGAAGTCAAACTTATAGGTATATAGTTATTTGGTTTCTTTTTGTCACCTTTTTCGAATATGGGAGTAATGTTAGCTAGCTTCCATTCTCTTGGGACATCTTCGGATATGATGGATTTCTTGAAAATAATTTCTAATGGAACAACAATCTCATTTTTTACTTCCTTTAAGATTCTTGGATGCCCTAGTGTTTTGTTAACTTTGAGTTTATCAATACACCTTTTAATTTATTCTTTTGTTATATTTACCACAGTAAGTTTACCCTAGACTTTTCACAGGTTTCGGTTTGGAGTTCACTTTGAGGTGTTTCATTAACAAATACCAAGCTAAAATGATTGTTTAAAATATCAATTTTTTCTTTTCTTCTCTTTTTTTGGTTTATGTTTCCTTTTTACTGATGTACAATTTTCTCGGCCTCAGATCCAATACTTTAAAAAAAAACAAATTCAGTCTCCGTTCTCTTGTTTTTTCATTAGCTTCATTTCTTAGTGCCTTATCTTTCTCTATTTCCTCATTGCTCATTTCCTTTTTTTATCTACACATTTTTATAATTTTCACTGTTAGCTAGTTTTGCTGCTTTCAATAGTATCTCTTCAGCTACCACTTGATTCCTTAGTTTGATTTTCATTGGCCTATAGTGTTTTTCTTTAGAGCATGTGCCCATTCTATGCACCTTGTCAATTTCCTTATCCAACTCTTGACCCTCGTCCTGAACCACTTTCAGTATTTCCTTTGCAATTACTTTCTCTTTTCCTCTTTGGTATTTGTATACATTATATTTTTCTTTGATACCATAAACCACAATGCATTTGTTTTTATCCACTGTGTCTCTCACCCAGTATTCCTTTTCTTTGATTACCTTAATTACTGCTCCTTTTGCATTTTCCTCTACCTGCTGTTGTACTATTTCTTTGAAAGAGATTTCTTTATTTTCATGTTCCTATTTCCACTCATTTTTTATTTCAGGGTGCATCTCTTTGATTGATTCTCCCACTTTTCGGTCACTGCTTGTATTAGCTGTTTGACCTCTTTCTTCAGTTTTGTTTCTATCCTCATTTTCCTTTCTTTTGTTTTCTCTTTTAATCATACTTAGTTCACTTTTTTAGATCATTCAACTCTCTGATTATTGCCTCATTAGTTTTACAAAAATTTGTCATTTCTTCGTGTAAGGCTCTATACTCTATTTCTAGATCTATCAATTCCTCCATCAAGTCGTTGATGTCTCAATTCCTTAGTACACTGCTAAACCTAGTTTCTCTTTCTGTATCCATAACCAGGCCCTTCGAGAGGGGGGTGCGGACGGTGCACCGCACCAGGGCCCATAAGAGTCTAGGGGCCCATGAATATCAAAATTGAAAATTGAAATGGGCAATTATGCATGAATTTTTATTGTTGCTTTGAAGCTGATAGGGATCTCCATGTGCCAAATATTTCAGAGACAGCCAACATACACAATTTCTTATCTCAGAACATATAATATGGTGCAACACAATCATCTAGATACGACTAGTGTTGGAAAGGGGGCCCAGAAATTATCTCGCACCAGCACATTTTGTTCCTCTAAGGAGCTCTGTCCATAACTTTTCCTACTGCTCCCCTTTCCCTTTGGAAACCCCAAAAAAATCTTTGTTTACCCACCTTTGAGTAGTCTTTGGAGTGTCACTTAGACATGTTCTCTTCAGTATCACACCCAGTGGTGATTCCACTCATCTCATATCCAATCCTCTCTTCATTGGTTCATTAATTCTTTTGTCTTCTTTTCTTTCCTCTATTTCATGCTATACTATACTTTTCCAAAACTGGATTTTACACCTTACTGGTCACTCGATTACATACCCCTCTCATTCCGAAAACAACAAAGCGCTAAGTCAGAGTTCATTCGCTAGACTTCCTTCCTCTCTGACACCGAGTGTGTATGCATCTTCCTTCTCTATGTTTCTCATTTCTTCTCACATAATTTTGTTCTTTAACCACTTCAGTACGGGACTTAAATCTCGCGGGCAGCAGCCAATGCCAGCCGTATGACGTGTCGTAATAATATTCGCATCATAAAATATAGTCACCGCTTATATCGATCGTTCTCTCTTTCACCCGTGAATTTTGAAAACCACAGAGAATGGGATTCAGGGCGCATTTGGGAGAATGTAAAAACACAGGGGCGACTACAATAAATATAATCAAGACGCCGATATGGCAGCGTCGCGAATCCACTTGCTCCTCATGACGCCTACGTGTGCGGCACCGTATGGAAGGGGTTAAGTTTGAACTCTATTAGTATGTGGTCACTCTTCCCGATTGGGTCTTTGTAAGTGCATATCAGCCTGGTAGTGAGAAGAGTGTAGAGGAAAGGGAGGCTTTTTGGTTAGATTTAAATGAGTGCATAGAGAGTTTAGGGAGAAATGTCACTGTAGTGGTATTGAGAGATCTCAATGCTAGAGTAGATGAACCAATAAACGGAGTGGTTGGGAAGTGTGAAAAAAAACTGTAATGGAGAGGTGATGGTGGGGATGTGTGGGAGCTGATGATAGCTAATACAGTGTTTAGGAAAAAAGTCAAGCAAAAGTACACACAGGATATGGTAGTTGAAGGAAGGGTGGTAGATAGGGCTTTTTTGGACTATACAATGGTACTCAGGAGAAGAGTAGGAGTTTTGGATGTTCCTGTTCTTTAGGGACAGAGTGGGGGAGTATCAAATAATTTTTCAGTGGAAGTTGAGTTGAGAGTGGAGGATAGATAGAGAAAGAGGAAAAGGACAGAAGGTGGGGAGATGCTTCGAGTAAACTGTTTAAATAAAATGGAAAAGAGCAAGAGTATAAGGAGAAGCTGAGAGAAGTGTGGGAGGTGGTGAAGAATAGAGTTGAAGTAGCTGTGGAAGAGTAATAGAGGTGTTTCAAGGAGGAAGTGACAAGGTGTATAAAGAATGTATGTAGAACAAGAAGGATGGGAGGGGATAGAAGGAAGGGTAGTGAGTGGTGGGATGATGAAGTGATGAAGGTATTTGAAGAAAAGAAGTGATCTTACAAAGTAGGATGAGAGAAAAATATGAGAGGTAAAAAAAAAAAAAAAAAAAAAAGAGAAGCTAAAAAAAATAAAGGAGGCAAAAAGGAGAGCAGACGTAAAATGGGGGAGTATGACAAATTTTTGAAAGCAATAAAAAGATGTTCTGGAAGGAAATCAAGAAAGGAAGGGGAGGTGAGTCAAGTAGAGAAGAAAAATTAAAAGGCGAGGGTAGACAGCTCTTGACAGAGGAGGAGGTGGTAAGGAGAAGATGGGCAGAGTATTTTAGAGAGCTGTTGAATGTGGAGGAGGATGGTGAGGGATTGGTGGTAGTAGTGGGAGGCACTAAGAAAATGACAGTGGTGGGAAAGGAAATTGGAGGAGACAAGAAATGATGAGGTGCAAGTAGCTCTGAAAATGAGAACAGATAAGGCTCCTAGATTAGATGGGTGTCATGCAGAATTTCTGAAGAAGGGAGTTACAGTAATAGTGGACTGGCTGAAGAGGTTGTTTAATGTGTGTATAAGGGAGAGTAGAGTGCCAGAGGACTAGAGGAGTGACTGTATAGTTCCCCTTTAAAAGTAAAAAGGGGACAAATGTGAGTATAATAGTTTCAGAGGGATCAGTTTGTTAAGTGTAGTTGGGAAGGCTTAAGGGAGGAGGCTTATGGGAGGGTTCTGACTGAAAGAATTACGAGAGGAACAGCGTGGAGTAGAAAGCTACGAGTTGTGTGGACCAGATTTCTATGGTAAGGCAGATATGTGAGAAAGCTCTGAGAAAAGGTGAAGATGATTTTTGGGCCTTTATGGATTTGGAAAAGATTTATGACAGGGTAGAAAGGATGGCACTGTGGGAGGTTTTGCAGATATATGGGATTGGGGGAAAGCTGTTAATGGCAGTCAAGAGTTTTTACAAGAGTAGTAGAGCCTGTGTTAGTATGGGTAATAGAGAGAGTGAGTGGTTTGAAGTAATGGTGAGACTGCATCTGGGCTGTGTCATGTTGCCATGGTTGTTCAATGTGTACATGGATGGTGTGGTGCAGGAAGTAAAGGCAAGAGTAATGGGCAGGGGATTGGACTGTTAAAAAATGAAGGGGGAGGTGAGCCAGTTTTGTTTGCTTATGACAATGCGCTTGTGACAAGGTCAGAGGAATGATTAAGGAAATTAGTGGCAGAGTTTGGAAAGGTATGCGATAGGAGAAATGTGGGTAAAAGCAAGGTGATGAGATGTACAAAGGTACAGGATGGCAGCAAGTTAGAAGTCTAAAAGGAGAGAGGCTGGAGATAGTGGAGAGCTTTAGGTATTTGGGGTCGCATGTGGCAGGAAAGGGAGGAATGGAGGTGGAGGTAAATTGTAGATTGAGAGAAGCAAGTAAATGCCTTGGGGGATTAAAAAATGTAATGATAAATAGGCAAATAGGAATAGGTACAAAAAGGAGATTGTATGAAGGGGTGATTGTGCCGATGGCATTGTATGGGACCGAGATTTGGAATTTAATAGAAACAGTGGGGAAAAGTTTAAATGTATTTACCTAGTTGTATTTTATGGGACGAGAGCTATGCTTGTTGTGACCCGTTTTTGTATCTCTCTGCATCCAGTTTATTCTGTTTGAGATGAAATGTCTGAGAAGTATGGTAGGGGTTACTAGGTTGGATAGAATGAGAAATGAGGTGAGGAGGAGACCGGGAGTAGGAAAATAAATGGTAGATAGGGCTCATGAAAGATTATTAGGATGGTTTGGACAATTGGAAAAGATGAATGATGAAAGATTCGTAAAACAGGTGTGGAAGGTAAAGGTGGAGGGAGTGAACTTTAAGGGATGACCAAGGATGAAATGGATGGATGGGGTGAAGGGGTTGCTGAGCAAGAGGGAAATGTCTGTTGACTAAGGAAGGGAGAAGGCAGGAGATAGGGATGAGTTGAAAATGACTGTGTATGGATGATACTGATATGCAAGGAAGGGAGGGATGGGGGATGGAGGGTTAAGGAGTGGTTATATGTGAATGATATTTCGATGCAACCCAGAGGGATTTCTCCCCCTCTTCTCTTTTTCTAAATGAGGGGACGGAGAGGGGGGTCACCAATTAAGTGAAGCAACCTTGCTGTGAGTGTACTGTGTCTTGCTGCAATACATTTGACTCAAGGCATTTGGTGGATGCAGGTATGACCCATCATCCATGAGGAGCTGAGATGGGAGTGGTGAAAATGGTGGTGGAGGGGAGTGAAATGGGTGGGAATAGGTACATGCCTTTGAGACGTACAAGGGCACAGGATAGCAGTGAGTTGGAAGAAGTCTAAAAGGAGAGAGGCTGGAGATAGTGGATAGCTTTAGGTATTTGGGGCCATACCTTTCCTTTCTTTATTCAAATAAAACTTACAATTTTCAAACATATAAATACAGACACATGAAACTTACTTGGGAGTCACTGACCCTGCTGAGATAAGATTGTGCAAAATTTGTGAGAGCATATCTGCCTTGAAAGCATTGTTCTGCCTTCCCATGACAGCCACAATAGCTCTCACTGCACCTTCCTGCACTCTCTGCAGATTCTCAGAGTTACTTGGAGTACTGTAAAAATAAAATTGAAATTGTGTAATCAATTACACAAATTTTAATTAGAAGAAAAATTTGGCAATAACAATATTAATAATAATAATAATAATAATTTTATTTGGCAATAAATCAAGTACATGAAATACAGATAATGAAAAGAACACATAGTTCAAAATTACAATTACAATTGCCAAAGATAACACAAACAAGCATGTAAGCTTATTTCCATTGTGGTCCTCATTAGACTGTTATTCTATATTAAGTTACACAGACAACATATGTAGGGGTTATGGGGACCAGAAACTGTCATGAGAAGTACCAACCAGTACACATATTACACATAAACATTATTATAGATTTGCTAATACTACTAAAATGTTCAAACACATAGGATTGAGACCAATATAATAAAGGAACATTGCATTATACATCAGGAACAACAGAATAGTACTAAAAGGTACCAAAACAGTTTGAGTGAGAACCAGATCAGAGTAGCACCCCTAGTGATATACTATATTATTCTACTGTTGTAGCAGAGAGTGTACGGCAATAATGGGGGGTCCATCCTCGGGTAAGAGTAAATATCAAGTATTATGGGATAGCAGGTTGCAGGCCATCAACAATAGCAACATGTAGTTATAGTGAATGCTACATGACAGCTTGGGAGGTGAGCCAGCTGTTGTTTGCGGACGACACTGCGCTTGTGGTGGCAGGATCGGAGGGGGGATTGAGGAAGTTGGTGACAGAGTTTGGGAGAGTGTGTGATAGAAGAAAGCTGAAGATAAATGTGCGTAAAAGTAAGGTGATGAGATGTTCAAGGGGTGAAAGTGACAGTAGACTGGAAGTGACATTAAGGAAGAGCGACTGGAGGAAGTGGATAGTTTTAGATACTTGGGTGCAAATGTGGCAGGAAAAGGTGGACTGGAGGTGGAGGTGGAATGTAGATTGAGAGAAGCGAGTAAATGCCTTGGTGGATTAAAAAGTGTAATGAGGAATAGACATTTGGGAATGGATGCTAAGAGGAGACTGTATGAAGGAGTGATTGTACCAACAGCACTGTATGGGGAAGAAACATGGAACATAAGAGAGGAAGAGAAAAGGAGTTTGTGTTTGAGATGAGGTGTCTGACAAGTATGATGGGGGTTACTAGGCTAGATAGAGTGAGAAATGAGGAGATGAGGAGGAGAACAGGGGTGGAAAGGGAGTTGGGAGATAAG
The DNA here is from genome assembly GCF_046742065.1 of Oratosquilla oratoria. Lineage (NCBI taxonomy): Eukaryota > Metazoa > Arthropoda > Malacostraca > Stomatopoda > Squillidae > Oratosquilla > Oratosquilla oratoria. Next base: position 13,196,331 of record NC_134803.1, on the reverse strand, counting down.
GTTGATGAAAGAGTATTAGGATGGTTTAGACACATGGAAAGAATGAGTGAAGAAAGACTAGTAAAAGAGGTGTGGAAGGCAGATGTGGAGGGAGTGAACATGAGGGGAAAACTTAGGATGAGGTGGATGGATGGGGTGAAGGGGGCTTTGGGGAAGAGAGGAATGTCTATTGAGGAAGGACGGGAGAGGACAGAAGACAGGGGTGAATGGAGAATGGTTGTATATGGACGATGTTGTGATGCATGAGGTGAAATGGGCTGGGGGATGGGAGTGAGGTAGTATGTGTGAGCAAAATTTGATGCAGCCCGAAGGGATTTCTCCCCGTCTTCTCCTTTTATGCATGGGGGGACAGAGAGGGGGGGTCGCCGATTTAATGAAGCAGCCTTGCTGTGGATGTGCCGTGTCTTGCGACACTGCTTCTGACCCAGGGCAGTGGACAAGGTGCAGGGATCACCCGTCATCCAGGAGGTGCTAAGATAAGAGGGAGGGTGGAGGGGTGTGGAGTGTATTCAGGGATGGAATGGGTGGGAATGATTTTATGCCTTTTCCTTTTTGGCTACCTCCCTTGTAAGGGGGAAAAAGCCTTGGTATATGTATGTACCTATACTTCAGGACGGAGTGGGCATATACACATTAGTTTGTTCGCCAGGAAGTACATACATACATACATATACCAAAGGCTTTTTCCCCCCTTACATGGGGGGTAGCCAAAAAGAAAAAGGCATAGAAATCACTCCCACCCATTTCATTTCCCATATATTCCACTCCCCTCCACCCTCCTCCCTCCCTCTTATCTTGGCATCTCCTGGATGACGGGTCATCCCTGCATCCTGTCTACTGCCCTAGGTCATAAGCAGTGTTGCAAGACACAGCACATCCACAGCAAGGCCGCTTCATAAATTCGGCGACCCCCCCTCTCCATCCCCTTATGCAGGAAAGGAGAAGATGGGAAGAAATCCCTTCGGGCTGCGTCAATTTTTTTTTTCATACATACTTCCTCACCCCCCTCCCCCACCCACTCCCCCTCATGCATCACAGCCTCATCTATACACAACCCTTCTCCATTCACCCCTATCTTCTGTCCTCTCCCATCCTTCCTCTACAGACATTCCTCTCTTTTGTAAAGCCCCTTTCACCCCATCCATCCATCTCATCCTAGGATGCACCCTCATATTCACTCCTTCCACCTCTGCCTTCCACACTTCTTTTACTAATCTTTCTTCACTCATTCTTTCCATGTGTCCAAACCATCTTAATATTCTTTCATCAACCCTATCTCCCAGCTCCTTTTCTACCCCTGTTCTCCTCCTCACCTCCTCATTTCTCACTCTATCTAGCCTAGTAACCCCTATCATACTTCTCAGACATTTAATCTCAAACACATTCAAACTCCTTCTCTCTTCCTCTCTAATGTTCCATGTTTCTGCCCCATACATTGCTGTTGGCACAATCACTCATTCATATAACCTTCTCTTAGCATCCATTCCCAAATGTCTATTACTCATTACACTTTTTAATCCACCAAGGCATTTACTCGCTTCTCTCAACCTACATTCTACCTCCACCCCCACTCCTCCCTTTCCTACCCCATTCACACCCAAGTATCTGAAACTATCCACTTCCTCCAGTTTCTCACCCATATGCTCACTTCCATCCTACTGTCACTCTCTCCCCGTGTACATCTCATCACCTTACTTTTGCCCACATTTATCTTCAGCTTCCTTCTTTCACACACCTTCTCAAACTCTGTCACTAACTTCCTCAATCCCTCCTCTGATCCTGCTACAAGCGCAATGTCATCTGCAAACAACAACTGGCTGACCTCCCATTCTCCATTTTCTTTAATCATCTCCAACCCCTGACCCACTACCCTTGCATTCACCTCTCGCACCACCCCATCCATGTAAAGATTAAACAGCCAGGGCAACAAAACACACCCCTGAGATTGCACTCAAAAGTTAAATACATACATACATATACCAAAGGCTTTTCCCCCCTTACACGGGGGGTAGCCAAAAAGAAAAAGGCATAGAAATCACTCCCACCCATTTCATTTCCCATATACTCCACTCCTCTCCACCCTCCTCCCTCCCTCCTATCTTGGCACCTCCTGGATGACGGGTCATCCCTGCATCCTGTCCACTGCCTTGGGTCAGAAGCAGTGTCGCAAGACACAGCACATCCACAGCAAGGCCACTTCATAAATTCGGCAACCCCCCCCCCCCTCTCCGTACCCTCATGTAGGAAAGGAGAAGACGGGGAGAAATCCCTTCAGGCTGCATCAAATTTTTTCTCATACATACTTCCTCACCCCCCATCCCCTTATCACTCCCCCTCATGCATCACAGCCTCATCTACACACAACCCTTCTCCATTCACCCCTATCTTCTGTCCTCTCCCGTCCTTCCTCTACAGACATTCCTCTCTTTTGTAAAGCCCCTTTCACCCCATCCATCCATCTCATCCTAGGATGCACCCTCATATTCACTCCTTCCACCTCTGCCTTCCACACTTCTTTTACTAATCTTTCTTCACTCATTCTTTCCATGTGTCCAAACCATCCTAATATTCTTTCATCAACCCTATCTCCCAGCTCCTTTTCCACCCCTGTTCTCCTCCTCACCTCCTCATTTCTCACTCTATCTAGCCTAGTAACCCCTATCATACTTCTCAGACATTTCATCTCAAACACATTCAAACTCCTTCTCTCTTCCTCTCTCATATTCCATGCTTCTACCCCATACAATGCTGTTGGCACAATCACACACAATCACTCTCTGAGCTAAGAGAGAGTGAGTACATTAAATGTTGGTTCAACAAAAGATGCAGTGAGGCAAAAGACAGAAGGGACAAAGCTTGGAAAAAGTGGAGAAAAAACAAAAAACAAAGCAAATGGCAAATTTATATAAACTGTAGAAATGAGTATGTTAATGTGAGAAGAGAGGAAAAAAGGAACCATGAGAAAGACATTATAGACAAATGCAAAGATCAACCCAAGCTATTCTATCGGTATGTGAATGGTAAACTTAAAACCAAACAGGAAATGGTGAAACTATGCCAAGGAAATATAGAATACACAGAAGATTTAGAGATGGCCGAAGTCATGAACAATCACTTTAAATCTGTCTTCACCAGAGAGAAAATACAAAATTGGGACATAGATAATAACAAGCAATCTCCCCACATGAGTGAGTTTACAACATCACTAAAAGAAATATCAGAACATCTATCAAGACTGGACGTCAGAAAATCACATGGCCCAGATGGTATTGCAAATTGGATTCTAAAGGAGTGCAAAGAAGAACTAACAGACAAAATACACATCTTAATAAACAGCTCACTCAAAGAAGGAAAGATACCCAAGGACTGGAAAAATGCTAACATTGTACCAATATATAAAGGAGGAAACAAGGAAGAACCCACCAACTATAGGCCAGTAACACTAACAAATACTATAGCCAAAATTTGTGAGAAAATAATCAAGAATAGATGGGTAAAACATCTGGAAGACAACAACATATTAAACCCAAGACAATTCGGGTTCAGACAAGGAAGATCATGCACCACGAACTTAATATGCTTTTACTCAAGACTAATAGACATAGTGCAAGAAAGAAATGGATAGGCTGATTGTGCATTCCTAGACTTGCAAAAAGCCTTTGACAAAGTACCACACAGAAAATTACTAAAAAAACTGGAACACATACGAGGAATACAAGGAAACCTACTAAAATGGATGGAGGACTTTCTGACTGGTAGAAAGATGAGAGTAGTGCTCAAAGAAAAATATTCAGATTGAAAAGAGGTGATCAGTGGAGTACCGCACGGATCTGTACTGGCACCAATAATGTTTGCTATCTATATGAATGACATGGACGAGGACGTGAACTGCTACATGAGCTTCTTTGCTGATGACGCCAAACTGTTAAGGAAAGTAGAAACTGATGAGGACTGTGAAGCACTGCAAGAAGACCTAAATAGGGTATGGAACTGGAGTCAGAAATGGGAAGTGGACTTTAATACTAAGAAGTGTAGCATAATGGAGTTTGGAAAAAGCAAAAACAGAATATCAGGAAAATATACAATTGGAACCAAGGAAGTAAAGAAAGTAGGATCCGAGAAAGATTTGGGTGTAATTATCACGTACGACTTGTCCTATGATATACAGATTAACAAAATTGTCAGGGAGACTTACAACTTGCTAAGATCAATAAAAGTGGCATTTACATACTTGGACGAAGACATGATAAAAAAAATATTGGTTACATTGATAAGGCCTAGATTAGAGTATGCGGCGACACTGTGGTCCCCCAGTACCAAAAAGAATATAAAGAAAATAGAAAGAATCCAAAGAGCAGCTACAAAAATGGCACCTGCACTTGCAAACCTATCATACGAGGAGAGATTGGCTAAACTGGAGTTACCGACACTGGAGCAAAGAAGAGAGAGAGGTGACCTATTGACCATCTACAGAATCATGAAAGGCACAGAGATACTTGACAGAGAGAACTTACTTAACTGGGACAAAAGAAACACAAGAGGACATGGAAAGAAAATAAAAAAACATAGCTATAGAAGAGAACTGAAGAAAAACAGTTTTCCACATAGAGTTTTGGACACTTGGAACAAACTGGATAATGAAATAGTATGCGCAAAAACCATTCATGAGTTTAAAAACAAACTAGACACTGCGAGATACAATGGTGGGACATCACGAGCATAGCTCCCCTTCCCGCAAAATACAACTAGGTAAATATAACCTCCTCTTAGCATCCATTCCCAATGTCTATTCCTCATTACATTTTTCAATCCACCAAGGCATTTACTCACTTCTCTCAATCTACATTCTACCTCCACCCCCACTCCTCCCTTTCCTACCCCATTCGCACCCAAGTATCTAAAACTATCCACTTCCTCCAGTTTCTCACCCTTAATGTTCACTTCCAGCCTACTGTCACTCTCTACCCTTGTACATCTCATCACCTTACTTTTGCCCACATTTATCTTCAGCTTCCTTCTTTCACACAACTTCTCAAACTCTGTCACTAACTTCCTCAATCCCTCCTCTGATCCTGCTACAAGCGCAGTGTCGTCAGCAAACAACAACTGGCTCACCTCCCACTTTTCTCCATTTTCTTTAATCATCTCCAAACCCTGACCCACTACCCTTGCATTCACCTCTCGCACCACCCCATCCATGTAAAGTTGAACAACCAGGGCGACATAACACACCCCTGACGAAATCCCACCTTTACCTCAAACCATTCACTCTCTCCATTTCTAATCCTAACACAAGCTCTACTACTCTCATAAAAACTCTTGACTGCTCTTAACAGCTTTCCTCCTATCCCATATATCTGCAGTACCTCCCACAGTGCTTTCTTGTCTACCCTGTTGTAAGCCTTTTCCAGATCCATAAAAGCCAAAAAAACATCCTTACCTTTTCCTATAGCTTTCTCACATATCTGTCTTACCACAAATATCTGATCATCCCCTACGTGTCCTAAACCCACACTGTTCCTTACCAATTACTCACCTCTGTTCCTCTCCTAATCCTCTCAATCAAGACCCTCCCATAACCCTTCCCAACTACACTCAACAAGCTGATCCTTCTGTAACTACTACACTCACACTTGTCCCCCTTTACTTTGTAAAGCGGAACTATACAGGCACTCCTCCAGTCTTCTGGCACTCTACCCTCTCTTAAACAAACATTAAATACCCTCACCAGCCAGTCCACCATAACTGTACCTCCTTTCTTCAGACATTCTGCATGGCATCCATCCAACCCAGGTGCCTTACCTGCTCTCATTGTAATCTGAAGCACCAGAAGTAGGGTACAGGAGACCAGTATTGGTATGAGTAAACCAACAAGGAGCTGGATGGAAAGGTCCAATTACCTTGTTGCCTGATATCCTGATTCACTAGACTTTTAATATGATCAGATCATAACTGTTCTCAGACCATACCAGAAACATATACCATACTATGACAAGCAAAACAAAAGTTGAAACCAGTTTTGAACATCATTGTTATACTATAGGACAAAAAAAGGGAAGGTCAGAACAGTTATGAGTGAACACAGATTTGGACTATATTAATCATGGAGTCTGGTATCCCTCACTAGGCTAGTAGTACATAAAATCAAGGCTGTTCTCAATCCATAGCTGAGACATATAATAATCCTTGACTTTTTTCTTGAAAGTAATATTGCTATCTGACTGCTTAATCGACACAGGTAGTGAGTTCCATTATTGAGCACCTGTGAAGTGAAAGCTGTTTTTGGTGAAGGAACCTGCATGAGTTTCAATAAATGACCCTTGACTGTTCCAGGTTTGGTTATCAGCAGATAACATAAAATTACAGCTAACATAAACCTTTAGATATTTCATGACAGCTGTAAAGTTAAGTTTGCTGCCACCAAGTCTTCATGACAGCTGTACAGTTAAGAATGCTGCCACCAAGTATTCCCACTTGAGTCATACGAGGTGACAAAAAACAGGATGGGGATAAGATTAGGAATCCTGTTACCTGTAGCCCTAAAGGGGACAATCCAAAAAAAAGTAGACATAAGAGGGTCTAGGAGTTTTCCAACCAGTACCCTAAGCTTTGGGTCTTTTAATGTGTGTGTATATGGTACATATGAAAGAAAAAGGGAAGAGATAGGCAGTATGTTTGTAGATGAAAGATGGATGTGTTGGCTTTGAGTGAAACTAAGTTGAAAGGGAGGGGTGAGTGTGAGTTTGGGAGTGTAGTTGGTAGGTTCTCAGGAGTGAAGAGAGGACAAGGGAGAGAAGGAGTGGCTATACCAGAAAGTGAAGAGATAGGTAAGCATGTAGTGGAGTAGAAAGAGGTTTCTTCAAGGTTGATGTGGATGAAGGTGAAGCTGGGAAGGAAGATGTGGGTCTCTGTATGTGCATATGGGCCTGCCTGGTAGTGAAAGAGTGTCAAAGAAAGGGAGGTAAAAATAACAGCAAGTACGATTACAAGTTATTTGGAAATTCGTTAACAAAAGTGGATAGTGAAAAAGATCTCGGCGTAATTATCAGTAACGACCTCAAATCATCCAAGCAGTGTATTTCAGCCTCTGAGAAAGCAAATAAGATTCTAGGACTGATTGCGCGATCTTTTGATTTCAAAAGTCCATCACTCATTAACAAGCTATATAAATCGTTAGTTCATCCACATTTGGAATATACTGTTTCTGTATGGTCACCGAATCTCATTAAAGACATTGACAGACTGGAAAAAGTACAACAGTGAGCCACAAAACTGATTCCAAATATAAAAAATAAATCATACGAAAATCGACTAAAACATATGAATCTGTTTTCCCTAAAAAAGCGTAGACTCAGAGGTGATTTGATACAGGTCTTTAAGATTTTAAAGGGAATTGACATCAAAAGTGACCAAATTTTTACATTGAATGATAATCAGACAAGAAACAATGGTCTCAAACTGTCCGGAAATAGATTCAATTTGGAAGTAGGTAGAAACAACTTTGCCAATCGTGTAGTTAATGAATGGAATAAACTTCCTGCACAGGTAGTGCAATGTAGTTCAGTTCGAAGCTTTAAGGGGGTACGCGACACCTGGAGGTCATTTTCTAAAATATTTAGAGTAAAGAGCTGAAACTTCTCAGGTAAATAGGTATCCATATTGCCTACATTTTAGGTGAAGCAGAATGATGTATGTACACATGTACACATGTACGTATACCAGTAGCGACATTTAAAAGTGCACAGCACCATAATACGTAGACCAATTTGTTTTATATTTTGGCTATGATTAGTCAGTAGGCACACCTAGGGCCGGTCATTGAGTAATTGAACAATTTCTATTATACTTTTGCATACAGGCATTTCAATTTTAATGTCTGGCAAAAATCATGAAAAATACAATTTATTTGCTCGTTTCCATTATTACTCCGAACTCTTTCATCCTATTCAAAATATTCGAACGATCGGCTCTAGCAGTTACTAAAAGTAATATTCCCTGTAAGTTTCATCTAAATCTAATGTATATTAGATTTTTTATGATTAAAAAAAAAAGTAGAAAAATATCGAACGGAGATATGGCAACTTGAAATATGAATATATCTGTAACTTGCTTATAGTTTCACCAATTTGACTGATTTTTTCATGGCTTAATTCTTATTATATAATAAGTACAGTAAAAATTATCAACATATTTTAATTATAAGTACTTTAAATACTGAAAAACTAAAGTATAAGTATGTCACAGTAGTACTGACGCACAGACGACAACATCATATAATTTGCTTTTTTGCACCTTTGGCAGTTTCTTCATATGAAACCTCTCTCCTGGGGGTCTTCAGGGTATCTAAATCATTGGAAAGAGGTTTATTTTCCAGTAGTGGGCGCCTTCTCTTTCCTCATCAGATTCCACTCGCCAATCTATGTTGGTAGGGCACCCCCTCCAGCATCATATGATGTCCCTTTTTCATTCTTCTTCCTGTATAGCCTTGATCTTTTTCCTCTTGCTTTCTTCTTTGGATTTAATCTTCCTCTTTGAATTGTTTAGTCTAATGTTGTCCTTTACCTCTGTCACCATCACAGAGGTGCAGGTGAGGGCGGTGGTGGAGTGAGAGGTGGTGAGATCTTTAGTCGTCTTTGACTGCTTGCCATCTTTAACTGCTGTTTTTTGTCATTGTGATGTTCTTTTGTTCTTTTTGCTACCCATGATGACTGTACTAAAGAGTAATATGTACTAGCTAAAGTAATAGATTGCAATGAGAGCTCATGAGACATGCGTACTTCCCTTTTCAGAGCTAGCCGGTAACTAACGCTTAGTTTCGCACAAAGTTGGCGAAATATTCTCCCTCCACCTTCCTCCCTTCCCCTCCACAATCGTATTGGCCGTTGATACACTGGGCGAGTGTAAATTCAATCAAATTTCAATGTTATTCGCTGCGCCTGAAGGTCCTAAGTGGCACGCCTCCTTCTAGTGTGGGTTGCGCCTTTAAATCTGTCCCTTTAAACCTCACCCAGGACCTTTAAATTGCGCGCGGCTGGAAAATTATTTGTCGGGATTTATTTCTAAGTGGTATACGAACATTTTGAACACAGTTTTGAAAAATGCCATATCTTGACCAAATTCACCCCCCCAGGTGTCGCGTACCCCCTTAAGAATAATTTAGATAAATACCTAAGTAAGATGCGGTAATGATTATAATTTATCTTATATTATTTGTTTTTGTTTTGTTATCATTTGTCTGTCTGATTTTCATTTATTATTAGTTATATGTCAATTTATTATTATTTACTATTTACCTGTTTGTTTATTATTTAACTATACCTATGCATTTATTTATGTATTTTATTTGTTATTTACATTATCATAGTTTTTATTTATTATTTTATTATTAATATGATTTTTTTTTTTGCATCCGACCTAGATATGGATCAAAAGGTCTACTGTCGGCATGCTCCGCCTTTGTAATCCTTTGTAAATGAGTGCATAGAGGGATTAGGAAGAAATGTCAATGTAGTTGTATTGGGAGACCTAAATGCTAGGGTAGGAAATAAACCAATAGATGGAGTGATTGGGAAGTATGGAGTTCCAGGAAAGAATTGCAGTGGTTGATGGTGGGGATGTGTCTCAAAAGAGAGTTGATGATAGCAAATACAGTGTTGAGGAAGAAAGTCAAGTATAAGTACACATGGGAGAGGGTGGTGGATGGAAGGGTGATAGAGCATTAATGGACTATATAGTGGTAACCAGGAGTATAGTAGAGAGAGTTAAGGATGTACAGGTTCTAAGGGGAGAGAGTAGGGGAATATCAGATCATTTATTGGTGGAAGGATTACAAAGGATTACAAAGGCGGAGCATGACGACAGGAGATCTTTTGGTCCATATCTAGGTCGGATGCAAAAAAAAAAATCATAATAATAATAAAATAATAAATAAAAAATATAATAATGTAAATTATGTAAATAACAAATAAAATACATAAATAAATGCATAGGTATAGTTAAATGATAAACAAACAGGTAAATAGTAAATAATAATAGACATATAACTAATACTATATGAAAATCACACATATGATAACAAAACAAAAACAATACAAAATAAATTATAATCATTACAGCATCTTGCTTAAGTGTTTATCTAAATGATTCTTAAAGCTTCAAACTGAACTACATTTCACTACCTGTGCAGGAAGTTTATTCCATTCATTAACTACACGGTTGGCAAAGTTGTTTCTACCTACTTCCAAATTGAATCTATTTCCGGACAGTTTGAGACCATTGTTTCTTGTCTGATTCTCATTCAATGTGAAAATTTTGTCACTTTTGATGTTGTCAATTCCCTTTAAAATCTTAAAGACCTGTATCAAGTCACCTCTGAGTCTACGCTTTTTTAGGGAAAACAGATTCATATGTTTTAGTCAATTCTCGTATGATTTATTTTTTATATTTGGAATCAGTTTTATGGCTTGCCGTTGTACTTTTTCCAGTCTGTCAATGTCTTTAATGAGATTCGGTGACCATACGGAAACAGCATATTCCAAATGTGGACGAACTAACGATTTATATAGCTTGTTAATGAGTGATGGACTTTTGAAATCAAAAGATCGCGCAATCAGTCCTAGAATCTTATTTGCTTTCTCAGAGGCTGAAATACACTGCTTGGATGATTTGAGGTCGTTATTGATAATTATGCCAAGATCTTTTTCACTATCCATTTTTGTTAACGAATTTCCAAATAACTTATAATCGTACTTACTGTTATTTTTACCTATGTGCATTACCTTGCATTTACTTGTGTTAAATTTCATTAGCCACTTTTCAGACCATTGCTGTAATTTATGTAAATCTTCTTGAATATCTAATTGGTTTAAGTGATCATTTGCCATTCCACACAGTTTTGTATCATCAGCAAATTTGGAAACAGTAGATTTTAGTCCATGGTCTATATCATTTATATATACTATGAATAGAAGTGGCCCAAGAACGGAACCCTGAGAAACTCCACTTGTAACATTTTTCCATCTAGAAGTTTTTCCATTTAAAATAACTCTGTTTTCGATCATTCAACCAATTACTAGTCCAACCTAATAGGCTACCACTTCTTCCGTGTAAAGCTAATTTAGTAAGTAGTCTTTCGTGGGGGACGGTATCAAAAGCTTTTGCAAAGTCTAGATATATTAAATCTATATTGTTTCTTTTGTTATAATTCGAGATAACTGTGTTGTAGAATTCGAGTAAGTTAGTCACGCAAGAACGTTTCCATCTGAAACCATGCTGGCTATCATTTATCAAACGGTTACTTTCTAAATGATGTTCGATAGCATCTCTGATGATAGTTTCCATTATTTTTCCTATGATTGAAGTCAAACTTATAGGCCTATAGTTGTTTGGTTTCTTTTTGTCACCTTTTTTGAATATGGGAGTAACGTTAGCTAGTTTCCATTCTCTTGGGACATCTCCGGATATGATGGATTTCTTGAAAATAATTTCTAATGGAACAACAATCTCATTTTTCATTTCCTTTAAGATTCTTGGATGCCAACCGTCAGGCCCTGGTGTTTTATTAACTTTGAGTTTATCTATACACCTTTTAATTTTTTCTTTTGTAATATTTACCATAGTGAGTAAGTTTACCCTAGACTTTTCACAGGCTTCAGTTTGGAGTGCTTTTTGAGGTGTTTCGTTTACGAATACCGAGCTAAAATAATTGTTTAAGATATTACACATTCCTTCATTTGAATATTCAAGTTGACCATCAGCAGATAATAGTGGACCAATGTGATTCCTAACAACCTTTTTATCTCTAATGTAACTATAGAATTCTTTGGGATTCTCTTTGGATTTATCAGCGATGTTCATTTCGTATTGTCGTTTTCTTTTTCTTATTGTCTTTTTTAACCTCTTCAGTACGGGCCAAAATCTCGCGGGCAGCATCAGCTGCCAGACGTACGATGTGTCGTAATAATACTCGCATCATAAAATATAGTCACTGCTTATATCGATCATTCTCTCTTTCACCCGTGAATTTTGATAACCATAGAAAATGTGAAGACAGTTTAGAGAGTATGTCATTACGCAGGGGCAATTACAATAAATATAATCAAGACGCCGATATGGCAACCTCGCGTATCCACTTGCTCCTCATGCCGCCTACGTATGCGGCACCGTATGGAAGGGGTTAAATCTATCTGTATTGATACATAACTTTCATAGTCATTAGATGCACCCGAGCACTTATATTTCTTATAAGCCTGTCTCTTTTTAGCAATACTTTTTTCAGTTTCTTTGTCGAGCCACTTAGGGCGAGCCTGATTTGGGGGACGTCTGTCCTTAAAATGAATGTAAGTTTGAATCATCTTAGGAAGGTAGGTTGAGAGTGAAGGATAGGTGGAGAAAGAGGAAAAAGGCAGAAGGATGGAGGTGCTTAAAGTAAACTGCTTATATGAAAAAGAAAAGGAGGCATATAAGAAGCTGAGAGAGGAGTGGGAGGGAGTGAAGGATAGAGTAGAACTAGGAGTGGAGGAGGAATGGGGATGGTTCAAGGAGGGAGTCATAAGGTTTGCAAAGATGGTGTTTGGAACAAGGAGAATGGGAGGAAATAGAAGGAAGGGTAGTGGTGGGGTGAGGAAGTAAAGAAGGGTGTAGAAAAGAGGAAGCATGCTTTCATAGATTGGTTACAAATTAGGACGAAGGAATCATATGAGGGGTACAAATTAAAGAGAAGGGAAGTAAAGCATATGATAAAGGAGGAAAAGAGGAGAGCAGATGTGAAATCGGGAAAGAGTATGACAGAAAAATTTTAAAGTAATAAAAAAAATGTTTTGGAAAGAAATGAAAAGAGGAAGAGGAGGTGAATCAAGTAGAGAAGAAAAGGTAAAAAGTGCAGATGGAGAGAAGGCAGTGAGAGGAAGGTGGGCAGAGTATTTTAGGGAATTGCTAAATGTGAAGGAGGATAGGGAGGGAAAGGTAGTTACAGTGGGAAACACAAAGAAAATGACTGTGTTGAATGAGGAAAATGGAGGAGAAATAAAGAAAAATGAAGTGAAGGCAGCTAAGATGATGAGAGCAGGTGAGGCACCTGGGTTGGATGTATGCTATGCAGAATGTATGAAAAAAGGAGGTACAGTTATGGTGGACTGGCTGGTGAGGTTATTTAATGTTTGTTTAAGAGAGGGTCGAGTGCCAGATGAATGGAGGAGTGCCTATATAGTTACACTTTATAAGGGAAAGGAGGACAAGTGTGAGTGTAGTAGTTTCAGAGGGATCAGCTTGTTAAGTGTAGTTGTGCAGGCTTATGGGAGGGTCTTCATTGAGATGATAAGGGGAGGGACAGAGGGAGTAATTGGTGAGGAACAGTGTGGGTTTAGGATAGGTAGGGGTTGTGTAGATTAGACTTTTGTGGTAAGATGGATATGTGAGAAAGCTTTAGGAAAAGGTAAGGATATTTTTTTGGCTTTTATGGATCTGGAAAAGGCTTATGACAGGGTAGACAGGAAGGCACTGTGGGAAGTTTTGCAGATATATGGGATAGGAGGAAAGCTGTTAAGAATAGTCAGGAGTTTTTATGAGAGAAACAGAGCTTGTGTTAGGATTAGAAATGGAGAGAGTGAGTGGTTTGAGGTAAAGGTGGGTCTTCATCAGTGATGTGTTATGTCGCCCTGGCTGTTCAATTTATACATGGATGGGGTGGTGCGAGAGGTGGCAAGGGTGGTGAGTCAGGGTTTGGAGATGGTTAAAGAAAATGGAGAAAAGTGGGAGATAAGCCAGTTGTTGTTTGTGGACAACCCCGTGCTTGTGGCAGGATCAGAGGAGGGATTGAGGAAGTTAGTGACCGAGTTTGGGAAAGTGTGTGAAAGAAGGAAGTTGAAGATAATTGTGGGTGGAAGGAGTGAACATGAGGGGACGTACTAGGATGAGATGGATGGATGGGGTAAAAGGGGCATCGGGAAAGTGGGAAATGTCTGTTGAGGAAGGACAGGAGAGGACAGAAGATAGGGGTGAATGGAGAAGGATTGTGTATGGATGTTGCTGTGATGCATGAAGGGGGCTGTGGAGTCGGAACACAAAACCTCCAACTCCGACTCCTCTATTTTTGGCCCCACCGACTCCGACTCCGATTCCTCTTCATGTAATTAACTGATTATGGTCTACATATTTTATAAAGCCTATACAACACACATACACTCCAATCTTGAGTAGACTTATATCATTATAACTGGTTTATATCAAAGAATAAAGATATGTTATAGTGTGGCTTTCCTATGTTTGACCTCTTAATACTTTATAACTGAAGGAGAGACAAAATCTTTGAAAGGATATTGAAGAAAATTCAGTAAAAAAAGATTCTATAATGTAAGACATTTGGCATAATATATAACTTTGCAAACAAGTGATAAGTACATTTCAAAAACAAAAATACTGTACTTTATAACAAAAGTTGAAATATAACCTTTGTAAAGGATATACAAACCTAATAATAAAAATATATAATGTAAGATTTATTTTTAACTACATACTGGTACTGCTATGCGATTATTGCGATGGACATTACTCTGGTTCTGGAACCGATTTTATCGATACAAGTACAATACAAGATACAGCTGAACATGTTTGAAACGTGAAACTTTTTTCAACTTTAAATATCCTTATTTCAATAATTCAATGTTTAAAAGTATAGAAGGAAAAAAAGAAGGGGAAAGGAGAGAAGAGATAGTATTATTGTGTTAGTCTACAGTTGAAATCATAATTATCCTACTGTTTGGCAACAAAGCAGTGGGAGAAACCACCAAACTGATGGAGTGATGGAAACGATGCATATGGAACTTGACAGGAATATTACAGCTCCCGTGACTGTGTGTTAACAGAAGGTGAAAAAGAGAGGTGCTTGTTTAATTTATTCAAGTAATACTTTGGATGTTTATCGGTCTATGTATAAATTTGAAAGCCAGCATTGCACAAAGACATTTTGGGGGTTTAGTGGAATGACCACGAAGATAAGACGATGATATTTATTACATTTTATAAAAAAAAAATTTATATATATAATCTACTTATAAGGAGTGTGCACTGCATAACTCTACAGACTAAACGAAGGCCTTATAAAGTGTAAATTTAACTGGAGTCGGAGTTGATATATTTTTACCGACTCCGACTCCAGTGACACCGTAATTGCTTCCAACTCCAATTCCGACTCCACAGCCCTGATGAAGGGGAGTGGGTGGGGGATGGGGGGGGTGAGGGAGTGTGTATTAGAAATAAACTGATGCAGCCCATAGGGATTTCTCCCCATCTCCTTTTCTGCATGAGGGGATGGAGAGGGGGGGGGTCACCAAATTAATGAAGCAGCCTTGCTGTAGATGTGCTGTGTCTTGTGACACTGCTTCTGACCCAGGGCAGTGGACAAGATGCAGGGATGACCCATCATCCAAGAGATGCCAAGATAAGAGGGAGGGAAAAGAGTAGATGGTAGTGGAGTATTGAGGGGATGGAATGGGTGGGAGTGGTTTCTATGCTTTTGTCTTTTGGCTACTGCCTGTGTAAGGAGGGGGAAAAGCCTTGGGTATATGTATGTTTCCTTTTTTTCTATATACCATTTTCTTAGCCCCATGTATTTCTTTATCAATACATTCTTGTAATTTTCACTTTTGGCCAACTTTTTTGTTTTAGATAGTACTTCTCTTATCATTTGGGATCTTAGTTTAATTTTTAGTAGTTTATATTTTTCTTTAGAGTATAAGAACATAAGAATAAAGGAGACTGCAAGAGACCATAAGGCATACACTAGGCAGCTCTGTATCCATCACCACCTGTCATCCCCATCCATAAAGTTCTCTAATTGTTTCTTAAAACAACTGATAGTTTCAGCACTTACTACATGGTTACTAAGTTTATTCCACTCATTGACCACCCTATTAGTAAACCAATTCTTGCCTATTTCCTTCTTAAATCTAAATTTGTCCAGTTCATAACCATTACTGCGAGTACTGCCGTTGTTTTATTATGATGACCTTGTTAGCATCACCCTTGTTATAACCTTTGATCCACTTGAACACTTCTATTAGATCACCCCGCACTCTGCGTCTTTCCAGAGAGTGTAAGTAAAGGTGCCTAAGCCTCTCTTCGTAAAGCAAATTTCTGAGTCCATGTATCATTTTGGTCATTCTTCTCTGTACTGATTCTAGTGAATTTATGTCCATTCTGTAGGATGGAGACCAAAACTGTACCACATAGTCAAGGATGGGTCTATCGCTAGATAGAGTTTAATACTTACCTCTAACCTTTTATTCGTTACTGTCCTAGCAATGAAACCTAATGCTCTGTTAGCTTTATTTCTGGCGCTAATACAGTGCTTCCTGGTTTTAAGGTCCGGACTCACCAGAGCTCCCAAGTCCCTCTCGCACTCAGATTTTTCTAAAAATGTGTTATCTAAGCTGTATCTATTTTCAGGGTTGTGTAGCCCTATGTTTAACATGCTACACTTAGAGATATTGAAGTTCATTTGCCATTTCACTGACCATGTTAACAATTTATTAAGATCATCCTGCAGAATCTCTGCATTGTCTCCTGACCTAATTAGGTGTCCTATTTTAATGTCGTCTGCAAACTTACTAACATCACTATTTATCCCATCGTCTAAGTTGTTTATGCATAATGAACAACAAGGGACCCAAAATTGAGCCCTGGGGGACCCCACTAGTAATATTGCCCCACCTAGATTTTATTCCATTTATGGTGACCCGCTGTTTTCTGTTACTAATCCAAGCTCTAATCCATTCTAACACTTTTCCTCCTATACCATGGGCTTTGATTTTATTTAGTAGTCTGGTGTGGCACCTTGTCGAATGCTTTGCTAAAGTCAAGGTAAATAACATCTTAATTATCAGTGTTATCTGACCCCTTACATACTTTAGTGTAAAATGATAGAAGATTAGTCACACATGACTTACCCTTGAAGAAACCATGCTGTGAATCACGAATTACATTATGTCCTTCGATGTATTCTCTGAGTCTATTTACTATTATTGATTCAAGCATTTTTCCTATAACTGATGTCAAACTGATTGGCCTGCAGTTGCATATAGACAATCTATCTCCCTTCTTAAAAACAGGAACAACGTTTGCCTGCCTCCAAGCAGTTGGCACAAAACCAGTGTCTACCGATTTACTGAATATTTCAGTTAACTGGTCGCAGATTTCAAATTTACACTCCTTTAGCATTCTTGGAAAAATTTCGTCTGGACCCAGAGATTTTGTAGCTTTAAGTCTTTCAATTTGCTTGACTACTTCTTCTTTACTAATGCTGATATTAGATACACTACTTTCTTCATCCCCTCTGAAAATTGGATCGCAGTCAGGTACTTTATTTAACCTCTCATTAGTAAACACCGATAGAAAATAATTGTTAAACTCCTCACTCATTTTTTCCTCCGATTCTATCATGACATTTTCATCATTTTCAATTGGTCCCATTCTTTCTTTATTTTTTGTTCTATAGAGGTGAAAGAAACCCTTTGGGTTGGATTTTGCTTGACTGGCAACCTTGATTTCATAATTACGTTTCAAAGTATGTGTATTCCTTTTAACCAGCTTTGCCATTTCGTTATATCTTGATCTAAGGTGTGATTCCCCGCTTTTTATTTTTATGTTAAGTCCTCTTTTCATTCCGATCTCATGTTTCAATCTGTCTGTCATCCATTTGGGAGTATTACTATTTTTCCATATTGACTTTAGGGGAATAAACGTGTTTTGTGCATTAACCCCTTCCATACGGTGCCGCACACGTAGGCGTCATGAGGAGCAAGTGGATTCGCGACGCTGCCATATCGGCGTCTTGAATATATTTATTGTAGTCGCCCCTGTGTTTTTACATTCTTCCAAATGTGCCCTGAATCCCATTCTCTGTGGTTTTCAAAATTCGCGGGTGAAAGAGAGAACGATCGATATAAGCGGTGACTATATTTTATGATGCGAGTATTATTACGACACGTCGTACGGCTGGCATTGGCTGCTGCCCGCGAGATTTAAGTCCGGAGTGAAGTGGTAAATAATTAGATCAGTTAGACTGCTATACATTTCATGCAAATCACTGACCTGACTGTTGTTGTTGTTGTTGTCGTTCCCTAGACTGTCCGAGCAGTCCTGTCTCCCCAAGGAATGCCACACCCGAAACTGGGTTTCCCCACAAATCCTTTATAGAGTGTATGTTGTGTTCTTTGCGTGCATGATTGTGTATAATGCAGTCTTCCATTATGTGTTGTATGGTATGGGGTGAAGTGTTACATCCTGGGCAGCTGTTCACAATGCGGTCATCCAGCCTCTTCTGGTAGCTTAGAAGTGCTGGGTGGTGGCCGCACCACAGTCTGACCAGGTGGACTCTGTCCTTTCGTGGGAGAGAGGATTCAGAAGGGTGGATATCAGGGGGTCTGACATGCAGCAGTGTGTTGTCTTTCAGTGTGTTAATGGAGCGGTGAGTGATATGATTATGAATATGTTTCCGGAGGCTGGTATTTGGTGGTTGTAGTGGAAGAGAAGAGAGTATCTGTGTGTGATACAGGTCTTTGGGTGTTGTTTTAATGTTTCTTGGTGTGTGTGGGTGTTCTGCTTTGTAGTGTAGCGGGTGTGATGTGTTTGTGGTGGCTGCGGCAAGTGTTTGTGTGCATCTCATGTCGAGGTGGTCCTTGACTTTGAGGACTTTTGTTTCATGGTGTAAATGGTCTGTAGGTGTTGTATTTGTGCAGCCTGTAATTGTTTTTAGGGCTTTGTTTTGTATGATTTGAAGGGTGTTGTGGTGTGTCTCACTGAGATTAGGAGCCCATGCAGGACTCACATAATTCAACACTGAGCGTATGCATTGTTTGTATATTGTTGTATCAGTTTCTTTGTTTTGTCCAAACGTTGTTCCAGTGATTGACTTAGGTGCGTTAAGTCTAGGTGTGCATTTGTTTTTTATGTTTGTGATGTGTTGTTTGAAAGACATGAATGTATCGTATGTTACACCAAGAATTTTTGGTGTGTTTGTGTGTGGTATTAGAGTGTTGTTGATGTAGAGATGAGGTATGTATTTGTGTTCTTTTGTCCAGTTGGTGAGAAGTGTTGCTGTAGATTTGGTTGGAGCTATTTTGATTCTGTTTGTGATGAACCATGTGTTGAGTGTATCAAGGTATGGCTGGATTATTTCTGCAGCTTTGTCTGTGTTACGATGTGTGCATGTGATTGTTATGTCGTCTGCGTAGGAAGAGATTTGTATTTCTGAGGTGTCTGGTGTGCGTAAGTCATGCATGTATAGATTAAAGAGCGTGGGGGATTGAACAGAGCCCTGTGGTACTCCATTCTTAATGTTTCTGATGTGCGATGATTGGCCATTATATGACACGTAAGCATTCCTACCTGCCAGATAATTGGCCAGCCATCTTTTGGTGTTATTGTGCATGTCTGTGTTATATATTTTATTTGTTAGGTTGTGGCGGGGGATAGCATCAAAAGCTTTACTAATGTCTAATGTTATAAGAAGTGTTCTGTGGTGGGGCCTATCTGAATTGATGCCATCTAAAATTCTTTGTGTGAGGTTTATCAGAAGTGTTTGTGGAGTGTAGTGGCCTAAAACCGTGTTGTGAGTCAGCAAAGGGAATATGTGGTGTGACAAGTTGAAGTATTAGGCGTTCAATGACTTTAGAGGGGGTGCAGAGAAGTGTGATTGGGCGGTGCGATGTTGGGATTGTTGGGTCTTTGTTCGGTTTTGGAATGGTGATTATTTTACCATGCTTCCAGATGTCGGGTATAGTGTTGTGTGAATAGCTGTAGTTTGCAATGTTTGTGAAAGAAGGAAGTTGAAGATAAATGTGGGTAAATGTAAGGTGATGAGATGTACAAGGGGAGAAAGTGGCAGCAGACTGGAAGTGTGTATCAAGGGAGAGAGACTGGAGGAAGTGGATAGTTTTAGATGCTTGGCTGCAAACATGGCAGGAAAGGGAGGAGTGAAGATGGAGGTAGAATGTAGATTAAGAGAAGCGAGTAAATGCCTTAATGGATTAAAAAGCGTCCCCCAAATCAGGCTCGCCCAAAGTGGCTCGACAAAGAAACTGAAAAAAGTATTGCTAAAAAGAGACAGGCTTATAAGAAATATAAGTGCTCGGGTGCATCTAATGACTATGAAGGTTATGTATCAATACAGATAGATTTAAAAAAGACAATAAAAGAAAATGACAATATGAAATGAACATCGCTGATAAATCCAAAGAGAATCCCAAAGAATTCTATAGTTACATTAGAGATAAAAAGGTTGTTAGGAATCACATTGGTCCACTATTATCTGCTGACGGTCAACTTGAATATTCAAATGAAGGGATGTGTAATATCTTAAACAATTATTTTAGCTCGGTATTCGTAAACGAAATACCTCAAAGTGAACTCCAAACTGAAACCTGTGAAAAGTCTAGGGTAAACTTACTCACTATGGTAAATATTACAAAAGAAAAAATTAAAAGGTGTATAGATAAACTCAGTTAATAAAACACCAGGGCCTGACGGTTGGCATCCAAGAATCTTAAAGGAAATGAAAAATAAGATTGTTGTTCCATTAGAAATTATTTTCAAGAAATCCATCACATCCGGAGATCTCCCAAGTGAATGCAAGCTAGCTAACGTTACTCCCATATTCAAAAAAGGTGACAAAAAGAAGCCAAATAACTATAGGCCTATAAGTTTGACTTCAATCATAGGAAAAATAATGGAAACTATCATCAGAGATGCTATCGAACATCATTTAGAAAGTAACCATTTGATAAATGATAGCCAGCATGGTTTCAGACAGAAACGTTCTTGCGTGACTAACTTACTCGAATTCTACAACACAGTTATCTCGAATTATGACAAAAGAAACAATATAGATTTAATATATCTAGACTTTGCAAAAGCTTTTGATACCGTCCCACACGAAAGACTACTTACTAAATTAACTTTAAATGGAATAAGTGGTAGCCTATTAGGTTGGACTAGTAATTGGTTGAATGGTCGAAAACAGAGAGTTATTTTAAATGGAAAAACTTCTAGATGGAAAAATGTTACAAGTGGAGTTCCTCAGGGTTCCGTTCTTGGGCCACTTCTATTCATAGTATATATAAATGATATAGACCACTTCTATTCATAGTATATATAAATTATATAGACCATCTACCGTTTCCAAATTTGCTGATGATACAAAACTGTGTGGAATGGCAAATGATCACTTAAACCAATTAGATATTCAAGAAGATTTACATAAATTACAGCAATGGTCTGAAAAGTGGCTAATGAAATTTAACACAAGTAAATGCAAGGTAATGCACATAGGTAAAAATAACAGTAAGTACGATTACAAGTTATTTGGAAATTCGTTAACAAAAGTGGATAGTGAAAAAGATCTTGGCATAATTATCAGTAACGACCTCAAATCATCCAAGCAGTGTATTTCAGCCTCTGAGAAAGCAAATAAGATTCTAGGACTGATTGCACAATCTTTTGATTTCAAAAGTCCATCACTCATTAACAAGCTATATAAATCATTAGTTCGTCCACATTTGGAATATGCTGTTTCCGTATGGTCACCGAATCTCATTAAAGACATTGACAGACTGGAAAAAGTACAACAGCGAGCAACAAAACTGATTCCATACATACATATACCAAGGCTTTTTCCCCTTTACAAGGGGGGTAGCCAAAAAGAAAAAGGCACAAAATTACTCCCACCCATTCCATCCCTGAATACACTCCACACCCCTCCACCCTCCCTCCTATCTTAGCACCTCCTGAATGACAGGTCATCCCTGCACCTTGTCCACTGCCCTGGGTCAGAAGCAGTGTCGCAAGACACAGCACATCCACAGCAAGGCCGCTTCATTAAATCGGCGACCCCTCCTCTCCGTCCCCCCATTGCATAAAATATCCAAATATCAAAAATAAATCATACGAAAATTGACTAAAACATATGAATCTGTTTTCCCTAAAAAAAGCGTAGACTCAGAGGTGACTTGATACAGGTCTTTAAGATTCTAAAGGAAATTGACATCAAAAGTGACCAAATTTTCACATTGAATGAGAATCAAACAAGAAACAATGGTCTCAAACTGTCCGGAAATAGATTCAATTTGGAAGTAGGTAGAAACAACTTTGCCAACTGTGTAGTTAATGAATGGAATAAACTTCCTGCACAGGTAGTGCAATGCAACTCAGTTCGAAGCTTTAAGAATCATTTAGATAAACATCTAGGCAAGATGCTGTAATGATTATAATTTATCTTATATTATTTGTTTTTGTTTTGTTGTCATTTGTCTGTTTGATTTTCATTTATTATTAGTTATATGTCAATTTATTATTATTTACTATTTACCTGTTTGTTTATTATTTAACTATACCTATGCATTTATTTATGTATTTTATTTGTTATTTACATTATTATAGTTTTTATTTATTATTTTATTATTATTATTTTTTTTTTCCGCATCCGACCTAGATATGGACCTAAAGGTCTCCTGTCGGCATGCTCCGCCTTTGTAATCCTTTGTAAATAGACATTTGGGAACGGATGCTAAGAGGAGGTTATATGAAGGAGTGATTGTGTTGACTGCACTGTATGGGGCAAAAACATGGAACATAAGGGAGGAAGAGAGAAGGAGTTTGAATATGTTTGAGATGAGGTGTCTGAGAAGTATGATTGGGGTTACTAGGCTACAGTGAAAAATGAGGAGGTGAGGAGGAGAACGGGTGGAAAGGGAGTTGGGCGATAGGGTGCACGAAAGAGTATTGGGATGGTTTGGACACATGGAAAGAATGAGTGAAGAAAGACTAATAAAAGAGGTGTGGAAGGCAGATGTGGAAGGAGTGACTATGAGGGGGCGACCTGGGATGAGATAGATGGATGGGGTAAAAGGGGCTTTGGGGAAAAGGGGAATGTCTGTTGAGGAAGGATGGGAGAGGACAGAAGACAGGGGTGAATGGAGAATGGTTGTGTATGGATGATGTTGTGATCCATGAGGTGGAATGGGTGAGGGTGTATGTGTAAGAAAAATTTGATGCAGCCCAAAGGGATTTCTCCCCGTCTTCTCCTTTTCTACATGAGGGGACAGAGAGGGGGAGTTGCCAATTTGATGAAGCGGCCTTTGTGTGGATGTGCTGTGTCTTGCAACACTGTTTCTGACCCAGGGCAGTGGACAAGATGCAGGGATGACCCATCATCCAGGAGGTGCCACGATGAGAGGGAGGGAGGAGGGTGGATTGGGATAGGGATGGAATGAGTAGGAGTGGTTTTTATGCCTTTGCTTTTTGGCTACCTCCCTTGTAAGGGGGGAAATAGCCTTTGGTATATGTGTATGCATTTCTTTATACATTGCCCTGTATTCAGCTTTCAGATCTATTATTATTAATTCTGTAATCTCCTGATCTCTTAGGATATTTCTATACCTTGATTTTCTCTCCCATTCTAAACCTTTACCTAGTGTTCCACTTTGTTTTACAAACCCTGAAAAAGCAGTGTTATCTAACCTTTGATTTATTTTGAGTGTTTCAATGATGCAACATTTTTTCGCTACCTAATGGTGATCCCACTCTGCTAACATCCAATCTTCTCTTCGCTGGTTCACTATATTTATGCCTTTCTTCTTCATTGTTTTCCATTTTGTGTGTTATTCACTGAGTGAAACTATTCTATTTTATCATTTCAGTCACTTCATAAACACAGCTCCCTATCGCATAAACAAAGCTGTTTCCTCAAAGATATAGATTAAGTTGGAACTGTTCATGAATATGAGTCCATCAAGGTATGTTAGAAGAAAATTAAAGAATAGGAGACAGAACCCAATGAGTATTGCTCCTTCCCTGTGTACTACAATTAGGTAAAAACACTAGCATGTTTGTGCTCAGGATACCATCTGTTATTGAGGCAGTACTAACACAGAATAGGCCTGGTCACAGATTCAAACTGCCCCACATGCAACCACTACACAGATAACACAAAATAGTTCATACTACAATGCCCCATCCTAATAATCCCCTGACAACAATACAATATCTCTTCTCTAAATGACTTATTGTCCTGCCCAGAGGCTGTTGTCAGTTTCCTGGAGGCAATGGATCTTCTGGAAGAGAAACCAAGAGCAACATATAGATTGATTGATATTTGCCCTCCTCTTTGTCTCCTCTACCTTATGTTATGTGTCTAGAAAGAGAGTTGATGATAACAAATACAGTGTTTCGGAAGAAAGTCAAGCATAAGTACACAAGGGCGAGGGTGGTGGATGGAAGGGTGGTAGATAGAGCGTTGATGGATTATGTAGTGGTAAATAGGACTATGATAGGAAGAGTTAAGGATGTACATGTGCTAAGAGGGGAGGGTGAGGGAATATCAGATCATTTTTTGGTGGAAAGTAAGTTGAGAGTGGAGGATAGATGGAGAAAGAGGAAAGGGACAAAAGGTAGGGAGGTGCTTAGAGTGAACTCTGTAAAGGAAAAGGAAAAGGAGAAGGAGTACAAGAAGAAGCTGAAGGAGGAGTGGGAGGGAGTGAAGGATAGAGTAGAGCTAGGTGTGGAGGAGGAATGGGGATGGTTCAAAGAGGGAGTCACAAAGTGTGCAAAGATGGTGTGTGGAACAAGAAGGACAGGAGGAAATAGAAGGAAGGGTAGTGAGTGGTGGGATGAGGAAACAAAGAAGGTTGTAGAAGAGAAGCGAGCTTTCACAGATTGGTTACAAAATAGGACGAGGGAGTCATATGAGATGTACAAAGAAAAGAAAAGAGAAGTAAAGCAAAAGGTAAAGGAGGCAAGGAGGAGAGCAGATGTGAAGTGGGGTAAAAGTATGACAGAAAATTTTGAAAGTAATAAAAAGATGTTTTGGAAAGAAATTAAGAGAGGAAGAGGAGACGAATCAAGTAGAGAAGAAAAGGTAAAAGGTGCAGATGGAGAGATGATAATGGAAGAGAAGGCAGTAAGGGGAAGATGGGCAGAATATTTTAGGGAGTTGCTAAATGTGAAGGAGGATAGGGAGGGAAAGATAGATGCAGTGGGAAATGCTAAGAAAATGACCATGATGAGTGAGGAAAATGGAGGAGAAATAAGGAAGGATGAAGTGAAGGCAGTTGTTAAGATGATGAAAGCAGGTAAGGCACCTGGTCTGGATGGATGCCATGAAGAATGTCTAAAAAAAGGAGGTACAGTGATGGTGGACTGGCTGGTGAGGTTATCTAATGTTTGCTGGAGAGAGGGTAGAGTGCCAGAGGACTGGAGGAGTGCCTGTATAGTTCCACTTTACAAGGGAAAAGGGGACAAGTGTGAATGTAGTAGTTTCAGAGGGATTAGCATGTTAAGTGTAGTTGGGAAGGCTTATGGGAGGGTCTTGATTGAGAGGATTAGGAGAGGAACAGAGGTGAGTAATTGGTGAGGAACAGTGTGGATTTAGGACAGGTAGAGGTTGTGTAGATCAGATCTTTATGGTAAGACAAATATGTGAGAAAGCTATAGGAAAGAGGAAGGATGTTTTTGGGCTTTTATGGATCTGGAAAAGGCTTATGATAGGGTAGACAGAAAGGCACTGTGGGAGGTTATGCAGATATATGGGATAGGAGGAAAGCTTCTAGGAGCTGTCAAGAGTTTTTATGAGAGTAGTAGAGCTTATGTCAGGATTAGAAATGGAGAGAGTGAGTGGTTTGAGGTAAAGGTGGGACTTCGTCAAGGATGCGTTATGTCGCCCTGGCTGTTCAACTTATACGTGGATGGGGTAGTGCGAGAGGTAAATGCAAGGGTAGTGGGTCAGGGATTGGAGATGGTTAAAGAAAATGGAGAAAAGTGGGAGGTGAGCCAGCTGTTGTTTGCTGACGACACTGCGCTTGTGGCAGGATCGGAGGAGGGACTGAGGAAGTTGGTGACAGAGTTTGGGAGAGTATGTGATAGAAGAAAGCTAAAGATAAATGTGGGTAAAAGTAAGGTGATGAGATGTACAAGGGGTAAAAGTGGCAGTAGACAGGAAGTAAGCATTAAGGGAGAGCGACTGGAGGAAGTGGATAGTTTTAGATACTTGGGTGCAAATGTGGCAGGAAAAGGTGGAGCGAAGGTGGAGGTAGAATGTAGATTGAGAGAAGCAAGTAAATGCCTTGGTGGATTGAAGAGTGTAATGAGGAATAGACATTTGGGAATGGATGCTAAGAGGAGACTGTATGAAGGAGTGATTGTGCCAACAGCACTGTATGGGGCAGAAACATTGAACATAAGAGAGGAAGAGAGAAGGAGTTTGAATGTGTTTGAGATGAGGTGTCTGAGAAGTATGATGGGGGTTACTAGGCTAGATAGAGTGAGAAATGAGGAGGTGAGGAGAAGAACGGGGGTGGAAAGGGAGTTGGGAGATAGGGTTGATGAAAGAGTATTAGGATGGTTTGGACAAATGGAAAGAATGAGTGAAGAAAGACTAGTAAAAGAGGTATGGAAAGCAGATGTGGAGGGAGTGAACATGAGGGGACGTCCTAGGATGAGGTGGATGGATGGGGTGAAGGGGGCTTTGGGGAGGAGGGGAATGTCTGTTGAGGAAGGATGGGAGAGGACAGAAGACAGGGGTGAAGGGAGAATGGTTGTATATGGATGATGATGTGATGCATGAGGTGGAATGGGTGGGGGGTGAGGTAGTATGTGTGAGCAAAATTTGACGCAGCCAGAAGGGATTTCTCCCCGTCTTCTCCTTTAATGCATGGGGGGACGGAGAGGGGGGGTCGCCGATTTAATGAAGCGGCCTTGCTGTGGATGTGCTGTGTCTTGCGACACTGCTTCTGACCCAGGGCAGTGGACAAGGTGCAGGGATGACCCGTCATCCAGGAGGTGCAAAGATTACAAAGGATTTTACAAAGGCGGAGCATGCCGACAGGAGACCTTTTGATCCATATCTAGGTGGGATGGAAAAAAAAAAAAAAAAAAAAAAAAAACCATACATATACACATAGGAGACCTTTTGATCCATATCTAGGTCGGATGCAAAAAAAAAAAAAAAAAAAACATACATATACACATATATATATATACACATACACATGTATACATATATATATATCATATTAATAATAAATTAAAACTATAATAATGTAAAAATAACAAATAAAATACATAAATAAATGCATAGGTATAGTTGAATAACAAACAAACAGGTAAATAGTAAATGATTATAAATTGACATATAACTAATAATAAATGAAAATCAGACAGACAAATTATAACAAAACAAAAACAAATAATATAACATAAATTATAATCATTACAGCATCTTACTTAGGTATTTATCTAAATGATTCTTAAAGCTTTGAACTGAACTACATTGCACTACCTGTGCAGGAAGTTTATTCCATTCATTAACTACACGGTTGGCAAAGTTGTTTCTACCTACTTCCAAATTGAATCTATTTCCGGACAGTTTGAGACCATTGTTTCTTGTCTGATTCTCATTCAATGTGAAAATTTGGTCACTTTTGATGTTGTCAATTCCCTTTAAAATCTTAAAGACCTGTATCAAGTCACCTCTGAGTCTACGCTTTTTTAGGGAAAACAGATTCATGTGCTTAAGTCGATTTTCGTATGATTAAGAGGGAGGGTGGAGGGGTGTGGAGTGTATTCAGGGATGGAATGAATGGGAATGATTTTATGCCTTTTCCTTTTTGGCTACCTCCCTTGTAAGGGGGAAAAAGCCTTGGTATATGTATGTATGTATGTTTCTCTCTTCTTGTACTTCTATGATTCCCTATCTCTACCTTGCAACCAATCCTCATATGATTGCTTCTCTTCTACCTCTGCCTTCACCTCTTCATCCCAAACTTTTTTACCTTTCCTTGTGTTCCCTACACTCCTCATCATACATACCATCTCTGCACACTTTGTCACTTCCTCATTGAAAGATACCCATTCTTCTACTCCTATTTCCTTTATTTTTCACCAACTTCCACTTTTCTCTTAGCTTCTAGTGTTCTTTCTTCTTTTCCTCCTCATTGAATTTGTTTAGTCTCAACAATTCTCTACCTCTCACCCTTTCCCTCCTCCACTCCCAATCTCCCTGAAAAAAAAAAAAAAAAAAAAAAAAATCTTCCCTTTGACTCTCATCTGTAGTACAACCATGCATATTTAATTATCCAATAATTAGGGTTCTGTTTGGAGTTTTGGAGTATTCCTCCCAGATTTGACTTTTCGTTTAATAAACATACTGAGAACAGGATCCCTAGTCCCATCATTATCACATTCTATCACTTTTTTACAACCCCTACCCCTTTCCACCACCACCACAGAGGGATCCAGAAGAGGTAATTATAGAAGTGGTAAGAGACAATTTCAAGGGAGTAGCATAAAGGAAGGGCAGCTGTAGTACAAAAATATCATCATTCTTCTATGAGTAGAGATTCTAACTCTAACATACACAAATGGTGCATGGCTCTAGCCCGTCCATAGTGACACCCCAAAAGTCCCTAAAGCATTGCCTGTATGTTACCATGCAATCACTACTGCATATTACCTTGCAGTCAATACCCCAGTATTGAATTAATTTGGCAATATCCAAAACAAAATTTAGATTATATCATCAAACTGACCACTAAAAGGTTTCTACATTTTCAAGAAAATATACATATCTTCACCTTTGACCTTTGTTTCCATCTTGATTCTTCTGTGATCCCTGAGACTGCAGATTTGAGTCTGACCCTGTAGTTCCTGTAATGTTGGAGGCATCCTGGGCACCATCATTGAGAATCTCTTGAATCTCTGTGGTGACAGAGGCAATGCGGTCTTTGTCCTTCTCCCCTCCACCATAATCCAGTAGGTTGACCAGTGCCTCTTGGACAGCATCCACCTTCTGAATGAAAATAAACAATAGCATCACTGAGTAAAGAAATACTCTACAATCCAGGGCCATCTTAACAACATTACTAGCCCCCTAGGGAAAAGGCATGCACTTTGGCCCTTCCTATACAACCATTCACAACAATAAAAATGCAAATGGTACATTTATTGGTACTTCTAACAATATCCATATTTGATATACCAAGGGCTTTTTCCACCTTACAAGGGAGGTAGCCAAAGTCAAAAGGCATAATCCCACTCCCACCCATTTCATCCCCACCCATTCCACCCCCATTCACCAACCCTCCCTCCCTCCCTCTCATCTTTGCTCCTCCTGGATGACGAGTTCTCACCCATCGCCCTGGGTCAGAAGCAATACAGCATGACACAGCATATCCACAGCAAGGCTACTTCTTTTATTTGGCGACCCCATTCTCCATCCCCTCATGCAGTAACATTGAAGATTGGGAGAAATCCCTTCAGGCTGCATCAAAATATCATTCACACACAACCACTTCCTAACTTCCCCATCCCCACCACCCACTCCCTTAATACTGGTATATGATTGTAATATATGATTTTCTAAGCAGAAATCAATAACAAAAAACATAACTAGAAGTGATACACTATAATTCTAATGCCGCATCCACACGGTCGAGCTGTGCCTGGCAGACTTTGCCCTTACCGGGCAAAGTCCGCAGACTCTGCCCGCGAAGTGTCCACATGGCTGACGATGGTGGTTGGAGGTTAGTTGGCCGCAAGCAGAGGTTGGGAGGGAGTGGTTCAGTGTGGTACGATAACCATGGTTCCCGCCATACTTGGAAGGAAAGTAGCACTTTACAGCATTATAATTGCTGCCTGCATTAAAAAGAAAAACAAGAAATTACGGAGACATGTCTGATGCCGGGAGTGGTTACAAAGACGTGATTTAATGGGAAGCTCCGTGACAATTCTACGTGAATTGCAGGATGAAAATGAACAATTGTTTTGCAATTACATGAGAATGAACATAAGCAGTTTTTCTGTTCTCCTTTCGAAAGTGGAGCCATATATACAAAGGCAAGAGACAATTATGAAGAAAAGCATAGCACCAATAGCATGTCTTGTTGAGACCAGTACACACTAGTACTAGGTGCGGACATGGTAGTAAGGTAACTTTGGTCTGTACTCTGAATTCTGGTCTGTACTGAGCGGGTTTGCTAACTTTGCTCGCACCTCACCTCGTGCGTTTGGGAGCGATGTCAGCCCTCCATCTACTACCCGCAAATGGCGCCGGGAACGGACAGTTTGATGGTTTGCCCGATGAAATTGCCCGTTGTCGAGCAAAGCCCTCATGCCCGGCGGACAGTGCTCGACCGTGTGGACGTGGCATAAGAGATCATCAGGGATGTTGACGGCCAGTTTTGGCATCTGATCAGACTACAGGGTATAGAGGAGTTTCACAACCTCAAGAAACACATGAAGCTCAGTTCCTTAGCATAAAAAAAAAAAAAAAAAAAAAAAAAAAAAAAAAAAAAAAAAAAAAAAAAAAAAAAAACATGGTGATGTCACCTCGAGTGTGAGAACACCATCACACTGATACTGACAAGACTGGACAGATGACAACATGGCATCTCAAACCTATTGTCACAGCTCCATTCAGTAATATATTCGCCTTAAGTAATGTTTTTTTTATTGATTTCCACCAAGAAAAAAGTATATCATGATTATAATTTACAAAATGAATATCCAATTTTCTAGTCCAATATCACATAGATGTGCACTTCTAAAAAAAATACCAGCATTTCTGCCAGATAATTGACCAGCCACATTTTGGTACAACACATGTTTTGAATAACCTCAATTCAAATATTTAAGTCCAGACTTGAAAAGTGCAGAAAAGGCATGGGTAAATTTTTAGAAGTGCACACCTTTATGATATAGTAATAGAAAATTAAATAATGATTTTGTAAATTATAATGCATCAAAGAAATATATGTTATTCTTGGCAGAAATTTATAATAAAGACAGTTGCTAAAAGCTATAAATAAACAAAAATAGCCACTTTGACTACTCGAGACACTATCTTTGTTTTAGTAGAAGTGGAGGTCGAAGAAATTAAAATATGGTAAATTCATCTATTCTAATCTAACCTTACCAACCTACCTAGCCTGCATTTAGTAATGTGGTACCTGTAATTCTAGAGGTCATCAGGCTATCATCGTCATCTCCAATCTCCAAATCTATCAAAACAAAGATGGTGTCTAAAGGGGTCTACGCAACTTTGTTTCTGCATAGCTTTTAGCAACATTTTTTTATATTGATTTCCACCAGGAAAAATATCTATTACATTGATGTATTATAATTTAAAATTTAATTTAGCTTTCTAATGCTATACCGTAAAAGTGTGTACTTCTAAAAAAAATACCAAGACTCCTTTTTCACAACCATAGCCACTAAACTAGTAACATCCCTCCCAACAGGTTCTGGAAAGTTTGGGCTGGGGTACTTTCAGGAGTACTATAAAGATAAGTCCACAAAGCGTTTCCAACTATATCAGACCATCCAAGAAGAGGTGTTTAGATTACTAGCTAACATAAATGCCAATAAGGCTACGGGGTTAGACATATTCCTGCAAAGTTTGTTAAGGATGGGGCCACAATTATAACTCCTCCAATAAAGCACATAATTAATTTGCCTATCAGTTCAGGATTTATCCCAAAGGACATGAAAAGGGCTCGGGTAACACCTCTTTATAAGAAAAAGGCAAAAACTGAGGCAGGAAAATACAGGCCTGTTTCAATTCTAGGTATTATTTCCAAAGTTTTGGAACATATCATATACAATCAGTTACATACCTATCTCAGGGAATGTAATCTACTATATGCCATGCAATCTGGTTTTAGAACGAATTACTCAACAGACACCAGCTTAATATACCTTTACGATCTGATAAAACAGGAATGTGACAGAGGTAACTAGACGGGTTTAGTTTTGTTGGATCTACAAAAGGCATTTGACACAGTGGACCATGATATTTTATTAAAAAACTTCAGGCGTTAGGAGTGGCGAATACGGTATACCCTCACTCATTCACGCTTCAGTATTCGCAGCCCTGCATAATCGCGGATTTTGCTCTCAAAGTTTTTTTTTTTTAATTTTGGCAATTTCGTGAATTTCTTAGGCCTTTTTTTTTTTTTTTAGCAGAAAAACACTCACATTCACCCTAACTGGTAAATAATTTTGAAATAACAATGTCAGTTAATATAAAAAAAAAAATTGGAAAAGAGAGATGATACAGTATAACTGGTAAATAATTTTGAAATAACAATGTCAGTAAATATAAAATAAAAAATTAGAAAAGAGATGATACAGTATAACTGGTAAATAACTTTAAAATAACAATGTCAGTAAATATAAAATAAAAAATTCGAAGAGAAATGATACAGTATAACTGGTAAATAATTTGAAAATAACAATGTCAGTTACGAGGTTTCTTTTTTCCTTCCCGCTGATTGGCTGCAGATGATGTGATGTCACAAGCATCTTCATGCGCGAGAGGCTAAACAGCTCTCTCTCTCAGCTGCATGCATGTTTTCAAAGTGATTGAATTCAAGTTTTTGGTGTGTTATATGTAATTATACTGTACCCCTGTATTAGTTACGTCCTATAAGTGATAGTTTAAATTGTGAATTCATGTTTTTGGTGTGTTACACAAACATAATTACAGTACCCCTGTATTATTTACGCACTATAAGTGATTGTTTGAATCATTCATTACTATGTACATATTATACTACATTATTACTGTTTTTCATTTATCATTACTACATATTACTGGAATATATAGGAAATGGAATGGGTGGGAGTGGTTTCTATGCCTTTTTCTTTTTGGCTACCCGTCGTGTAGGGGGAAAAAAGCCTTTGTTATATGTATGTACATATTACTACATTATTACTGTATTAATGAGTAAGACTGTCTTTAGAATGTGTTTGGAAAGCATATTTTAATGTATATAATGTCATACATAGGTGTTTTAAAACTGCATCAATAATTCGCAGATTTTCGGGATTCACGGGAGGGGAAGGAACGTAACCCCCACGAATAGTGGGGGGATACTGTATTGGCTGGTTCAAGTCCTACCTCACAGGTCGCAAACAACTTGTATGTACAGGTAAATGTAGCCTGCTCAGGTGACAGAGATAACTTGCGGTGTACCACAAGGTTAAATTCTGGGACTGCTTCTCTTCCTGGTCTATATCAATGACATGCCAGGTGTGATGAACTGTAGGTTATTGCTCTATGCAGATGACTCCACACTAATTGTCTCAGGTAGGGACCCAGTAGAAGTAGAGGAGGCCCTGAGTGTTGAACTGTCATCAGTCCAGGACTGGCTCGTAGATAACAAGCTGTCTTTATACCTTGGTAAAACGGAAAGTAGTGTCTTCGCATCAAAACCCAACCTCAGGAAACACTGCAGTGTACAGGTCAGGTGTGGGAATAATGTCTTGGAGTCAAAACAAGAGTTAACTTATTTTGGAATTCACTTAGATCAGTCCCTCTCTGGGAGTGCCTTAACCCCTTCACTCCTGGCCAAAATCTCGCAGGCAGCATTAGCTGCCAGACATACGATTTTGTGTCATAATATGTACTCGCATTATAAAAAATAGACACCACTGTATCCATCATTCTCTCTTTCACCCGTGAATTTTGATAACCATAGAAAATATGATGAAGCCAGTTTACAGAGTATGGGGGTCACGCAGGTACAACTACAATAGATATAATCAAGACGCCGACATCGGCATCCTCGCATACCCACTTGCTCCTCATGACGCCTACGTAGGCATCACCGTATGGAAGGGGTTAATGGATAAGATTGTATCCAAGTGTTCACATAAAGTAAAATTTTTGTACAGAAAAGTCAGAAATTTTTATATAGAAACAAAGAAGCTTCTGGTCTCACCCCTGATACAGCATCACTTTGATTACGCTTGTAGCTCTTGGTACAGTAGTATGAGCAGAAAAAAGTCTCGGCTACAGGTTGCATAAAATAAGATAATTAGATTTGTGCTAAATTTACCTCAACATAGTCATATTGGCATAGAAGAATTTAGCAAAGTAGGAATGTTACCTGTAACAAAACCATGTTTACAATGTTGTTCATAATTCTGCTCCTTCATATGGGAGCTGTAATTTTATGTTATCTGCTGAGAACCAAACCTGGAACAGTCAAGGGTCTTTTATTGTAACTCTTGCAGGTTACTTCACCAAAAACAGTTTTAACTTCACAGGTGCTCAATTATGTCCAGCAGTCTGATAGCAAGGTTACTTTCAAGAAAAAAGTCAAGGATTACTATATGTCTCAGCTATGGACTGTGAACAGCCTTGATTTTATGTACTACTAGCCTAATAAGGGGTACCAGACTCCATGAGTAATACCATCAAAATCTACATTCATTCATAACTGTTCTGACCTTTCCTTTTTGTTCTTCAGAGGTTTAACTTAGTATAACAATGTTTGATGTTCAAAACTGGTTTCCACCTTTGTTTTGCTTGTCAGGTATGGTCCAAGAACAGTTATGATCTGATAATAATATAAGCCTGGTGAATCAGGGTACCAGGCAACAAGGTAATTGGACCTTTCTCTCAAGCTCCTTGTTGCTTTACTCATACAAATATTGGTCCCTTGTACCCTGCTTCTGGTGCTTCAGATTATAATGTACTACTTCCTGGTGCTCAAACTAATGTGTATATGCCCACTCCGTCCTGAGGTACAAGGAAATTTTGTAATTAATTAACATATGTCCCAAGCTGCAATGTAGCATTCACTACAACAACATGTTGATATTGTTGATGGCCTACTACTTTCTATCCTGTGGTACTTGACATTTACGCTTACCTTGGAATGGTCCCCCCTTTATTGTTCTACACTTGCTGCTACAGCAGTAGAATAATGTAGTATATCACTAAGGGCACTACACTGATCTAGTACTCACTCATATTGTTTTGGTACCTTTTAGTAACATTTTGTTGTTCCTGATGCATATTGCAATGTTCTTTTATTGTGATGGTGCTCATGTTTTGTCTCAATATCCTGCGTGTTACGAACATTCTAGTAGTATTAGTAAGTCTATAATGTTTATGTGTCATATGTGTACTGATTGGTATTACTTATGACTGTCTCTGATCCCCTTAACCCCTATGTATGTTGTCTGTGTAACTTAGTATAGAAAAACAGTCTAATGAGGACCATAATGGAAATAAGCTTATGTGCTTTTTTGTGTTATCCTTGGCAAATGTAATTGTTATTTTGAACTGTGTTCTTTTCATTATCAGCATTTCATGTATGTGATTCATTGCCAAATAAAATTATTATTATTATCATTACAAGTCCATGACCATGAGAAGTCTCAAGACTAGTAGAGGTCTAGAGGCTAGACTTAAATTTTCTTCTTGGTTTCATGATGATAATAGATATGAGCTGTTGAAATAAGGCTGTTTCTTCAGATTGTCATGATTATAGATATGATTAAAAAAAATAACTCCTTTGAAAGCAAAAAGACTTTAATAATTTTTCTATTTCAGTAAATTGGTGTAAAAAATAATTCACCGATTCAACATAAATTTAAGTTAGGTTTTAGGATAGCTGCAGTACTGACTGGTTAGTGTACCGAGAGGCAATCTAAGGGTAAGGGCTAAGGCTCTTATATATGCACTTTTTAATGTGATGGTAGAGTTCTTTTAGCTGTGCATGCATGTAACATTACATTGATGGAATATGTTACATGATAGGTGATAGTAAGAATAGTATAAAAGGAAGGTCCTACATTGTTTTAGACATGCTCAGGTGATTTGTTGACCCACAAAACTTTCGCATGCGAAGTTGCATGTCAATTGGGCCAGGGGTTTGGATTTTACAAAGGCGGAACATGCCAACAGGAGACCTTTTGGTCCATATCTAGGTCAGATGCAAAAAAAATATATAATAATTATAAATAAATTAATAAATTGACAATAGTTGCCATGGCAACATGATAGGTGTTAATAAGAATAGTATAAAAGGAAGGTCCTGCATTGTTTTTGACATGCCCAGGTGATTTGTTGGTCCATAAAACCTTCATATGCCAAGTTGCATATCAATTGGGTCAGGGGTTTGGATTTTATGGATGATTATCTCTAAACTGACAATAGTTGCCATGTCAACATGAAAGGTGTGAGTAAGAATAGTATAAAAGGAATGTCCTACATTATTTTTGATATGCTCAAGTGATTTGTTGACCCATAAAACCTTCTTATCCTAGGTTGTATGTCAATTGGGGCAGCAGTTTGGGTTTTACTGATGATCATCTCTAAATTGAGAACTTGACAATTGCCATAAAAAGGCAAATTTAGTATGATGGAGATGTTCCACATTGTTTTTGACATACTCAGGTGATTTGTTGACCCATAAAACCCAAGTATTCCAAATTTCAATAAAATTGGACCAGTGGTTTAGAGTTTATGTGTATTTCTTTACCAAAATCTTTACAAATTACCACCCTTAATTCTCACACTTTGTTATGGTAAAGTCTAGCCAAGAAATCGGAATAGAAAAATAATTAAAAAAAATCATATCTCCCTTATTTTTTAAGCTATATATAAAAAAAAAAAAAAAAAGTGTTTTGTTGGTCCTACTAAATAACGCCCGGTAGCGACCAGCAATTTCCTATGGTGCCCAGGCATTGTGCAAGCCTATTTCTTCAGTTGCAATGGTTCATATCATATGAATGATTTGTCTACTAGTGAATGCATGAAAACAATAATTGAATTTAACAGGAGAAACAATGCACAAAGCGGAAAATCCTTTGCTGAATTTAGTGCCTGGACCGTGGCGGTGCCACCATCTTTGTTAATGTCCGGTCATTGGAAAATGTGGAATGGCTAAATTACTGGCAGTTAGGTTAGGTTAGGACCACGGTCCGGGCGCTAATTTCAGCAAAGGATTTTCCACTCTGTGCGTTGTTTCTCCTACTAAATTCAGCATTGTTTTCATGAATTCACTAGTAGACGAATCATTTATATGATATGAACCATTGGAACTGAAAAAAAAAACACACACACACACACACATCTAAATCCTCATGAAAGGCATAGAAATTACTGATAGAGAGAATCTGATAAAATGGGATAACAGAAATACAAGAGGACACGGAAAGAAAATAAAAAAAGACAGCTATAGAAGAGACTTGAAAAAGAACAGCTTTCCTCACAGAGTAATAAACAGTTGGAACAAGTTAGATGAGAAAGTGGTGTGTGCAAAAACAATACATGAATTTAAAAATAGTTTAGATAAAATGAGATATAGGTAAATACAACACCCAGGCACCATAGGAAATTACCGGTCGCTACTGGGCATCACCAGTCGCTGCCGGGCGTTAATTAGTATAACCCTGTTTTGTTTCTGAAACAATCTTTCATATGCAACAAGAATGGCCATTCCTGAGGATTTAGATGTGCAGTGGAGGTACAGTATAGCTTTATGTCATCCGCAAATAATATGCAAGTACATGTTATCTGCGGATGACATAAAGCTATACCTCCACTGCACATCTAAATCCTCAGGAATGGCCATTGCTGAACTGCAACAAAGCATTAACACTCTGTCCACCACAGCGTCTTCATGGGGCCTCAGGTTCAAGACAAATGTGTTCACTTGAGATTTAGCAGAGGCCAGACAAACACTATCAAAGATGGAGTATACAGTCTTTGTGATACTACGATAAAGCTTTCCCACTGCCACAAGGACCTAGGAGTGAAAGTGGATGATGGACTCAGATTCCACCAACACATCAGTGACACTGTACACAAGGTGGAGGGATTGCCACAAACCTTTTAAAAAGTAGTGTGTCGCTCCCCCCAGTTCCTGTTCTCCCTTCTTGTGTCTGATATCTGCCCTATCCTAGACTTTGCCTCACCTGTGTGGAACCTAGGGTTCATCGGAGACTGTAAGCTCCTAGAGTCAGTTCAAAGGAGATGGACAAAGCAAGTTATTGGTTTGTTCAATCTACCGTACAATGAAAAGCTCGACAGGCTAGACCTCTTCTCTGTCAAAGGCCGCCTACTGAGAACTGACCTAATACTCTGCTTCAAGATCTTTCATGGTCTCTCCACCATCTCCCACACTGATCTCTTCCAGCTCTCACCCAATTGTATCACGAGAGGGCACAGATTTAAAATACACCCTCAGCACACCAACACAGAAGCATGCAGAAGATCCCTCGCATTCAGAGTTATACAGAAATGGAACTCTCTTCCATCCGATGTGGTTGAAGCACAGTCCATCTCCATGTTCAAACACAGACTCCGCCAATTCCTAGGTGATGAGCTGTACAGTTACAGCCACCCCTGATTGTTTCAACAAACCCTCACACCCTATGACCTCCACACCCCATCCCACCTCACCCTACCCAAAAACTTTGCCAATCTAGAGAAACTCACAGTCAATCCAAACAAGACTATAAACCAACATACAACCTGACATATACCAGGGAACACAAAACCAATCCCACATTACATAAAATTATTGCCTGTATACCTGTCCATGTGATTGGAGTACCCTGTAGAAACTTGGGCCATTTTCCCCACATGGCAGTTATTTGGTCTAATGAGAGGTGATGTAGCCCCACCAGATGAGTTACCAGGTGAGTTTATTTTATTTTATTTTTAATTTTTTTTGCCCATACCTACCAATAATCAAGGACCACTGCCAGCCACTGTGGGGCTGCATGTTTTACATTTGGTTAAATTTGAAGTAACAATTAACTTACAAAATTCCTTTCTGTTGGTATAGCCCAACTATCAAGAGTTAACCAGACAAGTTATACCCTCGTCATGGACAGCGGTTTTTATAAATCATTATTTTACGTCTGCACCCAAACTACAACCTAGGTACGTGCGAAAACAAGCGCGGCGCTAAGATCGCGCTGGTACTGTTTACAACGCCATATTTTGCGACCCCCTGGATTTTGTTTGGCTTAGTTTGAATGCTTTGAGCGTTCAGCGTATGCGCAGGATATTCAAATTATCTTGTTGTTGTGCAAGTGTATGCCCGATTCTTTAAAAGCAAATAAATATTCACCTATTTAAACGCAAATTTGGTTATCAACCTCGGCAAATTAGTTTTCCGAGTGAAAATATTAAGGTAAGACATCAATAATAT
Source organism: Oratosquilla oratoria (assembly GCF_046742065.1). NCBI lineage: Eukaryota > Metazoa > Arthropoda > Malacostraca > Stomatopoda > Squillidae > Oratosquilla > Oratosquilla oratoria. Next base: position 13,157,329 of record NC_134803.1, on the reverse strand, counting down.
ACTATTGTAATGTAATATTGTTGTTTTTTAACTTATTTTCTCCCGTATATGAGCAGCTCAAGATCGTTGGGTAATATACACTTGGTGATTTTTTGACCCAAAAATCTTCACATGCCAAGTTGCATGTGCGCTGAATGGCCTACTGGCTCCGCCGTTTGGCCTTCAAGCCAAAAATTCCATAAATCAATCAATCAACCAAGTTGCATGTCAATTGGGCCAGTGGTTTGGATTTTATTGATTATTTCTAAATTGACAACAGTTGCCATGGCAACATGATAGGTGTTAGTAAGAATGGTATACGAAGAAGGTCCTGCAATGTTAATGCTCAGGTGATTTATTGACCCATAAATTTTATGGGTAAAATCACCTGAGCATGTCATTAACATTGCAGAACCTTCTTCTTATACCATTCTTACTAACACCTATCATGTTGCCATGGCAACTGTTGTCAATTTAGAAATAATCAATAAAATCCAAACCACTGGCCCAATTGACATTCAACTAGGCATGTGAAGGTTTTTGGGTCAACAAATCACCAAGTGTATAATACCCAATGATCTTGAGCTGCTCATAACCAGGAGAAAATAGGTTAAAAACAATTTTCTTACATTAAAATAATATTTTATTGATGCCTTACCTTAATATTTTTACTCGGAAAACTAATTTGCCGAGGTTGATAACCAAATTTGCGTTTGAATCGGTGAATATTTGTTTGCTTTTGAAGAATCGGGCTTTATGATAAAACCTTCACATGCCAAGTTGCATGTCAATTGGGCCAGCGGTTTGGATTTTATTGATTATTTCTAAATTGACAACAGTTGCCATGGCAACATGATAGGTGTTAGTAAGAATGGTATAAGAAGAAGGTCCTGCAATGTTAATGACATGCTCAGGTGATTTGTTGACCCATAAAATCTTCACATGCCAAGTTGCATGTCAATTGAGCCAGCGGTTTGGATTTTATTATTTCTAAATTGACAACAGTTGCCATGGCAACATGAAAGGTGTTAGTAAGAATAGTACAAGAAGAAGGTCCTTCAATGTTAATGACATGCTCAGATGATTTGTTAACCCATAAAACCTTCACATGCCACGTTGCATGTTAATTGGGCCAGCGGTTTGGATTTTATAGATTATTTCTAAATTGACAACAGTTGCCATGGCAACATGATAGGTGTTAGTAAGAATGGTATAAGAAGAAGGCCCCGCAAGGTGATTTGTTGAACCATCAAACCTTCACATGCCAAGTTGCATGTCAATGGGGCCAGTGGTTTGGATTTTATTGATTATTTCTTAATTGACAACAGTTGCCATGGCAACATTACAGTTGATTACAGTTGACATTTTACTGGAAGAGGCCTTCTTTAGCCTATGACTCCAGTGTAGCAGCCTGATTTCTAGTGTGATGTTGGTGCTGGCCGCGTGCAGTGTTAATTTGTGCTCTATATTTATATATTTGTTCTTGTCCCTCCCAGAATTTGTCTAGCCTTGCCTCAAAACTTTTGACTGTGTCTGCATCTACCACCCATTCTGGCAGGTCATTCCAATTATTAATGACTCTGTTATTAAAGGAGTACTTTCTCAGGTCCAACCTTGCTCTTGGCTTAAATATTTTTCGACTATTTCCCCTTGTACTGGACCCCTCTCTAAATTCAAAGAGACCCTCAGTGCAGTTTCTGTCATATAAACCAGTGACGATTTTGTAGGTCTCAATTTGATCTCCCCGGGATCTCCTGTACGCCAAGGTGGGCAAGCTCAACTTCCTCAGCCTCTCTTCGTACGACAACTCCTTGAGGGATGGCAATAATTTAGTTGCTCTCCGCTGTACATTCTCCACAGCCTCCAAATCCTTCACCAGATGGGGACACCAAACCGGGTTGGCGTACTCCAAGTGCGGCCTTACAAGAGCCGTGTACAGAGGCTTGAAAATGTATGGTTCTAAATGTTGAAAGGTCCTTCTGATCAGCCCTACTAACATATTGGCTTTATTGATCTTTTCTGCCAGGTGTATGGAGAAGTTTAGTTTATCATCTATGATCACCCCTATGTCTTTTTCATTTCCTGTCTTACTGATGTTGCCGTACATACTATAACCCTTCTCTTCCATTGTGGTCCTCCCTAACCTCATATACTTGCTCTTCTCTGGATGAAAACTTAGGAGCCACCTCTCTGTCCATTCTTTGAGTTCGTCCAGATCCCACTGTAACCTATCACAGTCTTCCGTGCTTTGTATTGTCCTGTATATCTTAGTGTCATCTGCATATAGATACACTTTACTTCCATTCACTGCTGCCTCTGGCAGGTCATTGATAAATATTACAAAAAGCATGGGGCCAAGAACAGATCCCTGCGGGACTCCGCTTGTTACTTCCTTCCATCCAGAAGCCTCTCCATTTATCAACACCCTCTGTTTTCTCCCTGTTAGAAAGTTCTGAATCCATCTCAATATTTTACCTTCTACCCTGTAGCTTGATATTTTTTCTATCAGACGTTTATGTGGTACTCGGTCGAAGGCTTTCATAAAGTCCAAGTACACCACATCCACAGCCAATCCTTCATCCATTGCCTCAGTCCAGTCATCCAGTACCTTTATTAACTGTAATGTAGTTGATCTTCCAGAAATGAAGCCAAACTGTTTCTCACTAAATAACTTATTCTCCTTCATATGTCTAATTACCTCCTCCCGCAACAGTGACTCCATAACCTTGCATAGGACACTTGTTAGGCTGACAGGTCTGTAATTTCCTGGATCGCATTTGTTGCCTTTCCACGATAGGTGTTAGTAAGAATGGTATAAGAAGAAGGTCCTACAATGCTGTTGACATGCTCAGGTGATTTATTTACCCATAAAACCTTCACATGCCAAGTTGCATGTCAATTGGGCCAGTGGTTTGCATTTTAATTATGATAATCTGAAAATTGACAACTTCATGGTTGCCATGACAAGGCAAATATGGTATGATGGAGATGTCTCACATTGTTTTTGACATGCTCATGTGATTTGTTGGTCCTTAAAACCCAATTATTCCGAATTTTAATAAAATTGGACCAGTGGTTTAGAGTTAATGTATATTTCTTTACCGAAATCTTTACAAATTACCATCTTTAATTCTAACATTTTGTTATGGTAAAGTCTAGCCAAAAATGCGGGCTAAAAAAATAACTCAAAAATCGTATCTCCCTTATTTTTCAAGCTATTTCAAAAATTTTAAAAACATTCTGTTTCTAATAAAGTTGTCTTTCATATGCAACAATAATTTAAGGGTTATTTTTTATTTTTATTTTGTGCCCGTACCTATACAACCATTGAGTCACACATAATAAACATGAACACTAGGCTGAGCCTCGTTGGCTGAAAGAGCCTATAACCTGGAATTTGTGTGTGAAATTCTGTATGTGAGGATAAATCATAAAGCATATAATGATATATGTTTTGAGATCGTCGAACAACACAAACGTTCTGATGAACACCATTACCGCGGCGCTTCATTATCTAAAATATTATAATAAGTAAACTGAATACGTATCAAATATATGTAATAGTGGCTTACCAACATATCGTTCAAGACATCTGTAACTTTCTGTTCCGTCATAGTGAAGATTTTATCTTATTTCATGGCATCTGAAGACTTCTTGGGTCACTCAACATTTAACAACATAAACAATGGTGAAAACAACAAGAAAAATTAATTATGTATCATATCGGTTTAAACCAAAATTAGTTAAATTAGATAGACCTCTCTTGTGGTTTTCCTATCATTTTATTTTTACTAAACATCTGGATTCAACAAAACCAATCAAGTTACATTAATTCTGTCTGAACATTTTTGGTGAAATAAGGCTTGGTATATCTTCCATGTTCGAACAGAGAACGGAGCGGAAGGTACAGCCAGCATTATGAGGAAGGCTGTCGTTTAGTAATTTATATAGCACTACTATATTTCTGTTATTAAATTACATAGTATAATGGATCAGCAGCCTATGTCTGTTACTGTGCAACGAACGTTGAAAGATCTCGACCAGTTCATCAAAAGTGGAAGTAGTCGAAATCAAGCTTCAACTCTGTCACCCGTACTCAATTATTCTTCTGATGGTGATACCACAAATACATTCTTCGATGGAGCACTTGGTTTATCATCGTCAAGAAAAAGACAGTTGGATTCCTTGACAGGTTTAAGTAAGAATATCTTGCAACACTAATTATGTGTTATTGGAATGAAAGTGTATACCGGAATCGTGTAGAAACCTATAGGCTATAGGGGATATTAGGGATAAGATACTGTTCTTGATATGATTGCTTAAGTTTAATAAGTAGAAATAGAAACTAAGAAAGCTTTTTTCACACTAGACAAAAGTGAATAGACGATGGACCATGGAATAAATACATAAGGCCAGCCTTATGTTAGATGTGAAATGTACTTTCCCAGTCACAAGGATAGCCTATTCTATTGATTTCTAAATTGGTTTACCAAATGGAGGGGCAATTGTAATTACCTAGTTGTATTTTACGGGAAGGGGAGCTATGCTCGTGGTGTCCCGTCTTCACATGTCATTTTATCTAAACTATTTTTAAATTCATGTATTGTTTTTGCACACACCACTTTCTCATTTAACTTGTTCCAACTGTCTATTACTCTCAAAAGATGTTATGAAAGAAAAGACAGTATTTTTTTTTAGAAGTGCACACCTCGATATAGTAATAGAAAGTGAAATTATTTTGTAAATTAAAATACAACATAATTACATTATTTTTGGCAGGAATCAATAATAGAAACAGTTGCTGGTATTATTTTAGTTGTGCACACCTATATAATATAGCATTAGAATATTAAATATTAATTTTGTAAACTATATGTATGAATATTGAATGTCATATATGCAAATTTCTTGGCAGAAATAAAAAACAAAAAACCTTGTTACAAGTAAATTTAGGTATTAGTTGTGCACACGTACATGATATAGCATTAGAAAATTAAATATTAATTTGATAAATTATAAGACCTGAACATAATATGCAATTTTCTCAGCAGAAAAAAAAAAGCCTTCCTATAAGGAAATTTACTAATGAATGAAGCTACTAGGATATGTTATGGATGCCATGCCAGCCCATTCACTATCAGACTATGGCTTTCATATGGACTGGGTGTTCTCCAACTCCAGGTCACATTGATAAGTGCTGTTATGAAGACAATAGGGTTTCCTTGGACTTTGAGAGAACACAGGGTTCTGCTGTCGTCTGTTAATTGCCTGAGGTATGATAATAATCAGGCCATCGGCATCCATGATGATGACAACAACCTGGATCTTTAAGATTTGAGGTACCAAATTACTAAACATTGGTTAGGTAATCTAGGTTAGGTTAGAATAGACTAATTTATCATCCTTTCATTTCTTCGATCTCAGCATCTATCAAGACAAACATGGCATATTATTCAACCACCACGACTTCATTTGTTAGAAAATAGGTTTTAGCAACTTTTTTGTTATTGATTTCCACCAAGAAAATTGCATATTACGTTGAACTATTATAATTCACAAAATTGATAATTAATTTTCTATTGCTATATCGTGAACTTATGCACAACTAAAATTTTCTCTAAGTTTACTAAATAATAAATCATGATATGGTAGCTAGGTCAACATGAAAATGGAATTCCTGGTATTTGAGCTGAAGTAGTTCTCATGGGATGCAAAAAGTCGCTATGAGTATAATGCAATTTGAATTATCCATCTAGCTGTCCTAGTTCTCGAGATATTGCATTTTGAATGGAATTAAATCAGGCCTATTTTGTCCGAGGAAATCGGACCGAAACGTGCAGTCTGACTAATCGCCGATCAAACGTAAACAATGACGGTTTTTACTGACAAGCATAATTTTATATAAAAATTTAGCATATGGTTGCATTATTTGACCTATTTTCTTTAAGATGTGTGATTTCCATGTAATTTGATCATAGAATTACGTTTTTATCCTGTGCAAAATTACCCACCACAGCTACGAATACCGTCAAATTACATGAAAATCACACATATTAAAGAAAATAGTTTGAATAATTCAACTATATGCAAGCTATTACACTAATAACACAATAATAAACTTGATAGTGTAGTTTGATCCATACCACCAGTGATCATAGATAGCGGGCAGGACGAATCGTAGCTGTGGTCCGTACTATTACGGAGAATAAAAACGTAACTTCTCTTTGATCAAATTACATGAAAATCACACATTTCAAAGAAAATAGTTCAAATAATTCAACTATAAGTCTATTACACTAATAACATAATAGCAAGAAACTTAATAGAGTGAAGTTTGATCCATACCACCAGTGATAGATAAGATGGCGAGATGGATGTTGAGGTTGTTATCCGATAATCCGACCCGATAGAAAAAAAATAATAATTAAAACCACCGATTTCTCAGCTCTACCTTAACATGCTGCCTTTATTTTGGTATTAGAATAATCTGAAAGACTAGTAGTTTTTGTTTATTTTAATTAGTTGCCAAAACTCTGAATTTATCTAGCTCATTTTTTACGCTGAAACATAAACCAATTTTCGATTTACTGCTGAATGCAAGCCGCCATGTTTATCTTTTGTTTTTATGTACCGACATGTAATTGTTTGAAATTTACTACAATTGTAGTAAATACACACGCATAACATTTGTATGAATGAAATTTCCGGCGGTATGTAAATTTGGCCGTTTGCATGGCGTGCGCATAAAATGACACGCTATTGTGCTCGTCATCGACGGTGGCGCCTCTGGTGGTGTTTGACCTACCTAGATATGGTATGGATGCCATGCCAGTCCTGTGACTATCAAGACGATGGCTTTCACGTTGTGGACCAGGTGTTCTCCAACTCCAGGTGATGTTAATAAGCACTGTTACAAAGCCAATAGGGCGTCCTTGGACTTTTTGAGAGAACACGCAGTTCTACCATCATCTGGTAATTGTCCGAGGTACAATAATAATCAGGCTGTCAACATCCATGACGATGACCCGGATGATCTTAAATTTGAGGTACCGAATTACTAAACTTTGGTTAGGTTACATAGTTAGGTAAGGTAGGTTAGGTTAGAATAGACTAATTTATCATCCTTTCATTTCTTCAACCTTGGCACGTATCAAAACAAGCATGGTATATTGTTCAACCGCCGTGACTTTGTTAAAAAATAGGTCATAGCAAATTTTTTGTTATTGATTTCCGCCAAGAAAATCTCGTTGATCTTTTATAATTTACAAAATTAATAATTAATTTCCTATTTCTGTATTGTGAAGGTGTGCGCAACTTAAATTTTACCTAGTTGCTAAAAGATAGAAAGACAAAATTGTGTAGATTCCTTTAGATGCAATCTTTTTGATAAATTTGGAAGTCGGAGATGATGACAGCCTGATGACCTCTAGAATTACAGGTACTGCTTTACTAAATGCAAGTTAGGTTAGGTAGGCAGGTTTGATTAGGTTAAGTTGGGTTAGAACAAAAATTTGGCATACTTTAATTTCTGACCTCCGCTGCTACCAAAACAAACATGGCATCACAAGTAGTCAAAGCGGCTACATTTGTTTATTGCTTTTAGCAACTGTTTCTAATATTGATTTCCACCAAAAATAATGTATATTACATTGATGTATTATAATTTACAAAATTTAGTTTATTTAATTTTCCATTACTATATTGTTTAGGATGTACAAAGAAAAGAAAAGAGAAGTAAAGCAAAAGGTAAAGGAGGCAAAGAGGAGAGCAGATGTGAAATGGGGTAGGAGTATGACAGAAAATTTTGAAAGTAATAAAAAGATGTTTTGGAAAGAAATTAAGAGAGGAAGAGGAGGCGAATCAAGTAGGGAAGAAAAGGTAAAAGGTACAGATGGAGAGTTGATAATGGAAGAGATGGCAGTGAGGGGAAGATGGGCAGAATATTTTAGGGAGTTGCTGAATGTGAAGGAGGATAGGGAAGGAAAGATAGCTGCAGTGGGAAATGCGAAGAAAATGAGAGTGAGGAGAATGGAGGAGAAATAAGGAAGGATGAGGTGAAGGCAGCTGTAAAGATGATGAAAGCAGGTAAGGCACCTGGTCTGGATGGATGTCATGCAGAATGTCTGAAAAAGGGAGGTGCAGTGATGGTGGACTGGTTGGTGAGGTTATTTAATGTTTGCTGGAGAGAGGATAGAGTACCGGAGGACTGGAGTAGTGCCTGTATAGTTCCTCTTTACAAGGGAAAAGGGGACAAGTGTGAATGTAGTAATTTCAGAGGGATTAGCCTGTTGAGTGTAGTAGGGAAGGCTTATGGGAGGATCTTAATTGAGAGGATTAGGAGAGGAACAGAGGGAGTAATTGGTGAGGAACAGTGTGGATTTAGGACGGGTAGAGGTTGTGTAGATCAGATCTTTGTGGTAAGACAGATATGTGAGAAAGCTATAGGAAAGGGGAAGGATGTTTTTTGGGCTTTCATGGATCTGGAAAAGGCTTATGATAGGGTAGACAGAAAGGCACTGTGGGAGGTTATGCAGATTTATGGGATAGGAGGAAAGCTTTTGGGAGCTGTCAAGAGTTTTTATGAGAGTAGTAGAGCATGTGTTAGGATTAGAAATGGAGAGAGTGAGTGGTTTGAAGTAAAGGTGGGACTTCGTCAAGGATGCGTTATGTCGCCCTGGCTGTTCAACTTATACATGGATTGGGTGGTGCGAGAGGTGAATGCTAGGGTAGTGAGTCAGGGATTGGAGATGGTTAAAGAAAATGGAGAAAAGTGGGAGGTGAGCCAGCTGTTGTTTGCGGACGACACTGCGCTTGTGGCAGGGTCAGAGGAGGGATTGAGGAAGCTGGTGGCAGAGTTTGGGAGAGTATGTGATAGAAGAAAGCTAAAGATAAATGTGGGTAAAAGTAAGGTGATGAGATGTACAAGGGGTGAAAGTGGCAGTAGACTGGAAGTGAACATTAAGGGAGAGCGACTGGAGGAAGTGGATAGTTTTAGATACTTGGGTGCAAGTGTAGCAGGAAAAGGTGGAGTGGAGGTAGAATGTAGATTGAGAGAAGCGAGTAAATGCCTTGGTGGTTTAAAGAGTGTAATGAGGAATAGACATTTGGGAATGGATGCGAAGAGGAGACTGTATGAAGGAGTGATTGTGCCAACAGCACTGTATGGGGCAGAAACGTGGAACATAAGAGAAGAAGAGAGAAGGAGTTTGAATGTGTTTGAGATGAGGTGTCTGAGAAGTATGGTGGGGGTTACTAGGCTAGATAGAGTGAGAAATGAGGAGGTGAGAAGGAGAACAGGGGTGAAAAAGGATTTGGGAGATAGGGTCGATGAAAGAATATTAGGATGGTTTGGACACATGGAAAGAATGAGTGAAGAAAGACTAGTAAAAGAGGTATGGAAGGCAGATGTGGAGGGAGTGAACATGAGGGGACGTCCTAGGATGAGGTGGATGGATGGGGTGAAGGGGGCTTTGGGGAAGAGGGGAATGTCTGTTGAGGAAGGAAGGGAGAGGACGGAAGACAGAGGTGAGTGGAGAATGGTTGTATATGGATGATGTTGTGACTGCATGAGGAGGAATGGGCGGGGAAGTGGGGGGTGGGGTAGTATGTGTGAGTAATTTTTGACTCAGCCAGAAGGGATTTCTCCCCGTCTTCTCCTTTAATGCATGGGGGGACAGAGAGGGGGGGTCGCCGTTTAAATGAAGCGGCCTCGCTGTGGATGTACTGTGTCTTGCGACACTGCTTCTGACCCAGGGCGGTGGGCAGGGTGCAGGGATGACCCGTCATCCAGGAGGTGCTCAGATGAGAGGAAGGGTGGGAGGGGTGTGGAGTGTATTTAGGGATGAAATGGGTGGGAGTGTTTTTGTGCCTTTCCCTTTTTGGCTACCTCCCTTGGAAGGGGGAAAAAGCCTTGGTATATGTATGTATGTATGTATATTGTTTAGGTGTGCACTTCTAAAAATTTATTGAAAAAATAAAAACTTAAAAGTGGCTGTTGGCCAAGGCAGCCCTGGTATATTAATTCTTATTTTTAGTTTATTTATTTATTTGTTTATACATTTTTTTTTTTTATCAAATCCATTATGATAGTCATTGTATCAAATAATTGATGCTTCAACTTTCACAGATCAACCTGCAGCTGCACACTAGTTGGCAATGGCCCTCGGGCCTTCCCATAAATATCTCTTGAGAAGAAATGTAACAAGTAATGTGGTCCCCTGACTTCTAAGTACATTTACATAGGAATTTACCTACTGAGTTGTATGTTACAGGAAGGGGAGCTATGCTGGTGGTGTCTCATATTTAGCTTACTCTTAAATTCTTATATTGTTTTTGCACACACTGTTCTTTCATCTAATATGTTCTATACATCCACCACTGTAGAGAAAGCTGTTCTTTTTCAGGTCTTTTGGGGCATTCTCTGGCAGATTGATCAACCAATGCTTAACACCCTCATCTCTCAGATTTTGCTGAAATTTTGTATAGAGGAAAATTGTGGGCCCTGAATCCATTTCTGAAATTTTTAGATAGATTGAACGAATGGTTCAAAAGATATGACCTCGGGAAATTTGAGGTCGCATGTGAGGTCATATGTTTTCAGTGAACCATAACTTGGTTAATAATGATCAGAATTGCATATATGTATATATATTTAGAATCAGAAAAAGCCAAGGAATTCAAATACAGTCAAAGCCCTGGTATCCGGCCTTCTTGTATCCGGCACTTCAAATAACCGGCATATTTTTCACGAAAATCGAAAAATTGTGATAAGGATAGACGTATAAAAAAAAAAAAAATCCCGCGTGTGTTTAAAATCCCTGCGCTTGGTTGTAGTTGCTCTCACCACCACCAGGGCTTTATTGTGTATTTACCGCCAAACGTAACAAGTGTGATCCAGCCCATGGATCAAGGAGTGATTCAAAACTTTAAAAAGAATTGTCGGAAAAGTTCTATGCGCAAACTAGTTTATTTTGAGGACGGTTGCATTTCCGAATTCCATGTAGGTTTAATGTTAAAGATGCTATTTTTATGGAATCGCTAGCTTGGGAGGATGAAAAACAACAAACTCTAATGCGATGTTAGTGAAAATCATATCCGCAAATAATGTTTGAAGATCAGGAAGGGAATAAAAATTTTTGAGGGTTTTCCATCGGCAAGAAAGAATCGGTGGTGAAAGAATTGAAAGATGGGTTATCGCGCTAAACTTTGCATTAGTGACGAAGCGATACAAGTGTGTGTAGATATGGACAGTGACCGAGCAGCAACATTCTCACTTAGTGATGATGAAATTTTACAATCACTTCCCGATGAACAGGCAAAAACGACAGAGGCAGATAGTGAAGAAGACGACCCTGAGATGAAAGTGTCGTGGAAGGATGCAGCGAAGGGTCTAGCAGTGTTTGTGAAATTTGCAGAACAGTGCACAAATAAAGAGGAAAAAATTCTAAGCAGAGACATCATATATTTTATGAAAGTTGGTACAAAAAGTTTAGTGAAAGAAAACTCGAGTGTAGAGGTGAATGCACCCTCTCAGCCACCAACACTGAACGCGGCCATTCACAACTCCGTCGTAAAATTATCAGATGATGAATTAGATAACTGGTAATGCTGTGATGATTATAACTGATGTATATTGATTGGATTTACTCTATACTGATAGAATTTACAATATATAGACATGTGGATGTGTTTATTATTAAAGCGAATTAAGATCTATTAATAAGTAAAAGAACAATATAAATATATGTATTTTTTTTTAATATCCCTTCCCGTATCTGGTACGTCTTCGGCCCCATTGGTGCCGGATACAAGGGCTTTTACTGTATACAGTTTTTAAAGCTCTAGGCTGAAAAATAAAAAAGTTTTACAAAAAATAAAATTTTAAGGTTACAATTTGACCTCTGGGGTATCAAATGAATTTTTTTAATAGATGTAAAAAATGAAGGCAAGGGCATTAGCTATTAGAATCAGCAAAAAAAAGTTTATGTATGTAACTATTTTTCATAAAACTAACCTATAAATGATCACCATATTCCTAAGTCTGGCGTCAGTTCTACCTATTTTTCCACACTTAAGCTCATATTTTGACATAGATTTTTTTTACATACATACATATACCAAGGCTTTTTCCCCCTTACAAGGGTTTGATATAGATTTTTTTTACATACATACATATACCAAGGCTTTTTCCCCCTTACAAGGGAGGTAGCCAAAAAGGGAAAGGCATAAAATCATTTCCACCCATTCCATCCCTGAATACACTCCACACCCCACCACCCTCCCTCTCATCAGAGCACCTCCAGGATGACAGGTCATCCCTGCACCTTGTCCACTGCCCTGGGTCAGAAGCGGTGTCGCAAGACACAGCACATCCACAGCAAGGCCGCTTCATTAAATCGGCGACCCCCCCTCTCCGTCCCCCCATTGCATAAAAGGAGAGGACGGGGAGAAATCCCTTCGGGCTGCGTCAATTTTGCTCACACATTCTTTCCATGTGTCCAAACCATCCTAATATTCTTTCATCAACCCTATCTCCCAGCTCCTTTTCCACTCCTGTTCTCCTCCTCACCTCCTCATTTCTCACTCTATCTAGCCTAGTAACCCCCATCATACTTCTCAGACACCTCATCTCAAACACATTCAAACTCTTTCGCTCTTCTTCTCTTATGTTCCATGTTTTTTTTGTTTTTTTGTTTTTTTATAGATATAAAAACAAAGACAGAATTATTAGCAATGAGAAACAATCATAAAATGTTTGGTAATGTTAGTACTTTTTATGTAACTAATTTACAAGTGAAAATAAAAAATCATTGTTGGTACTTTTCATGTCATTTAAGAAAACACCAAATTTATAAATTGCATATATATTCCAGGAATTGTAATATCTTAGTCCTTAGATTTGAGGTTGGCAAACACCAAGCATATAAGAAATGAAACTTATTTTACTGTTAACCCCTTCCATACAATGATGCCTACGTAGGCGTCATGAGGAGCAAGTGGGTACACGAGGCTGCCATATCGGCGTATTGATTATATTTATTGTAGTTGTACCTGCGTGACCCCCATACTCTGTAAACTGGCTTCATCATATTTTCTATGGATGTGAAAATTCACGGGTGAAAGAGAGCGAGCAATGCAGGGGTTACTTTATTTTTTATAATGCAAGTATTTTGACGCAACATCGCACGTCTGGCAGCTAATGCTGCCCATGAGATTTTGGCCCGGAGTGAAGTGGTTAACCTGCACTGAAAATATATATGACAAAGAACAATGTTCACCTACTTTAAGGATTCATGTGCTAGCCAACACCAGTCTTGCATTTGCAATGCTTTCATCAATTTCTTTTTTGGAAAAAATGTATTGAATTCTGCTGCCTCCTCCTAGGCTAGGACAACTCATTACAGATAATATATGATGTCCTGGTACAGCACATGAATCCTTGTTTGAGGGATAATAATATGAATTTGTTCCTGATGACCCAGAAGGGTGTAGAAAGTTCACTATGAAATCATCAAAATCTTCACAGTATTCTTCCACAATTCTATACCAAACTTCCTTGTTGTAAATACACCCAACATACTCTCCTGGTTTGATATGCTTTGGGTCACCAAGTATTTTAGGTTCATCAGAAATGTGACCTTTCCTTATTCTTTTCTTTTCTCCAATGCCACTTGAGATGGGATACACCATCAGCTCTTCCTTGTTCAGGGGTGCAAGAATTGAGGTTGAAGGATTTTCCACTATGAAGCAATCACTGTCACTTTTCACATCTTTAACCACTTCCATACGGTGATGCCTACGTAGGCGGCATGAGGAGCAAGTGGGTACTCGATGTTGCCGACGTCGCCATCTTGATTATATTTATTGTAGTCGTACCTACGTAATTTTCATTCTCTCTAAACTGGCTTCATCAGTTTTTTATGGGTATCAAAATTCACGGGTGAAAGAGAGAACGATCGATATAAGCGGTGACTATATTTTATGATGCGAGTATTATTATGACACATCGTACGTCTGACAGCTAATGCTGCCCGCGAGATTTTGAACCGGAGTTAAGAGGTTAAATTCAAAACAGTATTCTGTTACTGTACTCCAAGGGTAGGAGAAATAGAATAAGGTAAGCAGAGTAAGCTTTAGAGACCGCTTTGTGTTTTGTTGTTGATTTGTGTTTTCTCTTTGTCTAAAGGAGGAGTGAAATGGCTTGTGAAGGTTGTGTGAACCTGGAGGACTGTCTCAGGATGTGTGAGGAGGAAATTCGTCTTCCCAGGAGTGCACTCCGTGAAAAGAGTGAACCCTCCCCACAACCCAAAGAGCGTTCCACTTCTTCCCCTTCTGTCACTGCTGTGAGCGAGTGGCGCTCCGCGGGGTCCCGTTTGTCGAGCCCACATTCGGTAGGCGTGTGCCCTGTGGGAGCAACCGCTGGCTCTAGCCAATCGTTTTGCTCTACTGGAGGATGAAGTGGCTGAAAATCAGGAGTTCTTGGTGGTGGGGGACTCCATGGTGCGAGGCTATGACGACATCCTGCAGTGGAAAACTAAGCGACGTTACAAGCTTGTATGTCAACCGGGCCGTGGGATCGCCGATTGTACCCAGTCCATCAGGGAGCAAGGACGGACGAACACGGTTACGATTGTTCATACGGGAAGTAACGATGTAGGTAGGGTGAGATCAGAGGAACTTGTTCGGAATTACAGGGTCCTCCTTCAGGAGATGAAGGAATGTGGGAGCCGTCACGTAGTCTGTGGGATCCTCCCGAGGATCTATGCAGGCTCGTGTTGGAACAGTAGAGCCATAGGGATCAATGATAGGATATCGCAATTGTGCACACAATTGGGATACCAGTTTCGTGATCCTTGGTATATCTTTTCCAGGTGTCATGACCTTTACGCTTCTGATGGGATCCACCTTACCCGCAGAGGCAAAGATGTTCTTACAAACCTCATTGTGGGAGTTTGTAATGAACTAGTTCCTTTTTTGGGGTAGAAGCCTAAAGGGAAGGGGAAATAGAGTGTACATGGGAAAACAGAATAGAGTATAGCATTAATGTAGAACAATAAGCCAGTATAGGACAAAATGTAATTTTAGGATATAATGTCGGTAGAGGACGAAATGTTACATTAGGATGTAATGTCAAAGGACAAAATATCATAATGGGATGTAATGACAGTGGATGACAAAAGATCACAATGGGATGTAATGATAGTGGAGGACAAAATATCACGATGGGATGTAATGATACTGGAGGAGAAAATATCACGGTAGGATATGAAGTCAGTGGAGGACAAAATATAATTTTAGGAAGGGATGCTGAACAGAATATCAATGAAGGCCAAAATATCATGATGGAATGTAATGACAGTGGAAGACAAAAGATCACAATGGGATGTAATTACAGTGGAGGAAAAAATATCACGGTAGGATATAATGTCACGAGGACAAAATATAATTTTAGGAAGGAATACTGCACAGAATGCCAGTGAACGACAGGAGGCTGGTGTGATTCACGGTGACGTAGGGGGACAAAGTGTACAGAAGAGATCGGATGACTGTGATCGACCAGATGTCCGTGATGGGGGAAATATTAACCACTTCACTACGGGACTTAAATCTGGCGGGCAGCAGCCAATGCCAGCCGTACGATGTGTCGTAATAATACTCGTATCATAAAAGATAGTCACCGCTTATATCGATTGTTCTCTTTAATCTGTGAATTTTGAAAAACACAGAGAATGGGATTAAGAGCAGATTAGGGAGAATGTAAAAACACAGGGGCGACTACAATAAATATAATCAAGACGTCGATATGGCAGCGTCGCGAATCCACTTGCTCCTCATGACGCCTACGTGTGCGGCACCATATGGAAGGGGTTAATTTTGATGGGAGAAATGTTAATGAGGTATTGAATGTCAATGAAGGACCAAATGATAATATAGAGCAAGGTACATACATATACCAAGGCTTTTTCCCCTTACTAGGGAGGTAGCCAAAAAGGGAAAGGCATAAAATCATCCCCACACATTCCATCCCTGAAAACACTCCTCACCCCTCCACCCTCCCTCCCATCTTAGCACCTCCTAGATGACGGGTCATCCCTGCACCCTGACCCTGGGTCAGAAGCAGCGTCGCAAGACACAGCACATCCACAGCAAGGCCGCTTCATTAAATCGGCGACCCCCCTCTCCATCCCCCCATATAAAGGAGAGGACGGGGAGAAATCCCTTCGAGCTGCGTCAAAATTTTGCTCACACACACTACCTCACCCCCCATCCCCCCGTCCATTCCACCTCATGCATCACAACATCTTCCATATACAACCATTCTCCATTCACCCCTGTCTTCTGTCCTCTCCCGTCCTTCCTCAACAGACATGCCCCTCTTCCCCAAAGCCCCCTTCACCCCATCCATCCATCTCATCCTAGGACGTCCCCTCATGTTCACTCCCTCCACATCTGCCTTCCATACCTCCTTTACTAGTCTTTCTTCACTCATTCTTTCCATGTGTCCAAACCATCCTAATACTCTTTCATCAACCCTATCTCCCAACTCCCTTTCCACCCCTGTTCTCCTCCTCACCTCCTCATTTCTCACTCTATCTAGCCTGGTAACCCCCATCAAGGTATAAATATAAAACAAAATGATAATGTAAGACATGATATTGAAACTCAAAATGTGTCAAAAAAAATAATCACGAGTATCTTAACACCATGTACAGTCAAACCTCGGAACCCCAGACTAATTGGGGGGAAGGGCGGTCCGGTCATCGAAAATGTCGCCCTAACACCCGTAGATTTTCGTAGTGGTATATGTATAGGTAATGTATGATATGGCATAGAAACACATAAGAATAATACTCTAACACTGTAATAATAATAATAATAATTCTGTGATAATAACTGTAATAAAGGCATGTAAATGTACTGTACTGTATTTTTTATTACGTTAGGTACTAACTACTGGGCTCAATCTTTTGCTTTTTTGAAATGATAGGATATGGTACAGTACATTTAGTGTATTAATAAAAAGTAAAAGTTTTCATTTAACTTACCCTACAATGTATTTACACAATGTACAGGATACTGGACCCTGAGATTAATCTGACTCAGAGTACGATGTTTCCATCAGGATACCAGGTCCCGGTTGAGGGTCTGGGATGTGGCTGTGATCTGGTATAGGGTTCTCTAGGGTACTGGTAGCAGGCCTAGGACGAGGGGCAAAAAAAGAGCTGATCTTGGACTGCTTGCCTCCCTTGTGCTGTTGCTTTATTATAAACTCCCTTAACAACGTAAGCTGTGTGTAGTGGCTGGCGGCTTCTTGTTCTTTGGTGTACTCTGTATATCTGATAATTTTGTCCACACAGGCTCGGAGTTCAGACAGTTTGTACTTAGGGGCAGGCTCATCCTCCTCCTCTTCCTCCTCTTCATCATCGTTGTCCCTCTGAAGGTCATTGGCAATTGATTCGGGCGTCATTACCTCATGGCCCTGTAACCCATCACCCTCATCCAACCATTCCTGAACATCATCGAGCCTGACATCTTGTTCACCTGCCTCTCGAAACATTCGGTGGAAGTCCACAGCCTCAAAACCATCGAACCCCTCGAAATCTGTTCCCTGGCTATCCTCATCCTCAAGTAAGGGCTTCCAGCAGTTAACAAGTGTTGACATCTTCATATCACTCCAAGCACCTGCGAGGTTGTAGATGGCAGACCGTATACTGTAGGCCTTGATGTTTTCTAGGGTCCTGGCACTGCGGGTGTCTTCTATTTCATCCTCCTTGTCTTCATTGACAACTAACACCTTGCGCATATATTTGCGGCTGTAGCGCCTCTTTAGAGCACCAATTATGCCCTGATCCATGGGTTGGATCAACGATGTGGTGTTTGGTGGGAGGTACAAGGGCTTGATACACCCGTCAGCACTTGTAAGCTGCTCTACGCCAGGGCGTGCCGGCGCGTTGTCAAGGATGAGGATAGCCTTGACATCCTCAGGTTTGATGCCCAAAACTTCTATCTAAAATTTTCGTACTGCAGGCACAAAATGTTTCATGAACCAGCTGGTGAATATGTAAGATGTGAACCAGCCATTTTTTTAATTGTAATAGATGGCAGGTAGGTCAAGGTCAATGTCCTTAACCCCTTCCATACGGAGCGAGTGTATTCGCGAGGCTGCCATATCGGCGTCTTGATTATGGTTGCTGCCACCGAGATCTAAGTCCATGACGCCTACGTGTGCGGCACCGTATGGAAGGGGTTAAGGGCTCGGGGCTTTTTTGATTTGCCAACAATAGCTAGCTTCAGTCTGTGAGTACCGGTGGCATTGGCTCCACATAGGGCTGACAATCTCTCCTTAGCCTCTCCCTCATGCTTTTTGTCACCTGAGTATTTCTGGGCATCGACCGCCAATAAAACCCTGTTTCATCGGCGTTATACACCTGAGACAGCGACAGCCTTTCCTCCTCGATCAGCTTCATCAGTTTTAACCTCTTCAGTACGGGCCTTAAATCTCGCGGGCAGCAGCCGATGCCAGCCGTACGACGTGTCGTAATAATACTCGCATCATAAAATATAGTCACCGCTTATATTGATCGTTTTCTCTTTCACCCGTGAATTTTAATAACCATAGAAAATGTGATTACATGCAGTTTAGAGAGAATGTCATTACGGAGGGGCAACTACAATAAATATAATCAAGACGCCGATATGGCAGCCTCGCGTATCCACTTGCTCCTCATGACACCTACGTATGCGGCACCGTATGGAAGGGGTTAACTTAAAGGCTTCATACTCTCACTGTTGGCACTTCCACTCTCCCCATGTGTTGTTACATTAAAAAGGCCATGTCGGTTTCTAAAGCGCCACAACCACCCATCACTTCCTTTGAAATCCGTTATGCCTAGATTTTCGGCAATTTCTTGTGCTGCGGCTATGATCTCCACTCCCCTAACATTTAACCCCACACTTTTTTGCGACAGATACCACTTCACAACTCCCTCATCTAATAGGTTTATCCTTCCATTTTTCATATATTTTCTTGCAGCTACCTTCCCACTTTTGCTGGCTGAACCGTCAATGCTGAGTTTAGTGGCATAAGATTGTAATTTTTCTTTGGCTTTTTGATGTCCGGCATGGTCTGCTTCTTACACCTATATTCCTCACACACTTGTGCCACAGTAATTCCCTTTTCAAGTTTTTTTTTTATTATTTGTAGCTTCTGCTAGAGGTTCAGCATCACCTTAGTAGTTTTGCAAGGCTTTAGTGGCTTGAGAGGCATGGTTATGGATGCACAATAGACGCACAACAGCACTATAACACTATAAATTTCGGAAGGTATCCACTCGGGACAGTGGTGGCAGCCAGGGTTGCTGCATTTTCTACACTGCCATGTAGAATGGGAGTGTTGCCATACCGGGGCATAAATTTTTCTCGGACGTGTGCAGACTTTCATAGCAAGATATACTTGTCAAACTTTGACAAAATGTTGGTCCTGGTTTTTTTTATTCTTGAATGTATATAAGACCCCCATGCCCTAACATATTCAGTAAGATATAAAAACTATTTTTTTTATTATCACTAAAAGAAAGCTGAAACTTTAGCGTAGAATTTTTTCTACATAAAAACGTATCCTTTGGGGTATAATATTTTATAAGTAACACAATTACCAATAAAAGTCATATTTTGATGTACCATTTATCATTTGATAACTAGTTCTATGATTTTTAAACAAAAGTTTGAGTTTTTGAATGTTTTTAACAGACTGATATGTAGAAAAAAATTCCTCATGTCCTTGTGCAGTTGCCACATGCCGTTATTTTACTACGTTTTGGTACAAAATTATACAAAACGGCAGCCCTGGTGCTAAAAGAAAGCTGAAACTTTAGTGTAGAATTTTTTTCTACACCATATAAATGTATCTTTTGGGGTATAATATTTTATAAGTAACACAATTACCAATAAAAGTCATATTTTGATGTACCATTTATTATTTGATAACTAGTTCTATGATTTTTAAACAAAAGTTTGATTTTTTTAATGTTTTTAACAGCCCGCTGATATGTAGAAATTTTTTTCTCATGTCCTTGTGCAGTTGCCACATGCCGCTATTTTACTACGTTTTGGTACAAAATTCTACGAAACGGCAGCCCTGGTGGCGGCTTGACTGGGCCGGGCTTGAGTACACGTGTACGGCCGTCGCTGCCACCTACCGGACAAATAGGGAACTTTGCTTGAAAAGTCTGTCCTTTGTTCATGTCGACCGGTCATACAAGGGTCCGGGCTTTCGAGGTTCGACTGTACTTTAATGCTCATAGTATTAGGAACAAATTTCAAGAAATACAGGCGTATGTCAAAAGCGAAAATCTCGATATGATTTGAATAACCGAGACATGGTTAAAAGGTACAGTGTTCGAAGCTGAATTTAATATTGCAGGATTTAAACACTTTCATCAGGAGAGAAAATGAAACTGGATGCATATGATAGTTTGTGGGTTGAGTTAACCCAAAGAAATGGACAAAAAATGAATGTAGGTATAATATATAGCCCAAAGAAATTATCATTAGCAGACGACAAACTGTTATTTCAAGAACTGTGTAGTTTCTGCAACCGGGATTTATTGATAATGGGCGATTTCAATTTTACTGACATTGATTGGATGACCCTTGAATATGGCCATATAGGTAGTCGCTTGATTGATTTTCTTGGTGACAATTACTTAATTCAGCATGTAAAAGAGCCCACAAGATATGGAAACTTACTTGATCTATTGATCACTAGCCGCGAAAGCATGGTAACTGATGTAGAAGTCGGTGAAACTGTTGTAAATAGCAATCACAACTTAGATTCAAACTCCAAAATTTTTTAAATAGATACTTGTGTTTTTAAAATACCCAATTTCAGTAAAGCTCAGCTCAGTGGCCAGTTGACAGGAGCTTCAGTTTACAGATTGGGAGGAAAAATTAAACGAAAGACCTGTAGATCAGATGTGGGAAATATTTCAAAATACGCTCACTACGATGATTCATACTTACATAACTTTTAAAAGGACAGACATCCCCCAAAGTGGCTCGACAAAGAAACTGAAAAAAGTATTGCTAAACAGAGACAGGCTTACAAGAAATATAAGTGCTCAGGTACATCTAATGACTGAAAGTTATGTATCAATACAGAGAGATTTAAAAAAGACAATAAAAAATGAAAATGACAATACAAAATGAACATTGCTGATAAATCCAAAGAGAATCCCAAAGAATTCTATAGTTACATTAGAGATAAAAAGGTTGTTAGGAATCACATTGGTCCACTATTATCTGCTGATGGTCAACTTGAATATTCAAATGAAGGAATGTGTAATATTTTAAACAATTATTTTAGCTTGGTATTCGTAAGGGAAACACCTCAAAGTGAACTCCAAACTGGAACCTGTGAAAAGTCTAGGGTATACTTACTACAGTAAATATAACAAAATAAAAAATGAAGATGTGTATAGAGAAACTCAAAGTTAATAAAACACCAGGGCCTGACGGTTGGCATCCAAGAATCTTAAAGGAAATGAAAAATGAGATTGTTGTTCCATTAGAAATTATTTTCAAGAAATCCATCATATCTGGAGATGTTCCAAGAGAATGGAAGCTAGCTAATGTTACTCCCATATTCAAAAAAGGTGACAAAAAGAAACCAAATAACTATAAGCATAAGTTTGACTTCAATCGTAGGAAAAATAATGGAAACTATCATCAGAGATGCTATCGAACATCATTTAGAAAGTTACAGTTTGATAAATGATAGCCAGCATGGTTTCAGACAGAAACGTTCTTGCATGACTAACTTACTCGAATTCTACAACACAGTTATCTCAAAATATGATGAAAGAAACAATATAGATTTGATATATCTAGACTTTGCAAAAGCTTTTGATACCGTCCCCCACAAAAGACTACTTACAAAATTAGCTTCACACAGAATAAGTGGTAGCCTATTAAGTTGGACTAGTAATTGGTTGAATGATCGAAAACAGAGTTGTTTTAAATGGGAAAAACTTCAAAATGGAAAAATGTTACAAGTGGAGTTCCTCAGGGTTCCGTTCATGGGCCATTTCTATTCATAGTATATATAAATGATATAGACCATGAGCTAAAATCTACTGTTTCCAAATTTGCTGATGATACAAAACTGTGCGGAATGGCAAATGATCACTTAAACCAATTAGATATTCAAGAAGATTTAGATAAATTACAGCAATGGTCTGAAAAGTGGCTAATGAAATTTAACACAAATGCAAGGTAATGCACATAGGTAAAAATAACAATAAGTACAATTACAAGTTATTTGGAAATAAGTTAACAAAAGTGAATAGTGAAAAAGATCTCAGCGTAATATCAGTAACGATCTCAAATCATCCAAGCAGTGTATTTCAGCCTCTGAGAAAACAAATAATATTCTAGAACTGATTGCGAGATCTTTTGAATTCACTCATTAACAAGCTATATAAATCGTTAGTTCATCCACGTTTGGAATATGCTGTTTCCGTATGGTCACCGAATCTCATTAAAGACAATGACAGACTGGAAAAAGTACAACAGCGAGCCACAAAACTGATTCCAAATATAAAAAATAAATCATACGAAAATAGACTAAAACATATGAATCTGTTTTCCCTAAAAAAAGCGTAGACTCGGAGGTGACTTATACAGGTCTTTAAGATTCTAAAGGGAATTGACAACATCAAAAGTGACCAAATTTTCACATTGAATGAGAATCAGACAAGAAATAATGGTCTCAACTCTCCAGAAATAGATTCAATTTGGAAGTAGGTAGAAACAACTTCGCCGACTGTGTAGTTAATGAATGGAATAAACTTCCTGCACAGATAGTGCAATGCAACTCAGTTTGAAGCCTTAAGAATCATTTAGATAAACACCTAAGCAAGATGCTTTTATGATTATAATTTATTTTATTTGTTTTTGTTTTGTTATCATTTGTCTTGATTTTCATTTATTATTAGTTAAATGTCAATTTATTATTTACCATTTACCTTTTGTTTATTATTTAACTATACCTATGCATTTATTTATGTATTTTATTTGTTTTTTACATTATAGTTTTTATTAATTTATTATTGTTATGACCTTTTTTTGCATCTGATCTAGATGTGGACCAAAAGATCTCCTGTCGGCATGCTCCGCCTTTGTAATCCTTTGTAAGGATGCTAAAATTAGACAAGTAGCAACTTGTTTCAACAGGCTTTTTAGCAACACTGTTAATTATTTTTCATAGCTTACCAACATACACTTTGGATTTTATGATTGTTTCTCATTACTAAGAACCCTGTCTCTGCTTTTTTATCTATAAAAAAAAACCAATGTCAAAATATGAGCTTAAGTGTGGAAATATAGGTAGAATTGACGCCAGACTTAGGAATATGGTGTTCACTTATAGGTTAGTTTAATGAAAATTACTTACACAAACTTTTTTTTTTTTTGCTGATTCTAATACAGTAGAAGCCCGATTTAATGAACTAATTCAGCCAAGGTCCAGTCCGCTAAATTGAATTTTCTGTTAAATTGAGTGAGTGAGCGTTGGTGTAACAGTGTTGCCAGAGCGGATTATAAAAATGATACGTACCTAAAAAAAATTCCCTAGTGTACACACACACATACAGTATATATATTATTGTAAGTGAATTATAGGCAGCACAATTGTGAATCGCAAACGAACAGCAATGTGCAGTAATTTGTTGCAACGTGTGTGTGTGTGTGTCGTGTAACAATGATATGAGCTGTCTATGAATTTCGCGGAATATTAGTCATAGCTTCGTGAATGGTTTGATGTACATAATTCTAGCGATTAATAGGACTGGGCAGTTGGTTTTTGGATAGTGAGCGTTATTGTTGTGTTGTTGCAGAAAACATAGTTCGTTGTTATATAAGTGTTTTTCGTGGTGATTACTCTCGCGTACTGATTTTGAATTTTCCCATCAACTTACTGTTTCATTATTTTGTTTTCCTATTATACCGTCTATTTCTACTTGAATATATTTCTGCTACATCAGTGGAAGTGTGAACTTCCTAAAGAGGGCACAGACGGCGGGGGCTGCAGGAGAGGCCGTGAGCGACGTCAGTGGAAGCGTGAACTCCCTAAAGAAGGCGCAGACGGTGGCAGCGGTGGCTGCGACGTTGAGCAGTGTTGCTCATGGCATCCATTGGGGAAGCGGCCGTGAGTGACGTCAAGCGAAGAGGCGGTCGTGACGTCGAGCTGTGTTGCTCGTGGCATCCATCGGGGAAACGGCCGTGAGTGACGTCAAGCGAAGAGGCGGTCGTGACATCGAGCTGTGTTGCTCGTGGCATCCATCGGGGAAGCGGCCGTGAGTGACGTCAAGCGAAGAGGCGGTCGTGACGTCGAGCGAGGAGGTGGTCGAGAGCGTCGTCAGGCGAAGGGGCGGTCGTGCCGTCGAGCGAGGAGGAGGTTGTAGCTGCGAAGGCTGTGATGATGACCACCGCGGTTGGCGGTACGGTGGTTGCGACTGTGGTAGGGTTGAAGAACGTCCATGGAGTCACACAAGTTGTCGATGAACCAGATCAGAAGCGGCTGGGTGCAATCGAGTCAAAAAACTCCGATGGTCACCAATGTAACATTACGGGAAATGTTACTTGTGCTTAGGTGCCGAGGGAGTGAAGGAGACTCGAGTGAGTTTGGTGGCTTTATTCTGGTTAGCGCGAGTGTCGACCTAGGCTGAGTCGGCGGGCAGGGCTCGGTGCCCTGCCCTAAACCACAAAAGTGACCGAGCCTCGGGTCGGGCACTGCTGGTTACAAGTACAGAAAAGAAATGGGGTGGACACCAAAACCTGGCATCTTTATATAGGCCTCATGCGTACGTTAAAGTAGTACACGACCCATCCTGACTGAAACATGCCTCGGCAGGGCTTAGGTTGTGCTTTCAAGAGGATACAAATGCATGTAGTAAAGGCGTACTATAGACTTAACCTACACACAAGTAATATAAGGCCGAAGGCCAGCTATTTCTACACACTATATCCATTCCTGGTCCATCCCATTTCTGCAGCGCCGATGCTATAAGCCAAAATACCGCGTCGAAACACATGTGGGGAACTTGTTCACCACATGTATGTATGTATAAACTACTCACAAAAAGGGCCTGCAAATACTCCTCATCCGTCAGGCTTCTGTTTGCCATGCTGAAATCTGGAAAAAAAAAAAAAATAGAAATTAGCTTCAAAATCACATTTTCGCTGCCCTCTGATCCAATGTGGTGATTGGTATGGGTAGCTATATCATTCACCTAACTCTGAAGGTTTTATCATAAAGCCCAGTTCTTCAAAAGCAAACAAATATTCACCGATTCAAACGCAAATTTGGTTATCAACCTCAGCAAATTATTTTTTTCATTAAAAATATTAAGGTAAGGCACCAAGAAAACAATATTTTAATGTAAGAAACATTTTTTTTAACCTATTTTCTCCCGGATATGAGCAGCTCAAGATCTTTAGGCATTATACACTTGGTGATTTGTTGACCCAAAAATCTTCACATGCCAAGTTGCATGTCAATTGGGCCAGTGGTTTGGATTTTATTGATTATTTCTAAATTGACAACAGTTGCCATGGCAACATGATAGGTGTTAGTAAGAATGGTATAAGAAGAAGTTTCCTGCAATGTTAATGACATGCTCAGGTGATTTATTGACCCATAAAATTTATGGGTCAATAAATCACCTGAGCATGTCATTAACATTGCAGGACCTTCTTTTTATATCATTCTTACACCTATCATGTTGCCATGGCAACTGTTGTCAATTTAGAAGTAATCAATAAAATCCAAAGCACTGGCCCAATTAACTTGCAACTTGGCATGTGAAGGTTTTTGGGTCAACAAATCACCAAGTGTATAATGCCCAAAGAATCGGTGAATATTTGTTTGCTTTTGAAGAATCGGGCATACACTTGCACAACAACAAGATAATTTGAATATCCTGCGCATGTGCTGAACGCTCAAAGCATTCAAACTAAGCCAAACAAAATCCAACTGGTCGCAAAATATGGCGTTGTAAACAGTACCAGCATGATGGTGGCACGCTTGTTTTTGTGCGTATCTAATATCAGTCGGTTCATACTTTGTATCTTCCAACAGTTTGGAATGATTGTCCAGCACTGTGTTTTGGGGGCCACATACACTACTACAAATTTTCTACTTTTCATGTGATTGCTTTCAACTTTTATCATAATTGATTCTACATTGTTTTTTCTTCAGTTATCTTTGTCACATTTAAGTCTTTCCCTAATCAAAAATAATACTCCACCACCTGGTTTTTCCTTTCTATTCTTTGTCCAATAGTTGTATAGACCTTGTCCCACAGTATTTGGTGGTAGATTACTTTTTAATTTAGTCTCTACTGTTTCCATCATGTCTGGTTTTTCTAATGCCAGATAGTCATTTAATTCATTCAGTCCAGAAATCATTCCATCAATGTTGGTATAGACTAACTTTTTTTTTTTTTCCCTTTCTCATCTTTTTCCGTTTTTTTTTTGTTTTTGTTTTTTTCTGATATACCATTTTCTCAGCCTCAGGTTCCCACTTATTTTTTTTTTCTTTCTTTGCTTTATTTCTAAGTTTCTTTTTTTCTTCATTGCTCATTTCTTATTTTATCCATACATTTTTGTGTTGTTCACTGCAAGTTTTGTTCTAGATAGTACTTCCTCTGCAATCATTTGTGACCTAAGTTTTACTTTTAGCGGCCTATATTGTTTTCCTTTTGAGTATCTACCTATTCTATGTGTTTCTTCAATTTCTTTGTCTAAACTTTGTCCCTCCTCTTGAATCTCTCAGAATTTTTTTAGCTATCTCTTTTTCCTTTTTTTCTTTCTGATATCTAGGAACATCATGCTCATCAGTAATACCATAGATTACAATCCATCTTTTTATGTCCATTGTGTCCCTGACCAAATTACCTTTCTCTTTAATCGTTTGGATTACCATTTCCTAAGCATTCTCCTTGACCTGCTGCTCCACTATTTCTTTAAAAAATAATTTTTTTACTTTCCTGTTCTACTTTCCACTGTTACTTTGTTTCTCAGTCACTGCTACTTTCCACTGTTACTTTGTTTCTGGGTCACTGCCTTCATTTTATCAGTCATTCATTTTCCCCCTTTATCCCATTTAGTTCCATATTCAACTCATCTATTTCCCTGTTATTTTCTTCATTGGCCTTTCTTAATAGGGCTACTTCTTTGTATATACTTTTGCATTCACTTTTGAGTTCGATTGTTTCATCTAAAAATTTGCTGGTTTCCCTATTTCTTATTATATTTTTTAACCTGGGTTCTCTTTCCATATCTATCCCTCTATACATATTGATATTATCCCTATCAAATCCCGAAAATACATTTCTTTCAAACCTCTGGTATGTCTTTGTTGTTTTGTTCAGGCACGTCCTTTTCAGGATAACCCCAAGCAGTGACTCGACTCTACTTATGTCTAGGCATCTTTTTGTTGGTTCCTTGTCCCTATGAGCTTCATTTTTTCCTTCCATTTTTTAGTAACTGATTGTGAAAAAAAATAAAGATACAAAAATGGTTACATTGTCGGCCACTTGAATTATATATATCGCTTCTCATTTTGTGTAAACAACAAAGTAGAGGTTGGTTGGTTCCAAATTTGTCTGTTGGCAAAGCACTAGTTAGCGGTCTAGAGCGTGTTTTCGATACATCTTGCTTCAATCGCTGGGAATTTGTATCTTACTTGCATTCTGGATGATGGTTACTATTTTATTTACAGCCTTATCCAGGGTTGGGTATTGTTTTGTTTCAAAGTGTTCAAGTTCTTTCTCAGTGTCTTCTAAGTATTTTTGCCAGTTCACTTTTTGGTAGTTTATGAAAACCTCTTAAACATGGATTGCAGTTTCTCTTCCAGTTTTGTGGTGATCTTAATTGGGAAATGATCAGATAATAAGTCTTGTATGGTTTACTGTGTGGTTTGGGTTTGTATAGAGGGTGAATGCATTGTTTTGTCAGTTGGTGTTGGTTGTTGATTGTGTTGTAGAAGTTGTCTGGTGTGATTGTTGCAAGAGTTGATTATGTTTAGGTTGAGGAGTTATTCAAGAATTTTGTTCCCTCCTTGATCCACTGTTTGTGTGACAAGCCAATATGTGGTTTATTATTGAGTAAAGTAGTTGGAACTGTGGAATGTATCCTAGGGGTTGATGAAGTTGGAGAGATATAGATATTTGTGATTAGGTTATTTTTATTTGCTTGTATAATGATTATTTCAGTGATGGTGTCTTTATTTGCATGTTTTGTTGGAGAAAAGTATGCCATTATGTATCAGTGTTGTGAGTTCACCTTTGTGTCTTATGCTGTCTTATCTTATTGTTGTGTAATCTGTGAATGAGGAAATTTAAATTTGTTATGTCAGCTTTGTTCTTTGTGTCAGTGCAATGTGTATGTTGTGTTCATGTAGTAAGTGGAGCATTTCTTAATGTCTGTGAGTCCATTTATGTTTATCTATAAAATGAGTGTGATTTTGTTTTGTTCAGGTTGTGGGTGCGGAGGTTATTGTGCTGGTTGCTCCCTTTTTTATTTTTTATTTTTTTTTATTTACCTAGTTGTAATATATGGGAGAGGAGCTATGCTCGTGGTGACCCGTCTTTGTATCTCTCCGCATCAACTTTTATCTTAAAATCTTGTATAGTGTTTGCACATACTGTTTTGTTGTCTAATTTGTTCCATGTATTAATCGCTCTGTGTGGGAAACTGTTCCTTTTCAAGTTTTTTCTATAGCTCTCTTTTTTCAGTTTTTTCTGTGTCCTCTCGTTTTACCGTTGTCCTACACTAACAGGTTGTTCCTGTCTAAAACTTCCATTCCTTTCATTATTCTGTAGATAGTCGGCAAATCTCCTCTTTCTCTTCTTTGTTCCAGTGTTGGTAGGTTCAGTTTGGATAGTATTTGCTCATATGTTAGTTCGGCGAGTGTCGGTGCTAGTTTGGTTGTTGTTCTTTGTAATCTTTCTAGTTTCTTAATATTCTTTTTGGTGCTGGGTGTCCAAAGTGATGCTGCGTACTCAAGTTTTGGTCTTATTAGTGTAGTTAGTATTTTCTTTATCATTTCTTCATCCATATACGTAAATGTCACTTTGATTGACCTCAATAAGTTGTAAGTTTCTCCGAATATTTTATTTATATGCTTATCAGGTTTCATGTCCTTTCCAATCACCACTCCAAGATCTTTTTCAGAGTGTGCTTTTTTTATTTTTTCTTCTCCAATTCTGTATTCTTTTGATATTCTATTTTTACTCTTTCCAAATTCCATTATACTGCATTTCTTTATATTAAATTTCATTTCCCATTTTTGAGTCCAATTCCATATCGTGTCCAGATCTTGTTGCAATAAGTTGCAGTCCTCTTCCATTTTTACCTTTTTAAGTAATTTTGCATCATCTGCAAAAAAATTCATATAGCACTCCATGCCTTCATTCATGTCATTGATGTATACGGCGAACATGATCGGGGCCAGTCCCGATCCTTGTGGGACACTGCTCTTTACTTTTTCCCAGTTGGAGAATTTTTCTCTAATTACAACTCACATTTTCCTCCCAATCAGGAAGTCTTCCATCCATTCCAATAATTTTCCTCTGATTCCACCCTTTGATTCTATCTTATTTATTAATTTCTTAACCCCTTCCATACGGTGCCGCACACGTAGGCGTCATGGGGAGCGAGTGTATTCGCGAGGCTGCCATATCGGCGTCTTGATTATATTTATTGTAGTCACCCCTCCATAATGACATTCTTTCTAATTCTTTTGTAATCGCATTTTCTATGGTTATCAAAATTCACGGGTGAAGAGAGAACGATCGATATAAGCGGTGACTATATTTTATGATGTGAGTATTATTACGACACGTTGTATGGCTGGCATTGGCTGCTGCCACCGAGATCTAAGTCCATGACGCCTACGTGTGCGGCACCGTATGGAAGGGGTTAAGAGGTACCTTATCGAATGCCTTTTGCAGGTCCAGAAAAGCAAGTGTGTGTGTGTGTATTTGTTTTTGTTTGTCAGTGTTGTGCATTTTAAGATAACCATTTGTGGATGTTGCATTTGTTGATGTGTTTAGAGCAGGTTGAGCAAGTGTGAGGTCCTAGGTTGGTGTATACTCGATGGATAATAGGAGAAAAGGGAGGGCAGGCATCAGTGTACTGTCCTTGTGTGGAACAAAAACATAGGGGTGAGATAGTGCAGGGAATAGTGTGTGAGCATGTGAAGAGACCAGGTGCTGGCCGACTGGTTCTGCACCTCTTTGACGAGGTGGGGATTCTTCATGTCCACTTGAGGACCTCAAGCAGCAAATTGTGAATTGGTTTTCTATGGGAGGAGGTTGTCTTCGTCCTCTCACTGCCCAAGGGCTTTAGGGGTCCAGCCTTTTGCAAGCTGATAAAAGCATTTTTCAGTGGGATATATCAATTGTTTTTCAGTTTGCTATCATCCTTAGATAAGTTGCATGTAATTGTGGTATGTGACACAAATATAATGTAGTGATAGCAAACATTTGATATCAGTTATAACTAGAAGACAAAAATCAACTGTATTGACAATTTTGGCAATCAGTTAAGTAAGATACATAACCCACACTGATAATGAAGTAGCTCTATACAAATACTATACTTTCAAGAATGACCAGTGCCTTAACAAATCAAGCACTTCCAAGCATAAGCCAGAATAGAAGATTCCCTCAAGACACATAGGATTTACATGAGTGCACCTACATTTTTAGGTCACAATCTAGCACAAAAATAGAAAAATGAGCCTGGTAACAAACTGCATTCCTCATATACAGTTACCTTACAAAAGATGCAGAATGTTTCACCTTACACTCCCTAACACACATTATAGGCGACAATACAATTTTTTTTTTTTTTTTCTCCTGAGTGATCTATGGGCCAATACAGTGGCTATTGCTAGTTACTTGAGGGCTCTGAGTATCTTGTTAGAGAAAACTAAGGCTGTAAACTGATTGAACATAACAGTCAGCCTTTGGTATATGTATGTATGTATATTTGAAATGTCTTTTGACTTTTACTTTGTTGTAAGGTGCATAATTTTTAGGATAACATTGGATAATATAATGGACAGTTTGTTCATTTGCAGTAAAAGCTAGTTGAATATAAGTTAGATTATTAGACTTTGTAGTTATTCATTGCCTTGTTTGGAATAACATAGATATTCTTGTCTTTATAGATGTATCCAAAAGGTTTCGAGAGAAGAATACTGAACTTGTATCATCCAAGGCTATGATATCCAGCCTTGAGTCCAGGCTCCAGACAGTAGAAATGAAAAGTAAAAAAGATAAACTTGAGTATGATACAGAGCTGGAGACTCTTAGGCACAGACAAATGAGAGACAAAGAACTGGTGAGTAGTAAACATATACTTTATATATTTTTTTGAGTGACTGTGTGTTTATTTTAATAGGCTTTATTGAATTACAACTTCACAGATTTTATTGTTGGTTCACTATATATTGTCTATACAGTCCACCTTTAACCTCTTCACTCCGGGGCACATCGCACGTCTGGCAGCATTAGCTGCCCGACGTGCGATGTTGGGTCATAATAATCTCATTATAAAAAATAAAGTCAGTGCTCAATCGTTCGTTCTTTTTCACCCGTGTATTTTGATAACCATAGAAAATTGATGAAGCCAGTTTAGAGAGAATGGAAATTACGTAGGTACGACTACAATAAATATAATCAAGATGCCGATGTCGGCATCATTGAGTACCCACTAGCTCCTCATGCCGCCTACATAGGCGTCACCGTATGGAAGTGGTTAACATTCACGGGTTTAGTACTCATGGACTTAATGTGACTGTGCAGATGGCACTGTATGGGACAGAGATTTTAAATTTAACCCCTTCACTCCGGGCCAAAATCTCACGGGCAGCATTAGCTGCCAGACGTGTGATGTTGCGTCATAATACTCGCATTATAAAAAATAAAGTTACCGCTGTATTACTCGTTCTCTTTCACCCGTGAATTTTGATAACCATAGAAAATATGATGAAGCCAGTTTACAGAGAATGGGGGTCACGCAGGTACAACTACAATATATATAATCAAGACGCCGACATCAGCATCCTCGCGTACCCACTTGGTCCTCATGACGCCTACGTAGGCGGCATCGTATTGAAGGGATTAAGAGAGGCAGAGAGGAAAAGTAATATGTTTGAGATTAAATTTCTGAGAAATGGTAGGGATTACAAGGTTGGATAGGGTGAGAAATGAGGAGATGAGGAGGAGAGCAGGCGTGGAAAAGGAGATAACCACTTGCATTTACCTGTTGTACCTTGGGGATCGGTGCCATCTGCGTAGAGCTGATGGCCAGGGGTAGTTGCTGCTGTTTGGCCCCCAACTCTTGGGGTTGGGGGGTGGTCCCACGACGTAGACGTTGCAGCTCATACAAAACAAAGCCCTAAAAACAATTACAGGCTGCACAAATACATCACCTACAGACCATTTACACCATGAAACAAAAGTCCTCAAAGTCAAGGACCACCTCGACATGAGAGGCACACAAACACTTGCTGCAGCCACCACAAACACATCACACCCGCTACACTACATAGCAGAACACCCACACACACCAAGAAACATTAAAACTACACCCAAAGACCTTTATTACACACAGATACTCTCTTCTCTTCCTCCACAACCACCAAATACCAGCCTCCGGAAACATATTCATAATCATATCACTCACCGCTCCATTAACACACTGAAAGACAACACACTGCTGCATGCCAGACCCCCTGATATCCACCCTTCTGAATCCTCTCTCCCACGTAAGGACAGAGTCCACTTGGCCAGACTGCGATGCGGTCACCACCCAGCACTTCTAAGCTACCAGAAGAGGCTGGACGACCGTGTTGTGAACAGCTGCCCAGGATGTAACACTTCACCCCATACCATACAACACATAATGGAAGACTGCATTATACACAATCATGCACGCAAACAACACAACATACACTCTATAAAGGATTTGTGGGAAAACCCAGTTTCGGCTGTGGCCTTCCTTGGGGAGACGGGACTGCTCGGACAGACAGTCTAGGGAACGACAACAACAACAACCTGTTGTACCACCCCACCCATGTATAAATTGAACAGCTAAGGTGACATAACACATCCTTGGCAGAGCCCCACATTTAACCCCTTCCATATGGTGCCGCCTACGTAGGCGTCATGAGGAGCAAGTGGATTCACGACGCTGCCATATCGGCGTCTTGATTATATTTATTGTAGTCCCCCCTGTGTTTTTACATTCTCCCAAATGTGCCTTGAATCCCATTCTCTGTGGTTTTCAAAATTCGCGGGTGAAAGAGAGAACGATCGATATAAGCGGTGACTACATTTTATGATGCGAGTATTATTACGACACGTCGTACGGCTGGCATTGGCTGCTGCCCACCAGATTTAAGTCCGGAGTGAAGTGGTTAACTCCAATTACCTACTCACTCTATTTCTGATTCTAACACAAGCTCTACTGTTGTAAAAACTCTTGACTGCTCTTAACAGCTTTCCTCCCATATCATATATCTGCAATACCTCCCATATACCTTCCTGTTTACCCAGTCATAATCCTTTTCCAAATCCATAAAGGCCCAAAAAACATCCTTACCTTATCTTAAATCTTTCTCACATATCTGCCTTACCACAAAAATCTGATCCATGCAACCTGTACCTGTCCTAAACCCACACTGTCCCTCAGCAATTACTCCCTCTGTTCCTCTCCTAATCCTATCAATCAAAACTCCCATAAACCTTCCTAACTACACTTAACAAACTGATCTCTCTGAAACTACTACTGCACTCACACTTGTCCCCTTTTCCCTTGTAAAGTGGAACTATACAGGTTCTCCTCCAGTCCTCCAGCACTCTACTCTCTTACACAAACATTAAATAACCTCTCCAGCCAGTCCATCGTCACTGTACCTCCTTTTTTTTTTTAGACATTCTGCATGACACCCATCCAACCTAGGTGTCTCAGCAGCTTCCATCATTTTAACAACTGCCTTCACCTCATCCTTCCATATTTCTCCTCAATTTTTCTCACTCATCACTGTCATTTTTGTGGCACTTCCTGCTGCAACTACATTTCCCTCCCTATCCTCCTTCACATTCAGAAACTCCCTAAAATACTCTGCCTATCTTCCTCTTCCATTATCATCTCTCCATCTGCATCTTTTACTTTTTCATCTCTACTTGATTCGTCTCCTCTTCCTCTCTTAATTTCTTTCCAAAACATCTTTTTATTACTTTCAAAATTTTCTGTCATACTCTTACCCCATTTCACATCTGCTCTCCTCTTTGCCTCCTTTATCATATGCTGTACTTCTCTTTTCTTTATACCTCTCTTATGATTATCTCGTCCTATTTTGTAACCAATCTGTGAATGCTCACTTCTTCTTTTCTACAACCTTCTTTGTTTCCTCATCCCACCACTTACTACCCTTCCTTCTATTTCCTCCCACCCTCCTTGTTCCACACACCATCTTTGCACACCTTGTGTCTCCCTCTTCTCTTCTTGTACTCCTCCTTTTCTTTCTCATTTAAGCAGTTTACTTTAAGCATCTTCGTATCTTCTGTCCTTATTCTCCTACTCCATGTATCCTCCACTCTCAGTTTACCTTCCACCAAAAAACAATCTGATATTCCCCCACTCTCTCCCTTTAGAACATGTACATCCTTAGCTCTTCCTACTATTCTCCTGGTTACCATTATATAGTCCATTAACACCCTATCTACCACTCTTCCATTCACCACCCTCTCCCATATGTAATAATGCTTGACTTTCTTCCTAAACACTATATTTGCTATCATCAACTCTCTT
The DNA here is from genome assembly GCF_046742065.1 of Oratosquilla oratoria. Classification (NCBI taxonomy): domain Eukaryota; kingdom Metazoa; phylum Arthropoda; class Malacostraca; order Stomatopoda; family Squillidae; genus Oratosquilla; species Oratosquilla oratoria. Next base: position 13,122,463 of record NC_134803.1, on the reverse strand, counting down.
TCTAGACACCTCATAGATGAAGTAAAACCTTGCTAAGTCAGCACATTTGGGATGGGTCAGAGTGGGTGTACACCTTGATTGGCTACCTTCCATATAAGGGAGAAGAAGCCTCTTGGTTTATAGGTAGAAATAAAAAGTGATGAAGGTAGATCAAAAGGAAGTGAGTTTCTGGGTTTTAGAGTTGACACAAAGGCACCTCTGGGCTACAACTTCAAATGTAGATAGGGAAAAGGTATTTACAGTGAAAGCCCTTGTATCCGGCACCATTGGGACCATAGGCATACCGGATACTTGAAAATTCCGGATATTTGAAGGTTTAAGAAAATACACCTATATTCACTCACTTTATTCACTAACCTTATCAATTTACACCAACATCACAGCATCAACAGTCACCACTGAGCTCGTCATCTGATAAAACAACATTGTTTACATGAGTCAGTTGTACACTGGCATTCTGAATGGCCACGTTCAGTGACTGTGGCTGTGAGTCTGAATTTCGTGTACATCTGCTAATTTCTTAGCCTTACATCCTACTTTCATAAACTCCCTTATGTCCATCTGCCTACAACTCTTGCCTCTTTGTAACAAAAACTCATTCTGAATACAGTGAAGAGACATAACATCACGGGTGTTCATGTAAGTGCACTGTTCAGCAAACTTTACAAACACTGCTAGACCTTTTGCTGCATCTTTCCATGAAACTTTGGGCTCAGGGTCGTCCTCTTCTTCACTGTCTGCCTCTGTCATTTTCTCCTGCCTTTCCTGAACTACTGCATTGATAAGCTCCTCATCAGACAGTGTGAATGTTACTGCTTCACTTTTGTCAACATCCACCCACTCTTGTAGCGCCACATCAGTTACGTTAAGTTTAGCACACTCACCCATCTCTTTTAACTCTGTCACCACAGCCTTTTTCCTGGCACATTGAAAACCTTCAAAGTCCTCATCCCCTTCCTCTTCGAACATTATCAGTGGATACAGTTTTCGCCAACATCGCATTAAAGTTTGTTGTTTGACATCCTGCCAAGCAAGGGAAGCCATAAAGATAGCGTCTTTTATGTTGAATTGTTTCTGGAAATCAGGGATAGAGCCATCATCATAATTTATAAGTTTACGCATGAAACTTTTTCTATAATTCATTTTAAAGTTCTGGATTACGCCCTGATCCATGGGTTGGATCAGGCTTGTAACATTTGGTGGTAGGTACACAACAAAAATGTTACCCACCACCAGTTCCTCAGCTGGTGGATGTGCCTTGCAGTTATCAAGCAACAACACTACTTTACTATCCTCTGGGAGTCCTTTCTTTTTCAAATTCTCTTTCACTGAGGGAACGAACACATGTTTAAACCAGTCTAAGAAAATATGAGTTCATCCAAGCGCTATGTTGTGCACGATAATCAACAGGCAAGTACGTGACGTTCTTAAAACACCTTGGCTTTCGGTACTTTCCTACCACACACAATTTTATTTTATGCGTTCCTGCCATATTTGCACAAACTAGCACAGTCAGCCGATCCTTGCTATTCTTGAATCCTGTGGCAGGCCCCTCTGCCTCGCTTGCAAGTGTTGTTGTGGGAAGACAACGGTAGAAGAGGCCAGTCTCGTCCGCGTTGTAGATTGTGTCCGGCGTCAGACCATGCTCGTTTACCAACTTAGCAAACCTATAAGAAAAAAAAAGACAAGAATAGAGAATAAGAGTAACAAAAAGAGAAAGAAAAGATAAGAGTTGACAAGAATAAGAAAAGAGAAAAAAAGATAAGAATAGAGAAACACTCTAACATCTAACATCATCTTTTTTTCTAATAAAGGTAGACTATTAGAGAGAGAGAGAGAGAGAAAGAGAGAACGTATTTAGCCATCCTTACCTGTCGATAAACTCCTCAGCTGAAGGTAGATCAGCAGATTTTGCTTCACCAGAGATATCAAGCCGACGAATTCCATGGCGAGTCTTGAATCGGTGTAGCCAACCATCAGAGAACTGGCAGGATTCTGCTATCGACATCTTGCTAGCGAGTTCACGTCCCTTTTCTTGCAGCATGGGGCCTGTTAGAGATGCTCCTTCAGACTGTTTTAGGCAGAACCACTCATACAGCACTTTATCCAAGAGGTCCACACGCTTAAACTGCATTGTGGCGTTGTTCAGCAGCTTTTGGGGTGTCTGTCTCTTTAATAAACTCTCGTAACTTCTTGGATTGGGCCTTAATGTCGTATATCGTAGAAGAACCTATCCCGTATTCTTCCATGATTATTTTCCTGTTCTCTCCTTTCTCCAGACGTCTGCATATGTCCACTTTCTGCTTAACTGTAAGCACTACACATTTTCGCTTATCAACTTTGGGCATGATGAAATTTCACTGGCAAGTGGCGAACACGTGAGTAGGAATGTAGCAGCAGTCCAGCAATACAAACACATCCGTGGCATGAACGAAGTGGCGGCGGGAGACAAAGTGAGCGCCAGCCGCCATGCAGTATGGCTCACAGCGCACTCCTCTGGCGGCAGCGGGAGCAACTACAAAAAATATGCCGGATATTTGAAGTTGCCGGTAACTAGGGTGCCGGATACAAGGGCTTTCACTGTACTTTGAAGGAAGTCATATATGGATCTATCACATATTGGGCATTGATGCAGTTTTCATACTCTATAGTGTCACTCTTGTGTAATCAGCACAATGATATCTCAAGCAGTGAGACAGATGTGGGAAAAGTCAAAAGTTAAGGATGTCTTGGATTTACATAGATTTGGGGAAGGCAAATGACAGGGTTGACATAAATGAATTATGGAATGTGTTGTGGATACAAAGGATAGGGGGAAGTCTATTGAATGGTGGGAAAATAGTGGAAGTTGACAAAGATTTTGAGCTCTGGACCAGGTAAGGATGTGACGGTGCTTATATATTTTGGAGATGAACAGTAGAGATGATCATGTAATGTCTGACCCACAGGTATGCTTTATATATATATATATATATATATATATATATATATATATATATATATATATATATATATATATATATATATATATATATATAATCTTAATACAAATGGATTCTTTCCAGATTGATAATTTGCAACATAGAATCAAGATGTTGCAGACAAAGGAGAGGGAGAGTAAAAATGATTCCTTCAAGCAGTGTAAGGATGCTGAGGATGGAAGACGGGAAGCTGAGACCAAAATGATAAGAATTCAGAGAGAACACCTGAAACAGAAGGACGAATTTTATGAAGTAAGAAATTATAATGCCTTGTTTAATTCTGGAGAGGGAATGTAGTTCCTATAGCTATACTTTAAAGGATTATAAGTAGTTTACCTGTCTCAATGAGCTAAATGTAGTCATGACTTTATTATGGGGATATTGTTTTGGCTTTGTTGTTATACAAAGCTGATATTTCCTAAAGGCCTTTCCTCCCTTATAAGAGGGTAAGAGGCACACATCCATCCTACACCCATTCCAAACCCATCTGTTGCCCCGACTATTTTAGCTCCTCAAGGATAAATCGTCATCTCTGTCCCCTGCCCACTGTTTAGGTCAGAAGCCTCGCAGCAAAACAGCACCTTCACAGCAGGGGCCAACAGCCAAAGCTGGTTTATTCTTGCCTTCTACCTTACTTGTTCAATAGATATTCTCCTTATAGCCATGGTCCCTTTCATCCTTTCCTTCTATTCCATTCTCAGTTCTAGGCTCACATTCACTCCATCCATCTCTGCCTTCCACACACTCTCATTTGTTCATTTCATATGCCCAAATCATCCAAATATATATGAGGAAGGTGGAAAAAGAAGTGACAGCTCTTGTTCAGAGTTGCGAATTTATTCCTGACCAGTTTCACTACAAATGATTACAAAGGCGGAGCATGCCGACAGGAGACCTTTTTGGTCCATATCTAGGTCGGATGCAAAAAAAAATTCATAGTAATAATAAATTAATAGATACATACATACATACATATACCAAGGCTTTTTCCCCCTTACAAGGGAGGTAGCCAAAAAGGGGAAGGCATAAAAACACTCCCACCCATTTCATCCCTAAATACACTCCACACCCCTCCCACCCTTCCTCTCATCTGAGCACCTCCTGGATGACGGGTCATCCCTGCACCCTGCCCACCGCCCTGGGTCAGAAGCAGTGTTGCAAGACACAGTACATCCACAGCAAGGCCGCTTCATTTAATCGGCGACCCCCCCTCTCCGTCCCCCTTTGCATATAAGGCGAGGACGGGGAGAAATCCCTTCGGGCTGCGTCAAAATTTACTCACACATACTACCCCACCCCCCACCCCCCGCCCATTCCTCCTCATGCAGTCACATCATCATCCATATACAACCATTCTCCACTCACCTCTGTCTTCCGTCCTCTCCCTTCCTTCCTCAACAGACATTCCCCTCTTCCCCAAAGCCCCCTTCACCCTCCATCCACCTCATCCTAGGACGTCCCCTCATGTTCACTCCCTCCACATCTGCCTTCCATACCTCTTTTACTAGTCTTTCTTCACTCATTCTTTCCATGTGTCCAAACCATCCTAATATTCTTTCATCAACCCTATCTCCCAAATCCTTTTTCACCCCTGTTCTCCTCCTCACCTCCTCATTTCTCACTCTATCCAGCCTAGTAACCCCCACCATACTTCTCAGACACCTCATCTCAAACACATTCAAACTCCTTAAAATTAATAGATAAAAACTATAATAATGTAAATAAAAAAATAATACATAAATGAATGCATAGGTATAGTTAAATAATAAACAAACAGGTAAATAGTAAATAATAATAGATTGACATATAACTAATAATGAATTAAAATAAAACAGGCAAATGATAACAAAACAAAAACAAATAATATAAAATAAATTATAATCATTACAGCATCTTGCTTAGATGTTTATCTAAATGATTCTTAAAGCTTCGAACTGAACTACATTGCACTACCTGTGTAGGAAGTTTATTCCATTCATTAACTACATGGTTGGCAAAGTTGTTTCTACCTACTTCCAAATTGAATCTATTTCCGGACAGTTTGAGACCATTGTTTCTTGTCTGATTCTCATTCAATGTGAAAATTTGGTCACTTTTGATGTTGTCAATTCCCTTTAGAATTTTAAAGACCTGTATCAAGTCACCTCTGAGTCTACGCTTTTTTAGGGAAAACAGATTCATATGTTTTAGTCGATTTTTGTATGATTTATTTTTTATATTTGGAATCAGTTTTGTGGCTCGCCGTTGTACTTTTTCCAGTCTGTCAATGTCTTTAATGAGATTCGGTGACCATACGGAAACAGCATATTCCAAATGTGGATGAACTAAAGATTTATATAGCTTGTTAATGAGTGATGGACTTTTGAAATCAAAAGATCGCGCAATCAGCCCTAGAATCTTATTTGCTTTCTCAGAGACTGAAATACACTGCTTGGATGATTTGAGATCGTTACTGATAATCACGCCGAGATCTTTTTCACCATCCACTTACTATGCTTACTTCTCGGAAAGAGCTATGCTCGTAGTGACCCACTATTTTATCTTTCTGCATCCAGTTTTTTCTTAAAGTCATATATAGTTTTAGCACTCGCTGTTTCCTCATTCAGTTTGTTCCATATATCTATCACTGTGTGGGAAGCTATTCTTTTTCAGATCTCTTCTTTAACTGGGCTTCTCAAGTTTCTTCTCGTGTCCTCTTGTATTTCTTCTGTCCCATTTCTTTACGCCATCCCTATCAAGAATTTCCATCCATAATTCTGTAAATGGTTAGCAAATCAACTCTTTCTCTTCTTTGTTCCAGAATTCGTAAATTTAGTTTATCCAATCTTTGTTCGTATGTCAAATTGCAAAGTGTTGGTGCCATCTTTGTTGTTGCTCTTTGAATTCTTTCTAGTTTCTTTATATATATATATATTATATATATATATATATATATATATGTATATATATATATATATACCAGGTGCCCATAGTGATGCTGTGTATTCCAATTTTGGTCTCATCAGTGTGACTAGTATTTTCTTTACCATTTCTTCATCCATGTAGTCAAAGGCTACTTTCATTGATCTTAATAAGTTAAAAGTTTCTCTGACTAATTTGTTGACATGTTTGCCTGGTGTCATGTCATTTGTGATAGTTACTCCTAGGTCCCTTTCCAAGTTTATTTTTTTAACTTCCTTTGTACATACATATACCAAGGCTTTTTCCCCCTTACAAGGGAGGTAGCCAAAAAGGAAAAGGCATAAAATCATTCCCACCCATTCCATCCCTGAATACACTCCACACCCCTCCACCCTTCCTCTCATCTTAGCACCTCCTGAATGACGGGTCATCCCTGCACTTTGTCCACTTCCCTGAGTCACAAGCAGTGTCGCAAGACACAGCACATCCACAGCAAGGCCGCTTCATTAAATCCCCTCTCCGTCTCCCACATGCATAAAAGGAGAAGACAGGGAGAAATCCCTTCGGGCTGCGTCAAATTTTGCTCACACATACTACCTCACCCCCCCCCATCCCCCCGCCCATTCCACCTCATGCATCACAACATCATCCATATACAACCATTCTCCATTCACCCCTGTCTTCTGTCCTCTCCCGTCCTTCCTCAACAGACATTCTCCCCTTCCCCAAAGCCCCTTTCACCCCATCCATCCACCTCATCCTAGGACGTCCCCTCATGTTCACTCCCTCCACATCTGCCTTCCATACCTCTTTTACTAGTCTTTCTTCACTCATTCTTTCCATGTATCCAAGCAATCCTAATACTCTTTCATCAACCCTATCTCCCACTCCCATTTCCACCCGTGTTCTTCTCCTCACCTCCTCATTTCTCACTCTATCTAGCCTTGTAACCCCAATCATACTTCTCAGACACCTCATCTGAAACACATTCAAACTCCTTCTCTCTTCCTCTCTTATGTTCCATGTTTCTGCCCCATACAGTGCTGTTGGCACAATCACTCCTTCATACAGTCTCCTCTTAGCATCCATTCCCAAATCTCTATTCCTCATTACACTCTTCAATCCACCAAGGCATTTACTCGCTTCTCTCAATCTACATTCTACCTCCACCTTCACTCCACCTTTTCCTGCCACATTTGCACCCAAGTATCTAAAACTATCCACTTCCTCCAGTCGCTCCCCTTAATGCTCACTTCCAGTCTACTGCCACTTTCACCCCTTGTACATCTCATCACCTTACTTTTACCCACATTTATCTTTAGCTTTCTTCTATCACATACTCTCCCAAACTCTGTCACCAACTTCCTCAATCCCTCCTCCGATCCTGCCACAAGCACAGTGTCGTCAGCAAACAACAGCTGGCTCACCTCCCACTTTTCTCCATTTTCTTTAACCATCTCCAATCCCTGACCCACTACCCTTGCATTTACCTCTCTCACTACCCCATCCATGTATAAGTTGAACAGCCAGGGCGACATAACGCATCCTTGACGAAGTCCCACCTTTACCTCGAACCACTCACTCTCTCCATTTCTAATCCTGACACAAGCTCTACTACTCTCATAAAAACTCTTGACAGTTCCTAGAAGCTTTCCTCCTATCCCATATATCTGCATAACCTCCCACAGTGCCTTTCTGTCTACCCTATTGTAAGCCTTTTCCAGATCCATAAAAGCCAAAAAAAACATCCCTACCCTTTCCTATAGCTTTCTCATATGTTTGTCTTACCACAAAGATCTGATCTACACAACCCCTACCTGTCCTAAATCCACACTGTTCCTCACCAATTACTCCCTCTCTTCCTCTCCTAATCCTCTCAATCAAGATCCTCCCATAAGCCTTCCCAACTACACTTAACAAGTTAATCCCTCTGAAACTACTATATTCACACTTGTCCCCTTTTCCCTTGTAAAGTGGAACTATACAGACACTCCTCCAGTCCTCCGGCACTCTACCCTCTCTCCAGCAAACATTAAATAACCTTACCAGCCAGTCCACCATCACTGTACCTCCTTTTTTTAGACATTCTTCATGGCATCCATCCAGACCAGGTGCCTTACCTGCTTTCATCATCTTAACAACTGCCTTCACTTCATCCTTCCTTATTTCTCCTCCATTTTCCTCACTCATCATGGTCATTTTCTTAGCATTTCCCACTGCAACTATGTTTCCCTCCCTATCCTCCTTCACATTTAGCAACTCCCTAAAATATTCTGCCCATCTTCCCCTTACTGCCTTCTCTTCCATTATCATCTCTCCATCTACACCTTTTACCTTTTCTTCTCTACTTGATTTGCCTCCTCTTCCTCTCTTAATTTCTTTCCAAAACATCTTTTTATTACTTTCAAAATTTTCTGTCATACTCTTACCCCATTTCACATCTGCTCTCCTCTTTGCCTCCTTTACCTTTTGCTTTACTTCCTTTGTACCAAATGTATATTGACCTGATATTCTATTTTTGCTTTGGCCAAATTCCATTATACTACATTTTGTAATGTTGAAGTTCACTCTTTTGACTCCATTTCCAGAGTTTGTCCAGGTCTTGAAAAGATTTACAATCTTCCTCTGTACTTACTCTCTTTAATAGTTTTGCATCATCTGCAAAGAAGTTCCTATAACATAACACGCCTTCATCCATATCATTTATATAAATAGTAAACATTATTGGAGCCAATACAGAGCCTTGGGGGACTGCTTATCATATCTTCCCAATTTGAGTTCTTGTCTCTCAGTACCATCATTTTTCTTCAGTTCAAGAAATTTTTCATCCATTCCAATAATTTCCCTTGTATTCCACCTATTGTTTCAATTTTTCTTAGTAGATTTTTGTGTGGTACTTTGTCAAATGCCTATTGTAAGTCCAAGAAAGCACAATCTGCCCATCCGTCTCTTTCTTGTATTATTTCTATTAATCTTGAGTTAAAGCATATTAAGTTTGTAGTACATGATCTTCCACTTCTAAAACTAAATTGGTTAGGGTTTAGTATTTTGTTCTCTTCCAAGTGTTAATCCATTTGTTTTTAATAATTTTTTTGCATATTTTTGCAATTGTACTTGTAAGGGATACCGGTCTATAATTTGTTGGATTTTCTTTGTCTCCTCCTTAGTATATTTATACAATATTTGAATTTTTCCAATCTTGTGTTACTTTTTCTTGTTTGAGTGAGAAGTCAAATCTTGTGTATTTTGTCTATTAGTTCATCCATACATTCTTCCAATATCCAGTTCCCAATTACATCGGGCCTGCATGACTTTCTGATGTCAAGGTTCATTATTTGGTCTTTTATTTATTTCTGTGTCATCGTTATTTCTTTAATTTCGGGGGAACTTTCTCGCTGTCCTTCATCCTAAATTTGTGAGCTTTCAATTGTAAATGCAGACCTAAAATGCCTGATCATTACTTCAGCCATTTCTACATCTATATATGTGTGTTTTTACCAAGTTGTAATTGCGGGAGGAGAGCTAGCTCGTAGTGACCCGCTGTTGTATCTTTCCGCATCCAGTTTTTTCTTAAAGTCATGTATAGTATTAGCACTCACTGTTTCCTCTTTCAGTTTGTTCCAGATATCTATTACTCTGTGTGGAAAGCTGTTCTATATCAGATCTCTTATGTAACTGTCTTTAAGTTTCTGTCGTGTCCTCTTGTATCTGTCCCATTGTAGTAGGTCATCCCTATAAAGAATTTCCATCCCTTTCATAATTCTGTAAACGGTTATCAAGTCACCTCTTTTTCTTCTTTGTTCTAGGGTTGGTAAATTTAGTTTGTCTAATCTTTGTTCATATGTCAAATTGCAAATTTTCAATGCCATCTTTGTCATTGCTCTTTGAATTCTAATTTTGGTCTTATCAGTGTAACTATTATTTTCTTTACCATTTCCTCATCCATAATCAAAGGCCACTTTCATTGATCATAACAAGTTAAAAGATTCTTCGACTAATTTGTTTATACATACATATACCAAAGGCTTTTTCCCCCTTACACAGGGGGTAGCCAAAAAGAAAAAGGCATAGAAAATCACTCCCACCCATTTCATTTCCCATGTATTCCACTCCCCTCCACCGGCACCTTCTGGATGATGGGTCATCCCTGCATCCTGTCCACTGCCCTGGGTCAGAAGCAGTGTCGTAAGACACAGCAGATCTACAGCAAGGCCACTATATTAAATTCGGCGACCCCCCCCATCTCCGTCCCCTCATGCAGGAAAGGAGAAGACAGGAAGAAATCCCTTCGGGCTGCATCAAATTTTTTCTCATACATATTTCCTCACCCCCCCATCCCCCACCCACTCCCCCGCATGCATCACAGCCTCATCTATACACAACCCTTCTCCATTCACCCCTATGTTCTGTCCTCTCCCATCCTTCCTCTACAGACATTCCTCTCTTTTGTAAAGCCCCTTTCACCCCATCCATCCATCTCATCCTAGGACGCCCCCTCATATTCACTCCTTCCACCTCCGCCTTCCGCTAATTTGTAGATGACTAATTTGTGGTGACCAGGAGTATGGAAGGAAGAGTTAAGGATGTACATGTTCTAAGAGGAGAGAGTGGGAGAATATCAGATAATTTTTTGGTGGAAGGTAAGTTGAGAGTGGAGAATAGGTGGAGAAAGAGGAAAAGGGCAGAAGGTAGGGAGGTACTTAGAGTGAACTGCTTAAATGAGAAAGATAAGGAGAATGAGTATAAGAAGAAGCTGAGAAAGGAGTGGGAGGGAGTGAAGGGTAGAGTAGAACTAGGAGTGGAGGATGAATGGGGATGATTCAAGAAGGAAGTCATAAGGTGTGCAAGGATGGTGTGTGGAACAAGGAGGGCAGGAGGAAGTAGAAGGAAGGGTAGTGAATGGTGGGATGAAAAAGCAAAGAAGGGTGTAGAAGAGAAGAAGCAGGCTTTCATAGATTGGCTACAAATTAGGACAAGGGAGTCATATGAGAGGTACAAAGTAAAGAGAAGGGAAGTCAAGCATAAGATAAAGGAGGCAAAGAGGAGAGCAGATATGAAATGGGGTAAGAGTATTACAGAAAATTATGAAAGCAATAAAAAGATGTTTTGGAAGGAAATTAAAAGAGAAAGAGGAGGCAAATCAAGTAGAGAGGAAAAGGTAAAAGGTGCAGATTGAGAGATGATAATGGAAGAGAAGGCAGTGAGAGGAAGGTGGGTAGAGTATTTTAAGGAAAAGGTGGAGTGAAGGTGGAGGTAGAATGTAGATTGAGAGAAGCAAGTAAATGCCTTGGTGGTTTAAAGAGTGTAATGAGGTATAGACTTTTGGGAATGGATGCAAAGAGGAGACTGTATGAAGGAGTGATTGTGCCAACAGCACTGTATGGGGCAGAAACGTGGAACATAAGAGAAGAAGAGAGAAGGAGTTTGAATGTGTTTGAGATGAGGTGTCTGAGAAGTATGGTGGGGGTTACTAGGCTGGATAGAGTGAGAAATGAGGAGGTGAGGAGGAGAACAGGGGTGAAAAAGGATTTGGGAGATAGGGTTGATGAAAGAATATTAGGATGGTTTGGACACATGGAAAGAATGAGTGAAGAAAGACTAGTAAAAGAGGTATGGAAGGCAGATGTGGAGGGAGTGAACATGAGGGGACGTCCTAGGATGAGGTGGATGGATGGGGTGAAGGGGGCTTTGGGGAAGAGGGGAATGTCTGTTGAGGAAGGAAGGGAGAGGACGGAAGACAGAGGTGAGTGGAGAATGGTTGTATATGGATGATGTTGTGACTGCATGAGGAGGAATGGGCGGGGGTGGGGGGTGGGGTAGTATGTGTGAGTAAATTTTGACGCAGCCCGAAGGGATTTCTCCCCGTCCTCGCCTTATATGCAAAGGGGGACGGAGAGGGGGGGTCGCCGATTAAATGAAGCGGCCTTGCTGTGGATGTACTGTGTCTTGCGACACTGCTTCTGACCCAGGGCGGTGGGCAGGGTGCAGGGATGACCCGTCATCCAGGAGGTGCTCAGATGAGAGGAAGGGTGGGAGGGGTGTGGAGTGTATTTAGGGATGAAATGGGTGGGAGTGTTTTTATGCCTTTCCCTTTTTGGCTACCTCCCTTGGAAGGGGGAAAAAGCCTTGGTATATGTATATGTATGATGTATGTATGCTAAATGTGAAGGAGGATAGGAAGCGAAAGGTAGTTGTAGTGGGAAGCTCTAAGAAAATGAGAGTGATGAGTGAGGAAAAGGGAGGAGAAATAGGGAAAGATGAAGTGAAAGCAGCTGTTAAGAAGATGAGAGCAGGTAAGGTACCTGGGCTGGATGGATGCCATGCAGAATGTTTGAAAAAAAGGAGGTACAGTTATGGTGGACTGGCTGGTGGGGTTATTTAATGTTTGTTTAAGAGAGGGTAGAGTGCCGGAGGACTGGAGGAGTGCCTGTATAGTTCCACTTTACAAGGGAAAAGGGGACAAGTGTGAGTGTAGTAGTTTCATAGGCAGCTTGAGTGTAGTTGGGAAGGCTCATGGGAGGGTCTTGATTGAGAGGATTAGGAGAGGAAGAGAGGGAGTAATTGGTGAGGAACAGTGTGGGTTTAGGACAGGCAGGGGTTGTGTAGATCAGATTTTTGTGGTAAGACAGATATGTGAGAAAGCTATAGGAAAAGGTAAGGAAGTTTTTTTTTTTTGGCTTTTATGGATTTGGAAAAGGCTTAAGATAGGGTAGACAGGAAGGCACTGTGGGAGGTATTGGATAGTAGGAAAGCTGTTAACCACTTCACTACGGGACTTAAATCTCGCGGGCAGCAGCCAATGCCAGCCGTACGACGTGTCGTAATAATACTCGCATCATAAAATATAGTCACGGCTTATATCGATCGTTCTCTCTTTCACCCATGAATTTTGAAACCCACAGAATGGGATTAAGAGCAGATTAGAGAGAATGTAAAAACACAGGGGGGACTACAATAAATATAATCAAGACGCCGATATGGCAGCGTCGCGAAGTCACTTGCTCCTCATGACGCCTACATGTGTGGCACCGTATGGAAGGGGTTAAGAGCTGTCAAGAGTTTTTACGAGAGTAGTAGAGCTTGAGTTCGGATTAGAAATGAGAAAGTGAATGGTTTGAGGTAAAGGTGGAACTTCGTCAGGGATGTGTTGTGTCACCTTGGCTGTTCAATCTATTCATAGACATTTGGGAATGGATGCCAAGAGGAGGTTATATGTAGGAGTGATTGTGCCAACAGCACTGTACAGGGCAGAAGCATGGAACATAAGAGAGGAAGAGAGAAGGCGTTTGAATGTGTTTGGGATGAAATGTCTGAGAAGTATGATAGGGGTTACTAGGCTTGATAGAGTGAGAAAAGAGGAGGTGAGGAGGAGAACAGGGGTGGAAAGGGAACTGGGAGATAGGGTTGATGAAAAAGTATTGGGATGGTTTGGACACATGGAAAGAATGAGTGAAGAAAGATTAGTAAAAGAGGTGTGGAAGGCAGAGGTGGAAGAAGTGAATATGAGGGGGGCATCCTAGGATGAAATGGATGGATGGGGTAAAAGGGGCATTACGAAAGAGAGGAATGTCTGTTGAGGAAGGACAGGAGAGGACAGAAAATAGGGGTGAATGGAAAAGGGTTGTGTATGGATGATGCTGTGATGCATGAGGGGGAGTGGGTGTGGGATTGGGGGTGAAGGAGTATGTATGAGAAATAAATTGACACAGCCCAAAGCGATTTCTTCTCGTTTTCTTCTTCTCTGCATGAGGGGATGGAGGGGGGGGGGTCGCCGAATTAATGTAGCGGCCTTGCTGTGGATGTGCTGTGTCTTGCAACACTGCTTCTGACTCAGGGAAGTGGACAGGATGCAGGGTGACCCTTCATCCAGGAGGTGCCAAGATGTGAGGGAGGGAAGAGGGTGGAGGGGAATAGAGTAGGTAGGGGATGGAATTGGTGGGAGTGGTTTCTTTGCCTTTTTCTTTTTGGCTACCTCCCATGTAAGGGTGAAAAAGCCTTTGGTGTATGTATGTGTTTTTTTGATTTTTTTTTCTTCTAATTTTTACAAAATCCATTTTGTTGTACATTAACCTTCCTTCTCTTATGTTTTTCATTCCTTCTCACATCATTTTGTTCTTTTAATTCAAACTTTATTAGCATGTGGTCACTCTTCCCAATTGGTGTCTTATACTCCATTTTGTTCATGGTATCAGGTTCAGAAGTGAATACTAAGTATAGTTTTGACAGTTCTTCATTGTTTCTCTATCTAGTATTTTCCTTAACCCATTGTGTTAAGGTATATTCGATGGTTATATCCAGTAGAATGTTGCTCCAAAGTTCTTCTTCCCCTTTTGCTATCATTTTTTCCCAGATTAAATCCTTTGCATTAAAGTTACACATAATTACTATGTTACCACCCTCTTTCAGTAACTCATTTAGAACATTCATTGTGTCTTCCAGTAATTTAGAATGATCACTATTAGAGCAAGCCTGTTTTTTTTATGGCACATATACAGCTACAAATTTTTTTACTTTTCATATTTTTATTTACAACTTTAATCATAATTAATTCCACATTATATTTGCCTTCATTTATCTTTGTCACATTTAAACCCCTTATTGGTCAACATCATGACTACTCCTCCCTGTTTATCTGTTCTATTTTTTGCCCAGTGGTTTTATAGACCTTGTCCCACCGTACTTGTTGATAGAGGGCCTTTCAGTTTTGTTTCCACAATTCCCATAATGTCAGGTTTCTCTATTTCCAGATAGTCATTTAATCCATTAATTCCAGAGATCATACCGTTGATATTTGTGTATGCCACTTTTAGTTTCATATTTTCTTCTCTTTTTTTTTTATTTAAGTTTCCATTTTCCTGATGTACCATTTTTTCTGCCCCCATACAGAAACATGGAACATAAAAGAGGAAGAGAGAAGGTGTTTGAATGAGTTTGAGATGAGTTGTCTGAGAAGTACAGTAGAAGCCCGATTTAACGAATCTCAATTTAGCGGAAGCTCAAATTAGCGAACTGCAAATAGCAATAACGAAAATGCTTAACTTAGCGGAAATGGTCCACTAAGTTGACCATTTTCTGCTAGCTGGCCAGACGTGTCTACGGAAATAGCTCAATTTAGCGGGAACGGTAAGCTAAGTTGAGCATTTTCCATCAACTGGCGACATGCGTGTCTCAGAGTCCAATGTCACCAGATGTTACCAGATTGTGGTGGTGGAGTCAAAGAAAGATTTATAATTTAGTACTTTGGAGGTATATAAATATATATATATATATATATATATACGTACTATAATATATATACAATAATATGTAATTCAGTATTTGTATAAAGTATAATTGTAGCAGAAATATATTCAAGTAGAAATAGACGGTATAATAGGAAAACAAAATAATGAAACAGTAAGTTGATGGGAAAATTCAAAATCAGTACGCGAGAGTAATCACCACGAAAAACACTTCTATAACAATGAACTACGTTTTCTGCAACAACACAACAATAACGCTCACTATCCAAAAACCAACTGCCCAGTCCTATTAATCGCTAGAATTATGTACATAAAACCAAACACGAAGCTATGACTAATATTCCGCGAAATTCATAGACAGCTCATATCATTGTTACACGACACACACACACACACACACACACACACACACACACACACACACACACACAAGTTAGATGAGAAAGTGGTGTGTGCAAAAACAATACATGAATTTAAAAATAGTTTAGATAAAATGAGATATGAAGACGGGACACCACGAGCATAGCTCCCCTTCCCGTAAAATACAACTAGGTAAATACACACACACATGTTGCAACAAATTACTGCACATTGCTGTTCATTTGCAATTCACGATTTTGCTGCCTATAATTCACTTACAATAATATATATACTATATGTGTGTGTGTATGTACACTAGGGAATTTTTAGGTACGTATCATTTTTATAATCCGCTCTGGCAACACTGTTACACCAACGCTCACTTGCTCAATTTAACGGAAAATTCAATTTAGCAGACTGGACCTTGGCTGAATTAGTTCATTAAATCGGGCTTCTACTGTATGATGGGGGTTACTGGGCTAGATAAAGTGAGAAATGAGGAGGTGAGGAGGAGAACACAGGTGGAAAGGGAGTTGGGAGATAGGGTTGATGAAAGAGTATGAGGATGGTTTGGACACATGGAAAGAATGAGTGACAAAAGACTAGTAAAAGAGGTATGGAAGGCAGATGTGGAGGGAGTGAACATGAGGGGACGTCCTAGGATGAGATGGATGGATGGGGTGAAGGGGACTTTGGGGAAGAGGGGAATGTCTGTTGAGGAAGGACAGGAGATGACAGAAGACAGGGGTGAATGGAGAATAGTGTATATGGATGATGTTGTGATACATGAGGTGGAATGGGTGGAGGGATGAGGGGTGAGGTAGTATGTGTGAGCAAAATTTGACGCAGCCCGAAGGGATTTCTCCCCGTCTTCTCCTTTTATGCATGGGGGGTTGGAGAGGGGGAGGTCACCAATTCAATGAAGCTGCCTTGCTATGGATGTGCTGTGACTTGCGACACTGCCTCTGACCCAGGGCAGTGGACAAGGTACAGGGATGACCCGTCATCCAGAAGGTGCTAAGATAAGAGGGAGGGTGGGGGTTAGTGGAATGTATTTAGGGATGGAGTGATTTTATGCCTTTTTCTTTTTGGCTACCTCCCTTGAAAGGGGGAAAAAGCCTTGGTATATGTATGTATGTATGTATACCATTTTTTCAGTCTCAGTGTGTGTGTATCATATGGGAAGGGAGCTATGCTCGTGGTGACCCATCTTTGTATCTTTCAGCATCAATTTTTTTCTTAAAATCTTGAATAGTGGTTGCACACACTGTTTCTTTATCTTAATTATTCCAGGTATCCAGTACCTTATGTGTGAAGCATTTTTTTTTTTTCCAGATATCTTCTGTAGTTATCCTTTTTGAGTTTCTTTTCATGGCCTCTTGTTTTTCCATTGCCCCATTTTGATGAATAATTCCTATCTAGGGTGTGTGTGTGAGTGTGTTTACCTAGTAATATTATACAGGAAGGGGACCTATGCTTGTAGTGACCCATCTTTGTATCTCAGCATCTAGTTTGTTTTTAAGTTCTTGTATGGTTTTTGCACACAGTATTGTTTCGTCCAATTTTTCCAGAGATCACTCTGAGTTGTTGTTTTTTTCTTCCCTTAGGTCTTTTCTAAAACTATAATTTTTTATTTTCTTTTCATGTCCTCTTGTTTTTCTTTTAACCCACTTTAATAAATATTCTCTGTCAAGGACTTCCATGCCTCTCATGATTCTGTAAATGGCCAGTAGATCTCCTCTTTCTCTTCTTTGTTCCAAGGTTGGTAGTTCCAGTTTAGACAATCTTTGTTCATATATCAATGTTGAGTGTTGGTGCCATTTTTGTCATTGTTCTTTGTATTCTTTCTAATTTCTTTATATTCTTTTTTGTGCTGGGTGTCCATAGTGTCACAGCATACTGCAATCTTGGTCTTATCAGTGTGTATTTACCAGGTTGTACCTAGTTTTATCTTATGGGAAGGGGTAGCTATGATCATGGAATCCCGTCTTTGTATATCTCCATATCCAGTTTGCTCTTAAATTCTTGTATGGTTTTTGCACACACTGTTTTTCATCCAATGTGTTCCATACATCTACCAAGCTGTGGGGAAAGCTGTTCTTTTTCAGGTCCCTTCTATAATTGTCCTTTTTAAGCTTCTTTCCATGTCCTCTTGTGTTTCTCTTATCCCAGTTTAGTAAGTCTTCTCTGTCAAGGACTTCCATGCCTTTCATAATTCTATAGATGGTCAACAATTCACTTCTCTCCTCTGTTCCAGTCATTAACTCCAATTTTAACAATCTTCATACAAGAGTTTTGATATTTCTGGGGCCATCCTCGTAGCTGCTCTTTGGATTCTTGCAATCTTCTTTATATTCTTTTTTGTACTGGGTGACCACAGTATCGCTGCATACACCAATTCAGGCCTTATCATCGTGACTAGTATTTTCCTTATCATTTCTTCATCCAAGTAGGTAAAAGCCACTTTTATTGCTCTTAGCAAGTTGTAAGTTTTGCCAACAATCTTTTTTACATGTTTGTCATACCATATGTATGTACACACACTTATGCAGAACTTTTTATTTGATTATTTTCCGTTCTTTCTGCATTGGTTTTTTCAATATAATGTTGGCTGGCTATTTGATTTAAAGAAGCTTTTGACTGACCTTGTTATAGTGAGTTTTTTAGGGGTACTTTGTGGTTTGAAGAGTGTAATGAGGAATAGACATTTGGGAATGGATGCGAAGAGGAGACTGTATGAAGGAGTGATTGTGCCAACAGCACTGTATGGGGCAGAAACGTGGAACATAAGAGAAGAAGAGAGAAGGAGTTTGAATGTGTTTGAGATGAGGTGTCTGAGAAGTATGGTGGGGGTTACTAGGCTAGATAGAGTGAGAAATGAGGAAGTGAGGAGGAGAACAGGGGTGAAAAAGGATTTGGGAGATAGGGTTGATGAAAGAATATTAGGATGGTTTGGACACATGGAAAGAATGAGTGAAGAAAGACTAGTAAAAGAGGTATGGAAGGCAGATGTGGAGGGAGTGAACATGAGGGGACGTCCTAGGATGAGGTGGATGGATGGGGTGAAGGGGGCTTTGGGGAAGAGGGGAATGTCTGTTGAGGAAGGAAGGGAGAGGACGGAAGACAGAGGTGAGTGGAGAATGGTTGTATATGGATGATGTTGTGACTGCATGAGGAGGAATGTGCGGGGGGGGTGGGGGTTGGGGTAGTATGTGTGAGTAATTTTTGACGCAGCCCGAAGGGATTTCTCCCCGTCCTCTCCTTATATGCAAAGGGGGACGGAGAGGGGGGGGTCGCCGATTAAATGAAGTGGCCTTGCTGTGGATGTACTGTGTCTTGCGACACTGCTTCTGACCCAGGGCGGTGGGCAGGGTGCAGGGATGACCCGTCATCCAGGAGGTGCTCAGATGAGAGGAAGGGTGGGAGGGGTGTGGAGTGTATTTAGGGATGAAATGGGTGGGAGTGTTTTTATGCCTTTCCCTTTTTGGCTACCTCCCTTGGAAGGGGGAAAAAAGCCTTGGTATATGAATGAATGAACTTTGTTCTGAAGGTGCCAAGATAGGAGGGAGGAAAGAGGGTGGAGGAGAGTGGAGTGTGATAAGGATGGAATGGGTGGGAGTTTTTTACTACCTCCCTTATAAGGGGGAAAAAAGCCATTGGTATACATATATATGTACTTTGTTCTGAGTGAAAATCTTTTGTTTGGTTAGTCCCTGTTTAAGAACCATTACATTTTATTGATATGATTTATTTCTTTTCATTTCACACAGAAATTGAATGTTCTTCAAATGAAACTCCTAGCAATGGATAAAGAACTTGAGGAGAAATCATTGCAGGTAAAGCAGTTAATAGGTATACTTTGCATATGAGAAAAAAATTGTACTCTGTTTTATCAGATAGACATGTGTGATGACTTTTCTGTACAAGTTTTTCTTATTAGTTTATCACATGTTGAAATTTGAACTAGTTATAATGATAACAATGAGGTGGAGCTCTTTTTGATTTGGGTATGACTTGCTTAATGGGTGAGTGACCTGAGTTTAAATCCCTGTCAGACATAAAAATGGTTTTTGGTAATACAATGTATATTTACACCATGTTATGGTCATTCGATGCCTTCAGTCACAGAGTCTGTCCAAGTTTTGTCTTGCATGAAATCTGTAACCCCCACAAAATTGGACACAACCACCAATTCAACCCCTGAATTGGTTATCCATTGTCCCAGGTCTCCCTTGTAATAGACCCATGGCTCCCAATTAATAGCCTATGGACATCAGGCAGAAATCATAGATCACTCAGGGAGGAACTACTTTGTCATTATCTAGGGATTTTTAATGTTGGACATTGTAGGATGATGTGTTTAGTGTCATCTATGTGGTGGTTGCATCTAGGGCAAATTGATTATGTGGCCTGACTTATTCTGTGTTGATACTTTTTTAAGATGGCTGGTGTCATGAATGCAAACATGCCAGTTTAGTTCCAACTTCTCTTTAGAGAGATTTTTCTGTGGGGCTGGTGTCTGGGAGTTCTTGGTGAAGTATTAAGTTTGGTGGTCTGTCTTGAAGAGCTTGTGTAGTGATTGGGTGTATTTATCAAGTTGTATTTACCTAGTTGTATCTTACAGTAAATGGGAGCTAAGCTCGTGCTGTCCTGTCATTGTATCTCTTAAATTCTTGTATTGTTTTTGCACACACACTTTTTCCATCCAGTGTGCTATAGGAAAAGGTAAGGATGTTTTTTGGGTTTTTATGGATCTGGAAAAGGCTTATGACAGGGTAGACAGGAAGGCACTGTGGGAGGTACTGCAGATATATGGGATAGGAGGAAACCTGTTAAGAGCAGTCAAGAGTTTTTACGAGAGTAGTAGAGCTTGTGTTAGGATTAGAAATGGAGAGAGTGAATGGTTTGAGGTAAAGGTGGGACATCGTCAGGGATGTGTTATGTCGCCTTGGCTGTTCAATCTTTACATGGATGGGGTGGTGCAAGAGGTGAATGCAAGGGTAGTGGGTGGGTTGGAGATGATTAAAGAAAATGGAGAAAAGTGAGAGGTGAGCCAGTTGTTGTTTGCTGACGACTCTGCACCTGTAGCAGGATCAGAGGAGGGATTGAGGAAGTTAGTGTCAGAATTTGAGGTGTGTGAAAGAAGGAAGCTGAAGATAAATGTGGGTAAAAGGTTATGAGATGTACAGGGGGAGAGAGTGACAGCAGGCTGAAAGTGAGCATTAAGGGTGAAAGACTGGAGGAAGTGGATAGTTTCAGATACTTGGGTGCGAATGTCGCAGGAAAGGGAGGCGTGGGGGTGGAGGTAGAATGTAGATTGAGAGAAGTGAGCAAATGCCTTGGTGGATTGAAAAGTGTAATGAAAAATAGACATCTGGGAATGGATGCTAAGAGGAGGTTATATGAAGGAGTGATTGTGCCAACAGCATTATACGGGGCAGAAACATGGAACATGAGAGAGGAAGAGAGAAGTAGTTTGAATGTGTTTGAGATGAGGTATCTGAGAAGTATGATAGGGGTTACTAGGCTGGATAGAGTGAGAAATGAGGTGAAGAGAACAGGGGTGGAAGGGGAACTGGGAGATAGGGTTGATGAAAGAGTATTAGGATGGTTTGGACACGTGGAAAGAATGAATGAAGAAAGTAAAAGAAGTATGGAAGGCAGAGGTGGAAGGAGTGAATATGAGGGTGCGTCCTAGGATGAGATGGATGGGGTGAAAGGGGCATTACAGAATAGAGGAATGTGTGTGAAGGAAGGATGGGAGAGGACAGAAGATAGGGGTGAATGGAGAGGGGTTGTGTATAGATGATGCTGTGATGCATGAGGGGGAGTGGGTGGGGGATGGGGGGTAAGGAAGTATGTATGAGAAAAAATTTGATGCAGCCCAAAGGGATTTCTTCCCGTCTTCTCCTTTTCTGCATGAGGGGATGGAGAGGGGGGGGGTCGCCGAATTTATGAAGTGGCCTTGCTGTGGATGTCCTGTGTCTTGCGACACTGCTTCTGATCCAGGGCAGTGGACAGGATGCAGGGATGACTTGTCATCCAGGAGGTGCCAAGATAAGAAGGAGGGTAGAGGGGAGTGGAATATATAGGAAATGGAATGGGTGGGAGTGGTTTCTATGCCTTTTTCTTTTTGGCTACCCCCCGTGTATAGGGATAAAGCCTTTGGTATATGTATGTATGTATGTATCTTTTATCACTCACAGATTTTTGCTACTGTACTCGTAAGAGAAACCAGGCTGTAATTTGTTGGGTCTTCCTTATTTCCTCACAATTTATTCAACATCGATAAGACTAAACTACAGTGAGTCCTCCTTATATGTTAATTCTTTATCTGGTAAATTCACAGTTATGGTATTTGGTAATTACTACCCTCGATTCTATTTATGGTAAGAAAAATTCACAGATACAGTATCCGCTCGTGTTTTGTTTACACTGTACCATAGCGCCACCATGTCGTGCGGCCACCACAACAACCAGTTTCTTCCCGTGTTTCCCTTTGAACACAAATTAAATCCTTACGTTGTGTTTTTTTGTGGATATTATCATGACGCACCCATAATGGCCACAAAACATTCCACAAGACACTGTTGGAGTTGAAAAGGCAAAGCGAAAGAGGAGTAGTCTGACATTGGAGGTAAAATTAGATATTTTGAAGAGGAAAGAGCAGGGAGAAGGTACGTCTGCTATAAGTCGAAACTTAGGCCTAGCCCCAGTCAACAGTCTGGACGGTGTTGAAGAATCATGAGGCTATAATAAAAGCTGGGGAGAATGCAATGCATCTGCAGAGCAAATTGCTAACAAAATACTGTGAGCCAGTAATGGATAAGATGGAAAGGTTGCTCAAAATGTGGATCGACGACCAGAATCGTCAAAATATGGCTCTGTCTTTGAATTTAATCTGTCAGAAAGCATTGCCCATTATTGAAAGACTGAAGGTAGAAATGGGAGTGGAAGACTTTGAATTTAAAGCAAGCAAAGGATGGTTTGATAAATTCAGGGGACGTTCAGCTCTCCATGATATCAAGGTCCATTTCTAATCCTAACACAAGGTCTACTACTTTAATAAACTCTTGACTGCTCTGAACAGCTTTCTTCCTATCCCATATATCTGCAATACCTCCCACACTGACTTCCTGTCTACCCTGTCATAAGCCAAATCCATAAAAGCCCAAAATACATCCTTACCTTTTCCTATAGCTTTCTCACATATCTGTCTTACCACAAAAATCTGATCTATGTAATCCCTACCTGTCCTAAAACCACACTGTTCCTCACCAATTACTCCCTCTGTTCCTCTCCTAATCCTCTCAATCAAGATCCTCCCATAAGCCTTCCCAACTACACTCAACAAGCTAATCCCTCTGAAACTACTACACTCACACTTGTCCCCCTTTCCCTTGTAAAATAGAACTATACAGGCACTCCTCCAGTCCTCCGGCACTCTACCCTCTCTTAAACAAACATTAAATAACCTCACAAGCCAGTCCACCATAACTGTACCTCCTTTTTTCAGACATTCTGCATGGTATCCATCCAACCCAGGTGCCTCACCTGCTGTCATCATCTTAACAGGTGCTTTCACTTCATCTTTCTCTATTTCTCGTCCATTTTCCTCATTCATCACTCTCATTTTCTTAGCACTTCCCACAGCAACTACCTTTCCCTTCCTATCCTCCACATTTACCAACTCCATGAAATACTCTGCCCACCTTCCTCTCACTGCCTTCTCTTCCATTATCATCTTTCCATCTGCACCTTTTACCTTTTCTTCTCTACTTGATTTGCCCCCTCTTCCTCTTTTAACTTCCTTCCAAAACATCTTTTTATTACTTTCAAAATTTTCTGTCATACTCTTACCCCATTTCACATCTGCTCTCCTCTTTGCTTCCTTTATCTTATGCTTAATTTCCCTTCTCTTTACTTTGTACCTCTCATACGATTCCCTCATCCTACTTTGTAGCCAATCTATGAAATCTTGCTTCTTACAAAGGATTACAAAGGCGGAGCATGCCGACAGGAGACCTTTGGATCCATATCTAGGTCGGATGCAAAAAAAAAAAAAAAAAAAAATCATATTAATAATAAATTAAAACTATAATAATGTAAATAACAAATAAAATAAATAAATGCATAGGTATAGTTGAATAACAAACAAACAGGTAAATAGTAAATGATAATAAATTGACATATAACTAATAATAAATGAAAATCAGACAGACAAATTATAACAAAACAAAAACAAATAATATAACATAAATTATAATCATTACAGCATCTTACTTAGGTATTTATCTAAATGATTCTTAAAGCTTCGAACTGCAGCCTTCTTTGCTTCCTCATCCCAGCATTCACTACCCTTCCTTCCATTTCCTTCTGCCCTCCTTGTTCCATACAGTATCTTTGCACACCTTATGACTCCCTCCTTGAACCATCCCCATTTCTCCTCCACTCCTAGTTCTACGCTATCTTTCACTCCCATTCTTCTCTCAGCTTCTTCTTATATTCCTTCTCCTTTTCTTTCTCATTTAAGTTAGTTCACTCTAAGTACCTCTCTATCTTCTGCCCTTTTCCCCTCTCTCCACCTATTCTCCAGTCTCAATTTACCTTTCACCAGAAAATGATCTGATATTCCCCCACTCTCTCCCCTTAGAATATGTACATCCTTAACTCTTCCTGCCATACTCCTGGTCACCACTATCTAGTCCATTAACGCTCTATCTGCATCCCTTCCATCCACCACCCTCTCCCATGTGTACTTATGCTTGACTTTCTTCCTGAACACTGTATTTGCTATCATCAACTCTCTTTCAAGACACATCTCCACCATCAATTCTCCACTATGATTTTTACCTGGAATTCCATACTTCCCAATCATTCCATCTAATGGTTCATTCCCTACCCTAGCATTAAGGTCTCCCAATACAACTACATTGACATTTCTCCCTAATCCCTCTATGCACTCATTTAAATCTATCCAAAAAACCTCCCTTTCCTCTACACTCTTCTCACTACCAGGCCCATACGCACTTACAAAAACCCACATCTCCCTTCCCAGCTTCACCTTCATCCACATCAACCTTGATGAAACCTCCTTCCACTCCACAACACACCCACCTATCTCTTCACTTACTAGAATAGCCACCCCTTCCCTCCCTCATCCCTTTTTCACTCCTGATAACTTCAATTTAGTTTAACTCAAAGATACATCCATCTTTCTTCTCACAAACATACTGCCTATCTCTTCCCTTTAACTCTCATCTGTACCACAATCACACACATTAAAAGACCCAAACTATAGGGTACCGGTTGGAAAACTCCTAGACTCTCCTATGCCTTTACTTTACTTTTTTTTTTTTTTTTTTTTAAGGAATGTCCCCTGTGGGGCTACAGGGAGAAGGATACCTGGTCCCAATCCCCGTCCCATTTTTCTTGCCTCATACGATCCAAGTGGGAAGACTTGGTGGCAACATTCTATTCCCCACCACAGGGTAGGCAAAAAAAGGAAATGAATATTCAGAGAAATGGTACATGACAGTAACAAGGGGTTGGGGGACAGTATAACAGTCTTCCGCTATCACATACAAAATAATGTGTGGCTGCATGCTACTTTGCCACAATAACATGCAGCCAATACCCCGGATGGTGGTAGATAGGAATATAATAGGAAGAGTTAAGGATGTACATGTTCTAAGGGGAGAGAGTGGGGAATATCAAATCATTTTCTGGTGGAAGGTAATTTGAGAGTGGAGGATAGATGGAGAAAGAGGAAAAGGGCAGAAGGTAGGGAGGTGCTTAAAGTGAACTGCTTAAATGAGAAAGAAAAGAAGTACAAGAAGCTGACAGAGGAGTGTGAGAGAGTGAAGGATAGAGTAGAACTAAGAGTAGAGGAGGAATGGGGATGGTTCAAGGGGGGAGTCACAAGGTGTGCAACGATAGTGTGTGGAACAAGGAGGACAGGAGGATATAGAAGGAAGGGTAGCGAGTGGTGGGATGAGGAAGCAAAAAAGGTTGTAGAAGAGAAAAAGTGAGCTTTCACAGAGTGGTTATAGAACAGGACAAGGGAAACATATCAGAGGTACAAAGAAAAGAGAAGAGAAGTAAAGCACAAGAGAAAGGAGGCATAAAGGAGAGCAATGTGAAATGGGGTAAAGGTATAACAGAAAATTTTGAAAATAATAAAAAGATGTTTTGGAAGGAAATTAAGATAGGAAAAGGAGGCAAATCAAGTAGAGAAGAAAAGAAAGATGATAATGGAAGAGAAGGCAGTTAGAGAAAGATACATACATACATACACCAAGGCTTTTTCTCCCTTACCAGGGAGTTAGCCAAAAAGGACAAGGCATAAAATCATTCCCACCCATTCCATCCCTGAAAACACTCCACACCCCTCTACTCTCCCTCCCATCTTAGCACCTCCTAGATGACGGGTCATCCCTGCACCCTGTCCACTGCCCTGGGTCAGAAGCAGTGTCGCAAGACACAGCACATCCACAGCAAGGCCGCTTCAATAAATTGGCGACCCCACCTCTCCGTCCCCCCATATAAAGGAGAGTACGGGGAGAAATCCCTTTGGGCTGCGTCAAAATTTTTGCTCACACACACTACCTCACCCCCATTCCCCCGTCCATTCCACCTCATGCATCACAACATTTTCCATATACAACCATTCTCCATTCACCCATCTTCTGTCCTCTCCCGTCCTTCCTCAACAGACATTCTTCTCTTCCCCAAAGCCCCCTTCACCCCATCCATCCATCTCATCCTAGGATGTCCCCTCATGTTCACTCCCTCCACATCTGCCTTCCATACCTCCTTTACTAGTCTTTCTTCACTCATTCTTTCCATGTGTCCAAACCATCCTAATACTCTTTCATCGACCCTATCTCCCAGCTCCCTTTCCACCCCTGTTCTCCTCCTCACCTCCTCATTTCTCACTCTATCAAGCCTAGTAACCCCCATCATACTTCTCAGACACCTCATCTCAAACACATTCAAGTTCCTTCTCTCTTCCTCTCTTATGTTCCATGTTTCTGCTCCATACAGTGCTGTTGGCACAATCACTCCTTCATACAGTCTCCTCTTAGCATCCATTTCCAAATTTCTATTCCTCATTACACTTTTTAAACAGAGAAGCGAAAGGTAGTTGTAGTGGGAAGTGCTAAGGAAGTGATAGTGATGAGTGAGGAAAATGGGGAGAAATAAGGAAGGATGAAGTGAAGACAGTTGTTAACCACTTCAGTACGGGACTTAAATCTCACGGGCAGCAGCCAATGCCAGCCGTATGACGTGTCGTAATAATAATCGCATCATAAGATATAGTCACCGCTTATATCGATCGTTCTCTCTTTCACCCGCGAATTTTGAAAACCACAGAGAATGGGATTCAGGGCGCATTTGGGAGAATGTAAAAACACAGGGGCGACTACAATAAATATAATCAAGACGCCGATATGGCAGCGTCGCGAATCCACTTGCTCCTCATGACGCCTACGTGTGCGGCACCGTATGGAAGGGGTTAAGATGATGAGAGCAGGTAAGGCACCTGGTCTGGATGGATGCCATACAGAATGTCTGAAGAAAGGAGGTACAGTGATGGTGGACTGACTGGTGAGGTTATTTAATGTTTGCTTAAGGGGGTACGCGACACCTGGGGGGGTGAATTTGGTCAAGATATGGCATTTTTCAAAACTGTGTTCAAAATGTTCGTATACCACTTAGAAATAAATCCCGACAAATAATTTTCCAGCCGAGCGCAATTTAAAGGTCCTGGGTGAGGATTAAAGGGACAGATTTAAAGGCGCAACCCACACTAGAAGGAGGCGTGCCACTTAGGACCTTCAGGCGCAGCGAATAACGTTGAAATTTGATTGAATTTACACTCGCCCAGTGTATCAACGGCCAATACGATTGTGGAGGGGAAGGGAGGAAGGTGGAGGGAGAATATTTCGCCAACTTTGTGCGAAACTAAGCGTTAGTTACCGGCTAACCCTGAAAAGGGAAGTACGCATGTCTCATGAGCTCTCATTGCAATCTATTACTTTAGCTAGTACATATTACTCTTTAGTACAGTCATCATGGGTAGCAAAAAGAACAAAAGAACATCACAATGACAAAAAACAGCAGTTAAAGATGGCAAGCAGTCAAAGACGACTAAAGATCTCACCACCTCTCACTCCACCACCGCCCTCACCTGCACCTCTGTGACGGTGACAGAGGTAAAGGACAACATTAGACTAAACAATTCAAAGAGGAAGATTAAATCCAAAGAAGAAAGCAAGAGGAAAAAGATCAAGGCTATACAGGAAGAAGAAAGAAGAAGTGACATCATATGATGCTGGAGGGGGTGCCCTACCAACATAGATTGGCAAGGGGAATCTGTTGAGGAAAGAGAAGGTGCCCACTACTGGAAAATAAACCTCTTTCCAATGATTTAGATACCCTGAAGACCCCCAGCAGAGAGGTTTCATATGAAGAAACCGCCAAAGGTGCAAAAAAGCAAATTATATGATGTTGTCGTCTGTGCGTCGTCACTACTGTGACATACTTATACTTTAGTTTTTCAGTATTTAAAGTACTTATAATTAAAATATGTTAATAATTTTTACTGTACTTATTATATAATAAGAATTAAGCCATGAAAAAATCAGTCAAATTGGTGAAACTATAAGCAAGTTACAGATATATTCATATTTCAAGTTGCCATATCTCCGTTCGATATTTTTCTACTTTTTTTTAATCATAAAAAATCTAATATACATTAGATTTAGATGAAACTTACAGGGAATATTACTTTTAGTAACTGCTAGGGCCGATCGTTCGAATATTTTGAATAGGATGAAAGAGTTCGGAGTAATAATGGAAACGAGCAAAAAAATTGTATTTTTCACGATTTTTGCCAGCCATTAAAATTGAAATGCCTGTATGCAAAAGTATAAAGGAAATTGTTCAATTACTTAATGACCGGCCCTAGGTGTGCCTACTGACTAATCATAGCCAAAATATAAAACAAATTGGTCCACGTATTATGGTGCTGTGCACTTTTAAATGTCGCTACTGGTATACGTACATGTGTACATATGTACATGTGTACATACATCATTCTGCTTCACCTAAAATGTAAGCAATATGGATACCTATTTACCTGAGAAGTTTCAGCTCTTTACTCTAAATATTTTAGAAAATGACCTCCAGGTGTCGCGTACCCCCTTAAGGGGGTACGTGACACCTGGGGGGGGTGAATTTGGTCAAGATATGGCATTTTTCAAAACTGTGTTCAAAATGTTCGTATACCACTTGAAATAAATCCCGACAAATAATTTTCCAGCCGCGCGCAATTTAAAGGTCCTGGGTGATGTTTAAAAGGACAGATTTAAAGGCGCAACCCACACTAAAAGGAGGCGTGCCACTTAGGACCTTCAGGCGCAGCGAATAACGTTGAAATTTGATTGAATTTACACTCGCCCAGTGTATCAACGGCCAATACGATTGTGGAGGGGAAGGGAGGAAGGTGGAGGGAGAATATTTCGCCAACTTTGTGCGAAACTAAGCGTTAGTTACCGGCTAGCTCTGAAAAGGGAAGTACGCATGTCTCATGAGCTCTCATTGCAATCTATTACTTTAGCTAGTACATATTACTCTTTAGTACAGTCATCATGGGTAGCAAAAAGAACAAAAGAACATCACAATGACAAAAAACAGCAGTTAAAGATGGCAAGCAGTCAAAGACGACTAAAGATCTCACCACCTCTCACTCCACCACCGCCCTCACCTGCACCTCTGTGACGGTGACAGAGGTAAAGGACAACATTAGACTAAACAATTCAAAGAGGAAGATTAAATCCAAAGAAGAAAGCAAGAGGAAAAAGATCAAGGCTATACAGGAAGAAGAATGAAGAAGGGACATCATATGATGCTGGAGGGGGTGCCCTACCAACATAGATTGGCGAGGGGAATCTGATGAGGAAAGAGAAGGCGCCCACTACTGGAAAATAAACCTCTTTCCAATGATTTAGATACCCTGAAGACCCCCAGCAGAGAGGTTTCATATGAAGAAACCGCCAAAGGTGCAAAAAAGCAAATTATATGATGTTGTCGTCTGTGCGTCGTCACTACTGTGACATACTTATACTTTAGTTTTTCAGTATTTAAAGTACTTATAATTAAAATATGTTGATAATTTTTACTGTACTTATTATATAATAGGAATTAAGCCATGAAAAAATCAGTCAAACTTACAGGGAATATTACTTTTAGTAACTGCTAGGGCCGATCGTTCGAATATTTTGAATAGGATGAAAGAGTTCGGAGTAATAATGGAAACGAGCAAAAAAATTGTATTTTTCACGATTTTTGCCAGACATTAAAATTGAAATGCCTGTATGCAAAAGTATAATAGAAATTGTTCAATTACTCAATGACCGGCCTTAGGTGTGCCTACTGACTAATCATAGACAAAATATAAAACAAATTGGTCCACGTATTATGGTGCTGTGCACTTTTAAATGTCGCTACTGGTATACGTACATGTGTACATACATCATTCTGCTTCACCTAAAATGTAGGCAATATGGATACCTATTTACCTGAGAAGTTTCAGCTCTTTACTCTAAATATTTTAGAAAATGACCTCCAGGTGTCGCGTACCCCCTTAAGAGAGGGTAGAGTCCTGGAAGACTGGAGTGCCTGCATAGTTTCACTTTACAAGGGAATAGGGGACAAGAGGGAGTGTAGTAGATTCAGAGGGAGTAGCATGTTGAGTGTAGTTGGGAAGGCTTATGTGAGGGTCTTGATTGAGAGGATTAGGAGAGGAACAGAGGGAGTAATTGGTGAGGAACACTGTTGGTTTAGGACAGGAAGAAGTTGCGGAGATCAGATTTTTGTGGTAACACAGATATGTGAGAAAGCTATAGGAAAAGGTAAGGAGGTGTTTTGGGCTTTATTGGATTTGGAAAAGGCTTACAACAGGGTAGACAGGAAGGCACTGTGGGAGGTATTGCAGATATATGGGATAGGAGCTGTAATGAGTTTTTATGAGAGTAGTAGAGCGTGTGTCAGGATTAGAAATGGAGAGAGTGAGTGGTTTGTGGTAAAGGTGGGACTTCGTCAAGTATGTATTGTGTCACCCTGGCTGTTCAACTTGTACATGGATGGGGTGGTGCAAGAGGTAAATACAAGAGTAGTGGGTCAGGGATTGGAGATGATTAAAGAAAATGGAGAAAAGTGGGAGATAATCCTGTTGTTGTTTGCGGAAAACACTGTGCTTGTAGCAGGATCAGAGGAGGGATTGAGGAAGTTAGTGACAGAGCTTGGGAAGTGTGTGAAAGAAGGAAGTTGAAAATGTGGCGAAAAGTAAGGTGATGAGATGTACAAGTGGTGAAAGTAGCAGCAGACTGGGAGTGAGTATTAAGGGAGAGAGACTGGAGGAAGTGGATAGTTTTAGGTACTTGTGTAAATTTGTGGCAGGAAAGGGAGGAGTGGAAGTGGAGGTAGAATGTAGATTGTGAGAAGTGAGTAAATGTCTTGGTGGATTAAAAAGTGTAATGAAAAATAGATATTTGGAAATGGATGTTAAGAGGAGATTGTATGAAGGAGTGATTATACCAATAGCACTGTATAGGGCAGAAAAAAGGAACATAAAAGAGGAAGAGAGAAGGAATTTTAATGTGTTTGAGATGAGGTGTCTGAGAAGTATGATGGGGGTTACTAGCTAGATAGAGTGAGAAATGAGGAAGTGAGGAGTAGAATAGGGATGGAAAGAGAGTTGGGAGATTGGATAAATGAAAAAGTATTGGGATTGTTTGGACACATGGAAAGAATGAGTGAAGAAAAACTAGTGAAAGAGGTGTGGAAGGCAGATGTGGAAGGAGTTAACATGAGGGGGCGACCGAGGATGTGATGGAAGGATGGGGTGAAAGGGGCATTGGGGAAGAGGGTAATGTCTGTTGAGGAAGGACAGGAGAGGACAGAAGACAAGGGTGAATGGAGAATTGTTGTATTTGATTGATATTTGATTGATATATGAGGTGGAATGGATGGGGGGTGAGGGAGTATGTGTGAGAAAATATGACCCAGCCCGTCTTCTTTTCTGCATGGGGGGATGGAGAGGGGGATCACCGATTTAATGAAGCGGCCTTGCTGTGGATGTGCTGTGTCTTGCAACACTGCTTCTGACCCAGGGCAGTGGACAAGATGCAGGGATGACCCGTCATCCAGGAGGTGCTAAGATAAAAGGGAGGGAAGAGGGTGGAGGGGAGTGGAGTGTAATAGAGTTGGAATGGGTAGAAGTGGTATTTATGCCTTTGTTTTATGGCTATCTCCCTTATGAGTGGGAAAGAAGCCTTTGGTATATGTATGTATTATTATTATAACTACAACTGTCCCTCTGTTATGCTGTCCCCCAACCCCTTGCTGCTGTCCTGTACCATTTCTCTGAGTATTCATTTTCAGTGGTGGGGGAAAAGAATACTACCACCAAGTATTTCCACTTGGATCATAAGAGGCGAGAAGGAAGGGACGGGGATTGGGACTAGGCATCCTTCTCCTTGTAGCCCCACAGGGGACATTCCTAAACGAAAAAGTAAAGGCATAAGGGGGTCTGGGAGTTTTCGGACCAGCACCCTAAGGTTTGGGTCTTTTAATGTGCGTGAATGTGGTACAGATGAGAGTAAAAGGGAAGAGATAGGTAGTATGTTTGTGAGAAGAAAGATGGATGTGTTGGCTTTGAGTGAAACTAAGTTGAAAGGGAAGGGTGAGTGTAAGTTTGGGAGGTTATCAGGAGTGAAGAGAGGGCGAGGGAGGGAAGGGGTGGCTATTCTAGTAAGTGAAGAGATAGGTAAACGTGTAGTGGAGTGGAAGGAGGTTTCCTCAAGAATAATGTGGATGAAAGTGAAATTGGGAAAGGAGATGTGGGTCATATGGGCCTGGCAGTGAGAAGAGTGTAGAAGAAAGGGAGGCCTTTTGGATAGATTGAAATGAGTGCATAAAGGATTTAGGGAGAAATGTCAATGTAATAGTACTGGGAGACCTTAATACTAGGGTAAGAAATGGTCCAATTGATGGAGTGGTTGGGAAATGTGGAGTTCCAGGAAAGAATCGTAGTGGAAAGTTGATGGTGGAAATGTGTCTAGAAAGAGAGTTGATGATAGCAAATACAGTGTTCAGGAAGAAAGTCAAGCATAAGTACACATGGGAGAGGGTGGTGGATGGAAGGGTGGTAGATAAAGCGTTGATGGATTATGTAGTGGTGAATAGGATTATGATAGGAAGAGTTAACCACTTCCATACGGTGACACCTACGTAGGCAGCATGAGGAGCAAGTGGGTACGCGATGATGCCGACGTCGACATCTTGATTATATTTATTGTAGTCGTACCTATGTAACCTCCATTCTCTCTAAACTGGCTTCATCATATTTTCTATGGTTATCAAAATTCACGGGTGAAAGAGAACGAACGATTGAGCACTGACTTCATTTTTTATAATGCGATTATTATGACGCAACATCGCACGTCGGGCAGCTAATGCTGTCAGACGTGCGATGTGCCCCGGAGTGAAGAGGTTAAGGATGTACATGTGCTAAGGGGAGAGGGTGGGGGAATATCAGATCATTTTTTGGTGGAAGGGAAGTTGAGAGTGGAGGATAGATGGAGAAAGAGGAAAGTGACAAAAGGTAGGGAGGTGCTTAGAGCGAACTCTTTAAATGAAGAGGAAAAGGAGGAGTACAAGAAGAAGCTGAAGGAGGAGTGTGAGGGAGTGAAGGATAGAGTAGAGCTAGGTGTGGAGGAGGAATGGGGATGGTTCAAGGAGGGAGTCACAAAGTGTGCAAGGATGGTCTGTGGAACAAGAAGGACAGGAGGAAATAGAAGGAAGGGTAGTGAATGGTGGGATGAGGAAACAAAGAAGGTTGTAGAAGAGAAGAAGCGAGCTTTCACAGATTGGTTATAAAATAGGATGAGGGAGTCATATGAGAGGTACAAAGAAAAGAAAAGAGAAGTAAAGCAAAAGGTAAAGGAGGCAAAGAGGAGAGCAGATGTGAAGTGGGGTAAGAGTATAACAGAAAATTTTGAAAGTAATAAAAAGATGTTTTGGAAAGAAGTTAAAAGAGGAAGAGGAGGCGAATCAAGTAGAGAAGAAAAGGTAAAAGGTGGAGATGGAGAGATGATAATGGAAGAGAAGGCAGTAAGGGGAAGATGAGCAGAATATTTTAGGGAGTTGCTAAATGTGAAGGAGGATAGGGAGGGAAAGATAGTTGCAGTGGGAAATCCTAAGAAAATGAGAGTGATGAGTGAGGAAAATGGAGGAGAAATAGGGAAGAATGAAGTGAAGGCAGTTGTTAAGATGATGAAAGCAGGTAATGCACCTGGTCTGGATGGATGCCATGCAGAATGTCTAAAAAAAAGGAGGTACAGTGATGGTGGACTGGGTGGTGAGGTTATTTAATGTTTTCTGGAGAGAGGGTAGAGTGCAGGAGGACTGGAGGAGTGCCTGTATAGTTCCACTTTACAAGGGAAAAGGGGACAAGTGTGAATGTAGCAGTTTCAGAGCTTGTTAAGTGTAGTTGGGAAGGCTTATGGAGGGATCTTGATTGAAAGGATTAGGAGAGGAAGAGAGGGAATTGGTGAGGAACAGTGTGGATTTAGGACAGGTAGGGGTTGTGTAGATCAGATCTTTGTGGTAAGACAAATATGTGAGAAAGCTAGAGGAAAGGGGAAGGATGTTTTTTGGGCTTTTATGGATCTGGAAAAGGCTTATGATAGGGTAGACAGAAAGGCACTGTGGGAGGTATTGCAGATATATGGGATAGGAGGAAAGCTTCTAGGAACTGTCAAGAGTTTTTATGAGACTAGTAGAGCTTGTGTCAGGATTAGAAATGGAGAGAGTGAGTGGTTCGAGGTAAAGGTGGGACTTCATCAAGGATGCGTTATGTCGCCCTGGCTGTTCAACTTATACATGGATTGGGTAGTGCGAGAGGTAAATGCAAGGGTAGTGGGTCAGGGATTGGAGATGGTTAAAGAAAATGGAGAAAAGTGGGAGGTGAGCCAGCTGTTGTTTGCTGACGACACTGCGCTTGTGGCAGGATCGGAGGAGGGACTGAGGAAGTTGGTGACAGAGTTTGGGAGAGTATGTGATAGAAGAAAGCTAAAGATAAATGTGGGTAAAAGTAAGGTGATGAGATGTACAAGGGGTGAAAGTGGCAGTAGACTGGAAGTGAGCATTAAGGGAGAGTGACTGGAGGAAGTGAATAGTTTTAGATACTTGGGTGCAAATGTGGCAGGAAAAGATGGAGTGAAGGTGGAGGTAGAATGTAGATTGAGAGAAGTAAGTAAATGCCTTGGTGGATTGAAGAGTGTAATGAGGAATAGACATTTGGGAATGGATGCTAAGAGGAGACTGTATGAAGGAGTGATTGTGCCAAGAGCACTGTATGGGGCAGAAACATGGAACA
Source organism: Oratosquilla oratoria (assembly GCF_046742065.1). Taxonomy (NCBI): domain Eukaryota; kingdom Metazoa; phylum Arthropoda; class Malacostraca; order Stomatopoda; family Squillidae; genus Oratosquilla; species Oratosquilla oratoria. Next base: position 13,087,532 of record NC_134803.1, on the reverse strand, counting down.
TAAGAGAGGAAGAGAGAAGGAGTTTGAATGTGTTTGAGATGAGGTGTCTGAGAAGTATGATGGGAGTTACTAGGCTTGATAGAGTGAGAAATGAAGAGGTGAGGAGGAGAACGGGGGTGGAAAGGGAGTTGGGAGATAGGGTTGATGAAAGACTATTAGGATGGTTTGGACACATGGAAAGAATGAGTGAAGAAAGACTAGTAAAAGAGGTATGGAAGGCAGATGTGGAGGGAGTGAACATGAGGGGACATCCTAGGATGAGGTGGAAAGATGGGGTGAAGGGGGCTTTGGGGAGGAGGGGAATGTCTGTTGAGGAAGGATGGGAGAGGACAGAAGACAGGGGTGAATGGAGAATGGTTGTATATGGATGATGATGTGATGCATGAGGTGGAATGAGCGGGGATGGGGGATGAGGTAGTATGTGTGAAAAAATTTGACGCAGCCCAAAGGGATTTCTCTCCGTCTTCTCCTTTTATGCATGGGGGGACGGAGAGGGGGGGGTCGCCGATTTAATGAAGCGGCCTTGCTGTGGATGTGCTGTGTCTTGCAACACTGCTTGTGACCCAGGGCAGTGGACAAGGTGCAGGGATGACCCGTCATCCAGGAGGTGCTAAGATAAGAGGGAGTGTGGAGGGGTGTGGAGTGTTTCCAGGGATGGAATGGGTGGGAGTGATTTTATGCCTTTTCCTTTTTGGCTACCTCCCTTGTAAGGGGGAAAAAGCCTTGGTATATGTATGTATTATTATAACCATTTTAGTATAAGTAAAATTCTTTCTCACAGCATCAGCTGCCAAATGTATGATGTGTCATACTACTCGCATTATAAAATATAAAGGTACTGTTGTATTACTCATTCTCTTTTACTATGAGTAATAATAAACATAGAAAATGTGATCAAACCAGTTCACAGAATCTGGGGGTAGCACATGTTGAACTACAAATATATATATATATATATATATATATATATATATATATATATATATATATATATATATATATATATATATACCAGTTATTTATCTTCCTAATATATTCAATTCTCCTCACTATAGTTCTGACTTTGGGGAGGAGAATAGAAAATATTAGGATAAAAGATAAATAATTGTGACAATGCTGTGGTGTTTAACTCAGTGTGTATCAAGGACAACCTGCGCCTTAAGTATACAATATATATATATATATATAAGCAAAACACCAATGCTGGCATCCTCATTTACTTGCTTGTGCCTCATGACGCCTGCATAGGTGTCATTGTACCAAAGTGGTTAACCTCTTCAGTACGGGCCAAAATCTCGCGGGCAGCATTAGCTGCCAGATGTACGATGTGTCGTAATAATACTCGCATCATAAAATATAGTCACCGCTTATATCGATCGTTCTCTCTTTCACCCGTGAATTTTGATAACCATAGAAAATGTGATGAAGACAGTTTAGAGAGTATGTCATTACGCATGGGCAACTACAATAAATATAATCAAGACGCCGATATGGCAGCCTCGCATATCCACTTGCTCCTCATGCCGCCTACGTATGCGGCACCGTTTGGAAGGGGTTAATGATAATACTTGAATTTCCTCTTATGTTAAATCTTATCATTCTCCTAGCATCTTCCCCCACAGTTAGTCTCTCTTGCCCCCTGTGCATTCAAAAACTTGAAGTACACAGTCCTCCCACATCTTTCTCTTCCAAAAACAAGTTCATCTACTCTCTTTACTCTCTCATTTCTAGCTGACACAAAATATCTTTATATCTTTTCAGAATTTTCAGACATAGACCTACCCAACCTCAAATTAGCTTTTCTATGATAATATAAAGAAAAAAGTTAAACAAGAAATAATCATCATAACACTAGTAATGCTCTTCCCTTTCTCTCCTCATCTCCATCCTCACCCTCCTATTTCTCCAATTTTCTTCCCTTTCTTTGCCTCTCCTCCCATCTCTGCCCATTTTATCCTGCAATGTCCACTTTTTCCTTTCTTCTGCTCCTCCTCCTGTCCTTGATATTTTCCTTTCCCATACAGGGTATTTAATGTTTGCTGGAGAGAGGGTAGAGTGCCGGAGGACTGGAGGAGTGCCTGTATAGTTCCACTTTACAAGGGAAAAGGGGACAAGTGTGAATGTAGTAGTTTCAGAGGGATTAACTTGTTAAGTGTAGTTGGGAAGGCTTATGGGAGGATCTTGATTGAGAGGATTAGGAGAGGAACAGAGGGAGTAGTTGGTGAGGAACAGTGTGGATTTAGGACGGGTAGAGGTTGTGTAGATCAGATCTTTGTGCTAAGACAAATATGTGAGAAAGCTAGAGGAAAGGGTAAGGATGTTTTTTGGGCTTTTAAGGATCTGGAAATGGCTTATGATAGGGTAGACAGAAAGTCACAGTGGGAGGTTATGCAGATATATGGGATAGGAGGAAAGCTTCTAGGAGCTGTCAAGAGTTTTTATGAGAGTAGTAGAGCTTGTGTCAGGATTAGAAATGGAGAGAGTGAGTGGTTCGAGGTAAAGGTGGGACTTCATCAAGGATGCGTTATGTCGCCCTGGCTGTTCAACTTATACATGGATGGGGAAGTGGGTCAGGGATTGGAGATGGTTAAAGAAAATGGAGAAAAGTGGGAGGTGAGCCAGCTGTTGTTTGCTGACGACACTGCGCTTGTGGCAGGATCGGAGGAGGGATTGCGAAAGTTGGTGACAGAGTTTGGGAGAGTATGTGAAAGAAGAAAGCTAAAGATAAATGTGGGTAAAAGTAAGGTGATGAGATGTACAAGGGGTGAAAGTGGCAGTAGACTGGAAGTGAGCATTAAGGGAGAGCGACTGGAGGAAGTGGATAGTTTTAGATACTTGGGTGCAAATGTGGCAGGAAAAGATGGAGTGAAGGTGGAGGTAGAATGTAGATTGAGAGAAGCGAGTAAATGCCTTGGTGGATTGAAGAGTGTAATGAGGAATAGACATTTGGGAATGGATGCTAAGAGGAGACTGTATGAAGGAGTGATTGTGCCAAGAGCACTGTATGGGGCAGAAACATGGAACATAAGAGAGGAAGAGAGAAGGAGTTTGAATGTGTTTGAGATGAGGTGTCTGAGAAGTATGATGGGGGTTACTAGGCTAGATAGAGTGAGAAATGAGGAGGTGAGGAGGAGACCGGGGTTGGAAAGGGAGTTGGGAGGTAGGGTTGATGAAAGAGTATTAGGATGGTTTGGACACATGGAAAGAATGAGTGAAGAAAGACTAGTAAAAGAGGTATGGAAGGCAGATGTGGAGGGAGTGAACATGAGGGGACGTCCTAGGATGAGATGGATGGATGGGGTGAAGGGGGCTTTGGGGAAGAGGGGAATGTCTGTTGAGGAAGGACGGGAGAGGACAGAAGAAGGGTGAATGGAGAATGGTTGTTGTTGTTGTCGTCGTTCCCTAGACTGTCTGTCCGAGCAGTCCCGTCTCCCCAAGGAATGCTACTGCCGAAACTGGGTTTTCCCACAAATCCTTTATAGAGTGTATGTTGTGTTGTTTGCGTGCATGATTGTGTATAATGCAGTCTTCCATTATGTGTTGTATGGTATGGGGTGAAGTGTCACATCCTGGGCAGCTGTTCACAATGCGGTCATCCAGCCTCTTCTGGTAGCTTAGAAGTGCTGGGTGGTGGCCACACAGTAGTCTGGCCAAGTGGACTCTGTCCTTTCGTGGGAGAGAGGATTCAGAAGGGTGGATATCAGGTGGTCTGGCATGCAGCAGTGTGTTGTCTTTCAGTGTGTTAATGGAGCAGTGAGTGATATGATTATGAATATGTTTCCGGAGGCTGGTATTTGGTGGTTGTGGAGGAAGAGAAGAGAGTATTTGTGCATAATAAAGGTCTTTGGGTGTTGTTTTAATGTTTCTTGGTGTGTGTGGGTGTTCTGCTATGTAGTGTAGCCGGTGTGATGTGTTTGTGGTGGCTGCGGCAAGTGTTTGTGTGCCTCTCATGTCGAGGTGGTCCTTGACTTTGAGGACTTTTGTTTCATGGTGTAAATGGTCTGTAGGTGTTGTATTTGTGCAGCCTGTAATTGTTTTTAGGGCTTTGTTTTGTATGATTTGAAGGGTGTTGTGGTGTGTCTCACAGAGATTAGGAGGCCATGCAGGACTCGCATAATTCAACACTGAGCGTATGCATTGTTTGTATATTGTTATATTAGTTTCTTTGTTTTGTCCAAATGTCATTCTAGTGATTGACTTAGGTGCATTAAGTCTAGGTGTGCATTTTTTTTTTTTTTTTATATTTGTGATGCGTTGTTTGAAAGACATGGATGTATCGTATGTTACACCAAGAATTTTCGGTGTGTTTGTGTGTGGTATTAGAGTGTTGTTGATGTAGAGATGAAGTATGTATTTGTGTTCTATTGTCCAGTTGGTGAGAAGTGTTGCTGTAGATTTGGTTGGAGCTATTTTGAGTCTGTTTGTGATGAACCATGTGTTGAGTGTATCAAGGTATGGCTGGATTATTTCTGCAGCTTTGTCTGTGTTACGATGTGTGCATGTGATTGTTATGTCGTCTGTGTAGGAAGAGATTTGTATTTCTGAGGTGTCTGGTGTGGGTAAGTCATGCCTGTATAGATTAAATAGTGTGGGGGATAGAACTGAGCCCTGTGGTACTCCATTCTTAATGTTTCTGATGTGTGATGATTGGCCATTATATGACACGTAAGCATTCCTACCTGCCAGATTTGGCCAGCCATCTTTTGGTGTTATTGTGCATGTCTGTGTTATATATTTTATTTGTTAGGTTGTGGCGGGGGATAGCATCAAATGCTTTACTAATGTCTAATGTTATAAGAAGTGTTGTGTGGTGGGGCCTATCTGAATTGATGCCATCTAAAATTCTTTGTGTGAGGTTTATCAGAAGAGTGTTTGTGGAGTGTAGTGGCCTAAAACTGTGTTGTGAGTCAGCAAGGGGAATATATGGTGTGACAAGTTTAAGTATTAGGCGTTCAATGACTTTAGAGGGGGTGCAGAGAAGTGTGATTGGGCGGTGCGATGTTGGGATTGTTGGGTCTTTGTTCGGTTTTGTAATGGTGATTATTTTACCATGCTTCCAGATGTCAGGTATAGTGTTGTGTGAATAGCTGTAGGTTGCAATGTTTGTGAGTGCGTGTATACCTTGTGGTCCAATGTGTTTTAGGTGGATGTTGCTTATGTTATCAGGGCCACAGGCAGATGAGTGCTTGAGATTATATATTATGAGTTTTGTCTGACTGTCTATGAAGGGTGTATAGTCTGAGTCTATGGGGAAGTCTTTCTTACGTCGAATGGTGCGTCGGTCGTCAGGGTGAGAAGTGAGATGGCTTGTCTGTGTAAAATGACGTATGAGTGCGTTTTCTTGTTGTCTGTTTGAGGGTAGATTATCTGTTGTTGTGATTATTGCTGCGTGAGAGCGTGTAGTATTAGTGTTGGATAGTGTAATGCTGTTGAGTGTTTTGTACAATTTACTGGTGTTTGTTTTGTGATCAAGTGCATTAGAGAATGGTTGTATATGGATGATGTTGTGATGCATGAGGTGGAATGGGTGGGGGGATGGGGGGTGAGGTAGTATGTGTGAGCAAAATTTGACGCAGCCAGAAGGGATTTCTCCCCGTCTTCTCCTTTTATGCATGGGGGGACGGAGAGGGGGGGTCGCCGATTGAAGGAAGCTGCCTTGCTGTGGATGTGCTGTGTCTTGCGACACTGCTTCTGACCCAGGGCAGTGGACAAGGTACAGGGATGGCCCATCATCCAGGAGGTGCTAAGATAAGAGGGAGTGTGGAGGGGTGTGGAGTGTATTCAGGGATGGAATGGGTGGGAATGATTTTATGCCTTTTCCTTTTTGGCTACCTCCCTTGTAAGGGGGAAAAAGCCTTGGTATATGTATGTACAGGGTATTGGCTGCATGTTTTATGTAGTCATTATTTTAGGGGTTTTAGTGATATCCGTACAGAACAATTCACTCAGCATTATTTTTAGATTGGATACTAGTCTCCACTCAAAAATGAATGGGGATTGCTTTAATTTTTTCTATGTCTTCATCTGCAACCTCCTTAAACCTCTCCTGTACTACCTTGATGACTACATCTTTAGTATGATATTGCCCCCTAAGATATAAGTGCTGGTTATTGCTAACAAAATTGTAAATATTCATATGCTTCCTTTTCTCCTTCCATAGCTCACCATTCCAGCTCTTTTCTTCTCTCCCAATACGTTTTGCCCCATCTTCCCTCCTCTTGTCACCTCTTCCCATGCCTGTACACCATTCTTTCAGTCCTATCCCTTCTATTCTCCCTCTCCTCGCTACCTAACGACCGAACCCTCCACTCTACATCCCATTCCTCTTTTCTCTTCATCCTCTCACCTGCCCCATCTAATTGTATGAGTACATATGAGTAAATGTGTTGTACAGTATTTAGATTTAAAGCAAAAAAATTGTGAGTGACTTCAGCAGTAATAAAAGACTACTTTAATCAGTAGAATTAGTCTGTGCATTATACTTTTATTGTTGTCATTCAGTTAGTCAAAAATGTGTTGGTGGCATAATCAGAAGTGTGCTGGTATCATTTCATATGTTGTGGGTTTGAGTCCTGCACTTCCTTCTGATTCCCAGCAGTGACTGTTACCTGCCTTAACAGTCCAAGTGCATAGGGGATGGATGAAGTGTTCGGCTGCAGCTACACACCACCTGGATCCTCACCTTTAAGATATCAGTCAGTGGGGGTTAACTTTGACAGCACATTGCTGAACCTGCACCTCTAGTGCTGCATTACAAAATTTTAAGAATTTTCTTTTTATTGTGGTTTCAGGTTGAGCTTGCAGATTCAAATGTTAAAGATATGCAACAGAAGTTGTCAGAGCAAGACAAAAAGATTGTTGAGTTAACCTCTTGCCAAATGGAAGGAGAAGCTGTGAAAGTAGAGTTGGACAAGACCAAGGCTCATGTCAAGGTTGGTTGTGCTCAAGGAGCACATGTAGGTACACTATGACTTCATCCTCTGGATTAGTTTTGGGGCCAGTGGATAGGGATTGCTATGTTTTTGGTTCACATCTGGTTGATATAATCTCAGATCACTGGAATAATGTAAGATCTTCATAGTGGACAAATCCATTTACCAAGCAGATTGGCAATAAGAAGCAATAAGTGGAAGTATTATAGATTTTAGAGGAAGATTATGACCATTCAAAGTGAAGTGGTCATTTTATGCTAAATTTATGTTAAATACCCAAATATTTTACTTCCTGATCTCCACTCATAGAGAGTTGATGGTAGCTAACAGTCATGCATGAGTACACATAGGAAAGAATAGTGGATGGAAAGGTGGTTAATAAGACATTAATTGACTATGTAGTGGTATCCAAAGGAAAATAGGAAGAGCTCTGGATGTCCATGTTCTAAAGGAGAGAGTTGGGGGGACTGTCTTTTTTTTTTTAAGTAAATTGAAAGTAGAGGATAGGTGGAGAAAGAGGAAAAGGACAGAAGGTAGAAAGGTGCTCTGAGTAAACAATTTAAATCAGAAGAAAAAGGAGCAGGAGAAGCTGAAAGAAGTGTGGGAGGTGGTGAAGAGTGGGAGTGGAAGAGGAATGGGTATGTTTCAGGGAGTAAGTGACAAGGTGTGTGAAGATGTTACATGGAATAAGGAGGATAGGTGGGAAGAGGAAGGGTAGTGATTGGTGGGATAATAAAGTGAAGATGGTAGTAGAAAGGAATAAGGAAGCATGTAGGGATTGGTTTTAATGTAGGACTTGGGAAACATATGAGAGGTACAAAGAAAGAAGAGAAGCAAAACAAAAGATAAAGGAGGCAAATAGGTCAGCAGATTTGAATGGGTAGAAGTATGACAGGGAACTTTGAAAGTAATAAAAAGATTTTTGGAAAGAAGTTAAGAGAGTAAAGAGGTGAGTGAGGCAGAGGAAAATGTAAAAGGGATGGGTGGACATATGATGGAAGTGAAGGTGGTAATAGTAAGATGGCCAGAGTATTTCATAGAGCTGTTAAATGTGGAGGAGGATAGGAATTGATTGTGGCAGTGGGAGGAGCTAAGAAAACTAAGGTGATGGGGAAGTAAAGTGGTAGAGATATAAGAAAAGATGAGTTACAAGAAGCTTTGAAAATTATGAAAGGGGTGTACCTAGATTGGATTGGTGTCATGCAAAATGTCTGAAAAAGGGATGTAGAGTTATAGTGGACTGGCTAGTGAGGTTGTTTAACATGTATCTAAGGAAGGGGAGAGTGCCCGAGGACTAGAGGAATACCTGTATAGTTCCGCTTTGCAAAGGAGAAAGGAACAATTGTGATATTGTAGTAGTTTTAGTGATCATTTTGTTGAGTGTAGTTGGGAAGGCTTATGGGAGGGTTTTAATTGAGAGGATTAGAGTTTAAGTCACTTGTGCTCTGTAGCTGGACGGCTGTGAGACATGGACATTGAATGCTGATTTGAAGAGGTGTTTTGATGGCTTTGGCACTAAGTGCTTTCAGGGAATCATGGGATATCAATGGAATGACTTCATATCAAATAAGAGACTGCCATGAGACTCAGTCTAGGCCAGTTTCCAGCATAAGGCCATATAAGAAAAATAAGTTGGTTATTATCCATGCCTCTGGGAGGAGGTGGGTTGGTTGGGCTTTATTTTTTTCACATTTGTCAAAATATGTGGATGAAACATGGAAACTCACCAACTAGAACTGACAAATGATCACCTGCATGACTCCTGTAGCAGCTTGTCAAATTTTCTGTAGAATTCAGAAAGATACATGTTGTTGGCAATGCTTAGTCCATACCAGGGCTTTATTAAGAGGGTAGAATTGTCCTCTTGCACTATACTAGCTATGATAAAAGCTATAAAAGTGCTGTAGACCAAACAATGACACTTTCAAAGAGTCAGCCACTCATGCACTCTGCCAAATGATACAGAGGCATACTTGGGCACATTAGGAAGGCTCAAAACTCAAGGCACTAAATTTGAAATTGAAAGATGTGAACAGCTCATATTTTTTGCATTTTTGAGGGGGGGAAGATAATAGATCAGGTTGGGCAATTTTCTCAGGTCAGGCAGGGATGATAACCAACTAATTTTTTTATGTGGTGTACAGTGATGGTGGACTGGCTGGTGAGGTTATTTAATGTTTGCTGGAGAGAGGGTAGAGTGCCGGGGGACTGGAGGAGTGCCTGTATAGTTCCACTTTACAAGGGAAAAGGGGACAAGTATGAATGTAGTAGTTTCAGAGGGATTAGCTTGTTAAGTGTAGTTGAGAAGGCTTATGGGAGGATCTTGATTGAGAGGATTAGGAGAGGAACAGAGGGAGTAGTTGATGAGGAACAGTGTGGATTTAGGACAGGTAGAGTTTGTGTAGATCAGATCTTTGTGGTAAGACAAAAATGTGAGAAAGCTAGAGGAAAGGGGAAGGATGTTTTTTTGGCTTTTATGGATCTGGAAAAGGCTTGCAATAGGGTAGACAGAAAGTCACTGTGGGAGGCTATGCAGATATATGGGATAGGAGGAAAGCTTCTAGGAACTGTCAAGAGTTTTTATGAGAGTAGTAGAGCTTGTGTCAGGATTAGAAATGGAGAGAGTGAGTGGTTCGAGGTAAAGGTGGGACTTTGTCAAGGATGCATTATGTTGCCCTGACTGTTCAACTTATACATGGATGGGGTAGTGCAAGAGGTAAATGCAAGGGCAGTGGGTCAGGGATTGGAGATGGTTAAAGAAAATGGAGAAAAGTGGGAGGTGAGCCAGCTGTTGTTTGCTGACGACACTGCGCTTATGGCAGGATCGGAGGAGGGATTGCGGAAGCTGGTGACAGAGTTTGGGAGAGTATGGGAAAGAAGAAAGCTAAAGATAAATGTGAGTAAAAGTAAGGTGATGAGATGTACAAGGGGTGAAAGTGGCAGTAGACTGGAAGTGAGCATTAACCCCTTCCATACGGTGCCGCATACGTAGGCGGCATGAGGAGCAAGTGGATACGCGAGGCTGCCATATCGGCGTCTTGATTATATTTATTGTAGTTGCCCCTGCATAATGACATACTCTCTAAACTGTCTTCATCACATTTTCTATGGTTATCAAAATTCACGGGTGAAAGAGAGAACGATCGATATAAGCGGTGACTATATTTTATGATGCGAGTAATATTACAACACATCGTAAGTCTGACAGCTAATGCTGCCCGCGAGATTTTGGCCTGGAGTGAAGAGGTTAAGGGAGAGCAACTGGAGGAAGTGGATAGTTTTAGATACTTGGGTGCAAATGTGGCAGGAAAAGGTGGAGTGAAGGTGGAGGTAGAATGTAGATTGAGAGAAGTGAGTAAATGCCTTGGTGGATTGAAGAGTGTAATAAGGAATAGATATTTGGGAATGGATGCTAAGAGGAGACTAAATGAAGGAGTGATTGTGCCAACATCACTGTATGGGGCAGAAACATGGAACATAAGAGAGGAAGAGAGAAGGAGTTTGAATGTGTTTGAATGTAGGGACTGGTGCTGGCATGTATTTACCTAGTTGCATTTTACGGGATGAGAGCTATGTTCATAGTGACCCGTTTTCGTATCTCTCCACATTTAGTCTATTCTTAAAATCGTGTATAGTTTTGGCATTCGCTGTTACTCCGTTCAGTTTGTTCCAGACATCAATCACTCTATGTGGGAAGGTATTCTTTTTCAGGTCTCTTCTGTAGCTGTCTTTCTTTAGTTTCTTTTCGTGTCCTCTCGTTTCTCTTCTGTCCCACTTTAATAAATCGTCTCTGTCAAGAATTTCCATCCCTTTCATAATTCTGAGAAGGGTCAACAAATCACCTCTTTCTCCTCTCTGTTCCAGTGATGACAGATGTAATTTTTCCAGTCTTCGTTCGTATGTCAGGTTTGTCAGTTTAGGCGCCATCTTTGTTGCTGCTCTTTGTATTCTAACTTTCTTATGTTCTTCTTTGTGCTAGGTGCCCAAAGTGTCGCAGCATATTCTAGTTTAGGTCTTATCAGTGTAACAACTATTTTTTTAACCATCTCCTCATCTATGTAGTCGAAGGCCACTTTCATTGACTTCAATAAGTTATAAGTCTGTCCAAATAATTTATTGACATATTTATCAGGTGTCAAGTCACTTCAGATGATTACTCCCAGGTTCCTTTTTGAATAGACTTTTTTGACATCTTGTTTCCAATTTTGTACTGTCCTGATACTCTATTTTTATTTTTTCCAAATTCCATTATGCTACATTTTTTAATGTTGAAGTTCATCTCACTTTTCTGACTCCTTTCGCATATTTTGTCTAGGTCTTCTTGTAGCGATATGCAATCTTCTTCTGTTCTTACTCTCTTGAGTAATTTGGCATCGTCAGCAAAGAAGTTCATATAACAGTTTACTCCCTCATCCATATCATTTATATGGCAAACATTAAAGGAGCCAGTACAGAGACATGTAGGATGCCACTTTTCACATCTTCCCAGTTTGAATTTTTGTCTCTAAGTACCACTCTCATTTTTCTCCCAGTTAACCCCTTCCATACGGTGCCGCATACGTAGGCGGCATGAGGAGCAAGTGGATACGCGAGGCTGCCATATCGGCGTCTTGATTATATTTATTGTAGTTGCCCCTGCGTAATGACATACTTTCTAAAATGTCTTCACATTTTCTATGGTTATCAAAATTCACGGGTGAAAGAGAGAAAGATCGATATAAGCGGTGACTATATTTTATGATGCGAGTATTATTACGACACATCGTACGTCTGACAGCTAATGCTGCCCGCGAGATTTTGAACTGTACTGAAGAGGTTAAGAAATCCTTCATCCATTCCAGCAGTTTACCTCATTTGATGATGATGATGATTAGGAGAGGAACAAAGGTAGTAATTGTTGAGGAACAGTATGGGTTGAGGAAAGGTAAAGATTACCTGGATCAAGTTTTTGTGGTAAAGCTGATTTGCGAGAAGGCTTTGGCCTAAACTGAGAATGTTTTTTGGACCTCTATGGATTTGGATAATGCTTATGACAGGATAGATAGGAAGGCATTGTGGGAGGTGTTAGAGAGATATGGAATTGGGGAAAAACCTGTTAACATGTTCGTAGGTCAACATGCTAAGTGTTGGTGCCATCTTTGTTAGTGGTCTTTGATTTTATATATATATATATATATATATATATATATATATATACTGGATGTCCATAGTGATGCTGCATACTCTAATTTTGGTCTTATCAGTGTAACTAGTATTCTCTTCACCATTTCCTTGTCCATGTAGTCGGAGGCCACTTTCATTGATCTTAACAAGTTGTAAGTTTCTCCAACTATTTTGTTTACATGTTTGTCTGGTGTCATGTCATTTGAAATGATTACTCCTAGGTCTCTTTCTGAGTTTACTTTTGTAACTTCTTTTGTTCCAATTTTGTATTGACTGGATATTCTATTTTTGCTTTTTCCAAATTCCATTATACTACTTTTTTAATGTTGAAATTCAGTTTGTTCAACATATGTATATATATATATATATATATATATATAGTAAAGAGAAATGTGTCTTTCATTGCTCCAGGAGCTGGAGAATCAGATGGAATGCTTCGAGTACCAGAAGAAGATCACAGGTGACATTGAGACACTCATTACCAAGATGCCTTCATTGGAAAAGGAAGTGACCAGACTTCGTGATGAAAATCATCTTTTCAGGTATATATAGGTTTGGTATTTCAGAAATTTATATTTGTATACGAGATATTCTCTGTATCAGGGACCAACAACAAGTATCTGCTGTTGGTGGTCTGGTAAGGTGGATGTCACAGAATCATCTTTGTGCTGCCTACCACTTTACACCAATCACATACCTATACAAAACCTATTTGTCATTCCTCTTTCCTTGTGGATGGTCATCATTGTCCTTTGCCACACTACCAAGTCAAAAACAATGCAGATCCCTCTGGAGGCGCTATACTGAAACTAAATGTAAATAGAGGCTTTGAAACCCCAAGAGGAATAATTAGATTATACAATGATGATCCTTTTTCTGGTTTTGATAAGTACAAAAAAAGAAATCAAAGTCAAATCATAGACATGGAAAGGGAGATGAATTTTATAGAAAGTCATGGGAGAAACTCATGGAATTGAGGAAAGACTATTTTGAAGTAAATAGAGAGGTATGTGAACTAAAGAAAAAGAATTACAAAATAGATAGCTAAGTGAATTAAAAACAGAACTAATTGAGGTTAAATGTGAAAATGAAAAGATGAAAAACAATTATACTACCAATAGTGAGGATTTAAAAAAAGCGGTAAATCACAAAATACAGGCAATGTCTGAAAGAATTGAAGAAAACTTAGGTGAGGAAAATTTGCAGAAGATAAAGAAATGGGATGAAAACAGAGAAAACAAAGAGATAGCTTTCAAAGAAATAGTACAATAGATGCAGGAAAATGCAAAGGACACAATTATTAAAGTAATCAAAGAAAATACTAATCAGGTCAAAAATACAGTGGATAGAAAAAAGGTGTAGTATATAGATTAAAGGAAAAACATGGTCTGGTGAGGTACATGAGAGAGAAAGCAGAAAAAGAAATAGCAATAACAATTGTAAAAGAAGTACAAGATGATGACCAGGAAGTAGAGAAAGATGTAGAAGTGTATAGGATGGGACAATGTTGTAAAGAAACCAACCTCAGATAAAACAAAGATAACAAATGGTAGCAGAAGACATATTAGCAAAATCAAGCAAGTTAGCTAAGAGTGAACATTACAACAATATATGGATATAAAGACAAATGAATGTTGAGGAAATAGAAGATACTAAGAGGTGAAGCTACAGGAAAAAACGTGAAAAGAACAGAGATCGAAAGCAAGGAGTTCTATTGGAAAGTCTTAGACATGAGGCTGAGAAAATGGTACATCAACATAAGTGGAACAAAAGAAACAGAAAACAGGATGGAGAAGGAAAAAGAATTAAAAGTAGCCTATACTAACATAGATGGATTAATCTCACATTTGATTGAATTACATGATTACCTGTCAGAAGAAAAACCAGACTTAATGGGAATTGTGGAGACGAAATTAAGGAGTCCACTACCACCTAATAGTGTTGGACATGGATTATACAATTATTGGAACAAAAAGCAGAAATGATAAACAGGGTAGAGGAGTCATATTCTTGACTAAGAAAAACTGAAATGTGATGAAGGTTACTGAGGGTAAAAACAGTTTAGAAATGATCATGATAAAAGTTGAAGACAATAACATGAATAGTAGAAAGTTTGTGGTGATTTATATGCCCCCAAAAAAGGGGCTCTTGGAAAGAGGGTGACCATTCTAAAATGTTAGATGATACAAGGTATTCATTAAATTATATACTGAAGGATGGAGGTAACCTTGTATTTATGGGAGATTTTAACTGCAAAGAAATCTATTGGAGAGAGATGACAGTGAAAGGTGGAGAGGATCTATGGAGAAATGTATTACTTGACATCCCCATAGAATATACAATAATACAATGGGTAAGTGAAACTACCAAATACAGAAGTAATGAAGAACCATTGAGACTGGATTTGATATTTACAACAGAACCTGAAATTGAAGATATAACTTAATACAAAAACCATTTGGAAAGTGACCACATACTAATGGAGGATGAACTAAAGGAAGAAATATATATGGAGAGAAATGAGAAATACAGAAAAAGAAGATTGATGTACAACAAAATGGATTTTGGAAAACTTAAGAAATTCTTTCAAATTGGTAATTGGGAAAAATTCTACAATGAAGAGACAAAAGTGGAAGAGAAATTGACAATCTTTGTGGAAATCTATAATGAAGGAGTGAATGAATAGGTACCAAGACAGAAACAGGAAAAAGTGTACATGAAATGCTGGTTCAATAGAAGATCCAGTGAGGCAAAAGATAGAGATAAAGCTTGGAAAAGATGGAGGGAAAAAAAAAAAATTATGGAAAATGGCAAATATATGTCAACCATAGAAATAAATATGTAAAAGTGTGCAGAGAGGAAAAAAGAAACTGAAAAAGACATCATAGCAAAATGTAAAGATCAACCCAAACTCTATAGATATGTGAATGATAAACATAAAAATACACAAGAAATGGTGAAACTACGGCACAGAAATACAGACTACATAGAGGATCTAGAAATGGTTGAAGTCATGAACAATCACTTCAAGTTTATTTTCACTAGAGAAAAAGTACAGCATTGGTACAAAGGAAGTGAAGTGTGATCTCCCCCCAATGAGGGAAATAACAATAACACAAAAAGAAATAATAGATCAATTAATGAAGCTTGACATTAGGAAATCACACAGCCCAGACAGAATTGCATATTGGATACTAAAAAAAATGTAAAAAACTAATGGACAAAATATACAACATAATAAGTTGCTCACTCAAAGAAGGAAAAATAACAAGAGACTGGAAAAATGCCATCATTGTACCAATATATAAAGGAGGAAACAAAGAACCAGCAAATTACAGATTGGTCTCCCTTACAAGCACTGTAACCAAAATTTGTGAAAAAATGTTCAAGAATAGAGGGATAAAACACCTGGAAGAAATGCATCAATAGGAACCTGTGCATGAGACACATCGGAGGTGATGGTACAAACTGGCAAGGAAGAATTGTGGTCATAGATGACTTTTACTCTTGAAGGATACACTAGGAAATCACATAAGTTTGTACCAAGTTTGAGATGGAGGGGAGCATTAGTGTCATTGGCAACTAGAAAAGAAGTATGACCTATCCTGGTGGTAGTGCACAAGGCTGAATTTAGTGATATGCCATTGACAGAAAACAACGGACACTCAAATCAATACATTAATAAGCATATTTTATTAGGACACTCTATTTCACATTCATTCCACTTTCACATTACAATAATTGAAATTATAATTAAATAAGTAAATGGGAATGATAATTTACGACATCTTCCTGGAACTTCGAGAACAATTTGACACACATACAAACACACACACACACACTTCCAATTGTGTATCACTTGCATTTCCTACATAGATACAAAATGCTGTTATTATATATTATATTATTATTATTATATTATATATATATATTATACAAGTATGTAAAATTATTCACTTCCTTGAGTCTCTCCCCCTTAATACTCACTTCCAGTCTGCTGTCACTTTCTCCCCTTGTACATCTCATCACCATTTACCCATATTTATCTTCAACTTCCATCTTTTGTACACCTTCCTAGACTCTGTTACTAACTTCCTCAATCCCTCCTCTGATCCTGATACAAGTGCAGTGTCATCAGCAAACAACAACTGCCTTATCTCCCACTTTTCTCCATTTTCTTTTAACCATCTCAAATCCCCAATCCACTACCTTTGCATTTACATCTCGCACCACCCCATCCATGTATAGATTGAACAGCCAAGGTGACATAACACATCCCAGGTGAAGTCCCACCTTTACCTCAAACAACTCGCTCTCTCCATTTCTGATTCTAACATTACTATTCTTGTAAAATCTCATGACTGCTCTTAAAAGCTTTCATCCTATATATCTGCAATACTTCCCACAGTGCCTTCCTGTCTACTCTGTCATAAGCCTTTTCCAAATCCATAAAGGCCCAGAAAGCATCCTTACCTTTTCCTAAAGCTTTCTCACATACCCCTTACCACAAAAATCTGATCCACGCAACCCCTATCTGTCCTAAACTTACAATGTTCCTCACCAATTACTCCCTCTTTTCCTCTCCAAATTCTCTCAAGATCCTCCCATAAGCCTTCCCAAGAACACTCGACAAGCTAATCCCTCTGAAACTACTACACTCACACTTGTCCCCTTTTCCCTTGTAAAGTGGAACTATGCAGGCACTCCTCCAGTCCTCCGGCACTCTACCCTCTCTTAAACAAATATTAAATAACCTTACCAGCATGTCCACCATCTATGTACCTTCTTTTTTTTTTAGACATTCTGCATGACACCCATCCAACCCAGGTGCCTTACTTGCTTTCATTTTCTTAACAACTGGCTTCACTTCATCTTTCCTTATTTCTCCCCATTTTCCTTACTCATCACTCATTTTCTTAACACTTCCCACTACAACTGCCTTTCCCTCCCTATCCTCCTTCACATTAGCAACTCCCAAAAATACTCTGCCTATCTTCCTCTTACTGCCTTCTCTTCCATTATCATCTCTCCATCTGCACCTTTTACCTATTCTTCTCTACTTGATTTGCACATTCCTCTTTTAATTTCTTTCCAAAATATCTTCTTGTTTTCAATTTTTTCTGTCATACTCTTACCCCATTTCACTTCTGTTCTCTTTACTTCCTTTATCTTATGCTTTATTTCCCTTTTCTTTGTACCTCACATATGATTCTCTCATCCTATTTTGTAACCAATCTGTGAATGCTTACTTCTCTTCTATAACCTTCTTTGTTTCCTCGTCCCACTAACTACCTTCTATTTCATCCCATCCTCCTTGTTCCACACACCATCTTTGCACACCTTGTGACCCCTCCTTGAACCATCCCCATTCCTCCACTCCTAGTTCTACTCTATCCTTCACTCCCTCACACTCCTCTCTCAGCTTCTTGTACTCCTTTTCTTTTTCATTTAAGCAGTTCACTTTAATCACCTTCCTACCTTGTGTCCTTTTCCTCTTTCTCCATCTATCCTACATTCTCAACTTACCTTCCACCAAAAAATTATCAGATATTCCCCCACCCTTTCCCCTTAAAATATGTACTTCCTTATCTCTTCCTACTATTCTTCTGGTTACCACTATATAGTTTATTAATGCTCCATCTACCACCTTTCCATCCACCACCCTCTCCCATGTGTACTTGCTTGACTCTCTTCCTAAACATTGTATTTGCTATCATCAACTCTCTTTGTAGACTCATCTCCACCATCAACTCTCCACTATGATTTTTTCCTGGAACTCCACATTTCCCAACCACTCCATCTATTGAAGATACTAATACTACAATTTACAAGCAATGCATACTCTCAGGGATGAATTATGCGAGTCCAGCATGGGCACCTACTCTCAGTGAGAAACACCTCAACACCCTTCAGACCAAACAAAGCATTAAAAACAATTACAGGCTGCACATATACAATCCTACAGACCACCTACACCATGAAACAAAAGTCCTCAATGTCAAATATAACCCTGACATGAGAGGCACAAAAACACTTGCTGCAGCCTCCACAAACACAGCACATCTGCTACACTACATAGCAGAACATCCACACACACCAAGAAGTATAAAAAAAAACACCCAAATATCTATATCACACACAAATACTCTCTTCTCTTCCTCCAAAACCACCAAATAACAGCCTCCGAAAGATATTCATAATCACATCACTCACTGCTCCATGAACACACTAAAAGACAACACATTGCTACATGCCAGACCCCCTGATATCCATCCCCCTGAATCCTCTCTCCCATGAAAGGACAGAGTCCACCTGGCCAGACTGCAATGTGGCCACCACCCAGCCCTTCTAAGCTACCAGAAGAGACTGGATTGCATTGTGGACAAATCCCCAGGATGTAACACTTCACCCAATACTATTCAACATATCATGGAAGACTGCATTATACACAATCATGCATGCAAACAACACAACAACTCCATAAAGGATTTGTGGGCAAACCCCATTTCAGCCATGGCATTCCTTGGGGAGACGGGACTGCTCAGACAGACGGTCTAGGGAACAACAACAACAACCCACATCTCCCTTCTCAGTTTCACCTTCATCCACATTAAACTTGAAGAAACCTCCTTCCACACCACCACATGCTTACCTATCTCTTCACTTACTAGTATGGCTACCCTTTCTCTCCCTCATCCTGTCGTCACTCCTGAGCCTCCCAACTATACTCCCAAACTCACATTCACCCCTCCCTCTCAATTTAGTTTCACTCACTGCCAATGCATCCATCTTTCTTCAAACAAACATACTGCTTATCTCTTCCCTTTTACTCTTATCTATACCACATCCACACACACTAAAAGACCCAATCCTTAGGGTACTGGTTGGAAAATTGCTCCCAGACCCTCTTATGTCCCTATTGGGGCTACAGGGAGAAGGATGCCTAGTCCTATCCCCATTCCATTTTTGTCATCTCCTACGACTCAAGTGGAAAGACTTGGTGGCAGTATTCTTTTCCCCCACCACAGGGTTTGGCAAAATGAGAAAATGAATGTTCAAAGAAATGGTATAGAACAGTAACAAGAGTGGGGGAACAGCATAATGGAGAGACAGTCGCAGTATAATAAAGTATCATCATTTCTACAGATATAATTTCCTCAACCACAGACAAAATGATGTGTGGCTCTGGTCTGTAGGGGTACCCCATATAGACCCTAAAGTATCATCTGCATGCTACTTAGCAGCTTTGAACCCCACAATAACATGTAGCCAATACCCCAGATGGGGTATTGAAGTTCAAATAAAACCACATATTAGGTAACCATGTTCATAGTTGACCAGCATACATTCTTGTGAGTGGGAATGGTTTTTATGCCTTTGTTTTTTGGCTACTTCCTTTGTAAGGGGGAAAGAGCCTTTGGTATATGTATTTACTATTATTCTTGGCTCCTCTTCCTTTTAGCTGTAATCATATTATATAAAATTATTTTCTTTGGCTGTGGAGTGCCTTCGTTTAGTAAAGGGTAATTTTGATTATTATTATTATTATTATTTTTTTTTTTTTTTTGCATGCCAAAAATTTATAAATTTATATGGTATATATCTTAGATTTGAGTTAATGAAATTGAAAGTTTATTAAAATCTTTTATGATGAAATGCTGAAGTTGTGATTGAATATTACAGAGAGACAATGCAAAATGTACAACTGCTAGAGGAAAAATTAGCTGGAGCTCAGCAGAAATCCTCATTGCTAGACAAACGCTGTGTAGACCTTGTTGCATCACAGGCAGTTCTACAGCTAGTAAAGGTAAGGTGTATATAATTTGTGTAGGGATTTTTATTCTATGTTTACCATGAATTTAGTTTTTATGCTCCCATTCTTTCCTTACTTCTTTTCCTCTCCACCTCTTCCTCCCCCCCTTTCCTCCCCCTTTTCCTCTTGCTCCTCCTTTTCCTCCCTCTTTTCCTCCCTCATTCTTTATCTCTCTCCCTTTCCTCTTTTGTCTCTCCTTCTCTTTCCTTCTTTTTCCTCTTTCCTTCTCTCCCCTCTTTCCTTCTCTCCCCTCTTTCCTTCTCTCTCCTCAGTACTCCTCACTACTCCTCACTACTCCTCAGTACTCCTCAGTACTCCTCACTACTACTCACTACTCCTCAGTACTCACTACTACTCTCTCCTCACTACTACTCTCTCCTCACTACTACTCTCTCCTCACTACTCTCTCCTCTCCCACTCTGTTCTCTCACTCTCTCTCTCTTTCCCTCTCCCTCCCTCTCCCTCCCTCTCTCCCTATCCCTCCCTCTCTCCCTCCACCTCCCTCTCTCCCTCCACCTCCCTCTCTCCCTCTCTCCCTGCCCCTCCCTCTCTCCCTGCCTCTCCCTCTCTCCCTCCCTCTCTCCCTCCCTCCCTCTCTCCCTCCCTCTCTCCCTCCCTCTCTCCCTCCCTCTCTCCCTCCCTCTCTCCCTCTCTCTCTCTCTCTCTCTCTCTCTCTCTCTCTCTCTCTCTCTCTCTCTCTCTCCCTCTCTCTCTCTCTCTCCCTCCCTCTCTCCCTCTCTCTCCCTCTCCCCCACCTCTCTCTCTCTCTCTCTCTCTCTCTCTCTCTCTCTCTCTCTCTCTCTCTCTCTCTCTCTCTCTCTCTCTCTCTCTCTCTCTCTCTCTCTCTCTCTCTCTCTCTCTCTCTCTCTCTCTTCCCTCTCTCTCTCTCTCTGCTCTCTCTCTCTCTCTCCCCCCCCCTTTATCTCTCTCCTTCTGTCCTCTCTCTTGCTCCTCTCCACTCTCTCATTTCTCCTCTCTCTTTCTCTCTCCTCTCTCTTTCTCTCTCCTCTCTCTCTCTCTCTCTCTCTCTCTCTCTCTCTCTCTCTCTCTCTCTCTCTCTCTCTCTCTCTCTCTCTCTCTCTCTAAGATAAAATTTTGGTAGAAGGGAAATTCGAGTGGAGGATGTATTGAAAAAGAGGAAAAGGGGAAGAAGGTAGAGAGTAAATAATTTTGAGTAAATAATTTAGAGTAAATAATTAGAGTAAATAATTTGAATAAAAAGGGAGAGGGGAAGGAATACCAAGAGATGAAAGAAGTGTGGGAGTTAGTGAAGGATAGAGTAGTAGAGGTGGGAGTGGAGGAGTGTTCCAAGGAGAAAGTGACAAGGTGTGCAAAGATGGTATGTGGAGCAGATAAGATGGGAGGGAATAGAAGGAAGAATAGTGAATGGTGGCATGATTAATTAAAGAGAGTATTAGAAGAGAAAAGGCAAGCATACTTGGATTGGTTGCAGATTAGGGCTTAAGAAGCATACAAGAGGTACAAGAAAAGAGATGAGAAGCAAAATACAAGATAAAGGAGACAAAAGGGAGGTCAGATTTAAAGTGGGGTTGAAGTATGACAGAAAACTTGGTAAAGAATAAAGATATTTTGGAAGGAAGTTAAGAGAGTAAAGGGGAAATGAATCAAGCAGAGAGGAAAAGGTAAAAAGTGCAGATCGACAGATGTTAAAGGAATGGAAGGTGGGGGCAGAGACTTGGAATTCAAGAAAGGCAGAAAGAAGAAGTTTGAGTGTGTGTTTTGAGATGAAGTGTCCAAGAAGTATGGTGGGGGTTATAAGGTTGGATAGAGTGAGAAACGAGGTGGTGGAAAGCAGAGTAAGAAAGAGAGATGGCAGAAAGGGCTGATCTAAGATTATTGGGATGGCCTGGGCACATGTAAAGAATGAGTAAAGAAAGATTAACAAAAATAGTGTGGAAAGCAGAAGTGAATGGAGTTAACTTGAGGGAACAAGTAAGGATTAGATGGATGGATGGGGTGAAAGGGGTTTTGAGCAAGAGGGGAAGGGAGCAAACAGGGGATAAGTGTGAATGGAGAATGATTGTGTATGGATGATGTTTAGATGCAGCCTGAAGGGTCATTGTGTAAGGGGATATACTGTCTTGCTGCATTGTATCTAGCCCAAGCAGTGGGCAAGAGACAGGAATGAGCACCATGAGGAGCTAAGATGAGAGGGAAACAGTGGGTGGTGGATGGGAGTGGTTGCTTGCTATGGCTGGCTACCACCCATATAAGAGGGAAGAATGCCTTGGTATATAGACACATGTGTATTTACCTAGTTGTATAATACAGGAAGGGGAGCTATGCTCATAGTGACCCATCTTTGTATCTCATAACATCTAGTTTGTTCTTAAATTCTAGTATGGTGTTTGCACACAATTGTTTCATCCAATTTGTTCCGAATATCCATCACACTGTAGATTTTTTTTTTTTCTTCTTCTTCTTCCAGATATCTTCTATAATCTTTTTGAGTTTCTTTTCATGTCCCCTTGTTTTTCTTTTATAAGTCTTCTCTGTGAAGGACTTCCATCCCATTCATGATTCTGTAAATGGCCAATAGATCTCCTCTTTCTCTTTGTTCTAGGGTTGGTAGTTCCAGTTTAAACAGTATTTGTTTGTATGTCAGTTTTGAAAATGTTAATGTTGGTGCCATCTTTGTCGTTGTTCTTTGGATTCTTTCTACATACATACATACATATACCAAGGCTTTTTCCCCCTTACTAGGGAGGTAGCCAAAAAGGAAAAGGCATAAAATCATTCCCACCCATTCCATCCCTGAACACACTCCACACCCCTCCACCCTCCCTCACATCTTAGCACCTCCTAGATGACGGGTCATCCCTGCACCCTGTCCACTGCCCTGGGTCAGAAGCAGTGTCGCAAGACACAGCACATCCACAGCAAGGCCGCTTCATTAAATCGGCGACCCCCCCCTCTCCGTCATCCCATATAAAGGAGAGGACGGGTAGAAATCCCTTCGGGATTCTTTCTAATTTCTTTATATTCTTTTTTGTGCTGGGTGTTCATAGTGTTGCAGTGTACTCCAATCTTGGTCTTATCAGTGTGACTAATATTTTTTTAACCATTACTTCATCCATGTAATTAAAAGTCACCCTTATTGATCATAGTAAATTATAGGTTTCTCTGACTATTTTGTTTACATGCCCCTCTGGGGACATATCTTTAGTCATAATTACTCCTAGGTCCTTTTCAGAGAGAGAGGAAATGAACCAATAGACAGAGTGATTAAAAAGTGTAATGAGAAATAGAAATTTGGGAATGGATGCTAAGAGGAGATTGTATGAAGTAGTGATTGTGCTGACAGCACTGTATGGGGCAGAAACATGGAACATAAGAGAGAAAGAGTTTGAATGTGTTTGAGATGAAATGCTTGAGAATTATGATAAGGGTTACTGGGCTGGACAGAGTGAGAAATGAGGTGAGGAGGAGAATGGGGTTGGAAAGGGAGTTGGGAGATAGGGTTGATGAAAGAGTATTGGGATGGTTTGGACACATGGAAAGAATGAGTGAAGAAAGATTAGTAAAAGAGATGTGGAAGGAGTGAACATGAGGGGGCGACCTAGGATGAGATGGATGGATGGGGTAAAAGGGGCATTGGGAAAGAGAGGAATGTCTGTTGAGGAAGGACGGGAGAGGACAGAAGATAAGGGTGAATGGAGAATGGTTGTGTATGGATGTTGTTGTGATACATGAGAGGGAGTGGATGGGGGATGGGGGGTGAGGGAGTATGTATGAGAAATAAATTGACACAGCCCAAAGGGATTTCTCCCCGTCTTCTCCATTTCTACATGAGGGGACAGAGAGAGAGAGAGGGGGGGGGGTTCCTGAATTAAATAAGCAGCCTTACTGTGGATATGCTGTGTCTTGCAACACTGCTTCTGACCCAGGGCAATGGACAAGATGCAAGGATGACCCGTCATTCAGGAGGTGCTAAGATATGAGGGAGGGAAGAGGGTAGAGTGGAGTGGAGTATGTAGTGGATGGAATGGGTGGGAGTGGTTTCTATGCCTTTGTTTTTTGGCTACATCCCGCATAAGGAGGAAGAAAACCTTTGGTATATGTATGTATGTAATACAGATTTGAAATGTTTGTTCACAATTTCAGCCATTTTTATATCTTCTATATATTCCATATTACCTTGCCATAATATCACTATTTCCTGTTTATTTTTTACTTTACCATTTACATATCTGTAGAATAATTTAGGTTGATCCTTACATTTGTCTATTATGTCTTTTTCATAGTTTATTTTTTCTTCCCTGCATATCTTTACATATTCATTTCTTAGTTTGATATATATTTGCCGCAAATAAAGTGAAGCACAAGTACATATGGGAGAATGTGGTAGATAGAGCATTAATGGACTATATAGTGGTAACCTGGAGTTTAGTAGGAAGAGTTAAGGATGTACATGTTCTAAGGGGAGAGAGTGTGGGAATATCATAATTTTTTGGTGGAAGGTAAGTTGTGAGTGGAGGATAGGTGGAGAAAGAGGAAAAGGGCAGAAGGTAGGGAGGTACTTAAAGTGAACTGCTTAAATGAGAAAGAAAAGGAGGAGTACAAGAAGAAGTTGAGAGAGGAGTGTGAGGGAGTGAAGGATAGAGTAGAACTAGGAGTGGAGGAGGAATGGGGATGGCTCAAGGAGGGAGTCATAAGGTATGCTAAGATGGTGTGTGGAACAAGGAGGACAGGAGGAAATAGAAGGAAGGGTAGCGAGTGGTGGGATGAAGAAGCATAGAAAGGTTGTAGAAGAGAAGAAGCAAGCTTTCACAGATTGGCTACAAATTAGGACAAGGGAATCACATGACAAGTGCAAAGTAAAGAGAAGAGAAGTAAAGCATAAGGTAAAGGAGGCAAAGAGGAGAGCAGATGTAAAATGTAGTAAGAGTATGACAGAAAATTTTGAAAGTAATAAAAAATGTTTTGGAAAGAAATTAAGAGAGGAAGAGGAGGCAAATCAAGTAGAGAGGAAAAGGTAAAAGGTGCAGATGGAGAGATGATAATGGAAGAGAAGGCAGTGAGAGGAAGGTGGGCAGAGTTATTTAGGGAGTTGTTAAATGTGAAGGAGGATAGGGAGGGAAAGGTGGTTGCAGTGGGAAGTGCTAAGAAAATGAGAGTGATGAGTGAGGAAAATAGAGGAGAAATAAGGAAGGATGAAGTGAAAGCAGCTGTTAACCACTTCCATACGGTGATGCCTACGTAGGCGTTATGAGGAGCAAGTGGGTATGCGATTATGCCGACATCGGCATCTTGATTATATTTATTGTAGTCATACCTACATAACCTCCATTCTCTCTAAACTGGCTTCATATTTTCTATGGTTATCAAAATTCACGGGTGAAAGAGAATGAATGATTGAGCACTGACTTTATTCTTTATAATGCAATTATTATGACGCAACATCGCACGTCGGGCAGCTAATGCTGCCAGACGTGAGATGTGCACCGGAGTGAAGAGGTTAAGATGATGAGAGCAGGTAAGGCACCTGGTCTGGATGGATGCCATGCAGAATGTCTGAAAAAAGGAGGTACAATGGTGGTGGACTGGCTGGTGAGGTTATTTAATGTTTGTTTAAGAGAGGGTAGAGTGCCGGAGGACTGGAGGAGTGCCTGTATAGTTCCATTTTACAAGGGAAAAGGGAACAAGTGTAGTAGTTTCAGAGGGATCAGCTTGTTAAGTGTAGTTGGGAAGGCTTATGGGAGGGTCTTGATTGAGAGGAATAGGAGAGGAACAGTGTGGGTCTAGGACAGGGAGGGGTTGTGTAGATCAGAATTTTGTGGTAAGACAGAAATGTGAGACAGCTATAGGAAAAGGTAAGGATGTATTTTGGGCTTGTATGGATCTGGAAAAGGCTTATGACAGGGTAGACAGAAAGGCACTGTGGGAGGTATTGCAGATATATGGGATTGGAGGAAAGCTGTTAACCCCTTCGATACGTAGGCGTCATGAGGAGCAAGTCGGTACACGAGGATGCCGCTGTCGGCGTCTTGAATATATTTTTTGTAGTTGTACCTGCATGACCCCCATACTCTGTAAACTGGCTTCATCATGTTTTCTATGGTTATCAAAATTCACGGGTGAAAGAGAACGAACGATTGAGCACTGACTTTATTTTTTTATAATGCGAGTATTATGAGAGAGGAAGAGAAGGAGTTTGAATGTGTTTGAGATGAAATGTCTGAGAAGTATGATAGGGGTTACTAGGCTGGATAGAGTAAGAAATGAGGAGGTGAGGAGGAGAACGGGTGGAAAGGGAACTGGGAGATAGGGTTGATGAAAGGATATTAGGATGGTTTGGACACATGGAAAGAATGAGTGAAAAAAGATTAGTAAAAGGCAGAGGTGGAAGGAATGAATATAAGGGGGCGTCCTAGGATGAGATGGATGGATGGGGTGAAATGGGCATTACAAAAGAGAGGAATGTCTGTGGAGGAAGGACGGGAGAGGACAGAAGATAGGGGTGAATGGAGAGGGGTTGTGTATAGATGATGCTATGATGCATGAGGGGGAGTGGGTGGGGGATGGGGGGTGAGGAAGTATGTATGAAAAAAATTGATGCAGCCTGAAGGGATTTCTCCCAGTCTTCTCCTTTTCTGCATGAGGGGACGGAGAAGGGGGGTCGCTGAATTTATGAAGCTGCCTTGCTGTAGATGTGCTGTGTCTTGCGACACTGCTTCTGACCCAGGGCAGTGGACAGGATGCAGGGATGACCCGTCATCCAGGAGGTGCCAAGATAAGAGGGAGGGAGGAGGGTGGAGGGGAGTGGAATATATAGGAAATGGAATGGGTGGGAGTGATTTCTATGCCTTTTTCTTTTTGGCTACCCCCCATGTAGGGGGAAAAAGCCTTTGGTATATGTATGTATGTATTATGACGCAACATCGCACGTCTGGCAGCTAATGCTGCCCGTGAGATTTTGGCCCATAGTGAAGAGATTAAGAGCAGTCAAGAGTTTTTACGAGAGTAGTAGAGCTCATGTTAGGATTAGAAATGGAGAGAGTGAGTGGTTTGAGGTAAAGATGGGACTTCGTCAGGGATGTGTTATGGCACCCAAGTTGTTCAGTTTATATGGATGGGGTGGTGCGAGAGATGAATGCAAGGGTCAGGGATTGGAGATGGTTAAAGAAAATGGATAAAAGTGGGAGATAAGCCAGTTTTTACTTGCTGATGACACTGACCTTGTAGCAGGATCAGAGGATTGATTGAGGAAGTCAGAGTTTGGGAAGGTGTGCAAAAGAAGGAAGTTGAAGATAAATGTAGGTAAAAGTAAGGTGAGGATATGTACAAGGGGAGAAAGTGGTAGCATACTGGAAGTGAGTATTTAGGGAGAGACACTGGAGGAAGTGGATAGTTTTAGATATTTGGGTGCGAATGTGGCAGTAAAGGGTGGAGTGGGGGTGGAGGTAGAATGTAGATTGAGAGAAGCAAGTAAATGTCTTGGGGATGAAAATGTGTAATGAGAAATAGACATTTGAGAATGGATGCTAAGAGGAGATTGTATGAAGGAGTGATAATGCTGAGAGCACTGTACGGGGAAGAAACATGGAACATAAGAGAGGAAGAGAGGAGTTTGAATGTGAGATGAGATATTTGAAAAGTATGATAGGGGTTACTAGGCTAGATAGAGTGAGAAATGAGGAGGTGAGGAGGAGAACAGGGGTGGAAAGGGAGTTGGGAGATAGGGTTGATGAAAGAGTATTAGGATGGTTTGGACACATGGAAAGAATGAGTGAAGAAATATTAGTAAGAGAGGTGTAGAAGGCAGAGGTGAAAGGAGTGAATATGAGGGGGTGATCTAGGATGAGATGGATGGATGGAGTGAAAGGGTCATTACAAAAGAGAGGAATGTCTGTGGAGGAAGGATGGGAGAGGACAGAAGATAGGGGTGAATGGAGAGGGGTTGTGTATAGAGGATGCTGTGATGCATGAGGGGGAGGTGGTGGGGGATGGGGGGTGAGGAAGTATGTATGAGAAAAAAATTGACGCAGCCTGAAGGGATTTCTTCCCGTCTTCTCCTTTTCTGCATGAGGAGACGTAGAGGGGTGGGTCACTGAATTTATGAAGCAGCCTTGCTGTGGATGTGCTGTGTCTTGCAACACTTCTTCTGACCCAGGGCAGTGGACAAGATGCAGGGATGACCCATCATCCAGGAGGTGCCAAGATAAGAGGGAGGGTGGAGGGGAGTGGAATATATAGGGAATGGAATGGGTGGGAGTTGTTTCTATGCCTTTTTCATTTTGGCTACCCATAAGGGGGAAAAAGCCTTTGGTATATGTATCTACGTATATTTTATCTTTTAATTCCTCCATGTATTCATTCAGTATCCAATTTGCAATTCTGTCTGGACCAAGTGATTTTTTGACATCAAGGGTTTTGATTTGGTTGCTGATTTCCTTCTGTGTTACAATTATTTCTTTCATTGAGAGGGATAACTCTCTCTCAATTTTCTCACAATTAGGTGAGTTTTCTATAGTGAATACTGATTTGAAGTGGTTCATAATTTCAGCCATTTCCAGTTCTTCTGTATATTTGTATTTACCTTGGCACAGCTTTTCTATTTCTTGTTTATTCTTCAGTTTGCCATTTACATACCTGTAAAATAGTTTGGGTTCTTTCTTGCATTTTTCTATTATTATTATTGATTTTATTATATATTTTTTTTATAGTTTCACTTTTCATCTCTGCGTATTTTTACATAATCATTTCTTAGTTTGGTGTACATTAGCCATTTGCTTGTTTTCTTGTATTTTTCTATTTGTTCCAACCTTTGTCTCTTTTATCCTTAGCCTCGCTACATTTTTTGTTGTACCAGCTTTTTATGTATGTTCTTTCATTTTTTTGTTGTGGTACATATTTATTCACTCCCTCATTATAAATTTCTTTTAGTATATTCCATGTTACTATGTTTGAAATTAAATGTCTGAGAAGTATGCTAAAGGCTACAAGGTTTGATAGAGTGAGAAATGAGGTGAAGAGGAGAGCTAGGATGGAAAAAGAGATTGCAGATAAAGCTGATGGAATAGTATTGGGATGGTTTGGACACATGGAAAGAATGAATGAATATAGAGTAGTAAAAGAGATGTGGAAGGCAGAGGTGGAGGGAGTGAACTTGAGGGGATGACCATGGGTGAGATGGATTGATAGGGTTAAAGGGGTATTGAGCAAGGAAGGGAGGAGACAGGAGATAGGGGTGAGTAGAAAATGGCTGTGTATAGATGATACTATGATGCAAGGAAGGGATGGGATGTGGGATAGGTAGTGGTTATGTATGTACGTTATTTTGATGCAGCTCAGAGGGATTTCTCCCCATCTCTTTTTTCTGCATAAGGGGACAGAGAGGGGGTGGGTCACCAATTAAGAGAAGCGGCCTTGCTGTGGGTGTACTGCATCTTGCTGCATTGCTTCTGACCCAGGGCAGAATGCAGGGTTGATCCATTGTGAGGAGCCAAGATGAGAGAGAGGAAAACATGGTGGATTACTAGTAGTGGAATGGATGGGTGTGGGTACTTGCCTTTTGATTTAGCTACCTCCCTTCTGCATGTGTGTGTGTGTGTGTATTTAACTAGTTGTATCATACAAGAAGGGGAGCTATGCTTGTGGTGACCCGTCTTTGTATCTCATAATATCTAGTTTGTTCTTAAATTCTTGTATGGTGTTTGCACACTCACTATTGTTTCAACTTTTTTTTTTTTTTTTTTTTTTTTTTTTTTTTTTTTTTTTTCCCTTTTTTTTTTTTTTTTTTTTCCCATGTCCCCTTTTTTTTTTTTTTTTTTTTTTTTTTTTTTTCTATCTCACTTTAACCTCTTCACTCCGGGGCACATCACACGTCTGGCAGCATTAGCTGCCCGACGTGCGATGTTGCGTCATAATAATAGTAATCGCATTATAAAAAATAAAGTCAGTGCTCAATCGTTCGTTCTATTTCACCTGTGAATTTTGATAACCATAGAAAATATGATGAAGCCAGTTTAGAGAGAATGGAGGTTACGTAGCTACGACTACAATAAATTTAATCAAGATGCCGACGTCGGCATCATCGCATACCCACTTGCTCCTCATGCTGCCTACGTAGGCGTCACTGTATGAAAGTGGTTAACCTCTTCAGTACGAGCCTTAAATCTCGCGGGCAGCAGCCGCTGCCAGCCGTACGACGTGTCGTACTAATACTCGCATCATAAAATATAGTCACCGCTTATATTGATCGTTCTCTCTTTCACCCGTGAATTTTGATAACCATAGAAAATGTGATGAAGACAGTTTAGAGAGTATGTAAAAACGCAGGGGCAACTACAATAAATATAATCAAGACGCCGATATGGCAGCCTCGCGTATCCACTTGCTCCTCATGCCGCCTACGTATGCGGCACCGTATGGAAGGGGTTAATAGGTCTTCTTTGTCAAGGACTTCCATGCCTTTCATGATTCTGTGAATGGCCAATAGATCTCCTCTTTCTCCTCTTTGTTCCAGGGTTGGTAGTTCCAGTTTGGACAATCTTTGCTTGTATGTCAGTTTTGAAAGTGTTGGTGCCATCTTTGTCATTGTTCTTTGGATTCTTTCTACATATACCATACATACATATACCAAGGCTTTTTCCTCCTTACAAGGGAGGTAGCCAAAAAGGGAAAGGCATAAAATCATTTCCACCCATTCCATCCCTGAATACACTCCACACCCCTCCACCCTCCCTCTTATCTGAGCACCTCCTGGATGACGGGTCATCCCTGCACGTTCTCCACTGCCCTGGGTCAGAAGCAGTGTCGCAAGACACAGCACATCCACAGCAAGGCCGTTTCATTAAATTGGCGACCCCCCCTCTCCGTCCCCCATTGCATAAAATGAGAGGACGGGGAGAAATCCCTTCTGGCTGTGTCAAATTTTGCTCACACATACTACCTCACCCCCCATCCCCCCACCCATTCACCCCTGTCTTCTGTCCTCTCCCGTCCTTCCTCAACAGACATTCCCCTCTTCCCCAAAGCCCCCTTCACCCCCATCCATCCACCTCATTCTAGGACGTCCCCTCATGTTCACTCCCTCCACATCTGCCTTCCATACCTCTTTTACTAGTCTTTCTTCACTCATTCTTTCCATGTGTCCAAACCATCCTAATACTCTTTCATCAATCCTATCTCCCAACTCCTTTTCCACCCCTGTTCTCCTCCTCACCTCCTCATTTCTCACTCTATGTAGCCTAGTAACCCCCATCATACTTCTCAAACACCTCATCTCAAACACATTCAAACTCCTTCTCTCTTCTTCTCTTATGTTCCATGTTTCTGCCCCATACAGTGCTGTTGGCACAATCACTCCTTCATACAGTCTCCTCTTAGCATCCATTCTCAAATGTCTATTCCTCATTACACACTTTAATCCACCAAGGCATTTATTTGCTTCTCTCAATCTACATTCTACCTCCACCTTCACTCCATCTTTTCCTGCCACATTTGCACCCAAGTATCTAAAACTATCCACTTCCTCCAGTTGCTCTCCCTTAATGCTCACTTCCAGTCTACTGCCACTTTCACCCCTTGTACATCTCATCACCTTACTTTTACCCACATTTATCTTTAGCTTTCTTCTTTGACATACTCTCCCAAACTCTGCTACCAACTTCCTCAATCCCTCCTCCGATCCTGCCACAAGCACAGTGTCGTCCGCAAACAACAGTTGGTTCACGTCCCACTTTTCTCCATTTTTTTTTAACCATCTCCAACCCCTTGCCCACTACCCTTGCATTTACCTCTCGCACCACCCCATCCATGTATAAGTTGAACAGCCAGGGCGACATAACGCATCCTTGACGAAGTCCCACCTTTACCTCGAACCACTCACTCTCTCCATTTCCAATCCTGACACAAGCTCTACTACTCTCATAAAAACTCTTGACAGCTCCTAGAAGCTTTCCTCCTATCCCGTATATCTGCATAACCTCCCACAGTGCCTTTCTGTCTACCCTATCATAAGCCTTTTCCATATCCATAAAAGCCCAAAAAACATCCTTCCCCTTTCCTATAGCTTTCTCACATATCTGTCTTACCACAAATATCTGATCTACACAACCTCTACCTGTCCTAAATCCACACTGTTCCTCACCAATTACTCCTTCTGTTCTCCTAATCCTCTCAATCAAGATCCTCCCATAAGCCTTTCCAACTACACTTAACATCAAAAGCTTTTGATGCTATCCCCCGCCACAACCTAACAAATAAAATATATAACACAGACATGCACAATAACACCAAAAGATGGCTGGCCAATTATCTGGCAGGCAGGAATGCTCATGTGTCATATAATGGCCAATCATCGCACATCAGAAACATTAAGAACGGAGTACCACAGGGCTCAGTTCTATCCCCCACATTATTTAATCTATACATGCATGACTTACCCACGCCAGACACCTCAGAAATACAAATCTCTTCCTACGCAGACGACATAACAATCACATGCACACATCGTAACACAGACAAAGCTGCAGAAATAATCCAGCCTTACCTTGACACACTCAACACATGGTTCATCACAAACAGACTCAAAATAGCTCCAACCAAATCTACAGCAACACTTCTTACCAACTGGACAAAAGAACACAAATACATACCTCATCTCTACATCAACAACACTCTAATACCACACACAAACACACCGAAAATTCTTGGTGTAACATACGATACATCCATGTCTTTCAAACAACACCTCACAAACATAAAAAACAAATGCACACCTAGACTTAACGCACTTAAGTCAATCACTGGAACAACATTTGGACAAAACAAAGAAACTAATATAACAATATACAAACAATGCATACGCTCAGTGATGAATTATGCGAGTCCTGCATGGGCTCCTAATCTCAGTGAGACACACCACAACACCCTTCAAATCATACAAAACAAAGCCCTAAAAACAATTACAGGCTGCACAAATACATCACCTACAGACCATTTACACCATGAAACAAAAGTCCTCAAAGTCAAGGACCACCTCGACATGAGAGGCACACAAACACTTGCTGCAGCCACCACAAACACATCACACCCGCTACACTACATAGCAGAACACCCACACACACCAAGAAACATTAAAACTACACCCAAAGACCTTTATTACGCACAGATACTCTCTTCTCTTCCTCCACAACCACCAAACACCAGCCTCCGGAAACATATTCATAATCATATCACTCACCACTCCATTAACACACTGAAAGACAACACACTGCTGCATGCCAGACCCCCTGATATCCACCCTTCTGAATCCTCTCTCCCACGAAAGGACAGAGTCCACTTGGCCAGACTGCGATGCGGTCACCACCCAGCACTTCTAAGCTACCAGAAGAGGCTGGACGACCGTGTTGTGAACAGCTGCCCAGGATGTAACACTTCACCCCATACCATACAACACATAATGGAAGACTGCATTATACACAATCATGCATGCAAACAACACAACATACACTCTATAAAGGATTTGTGGGAAAACCCAGTTTCGGCTGTGGCCTTCCTTGGGGAGACGGGACTGCTCGGACAGACAGTCTAGGGAACGACAACAACAACAACAACAACTACACTTAACAAGCTAATCCCTCTGAAACTACGACATTCACACTTGTCCCCTTTTCCCTTGTAAAGAGGAACTATACAGGCACTCCTCCAGTCCTCCAGCACTACCCTCTCTCCAGCAAACATTAAATAACCTCACCAGCCAGTCCACCATTACTGTACCTCCTTTTTTCAGACATTCTGCATGGCATCCATCCAGACCAGGTGCCTTACCTGCTTTTATCATCTTAACAGCTGCCTTTACCTCATCCTTCCTTATTTCTCCTCCATTCTCCTCACTCATCACTCTCATTTTCTTCGCATTTCCCACTGCAGCTATCTTTCCCTCCCTATCCTCCTTCACATTTAGCAACTCCCTAAAATATTGTGCCCATCTTCCCCTTACTGCCTTCTCTTCCATTATCATCTCTCCATCTGCACCTTTTACCTTTTCTTCTCTACTTGATTCGTCTCCTCTTCCTCTCTTAATTTCTTTCCAAAACATCTTTTTATTACTTTCAAAATTTTCTGTCATACTCTTACCCCATTTCACATCTGCTCTCCTCTTTGCATCCTATACCTTTTGCTTTACTTCTCTTTTCTTTTCTGATTTCTTTATATACTTTGTTGTGCTGGGTGTTCATAGTGTTGCAGTGTACTCCAATCTTGGTCTTATCAGTGTGACTAGTATTTTCTTTACCATTACCTCATCCAAGTAATTAAAAGCCCCTTTATTGATCATAATCGATTGTAGGTTTCTCCAACTATTTTATCTGCTTGTCTGGGGATATGTCTTTGGTGATGAATGCTCCAAGGTCCCTTTTGGAACCAACTTTCTTTACTTCCTTTGTACCGATTTTATATTGTCCTGTTTTTTTTTTTTTTTTTTCTCTCCTCCTCCTCCCCTCCAAACTCCATTATACTACATTTCTATATATTGAAATCAACTGCCCACTTTTGATGCCATTCCCAGACCTTAGCCAGATCTCTCTGTAGCGATTCACAATCTTTTTCCATTCTTTAGTAGTTTTGTGTCATCTGCAAAGAAGTTCATGTAACATTCTACACCATCTATCTTATTTACAAATATAGCAAACATTATAGGAGCCAGTATTGAACCCTGTGGGACTCTACTTATCATTTCTTCCCAAGTAGAATTTTTATCTCTGAGCACCACTCTCATTTTTCTCCCATCCAAGGAATCTTCCATTCATTTTAATAGTTTTCCATGTATATCTCCTGTTGTTTCAAGTTTTCTCAATTTTTTGTGTGGTACTTTATTGAATACCTCTTGTAAGTCCAGGAAAGCACAATCTGCCCATCCATCCATTTCTTGCATTATATCTATTAACCTTGAATAGAAACAAATCTAATTTGTGGCACATGATCTTCCCTGTCTAAAACCAAATTGTCTCAGATTTAGAATATTGTTCTCCAGATGGGAGGGAGGGTGGAGGGGTGTGGAGTGTATTCAGGGATGGAATGGGTGGGAATGATTTTGTGCCTTTTTCTTTTTGGCTACCTCCTTGGTAAGGGGGGAAAAAGCCTTGGTATATGTATTTACCTAGTTGTAATATACGGGAAGGGAGCTATGCTCATGGTGACCTGTCTTTGTATCTCTCCGCATCAAGTTTTATCTTAAATTCTTGTATAGTGTTAGCACATACTGTTTTGTTGTTTAATTTGTTCCATGTATTTATCGCTCTGTGTGGGAAACTGTTCCTTTTCAAGTTTTTTCTATAACTGTCCTTTTTCAATTTTTTTCCGTGTCCTCTTGTTGTACCATTGTCCCACATTAATAGGTCGTTCCTGTCTAAAACTTCCATTCCTTTCATTATTCTGTAGATAGTTAGCAAATCTCCTCTTTCTCTTCTTTGTTCCAGAGTTGGTAGGTTCAATTTGGATAGTCTTTGCTCATATGTTAGTTCGGCGAGTGTCGGTGCTAGTTTTGTTGTCGCTCTTTGTAATCTTTCTAGTTTCTTAATATTCTTTTTGGTACTGGGTGTCCAAAGTGATGCTGCGTACTCGAGTTTTGGTCTTATTAGTGTAGTAATGTATTTTCCTTATAATTTCTTCGTCCATATAGGTAAATGCCACTTTGATTGCTCTCAATAAGTTGTAGGTTTCTCCAAACATCTTGTTTATATGCTTATCTGGTTTCATGTCCTTTCCAATCATCACTCCAAGATCTTTTTCATAGTTTGTTTTATTTATTTTTTCTTCCCCAATTCTGTAATCTTTTGATATTCTATTTTTACTCTTTCCAAATTCCATTATGCTGCATTTCTTAATATTGAATTTTACTTCCCACTTTTGAGTCCAATTCCATATTGTGTCCAGATCTTGTTGCAATGAGTTGCAGTCCTCTTCTGTTTTTACCTTCTTAAGTAATTTTGCATCATCTGCAAAAAAAATTATATAGCACTCCACACCTTCATTCATGTCATTAATGTATACAGCGAACATGATCGGGGCCAGTACTGGTCCTTGCGGGACCCCATATGTATGTTCTCCAGATGTTTAGTCCACCTACTTTTGATAACTTTCTTACAAATTTTAGCTATCTGGGGTATTGGCTGCATGTTATGACAAAGCATGCAGTTGATACTTTAGGCCCCGTCTGGGGTATTGGCTGCATGTTGTTATGGCAAAGTAGCATGCAGTTGATACTTTAGGGTCTATATGGGGTGCCCCTATGGACCAGAGCCACACATCATTTTGTCTGTGATAGAGGAGGACTCTGCTCACAGAGAAATGATGAAACTTTTATTATACTCCTACTATCCCTCCGTTATGCTGTCCCCCAATCCCTTGTTGCTATCCTGTACCATTTCTCTGAATTTCATTTCCTTGTTTCGCCTACCCTGCGGTTGGGGAAAAGAATGCTACCACCAAGTATTCCCACTTGGATCGTAAGAGGCAAGAAAAACAGGACAGGGATTGGGACCAGGCATCCTTCTCCCTGTAGCCCCAAAGGGGACATTCCTAAATAAAAGTAAAGACATAAGAGGGTCTAGGAGTTTTCCAACCAGCACCCTAAGGTTTGGGTCTTTTAATGTGTGTGGATGTGGTGTATATGAGAGTAAAAGGGAAGATATAGTATATTTGTGAGAGGAAAGATGGATGTGTTGGCTCTGAGTGAAACTAAGTTGAGAGGGAAGGGCAAGTGTGAGTTTGGGACTGTAGTTGGGAGGTTCTCAGGAGTGAAGAGAGGGCGAGGGAGAGAAGGGGTGGCTATACTAGTTAGTGAAGAGATAGGTAAACATGTAGTGGAGTGGAAGGAGGTTTCTTCAAGGATAATGTGGATGAAGGTGAAACTGGGAAAGGAGATGTGGGTCTTTGTAAGTGCATATGGGCCTGGTAGTGAGAAGAGTGTAGAGGAAAGGGAGGCTTTTTGGATATATTTAAATGAATGCATAGAGGGATTAGGGAGGAACGTAGTGGTTGGGAAATGTGGAGTTCCAGGAAAAAATCATAGTGGAGAGTTGATGGTGATGTCTCAAAAGAGAGTTGATGATAGCAAATATAGTAAGGAAGAAAGTCAAGCATAAGTACACATGGGAGAGGGTGGTGGATGGAAGGGTGGTAGATAGAGCATTAATGGACTATGTAGTGGTAGATAGTAGTATAATATGAAGAGTTAAGGATGTACATGTTTTAAGGGAAGAGAGTGGGGGAATATCAGAATTTTTGGTGGAAGGTAAATTGAGAGTGGAGAATAGATGGAGAAAGAGGAAAAGGACAAAAGGTAGGGAGTTGCTTAGAGTGAACTCTTTAAATGAAAATGAAAAGAAGGAGTACAAGAAGCTGAGAGAGGAGTGGGAGGGAGTGAAGGATATAGTAGAGGTAGGAGTGGAGGAGGAATGGGGATGGTTCAAGGAGGGAGTCACAAAGTGTGCAAAGATGGTGTGCGGAACAAGAAGGATGGGAGTAAATAGAAGGAAGGGTAGTGAGTGGTAGGATGAGGAAACAAAGAAGGTTGTAGAAGAGAAGAAGCGAGCTCACAGATTGGTTACAAAATAGGACGAGGGAGTCATATGAGAGGTACAAAGAAAAGAGATGAGAAGTAAAGCACAAGGTAAAGGAGGCAAAGAGGAGAGCAGATGTGAAATGGGGTAAGAGTATGACAGAAAATTTTGAAAGTAATAAAAAGATGTTTTGGAAAGAAATTAACCACTTCACTACGGGACTTAAATCTCGCGGGCAGCAGCCAATGCCAGCCATACGACGTGTCGTAATAATACTCGCATCATAAGATATAGTCACGGCTTATATCGATCGTTCTCTCTTTCACCCGCGAATTTTGAAAACCACAGAGAATGGGATTAAGAGCAGATTAGGGAGAATGTAAAAACACAGGGGCGACAACAATAAATATAATCAAGGCGCCGATATGGCAGCGTCGTGAATCCATTTGCTCCTCATGACGCCTACGTGTGCGGCACCGTATGGAAGGGGTTAAGAGAGGAAGAGGGTGCAAATCAAGTAGAGAAGAAAAGAGATGATAATGGAAGAGAAGGCAGTAAGTGGAAGATGGACAGAGTATTTTAGGGAGTTTCTAAATGTGAAGGAGGATAGGGAGGGAAAGATAGTTGCAGTGGGAAGTCCTAAGAAAATAACCATGATGAGTGAGGAAAATTGAGGAGAAACAAGGAAGGATGAAGTGAAGGCAGTTAAGATGATGAGAGCAGGTAAGGCACCTGGTCTGGATGGATGCCATGCAGAATGTCTAAAAAGAAAAGGAGATACAGTGATGGTGGACTGGTTGGTGAGGTTATTTAATGTTTGCAGGAGAGAGGGTAGAGTGCCGGAGGACTGGAGGAGTGCCTATATAGTTCCACTTTACAAGGGAAAAGGGGACAAGAGTGAGTGTAGTAGTTTCAGAGGGATTAGCTTGTTAAGTGAAGTTGGGAAGTCTTATGGGAGGGTCTTAATTGAGAGGATTAGGAGAGGAAGAGAGGGAGTAATTGGTAAGGAACAGTGGATTTAGGACAGGTAGAGGCTGCGTAGATCAGATTTTTGTGGTAATACAGATATGTGAGAAAGCTATAGGAAAAGGTAAGGATATTTTGGGTTTTTATGGATTTGGAAAAGGCTTATGAGAATGTAGACAGAAAGGCACTGTAGGAGGTACTGCAGATATATGGGATAGGAGGAAAGTTTTAGGAGATGTCAAGAGTTTTTATGAGTACGAGTGTAGTAGAGCGTGTGTCAGGATTAGAAATGGAGAGAGTGAGTGGTTTGAGGTATGAGTAAAGGTGGGACTTCTTCAGGGATGTGTTATGTTACCCAGGCTGTTCAACTTATACATGGATGGGGTGGTGCGAGAGGTAAATGCAAGGGTGGTGGGTCAGGGATTGGAGATGGTTAAAGAAAATGGAGAAAAGTGGGAGGTGAACCAGCTGTTGTTTGCAGATGACACTGTGCTTGTAGCAGGATCAGAGGATTGATTGATTAAGCTGGTGACAGAGTTTGGGAGAGTGTGTGATAGAAGAAAGTTGAAGATATATGTGGGTAAAAGTAAGGTGATGAGATGTACAAGGGGTGAAAGTGGCAGTAGACTGGAAGTGAGCATTAAGGGAGTGCGAGTGGAGGAAGTGGATAGTTTTAGATACTTTGGTTCAAATGTGGCAGGAAAGGCTGGAGTGGAGGTAGAGGTAGAATGTAGATTGAGAGAAGCAAATAAAAGCCTTGGTGGATTAAAAAGTGTAATGAGGAATAGTCATTTGAGAATGGAGGCTAAGAGGAGATTGTATGAAGGAGTGATTGTGCCAACAGCACTGTATGGGGCAGAAACATGGAACATAAGAGAAGAAGAGAGAAGGAGTTTGAATGTGTTTGAGATGAGGTGTCTGAGAAGTATGATGGGGGTTACTAGGCTAGATAGAGTGAGAAATGAGGAGGTGAGGAGAAGAACAGGGATGGTAAGGGAGTTGGGAGATAATGGATGAAAGAGTATTGGGCTGGTTTGGACATATGGAAAGAATGAGTAAAGAAAGCCTAGTAAAAGAGGTATGGAAGGCAGATGTGGAGGGAGTGAACATGAGGGGGTGTCTTAGGATAAGTTGGATGGATGGAGTGAAAGTGGCTTTGGGGAAGAGAGGAATGTCTGTTGAGGAAGGATGGGAGAGGACAGAAGACGGGTGAATGGAGAATGGTTGTACAGTAAGTCTTCGTTATACGGTACATATGTGTTCCTGAAAACCTTACCACAAATTGAAATTACCATATAACAAAGCCATTATAACATGTAATAATATGATATGGCAGACGTACCTTCTCCCTGCTCTTTCCTCTTCAAAATATCTAGTGGATACCGTATCTGTGAATTTTTCTTACCGTAAATAGAATTGAGGGTAGTAATTACCAAATACCATAACTGTGAATTTACCAGATAAAGAATTACTGTATAAGGAGGACTCACTGTATATGGATGATGTAGTGATGCATGAGGTGGAATGGGTGGGGGGATGGGGGTGAGGTAGTATATGTGAGAAAAATTTGACGCAGCTTGAAGGGATTTCTCCCCGTATTCTCCTTTTCTGCATGAGGGGATGAAGAGGGGGGGGGGTTGCCAATTTAATGAAGCGGCCTTGCTGCAGATGTGCTGTGTCATGCGACACTGCCTCTGACCCTGGGCAGTGGACAAGATGCAGGGATGAGCCGTCATCCAGGAAGTGCCAAGATAAGAGGGAGGGTGGAGGGGAGTGGAGTGTATTAGGGACGGAATGGGTGGGAATGGTTTTTATGCCTTTTTCTTTTTGGCTACCTCCCTTGTAAGGGGGAAAAATCTTTTGGTATATGTATGTACTTGTAAGGTAAAAAAAAGTCTATAGTTTGTTGGGTCTTTCTTGTTTCCCCCTTTGTATATTGGCATAGTGTGTGTGTGTGTGTGTGTGTGTATACATATATATATATATATATAATATATATATATATATATATCCCCCCCCCCCCAAGTTCTTAAATCAACTGTAGACAACAGTGGTATATAAGTATGTCTGTTGCCCTTGCAGAATACCTACCAGCAGTTTGAGAATATTGTGAAAGAGGAACTGCACTTGGTCCATATGCCAGTACCTGAAGAATTGAGAAACCTCCTCATTAAGTTACGTCAAGGTGATGATTCACTTTCCAAGAGTATTGGAGAATTGCAAGCAAGGTACGAGTGTAAAGAAGTTTTATGCTCTCCCACATTAGTTGCTGTCCACTTTCTCATGTCACTATATCAACAAAAAATACACATTTTAATATATACATTTCTTTTCAGCACATACATTTCCTTTCCCTCCCAAAATAAATTTGAAAAAAAAAGTGTTGATAATTTTGAACTTTTATCTTTATTTACTGGTATGTAGATAGTAGTCAGTCAGTCTCTCTTGCAGGATACCCACAGCCTTGAGGTAGGCCAATAAGTCTCTCAAGGAAAATATATTGTGTTCGGTAGGGGTTATTAGTGTAGAACTTTGTAGGATGAGGTGTTCAATGTTCTCTGTGTGGTGGTTACATCTAAGGCAATTTTATTTTGGGGTCAGGCCTATTCAGTGTTGAAACTCATTTTACTGCTCGATAGTGTCCTGAACACAAGCATGCCTATGTGGTTCTTCTTTTGGGAGGGATTTTTCTGAGGAGTTGTCCGAGGGTTTTGAGAAGAGACTTTGAACTTTAGATTGTGTTGTGTTAGAGGAAGAGGAGAGAGGTCACTACTTGTTAGTTCATGTGAAAAAATGGAGGAAATATAATTGAATTTGGGCCTGGTCTAGAGACTGCACCTCAAGATGGAGGAGTGGGTATTAAATTGTTTTAAAGATGGATGGCAGCATGATGATTCTTTATTATTATTGGTCTTAGTAGCATGCATTTGATACTTTAGGGTCTATATGGGGCACCCCTACGGACCAGAGCCACATATAATTTTGTCTGTGATAGAGGATGACTCTGTTCACAGAGAAATTATGACATATTTATTATACTACGACTGTCCCTCCATTATGCTGTCCCCGAACCCCTTCTTGCTGTCCTGTACCATTTCTCTGAATATTCATTTCCTTTTTTCGCCTACCCTGCGGTGGGGGATAGAATACTGCCTCCAAGTATTCCCACTTGAATCTTAAGAGGCGAGAAAAACAGGACGGGAGGAGGACTCTGCTCACAGAGAAATGATGAAACTTTTATTATACTCCTACTATCCCTCCGTTATGCTGTCCCCCAATCCCTTGTTGCTATCCTGTACCATTTCTCTGAATTTAATTTCCTTGTTTTGGCTACCCTGCGGTTGGGGAAAAGAATGCTACCGCCAAGTATTCCCACTTGGATCGTAAGAGGCAAGAAAAACAGGACAGGGATTGGGACCAGGCATCCTTCTCCCTGTAGCCCCAAAGGGGACATTCCAAAAAAAAGTAAGGACATAAGAGGGTCTTAGAGTTTTCCAAACAGTACCCTAAGGTTTGGGTCTTTTAATGTGTGTGGATGTAGTACAGATGAGAGTAAAAGAAGAGAGATAGGCAGTATGTTTGTGAGAAGAAAGATGGATGTGTTGGCTTTGAATGAAACTAAGTTGAGAGGGAAGGGCAAGTGTGAGTATGGGAGTCTAGTAGGGAGGTTCTTAGGATTGAAGAGAGGGCAAGGGAGAGAAGGGGTGGCTATACTAGTAAGTGAAGAGATAGGTAAATGTGTAGTGGAGTGGAAGGAGGTTTCTTCAAGGTTAATGTGGATGAAGGTGAAAGTGAGGAAGATGATGTGGGTTTTTGTAAGTGCATATAGGCCTCGTAGTGAGAAGAGTGTAGAAGAAAAGGAGGCTTTTTGGATAGATTTAAATTAGTGCATAGAGTGACTAGGGAGAAATGTCAATGTAGTGGTATTGGGAGACCTTAATGCTAGGGTAGGAAATGAACCAATAGATGGAGTGGTTGGGAAAAAAGGAGTTCCACGAAAAAATTGTAGTGGAGAGTTGATGGTGGAGATGTGTCTCAAAAGAGAGTTGATGATAGCAAATACAGTGTTTAGGAATGTATGTACTTGGGAGAGGATGGTGGATGGAAGGGTGGTAGATAGAGCGTTAATGGACTGTGTAGTGGTAGATAGGAGTATAATAGGAAGAGTTAAGGATGTACATGTTCTAAGGGGAGAGAGTGGAGGAATATCAGATCATTTTCTGGTGAAAGGTAAGTTGAGAGTGCTTAGAGTGAACTGTTTAAATGAGAAAGAAAAGGAGGAGTACAAGAAGAAGCTGAGAGAGTGAAGGATAGAGTAGAACAAGGAGTGGAGGAGGAATGGGGATGGTTCAAGGAGGGAATCACAAGGTGTGCAAAGATGGTGTGTGGAACCAGGAGGACAGGAGGAAATATAAGGAAGAGTAGTGAGTGGCGGGATGTGGAAGCAAAGAAGGTTGTAGAAGAGAAGAAGCGAGCTTTCACAGATTGGTTACAAAATAAGACGAGAGAATCATATGAGAGGTACAAAGAAAAGAGAGAAGAAGTAAAGCTTAAGGTAAAGGAGGCTAAGAGGAGAGCAGATGTGAAATGGGGAAAGAGTATGACAGAAAATTTTGAAAGTAATAAAAAGATGTTTTGGAAAGAAATTAAAAGAGGAAGAGGAGGCGAATCAAGTAGAGAAGTAAAGGTAAAAGGTGCAGATGGAGAGATGATAATGGAAGAAAAGACAGTAATATGAAGATGGGTAGAGTATTTTAGGGAGTTGGTAAATGTGAAGGAGGATAGGGAGGGAAAGATAGTTGCAGTGGGAAGTGCTAAGAAAATGAGTGATGAGTGAGGAAAATGGAGGAGAAATAAGGAAGGATGAAGTGAAAGCAGCTGTTAAGATGATGAGAGCAGGTAAGGCACCTAGGTTGTATAGATGTCATGCAGAATGTCCGAAATAAGGAGGTACAGTGATGGTTGACTGGCTGGTGAAGTTATTTAATGTTTAAGAGAGGGTAGAGTACAGGAGGACTGGAGGAGTGCCTGTATAGTTCCACTTTACAAGGGAAAAGGGGACAAGTGTGAGTGTAGTAGTTTCAGAGGGATCAGTTTGTTAACCACTTCCATATGGTGACGCCTACGTAGGCGGCATGAGGAGCAAGCGGGTACTCGATGATGCCGACATCGGCATCTTGAATTATATTTATTGCAGTCGTACCTACGTTACCTCCATTCTCTCTAAACTGGCTTCATCATATTTTCTATGGTTATCAAAATACACGGGTGAAAGAGGACGAACGATTGAGCACTGACTTTTTTTTTTATAATGCGATTATTATGACTCAACATCACACGTTGGGCAGCTAATGCTGCCAGACGTGTGAAGTGCCCCGGAGTGAAGAGGTTACGTGTAGTTGGGAAGGCTTATGGGTGGGTTTGATTGAGAGGATTAGGAGAGGAAGAGAGTAATCTCTGAGAAAAAGTGTGGGTTTAGGTCAGGTAGGGGATGTGTAGATCAGATTTTTGTGGTAAGACAGATATGTGAGAAAGCTATAGGAAAAGATAAGGATGTATTTTAGGCTTTTATGGATC
Organism: Oratosquilla oratoria; assembly: GCF_046742065.1. Lineage (NCBI taxonomy): Eukaryota > Metazoa > Arthropoda > Malacostraca > Stomatopoda > Squillidae > Oratosquilla > Oratosquilla oratoria. Next base: position 13,043,550 of record NC_134803.1, on the reverse strand, counting down.
TGGAAAAGGCTTACGACAGGGTAGACAGGAAGTCAGTGTGGGAGGTTTTGCAGATATGTGGGATAGGAGGAAAGCTGTTAAGAACAGTCAAGATTTTTTACAAGAGTAGTAGGATGTGTGTTAGGATTAGAAATGCAGAGAGTGAGTGGTTTGAGGTAAAGGTGGGACTTTGTCAGGGATGTGTTATGTCACCCTGGCTGTTCAATTTATACATGGATGGGGTGGTGCGAGAGGTAAATCCAAGGGTAGTGGGTCAGGGATTGGAGATGATTAAAGAAAATGGAGAAAAGTGGGAGATGAGCCAGCTGTTGTTTGCTGACGACTCTGCGCTTGTAGCAGGATCAGAGGATTGATTGAGGAAGTTAGTGACAGAGTTTGGGATGGTGTGTGAAAGAAGAAAGCTGAAGATAAATGTGGGTAAAAGTAAGTTGATGAGATGTACTAGGGGAGAAAGTGGCAACAGACTGGAAGTGAGTATTAAGAGAGAGGGAAGGAAGTGGATAGTTTTAGATACTTGGGTGCAAATATAGTGGGAAAGGGAGTGGAGGTGGAGGTAGAATGTAGATTGAGAGGAGCGAGTAAATGCTTAAAAGTGGCAGTTTGCCGACAAGATTGACGAGATAAACACCATCTGAGGACGGAGCCTTTATTTGTACGACGTTTCGCTTATTACAGCTTTTTCAAGTACAAGTTGAGATACAAATGCTTGAGATTAAATAAGGGGAAAAGAGGGAATGGGAAGAGAAAAGGGGGGGGGGGATTGGACACTGGGAAAGGATGAGAATGCTGGCCCAAACGTCCGTGGGCGAAATGTCCAAAAAGGATGGTTTAGATATTTAATATTTTGCTGGCCCTGGGTATTAGGGGAATAATGTGAGGCGAGATGTTAAACATGCCCCTGTTTTGTTCAATAGTGTTCGTTCCTTGAATGATTGCTGCTTCTAAACACTTCCTGCGGACTGTGAGAATAAACACCTTATGAGATCGAAACCTTTATTGGTACTACGTTTCGCTTGTTACAGCTTTTTCAAGTACAGACATGACACACACTCTGAGCATATATAAGCCAACAGGGAAGGAACTGGGAGAGGTTATCAGGGAGGGGTGGGTGGTAGGTGGAGGGGGAGGGGGGAGGAGGGGGACGGGTGGGACTTGGTGGAGACAAAGGAGGACATTTCGGACAGTTTGTTGAAGTGGACTAAGGGGGACATTTCATACATTTATTTAATGCGGGTAACAGATGGATGATAGGAGGGGCGATGTTAAACATGCCTCTGTTCTGCTCAATGGTTTTGAAGCTTTGAATGGCGGCCGCTTCGAGGCATTTTCTCCTCACCCTGTCTGGTTCACTAAACAGAAGTTCTGCGTTATCCCAATCCATCAGGTGGTCGTTGGTGTTCCGGTGGATAACACAGGCGTTGGTGGTGATGTTCCGGGAATCGTAGCGATGCTCCCGGATCCGGGTCTTCAGGTCACGGGAGGTCTCGCCGATGTATACTTTATCACATCCAGCACAGGGTATGCGGTAGACACCAGCGGTTTTTCTCCACATCTCGTCCTGGCTGTCACTCCTTCTTGAGAGCTCTTTGATAGTTCTGCTGGACTGGCCCACTACCTGAATGTTGCAACGCCCAAGTGTCCGGGTGAGGGTGGCGGTGACGCTGCTGGCTGGAAGGATAAGCCTCCTAGCTGGATCTTTTGTTGGTTCCCGCCCTTCCATTATTTTGAGTGCCTTTTTCTTACACTGGCCAGCCTGGATGTGACTTCGTTATTCACACGTGTCCCGACCCTTAAAGCGATTGACCTCCTTAGGGCTAAAATCACTAGTTCCCACACTGACCTCCCTATTCCCCCCAATAACTTTGTGGATTTAATACAGCTTTGTGTCCAATTTAATTATTTCAAATTCCAGGACCAGTACTTTCACCAAAGGTTTGGCATGGCCATGGGCTCTCCTTTGAGCACTGTCCTTGCCAACCTGTTCATGGAATTTTTAGAAGCAGGGCCTTTCTCAGATATTGTTCCTGGCAACGTAGTATGGCTTCGCTATGTGGATGACATACTACTAATTTCCCCCAGACGGTTTGACATCCCCAAACTCCAAGCGGCTCTGAACGAGGTTGAGCCATCCATCCAGTTCACCTTGGAGGAAGAAATCAACGATTCCCTTCCATTTTTGGATACCCTTATCATCAAACATGATAATTTTTTTTAAATTTACAGTCTACAGGAAACCAACCAATAAGGATGATTTGACTCACTTCCTATCCCACCATGACCTCAGTATTAAAAAAGGTGTAGTCATAGGTTTCTACCTGACACAGACAACCCTGACACAGACAGAGGGCTTGATATACAGACTCAATTCGACTCATTGACTATCATGAACAACACACATAATCATACACATATCCCATACCAAGCCCTCTACACTCCCTCCTCTCCTGATATCACCTTTTGCTCCCCCTGCCTAACCCCAACAACATCATGGAGAGTGGTCGGAGCCCTTGGCTCTGACCACCTTCCAATCATCATCACCACCAAAACAAGATGCACCCCAGCTGGCCACAGACACACTTACACCAATTACAAGAGAGCTAACTGGGAAGCTTTTACTGAAGAGACAGAACAACATTTTGAAACACTTAACAGTACACCAATCACAAACATAAACAATGCTGTGCACGCTTTTAATACAATCATACAAAACGCAGACAATAGATACATCCCTAGAGGCAACAGAAAATCACACAACCCCAACTTCACACCAGAAATCCAAGGCCTCATCAGACAACGTGACACACTTAAACACGATACCCCCACACCTATCCCTCAAAACATAGCAGACCAAATACAAACACTAAACACTGTGATTGCCAATAAAATACATGAACAAAAAACACAAAATTGGCAAAACTTTATCAATACACTTGATCACAAAACAAACACCAGCAAATTGTACAAAACACTCAACAGCATCACACTATCCAACACTAACACTACACGCTCTCACGCAGCAATAATCACAACAACAGATAATCTACCCTCAAACAGACAACAAGCAAACGCACTCATACGTCATTTTACATCTCACCCTGACGACCGACGCACCATTCGACGTAAGAAAGACTTCCCCACAGACTCAGACTATACACCCTTCATAGACAGTCAGACAAAACTCATAATGCATAATCTCAAGCACTCATCTGCCTGTGGCCCTGATAACATAAGCAACATCCACCTAAAACACATTGGACCACAAGGTATACACGCACTCACAAACATTGCAAACTACAGCTATTCACACAACACTATACCCGACATCTGGAAGCATGGTAAAATAATCACCATTCCAAAACCGAACAAAGACCCAACAATCCCAACATCGCACCACCCAATCACACTTCTCTGCACCCCCTCTAAAGTCATTGAACGCCTAATACTTAAACTTGTCACACCATATATTCCCCTTGCTGACTCACAACACGGTTTTAGGCCACTACACTCCACAAACACTCTTCTGACAAACCTCACACAAAGAATTTTAGATGGCATCAATTCAGATAGGCCCCACCACAGAACACTTCTTATAACATTGGACATTAGTAAAGCTTTTGATGCTATCCCCCGCCACAACCTAACAAATAAAATATATAACACAGACATGCACAATAACACCAAAAGATGGCTGGCCAATTATCTGGCAGGCAGGAATGCTCATGTGTCATATAATGGCCAATCATCGCACATCAGAAACATTAAGAACGGAGTACCACAGGGCTCAGTTCTATCCCCCACATTATTTAATCTATACATGCATGACTTACCCACACCAGACACCTCAGAAATACAAATCTCTTCCTACGCAGATGACATAACAATCACATGCACACATCGTAACACAGACAAAGCTGCAGAAATAATCCAGCCTTACCTTGACACACTCAACACATGGTTCATCACAAACAGACTCAAAATAGCTCCAACCAAATCTACAGCAACACTTCTCACCAACTGGACAAAAGAACACAAATACATACCTCATCTCTACATCAACAACACTCTAATACCACACACAAACACACCGAAAATTCTTGGTGTAACATAAGATACATCCATGTCTTTCAAACAACACCTCACAAACATAAAAAACAAATGCACACCTAGACTTAACGCACTTAAGTCAATCACTGGAACAACATTTGGACAAAACAAAGAAACTAATATAACAATATACAAACAATGCATACGCTCAGTGATGAATTATGCGAGTCCTGCATGGGCTCCTAATCTCAGTGAGACACACCACAACACCCTTCAAATCATACAAAACAAAGCCCTAAAAACAATTACAGGCTGCACAAATACAACACCTACAGACCATTTACACCATGAAACAAAAGTCCTCAAAGTCAAGGACCACCTCGACATGAGAGGCACACAAACACTTGCTGCAGCCACCACAAACACATCACACCCGCTACACTACATAGCAGAACACCCACACACACCAAGAAACATTAAAACTACACCCAAAGACCTTTATTACGCACAGATACTCTCTTCTCTTCCTCCACAACCACCAAATACCAGCCTCCGGAAACATATTCATAATCATATCACTCACCGCTCCATTAACACACTGAAAGACAACACACTGCTGCAAGCCAGACCACCTGATATCCACCCTTCTGAATCCTCTCTCCCACGAAAGGACAGAGTCCACTTGGCCAGACTGCGATGCGGTCACCACCCAGCACTTCTAAGCTACCAGAAGAGGCTGGACGACTGTGTTGTGAACAGCTGCCCAGGATGTAACACTTCACCCCATACCATACAACACATAATGGAAGACTGCATTATACACAATCATGCACGCAAACAACACAACATACACTCTATAAAGGATTTGTGGGAAAACCCAGTTTCGGCTGTAGCCTTCCTTGGGGAGACGGGACTGCTCGGACAGACAGTCTAGGGAATGACAAGAACAACAACAACCTTAGAGCTTTCAGAATACAGTATGTAGCCCTGAATTCTTAGAGGACGAATTTAGGCAGATAAAGGAGGTTTTTCAGAAATTAAAATATCCAGAGTGCATCATCCACCAGTGTAAGAAAAAGGCACTCAAAATAATGGAAGGGCGGGAACCAACAAAAGATCCAGCTAGGAGGCTTATCCTTCCAGCCAGCAGCGTCACCGCCACCCTCACCCGGACACTTGGGCGTTGCAACATTCAGGTAGTGGGCCAGTCCAGCAGAACTATCAAAGAGCTCTCAAGAAGGAGTGACAGCCAGGACGAGATGTGGGGAAAAACCGCTGGTGTCTACCGCATACCCTGTGCTGGATGTGATAAAGTATACATCGGCGAGACCTCCCGTGACCTGAAGACCCGGATCCGGGAGCATCGCTACGATTCCCGGAACAACATCACCACCAACGCCTGTGTTATCCACCGGAACACCAACGACCACCTGATGGATTGGGATAACGCAGAACTTCTGTTTAGTGAACCAGACAGGGTGAGGAGAAAATGCCTCGAAGCGGCCGCCATTCAAAGTTTCAAAACCATTGAGCAGAACAGAGGCATGTTTAACATCGCCCCTCCTATCATCCATCTGTTACCCGCATTAAATAAATGTATGAAATGTCCCCCTTAGTCCACTTCAACAAACTGTCCGAAATGTCCTCCTTTGTCTCCACCAAGTCCCACCCGTCCCCCTCCTCCCCGCTCCCCCTCCTCCCCGCTCCCCCTCCACCTACCACCCACCCCTCCCTGATAACCTCTCCCAGTTCCTTCCCTGTTGGCTTATATATGCTCAGAGTGTGTGTCATGTCTGTACTTGAAAAAGCTGTAACAAGCGAAACGTAGTACCAATAAAGGTTTCGATCTCACAAGGTGTTTATTCTCACAGTCTTGTCGGCTTTTGCCATTGTGATTCAACTTCCTGCGGATTTTGTCTGGTTCCCGTATCAGCAGCTCTGCATTCTTCCAGTCCATAAGATGGTTTTCCTTGTTTTTATGTGTCACACATGCATTGGTGGTGACATCATGCCTGACGTCGTAACGGTGTTCACGTATTCGTCACGCGACCTGAATACACGAATACGTGAACACCGTTACGACGTCAGGCATGATGTCACCACCAATGCATGTGTGACACATAGAAACAAGGAAAACCATCTTATGGACTGGAAGAATGCAGAGCCACTGATACGGGAACCAGACAAAATCTGCAGGAAGTGTTTAGAAGCAGCAATCATTCAAGGAACGAACACTATTGAACAAAACAGGGGCATGTTTAACATCTCGCCTCACATTATTCCCCTAATACCCAGGGCCAGCAAAATATTAAATATCCAAACCATCCTTTTTGGACATTTCGCCCACGGACGTTTGGGCCAGCATTCTCATCCTTTCCCAGTGTCCAATCCCCCCCCCCCCTTCTCCTCCTCCTCCTCCTCCTCCTCTTCCTTCCCCCCCCCCCTTTTCTCTCCCCATTCCCTCCTTTCCCCTTATTTAATCTCAAGCATTTGTATCTCAACTTGTACTTGAAAAAGCTGTAATAAGCGAAACGTTGTACAAATAGAGGCTCTGTCCTCATATGGTGTTTATCTCGTCAAGCGAGTAAATGCCTTGGTGGATTAAAAAGTATAATGAGAAATAGACATTTGAGAATGGATGCTATGAGGAGATTGTATGAAGGAGTGATTGTGCCGACAGCACTATATGGGGCAGAAACATGGAACATAAGAGAGGAAGAGAGGAGTTTGAATGTGTTTGAGATGATGTGACTAAGAAGTATGATAGGGGTTACTAGGCTGAACAGAGTGAGAAATGAGGTGAGGAGAATGGGGGTGGAAAGGGAGTTGGGAGATAGGGTGAATGAAAGAGTATTGGGATGGTTTGGACACATGGAAAGAATGAAGAAAGACTAGTAAAAGAGGTGTGGGAGGTAGAGGTGTATGGTGTGAACATGAGGAGTTGACCTAGGATGAGATGGGAATGAGAGGAATGTCTGTTGAGGAAGGATGGGAGAGGACAGAAGACGGGTGAATGGAGAATGGATGTGTATGGATGATGCTGTGATGCACGAGAGGGAGTGGGTAGGTGAAGGGGGGTTGAGGGAGTATGTGTGAGAAATAGACAGCTCGAAGGGATTTTTCCCCATCTTGTTTTCTGCATGAGGTGACAGAGGGGGTTACTAATTTAATGAAGCAGCCTTGCTGTGGATGTGCCGTGTCTTGCAACATTGCTTGTAACCCAGGGCAGTGTGCAAGATGCAAGGATGACTCTTCATCCAAGAGGTTCCAGGATAAGAGGGAGGGAATTGGAGTATGTTAGGAATTGAATGGATGGGAGTGGTTTTTATGCCTTTGTTTTTGGCTACCTCCCTTGTAAGGGGGGGAAAGCCTTTGGTATATGTATGTTTATGGAATTAAATAATAATTGGCTATCTTTTGTGTGGGAAGTTTTATTATTTTATCTTGAGGATGTCTTGAATTTTGTGCGAGATCTTTCTGTATGTTGGTTGGGTTTGATAGCCGTATTGGTTGGGTCTGTAAGAGTTATATAGTTTTAGTTGAGTTGGTAAGGTGAGAATATTTTATATGTTGAGTTTTAGACTAATGTATTGGAGATGGTTTTATTATGTTTGCAATTAATGGAAATAGTATAGTTTTTGAGGTAATGTGATTATGTATAATTCCTGGGTCATCACAATCTGAAGGAAGTTGAGAAGATTTTTATAGATAGAATAGGTTTGGTAAGGGATCGCTAATATCATGTAACCTATTGAAACAACTTTTTGCATCTCTTGGGTGGAATAATTATTATAAATGTGTGGTTTTTGCTTTGTGTTGGTTTTGTTTATTGTGGGATTTGTCGTTGTGTTTTCCTTGGATTATTTTATTATGTGTTGGCTTTGGGTGACTGAATCTTCCTTGGGGCACAAGGTGTTGTGGGGATGTTGAATGTGTTGAGCTGTGCATTTTGTTGGGAGTGATCATCTAAGGTAGTTTAAAGTTAATGTGATATTGAGTTCTTATATATGGGTTAATAAGAGTTATTTGAGTACATGATGGTAGGGCTGATATTTTAGTTTGTATTTGAGACGTGTATTGTCTTCAGTATTTTATAGAATGAGTTTGAAAAATATCTTGCACTGATAGATATTTTATATGTAATTATTGACTTCTATATGTCTGATGTACAAGGGGAGAGAGTGACAGTAGGCTGGAAGTGAGCATTAAGGGTGAGAAACTGGAAGAAGTGGATAGTTTCAGATACTTGGGTGCGAATGTGACAGGAAAGGGAGTGGGGCTGGAGGTAGAATGTAGATTGAGAGAAGCGAGTAAATGCCTTGGTGGATTAAAAAGTGTAATGAGAAATAGACATCTGGGAATGGATGCTAAGAGGAGGTTATATGAAGGAGTGATTGTGCCAACAGCAATGTATGGGGCAGAAACATGGAACATGAGAGAGGAAGAGAGGAGTTTGAATGTGTTTGAGATGAAATGTCTGAGAAGTATGATAGGGATTACTAGGCTAGATAGAGTGAGAAATGAGGAGGTGAGGGGGAGAACAGTGGTAGAAAGGGAGTTGGGAGATAGAGTTGATGAAAGAGTATTAGGATGGTTTGGACACATGGATAGAATGAGTGAAGAAACAGTAAAAGAAGTGTGGAAGGAGTGAATATGAGGGGGCGTCCTAGGATGAGATGGATGGATGGGGTGAAAGGGGCTTTACAAAAGAGAGGAATATCTGTAGAGGAAGGATGGGAGAGGACAGAAGATAGGGGTGAATGGAGAAGGGTTGTGTATAGATGAGGCTGTGATGCATGAGGGGGAGTGGGTGGGGGATGGGGGGTGAGGAAGTATGTACAAGAAAAAATTTAACGCAGCCTGAAGGGATTTCTCCCCATCTTCTCCTTTTATGCATGAGGAGACTGAGAGGGGGGGTCGCCGAATTTATGAAGTGGCCTTGCTGTGGATGTGCTGTGTTTTGTGTACAGGAAACCTACGAACTCTGAGAAGTGTTTGAACTACAAAAGTGAGTGCCCGACTAGCTATAAAACCAGTGTGATTAGAGCGTATGTCCGGAGGGCTATCAAAGTGTGTTCTTCCTGGCAGGCTCTGCATACAGAATTGCAGCACATCAGCCAGATTCTGGTGAATAATGGTTTCCCTAATAGTGATTTTGATGTAATTTGTAATAAAATGTTGTGTGACCACCTTTCCCCACAAACATCCCCTAAGCCCCAATTCATTGATATATATTACCATAACATCTTCAACAAGGGTTACAAAAAAGATGAAAAAATAATTAAAGACATCATCACTAAGAACTGTCATCCGGTATCTAAAGATAAGGAAATCCGGGTGGTTGTATACTACTCCAACCCTAAAACTAGTTCATTGGTTATAACTAATAACTTAAATAGTAATACTGAGACTATGTCTAAAACTAATTGTGTTTATGAATTCACCTGTAGCACCGGGAACTGTGTAGCCCGTCATACAGCATATATTGGTTTTACTAGATGTAGTCTCAGTAGGAGAATTACTATGCATTTACAAAATGGGGCTATAAAACATCACTTAAAGAAATACCATAACCTAACAGCCACCCGTGAATACCTAGTTTCAAACACTAGGATTATAGCAAGTAATAGGGATGTACATAAACTTAAGCTTCTAGAAGCTATGTTTATCAGAGAATGTAGTCCTATCATTAATATCCAATGCAACATGACTTCTGTCATCGCTTTGTATAGCAGCACGAAGCTACTACCTAGCATGACCTCTCTCCGAAACCCCCCCCCCTCCACCTCCTCCTACCCACTCCTTCCATCCTCCCCCCAACCGACCCCGCAACCCCCTAACCCCCCAACCCCTCCCCCAACCCTCTTCTTCTCGTATTAATGAGATACCACCCCCGCCCCCTCTCCCGCCCTCCACCACCACCCAAGCCGGCTAGGGGCGTATATATGTCACCGAGCGAAGGGTTTTCTTCGTCATTACATCGGACCTTTTAACTATTGTAAGTAACGGTCCCCATCAGCCCATGTATAGTGTTTATTTTGTGTGAATTTGCACATTTATTGATATTTGCTTCTATATTTGTATAATTGGTTAGATTTACATGTTGTTTTCTATATTTCTGTACGTCATTATTATCTATGTTACAGAATTTCCTGAAGATGTCTCTTTGTTAGACGAAACGTTGAAATAAATGAATCATTTTGGCAACTTGGTATATGCCCACCCTCTAAATGGCAGAATATTGGTTAGAAAACTGGAGAATACTCACAAGAAGATCAACAACCTCACTAACGCTGTCGATTTTAACAATGCATGCATATATATATATATATATATATATATACATATATATATATATATATATATATATATATATATATATAATTATGAATCTATATATAATAGCAAAATGTTGAGACATTCTGACAGGTTGACGTAAGCGGAGTAGGAAACACAGGAGTCTTATTCTTGAGTTTATTCCTGACTAGTTTCGCAGGTATGCTTTTTCAAAGGAAAGGTGTACAAACAGGCTGTGGGCATTTTATACATGGGGTGGATCTCACTACCTCCCCGTGTTACCATAGGTGGTGACAAGTGTGAACATTACATATTCATTTATAATAGTAATAAAAATAATAACAGTGTTGAAAATAAATAGTGATTAATAATAAGAAAATAATAATCATGATAAAAAGAAGAGAGTAGTAAGGATAATGATGAAAATATTAAGTGAAGGAACAAAGTAGAAATAATGGGTATGTGAATTAGTAGCATGTGAAATAAAGTATGGTAGCATGGTATAAGAAGGAACGTCAAAGTAAAAGGAAGAAAGCTGGAAAGGTAGACACCACCGAGAAACAAACGCTTTAGTTAACCACATAGACACAGAGGGACACCTACCAAACTGGGAGGGATCCACCAATCTAGCCAAAGGACTACACAAGAAATAACGGAAAATAATTGAATCACTTTACATTGCCAACCACAAAAACACAAACAAGAGAACTGGTGACTTAAAATTGACAAAATCTACCACCACTTGCCCTCCAAGAATGGCTTCCCAGACTCTAAGTAGATACCTTTTTTTCCACTTTTGCCTACCGTTTCCAGCTTTCTTTTACTTTGACATTCCTTCTTATACCATGCTACCATACTTTATTTCACATGCTACCAATTCACATATCCCCTATTATTTCAACTTTGTTCCTTCACCACTTAATATTTTCATCATTATCCTTACTCTCTTCTTTTTATCATGATTATTATTTTCTTAACATTATTAATCACTATTTATTTTCAACATTATTATTGTTATTATTTTGATTACTATTATTATTATTATTATTATTGTTATTTAAATTTTCATTATCATCATTATTATTATTATTGTTATTTTTATTAAATTTATCATCATTTCTAATTATTATTATCATCAAGTAGAGAAGAAAAGGTAAAAGTAGAGAAGTAGAAGTAGAATCAAATAGAGAAGAAAAGGTAAAAGGTGCAGATGGAGAGATGATAATGAAAGAGAAGGTAGTAAGGGGAAGATGGGCAGAATATTTTAGGGAGTTGCTAAATGTGAAGGAGGATAGGGAGGGAAATATAGCTGCAGTGGGAAATGCTAAGAAAATGACCGTGATGAGTGAGGAAAATAGAGGAGAAATAAGGAAGGATGAAGTGAAAACAGTTGTTAAGATGATGAAAGCAGGTAAGGCACCTGGTCTGGATGGATGCCATGCAGAATGTCTAAAAAAAGGAGGTACAGTGATGGTGGACTGGCTGGTGAGGTTATTTAATGTTTGCTGGAGAGAGGGTAGAGTGCCGGAGGACTGGAGGAGTGCCTGTACAGTTACACTTTACAAGGGAAAAGGGGACAAGTGTGAATGTCGTAGTTTCAGAGGGATTAGTTTGTCAAGTGTAGTTGGGAAGGCCTATGGGAGGATCTTGATTGAGAGGATTAGGAGAGGAACAGAGGGAATAATTGGTGAGGAACAGTGTGGATTTAGGACAGGTAGAGGTTGTGTAGATCAGATATTTGTGGTAAGACAGATATGTGAGAAAGCTATAGGAAAGGGGAAGGATGTTTTTTTGGCTTTTATGGATCTGGGAAAGGCGATAGGGTAGACAGAAAGGCACTGTGGGAGGTTTTGCAGATATACAGGATAGGAGGAAAGCTAGGAGCTGTCAAGAGTTTTTATTAGAGTAGTAGAGCTTGTGTCAGGATTGGAAATGGAGAGAGTGAGTGGTTCGAGGTAAAGGTGGGACTTCGTCAAGGATGCGTTATGTCGCCCTGGCTGTTCAACTTATACATGGATGGGGTGGTGCGAGAGATAAATGCAAGGGTAGTGGGTCAGGGATTGGAGATGGTTAAAGAAAATGGAGAAAAGTGGGAGGTGAGCCAGCTGTTGTTTGCTGACGACACTGCGCTTGTGGCAGGATCAGAGGAGGGATTGAGGAAGTTGGTGACAGAGTTTGGGAGAGTATGTGATAGAAGAAAGCTAAAGATAAATGTGGGTAAAAGTAAGGTGATGAGATGTACAAGGGGTGAAAGTGGTAACAGACTGGAAGTGAGCATAAAGGGAGAGCGACTGGAGGAAGTGGATAGTTTTAGATACTTGGGTGCAAATGTGGCAGGAAAAGATGGAGTGAAGGTGGAGGTAGAATGTAGATTGAGAGAAGCAAGTAAATGCCTTGGTGGATTGAAGAGTGTAATGAGGAATAGACATTTGGGAATGGATGCTAAGAGGAGACTATATGAAGGAGTGATTGTGCCAACAGCACTGTATGGGGCAGAAACATGGAACATAAGAGAGGAAGAGAGAAGGAGTTTGAATGTGTTTGAGATGAGGTGTCTGAGAAGTATGATGGGGGTTACTAGGCTAGATAGAGTGAGAAATGAGGAGGTGAGGAGAACAGGGGTGGAAAGGGAGTTGGGAGATAGGGTTGATGAAAGACACATGGAAAGAATGAGTGAAGAAAGACTAGTAAAAGAGGTATGGAAGGCAGATGTGGAGGGAGTGAACATGAGGGGACGTCCTAGGATGAGGTGGATGGATGGGGTGAAGGGGGCTTTGAGGAAGGACGGGAGAGGACAGAAGACAGGGGTGAATGGAGAATGGTTGTATATGGATGATGTTGTGATTGCATGAGGTGGAATGGGCGGGGGGATGGAGGATGAGGTAGTATGTGTGAGCAAAATTTGACGCAGCCCAAAGGGATTTCTCCCCATCTTCTCCTTTTATGCATGAGGGGACGGAGAGGGGGGGTCGCCGAACAAATGAAGCAGCCTTGCTGTGGATGTGCTGTGTCTTGCGACATTGCTTCTGACCCAGGGCAGTGGACAAGGTGCAGGGATGACCCGTCATCCAGGAGGTGCTAAGATAAGAGGGAGGGTGGAGGGGGTTTGGAGTGTATTTAGGGATGGAATGGGTGGGAATGATTTTATGCCTTTTCCTTTTTGGCTATCTCCCTTGTAAGGGGGAAAAAGCCTTGGTATATGTATGTATTATCATTATTATTTATAATATTTTTGTTATTGTTATCACTGTTACAATTACTATTAATATTTTCATTGTTATTATTAGTGTTGTCATCATATTTACCACTTGTTAAACTTTATCATTATTATTACATTTGCCACAATGAATATGTAATATTCACACTTGTCACCAACTATGGTAACACGGGGAGGTAGTGAGATCCACCCCATATATAAAATGCCCACAGCCTGTTTGTACACCGGGATCCGGGCCGGATAGCGACTGTCAAAACAGCGACAGTCATAATTGTGGCTTCATAAGGGCGACGTAATCAGGGGAGCGACTTTCAAAACAGCGACTGTCATAATGGCGACCGCATTATAACAGCGACTGTAACAATAGCGACTTTACTATCAACCGGTCAGAATGGTCGCAGACTTATGTTTCAATTGCTTCTGTTTTCGTGTTTGTATTTACGTGTTCAGTTGTGTTTACTTTGTGAGATAGGTTCAGAATGAAATATGCTCAAAAGGTCACAGACTTATGTTTCTATCGCTCATGTTTATTTGTTCGTGAGATAAGTTCTCTGAAGTGAATTTACTGGTCGGTCGCTCGGTCGTCGGTCATAGTAATGTTTGGGTTGTTAAGACTTGAATACAAATGGCAAAAGCCGACAAGAATGTGAAGAAAAACACCATGTGAGGTCGAAGCCTATATTGGTAGTACAATGTTTCGCTCGTTAGAGCTTTATCAAGAACTCTGACATTGGTGCTCACAGAATGTCCCACTACTTGAATATTACTTAATTAAAATAATGGAAGGTCGGCAACAACAAAAGGAACCAACAAGAAGACTAATCCTCACCCGGACACTTGAGCCGAGTAATATTCAAGTAGTGGGACATTCTAGCAGGACCATCAAGGATCTGACAAAACAGCAGAACAAAAAGGACGCACGTTGGGGCAAATCCAATCCTTCCTCCCTCCGTGGGTTGGTGTTCTTCCCCCACCCCTTACCCACCCCACCCCTCCCTTGCTCGAGACCTTCCCCCGTGGTCCTTCCGGCTGACTCTATGGCTTTCTGTTGTTTGGCTTGACTAACATTTTTCTTTTTAAATCATGTGACATCTATAGCTAGTCCAAATAAAATGTTGTTTTCGATTCCCTTTAGGTTTCATTTTTTTATTACTGAGCAGTTTCATGCAGTTGATGCGATGATGCTGCTATGACAATCGCTCTTGTAATACAATCGCTATCATGTGGTCGCTGTTGTGATAGTCACTGTTTTAAAAGAGTCGCCGTTGTGAAGTCGCTCTATTGACAGTCGCTGTTATTACAGTCGCTATTCGGAACCCGAGCCTTGTACACCATTCCTTTGAAAAAGCATACCTGCGAAACTAGTCAAGACTAAGACTCTTGTGTTTCCTACTCCGCTTACGTCATAATAGCAAAAGTTCAATCAACTTCAATTGATAGTGGTAAAGTTTCCAAACTAATGTCACCTCATTGCAGAAAATGTTTAATCAGTTGGGATGATTTGGGCACATAGAAAGAATGCATGAAAGACCAGCAGAAAGAGTAAGGAAGGCAGATATGGATAGTGAAGTTAAGGAGAACACCAAGATTGCTAAAGGCTAGCGTCTTCATGTATGTTAGGAAATATGTGTCATGGTGTCTGACCAATTGGTGTTATTAGTAATGTGTATGAATATATATAATTATAAATCTATTATAGCACTTATATAAGTTCAATCAACTTCACTTGATAGTGGCAAAGTTTGCAAACTAAGGTTACCTCATTGCAGAAAATGTTTAATGAACTGATTAATACACATGACATTTTTTGCTCTCATGGGTGCCCTCTTCTAGCTGGTGGCACACCAGGTGACTGCTTAACCCCTTCCATACGGTGCCGCACACGTAGGCGTCATGGGGAGCGAGTGTATTCGCGAGGCTGCCATATCGGCGTCTTGATTATATTTATTGTAGTCGCCCCTCCATAATGACATTCTTTCTAATTCTTTTGTAATTGCATTTTCTATGGTTATCAAAATTCACGGGTGAAGAGAGAACGATCGATATAAGCGGTGACTATATTTTATGATGCGAGTATTATTACGACACGTCGTACGGCTGGCATTGGCTGCTGCCACCGAGATCTAAGTCCATGACGCCTACGTGTGCGGCACCGTATGGAAGGGGTTAAGGGGGTTAACTCTCATTTCGGTGAAAAATACTCGATTTTGTCAAACTTCGTGTGTGGACTGGTTGTGGTGTCCCTGAACACCGCGGGACTGGTTTCCAGACGTATAATGCCACCCTTCTCAGGTAATGGCAGGTTTAAAGGGCCAGAGATTTAAAGGTCCGCCAGTCAGCCATGCCCCTTTCTTTGCTATGGTTTGTTTTCCTTGTATTTTGTCTTTTTTTTTTTTAGAATTTTATACTCTGATATTGTTGTACAATAGGTTAGGCAGCAGTCACCACACTCAGTGCGATCGAAAAAGGGTTCAGCGTATGTGTGCGTAATTTCTCCACGTGCTATCCTGTTTTATACATTTCTTGTTTATAAATTCACTACTCCATAACTAAATATGTCAGATGTGATAGTTGCCAAAGTATTTTGCTCCATTCTGAACCTGAGAAGTGCAAGAATACTCACCTTAGCAAAGGGATTGTAATGCATGTGTACCATTCATTATGTGAAGGATATGGAAGGTTAGGATTGTCACGATTCTCAGCTGGCATGGGTACAAAAGAAATGTAATGAACATCTGCTGCTTACTTCCCAGAAATGGTAAAAAGGATTATGTAAGTAGATATGTGCATTTGATACTCTTTGGAGGCACTTTTATGGAGTAGTGAATATATAAACATAAAAATGCTATTTTCTCAAAACTAGTTTTTTCGCACAAAAGTAACTATAACTTCGTGTGTAAATAAGCAATTTTGATCATTCTTGTTGGAAAATGATTGTGATACTTATATCTAACAATATTAGTAAATTCATTCTTAACCTACTTGATATATATTTTTGAAAAAAATTTAAAGTTGTGATTTTATGTTTTTTTATAATTTGCTGTAAGGCTGACTTTCTTTCTTTTTCACTTATAATTACGAGTATACTAGTTTAGGTACATCTGGATGTCTACTAACTGTACACCAAAGGAAATCATTATTCTCCTCATACTTTTGGAAAAATAAACGTTATTTCAAAAATAACTCAAAATTGCGAGTAAATCGTCTGTTGTGTAAAAATTACTTAATGGATTTCAATGAAATTTCTGTCACAGATGCATCCCATTTCCCTGCACATTGTGTTAAATTTCCATTGTCTTACATAAAAAGATAAGGTTGGGAGGACCAGAAATGCATAATCCGATCGAGCGAATCACCGAAATGAGAGTCAACCCCCTTAAATGGCCTATGCCAAAAACTGGCTGTGTGTGTGTGTGTGTATTTACCTAGTTATATTTTACGAGAGAAGAGCTATGCTCATAGTGACCCACAGTAGTATCTTTCTGCATCCAGTTCTTTCTTAAAATCATGTATAGTTGTAGCACTCGCTGTTTTCTCTTTCAATTTGTTCCATGTATCTATTACTCGGTGTTGAAAGCTGTTCTTTTTCAAATCTCTTCTGTAACTGTGTGTGTGTATGTGTAAACTGTGAAAATATTATATATATTAATATTTTATCTCCTCAGCTTGAAATCAGTTGAGAAGAGCCGTGAACTGGCTGGACAAGAGCTGAATGAAGTGCGTCAACAACTTGACAGACAAAAACAAATGAACCAGAGAAGTGTGACTCATATTAAGAAGCTGCAGAGGAAACTCTCTCTTGTATCTAAAGTAAGACATTTTTAATGGTCTCCCTTCTATTATAAATTATAACATTTATGCTGATTTCTGTCAAAAGAATCAGTTGGTGTTGCCCTACCTCTCTTTTCATGACATAGACCCCTCTGGTGAGAGTTCATGAAGGCAACAATTTTCCTCAGTTGCCCCAGTTTTCCACCCCATTGACACTGCAAGTAACTGTACTACTATTGTTACTATCACTAAACTGCTACTAATGTAAGGTTGTGGGTTTCCAGTCAGTGAAACTTGGGGCAGCAGTTATTTTTTTGAGTAATGACTTGTGGATGTATTTCTGTGTTGTTATAGTACTTATTGTGAATGGTTGTTAGAGCTTCATGAATGGGAGATTTTTTTTTATGTATTTACCTAGTTGTATCTTATGGGTGTGTGAGTGTTTATATTTCAAAGTGGTTATTATACATTTCATAGTTCATAGTTTCCAAATATTTCCTCCAGTACACCAATCCCTCCTCTCAAATTTAAAAGGGTAAGATGTACAAGGGATGGGAGTGGAATTGAGTTGGAATTAACCACTTCCATACAGTGACGCCTACGTAGGCGTCATGAGGAACAAGTGGGTCCGCGATGATGCCGACGTTGGCGTCTTGATTATATTTATTGTAGTCGTACCTGCGTGACCATCATTCTCTCTAAACTGGCTTCATCATATTT